>NC_133180.1:50809166-51505833 GCF_049306965.1 Danio rerio | reverse complement strand
AGGTGGAGGGCCAGGGGGCACCCTGGGGCCTCTACTGCAAGTCTAGGGAGAGAGGTGGACCCATGGGTAGCTAGCCGGGGTAAGAGGCTCCTAAGTGGAGGGCAAGGGGGCACCCTGGGGCCTCTACTGCAAGTCCAGGGAGAGAGGTGGACCCCTGGGTAGTTTGCTGGGGTCAGAGGCCCCTAGGCGGAGGGACAGGGGGCTTCCTGGGGCCTCTACTGCAAGTCCAGGGAGAAAGTTGGACCCCTGGGTAGCTTGCTTGGGTCAGAGGCCCCTAGGTGGAGGTCAAGGGGGCACCCTGGGGCCTCTACTGCAAGTCCAGGGAGAGTTGTGGACCCTTGTGTAGCTTGCTGGGGTCAGAGGCTCCTTGGTGGAGGGTCAGTGGGCACCCTGGGGCCTATTCTGCAAGTCCAGGGAGAGAGGTGGACCTCTGCGTAGCTTGCTGGGGTCAGAGGCCCCTAGGTGGAAGGCCAGGGGGCACCCTGGGGCCTATCTTGCAAGTCCAGTGAGTAAGGTAGACCCCTGGGTAGCTTGCTGGGGTACGAGATTCTAGGTGGAGGGCCAGGGGGCACCCTGGGGCCTCTACTGCAAGTCCAGGGAGAGAGGTCGACCCCTGGGTAGCTTGCTGGGGTCAGAGGCCCCTAGGTTTAGGGCCAGGGGGCACCCTGGGGCATATACTGCAAGTCCAGGGAGAGAGGTGGACCGTGGGTAGCTTGCTGGGGTCTGAAGCCCATAGGTGGAGGGCCAGGGGGCACCCTGGGGCCTCTACTGCAAGTCTAGGGAGAGAGGTGGACCCATGGGTAGCTAGCTGGGGTAAGAGGCCCCTAAGTGGAGGGCCAGGGGGCACCCTGGGGCCTCTACTGCAAGTCCAGGGAGAGATGTGGACCCCTGGGTAGTTTGCTGGGGTCAGAGGCCCCTAGGCGGAGGGACAGGGGGCTTCCTGGAGCCTCTACTGCAAGTCCAGGGAGAAAGGTGGACCCCTGGGTAGCTTGCTAGGGTCAGAGGCCCCTAGGTGGAGGTCAAGGGGGCACCCTGGGGCCTTTACTGCAATCCCAGGGAGAGTTGTGAACCCTTGTGTAGCTTGCTGGGGTCAGAGGCCCCTTGGTGGAGGGTCAGGGGGCACCCTGGGGCCTATTCTGCAAGTCCAGGGAGAGAGGTGGACCTCTGGGTAGCTTGCTGGGGTCAGAGGCCCCTAGGTGGAGGGCCAGGGGGCACCCTGGGGCCTATCCTGCAAGTCCAGGGAGAGAGGTGGACCCCTGGGTAGCTTGCTGGGGTACGAGGCCCATAGGTGGAGGGCCAGGGGGCACCCTGGGGCCTCTACTGCAAGTCCAGGGAGAGAGGTGGACCCCTGGGTAGCTTGCTGGGGTGAGAGGCCCCTAGGTGGAGGGCCAGAGGGCACCCTGGGGACTATCGTGCAAGTCCAGGGAGAGAGGTGGACCCCTGGGTAGCTTGCTGGGGTACAAGGCCTCTAGGTGGAGGGCCAGGGGGCACCCTGGGGCATATCTTGTTAGTCCAGGGAGTAAGGTGGACCCCTGAGTAGCTTGTTGGGGTACGAGGCCCCTAGGTGGAGGGCCAGGGGGCACTCTGGGGCCTCTACTGCAAGTCCAGGGAGAGAGGTGGACCCCTGGGTAGCTTGCTGGGGTCTTAAGCCCATAGGTGGAGGGCCAGGGGGCACCCTGGGGCCTCTACTGCAAGTCTAGGGAGAGAGGTGGACCCATGGGTAGCTAGCTGGGGTAAGAGGCCCCTAAGTGGAGGGCCAGGGGGCACCCTGGGGCCTCTACTGCAAGTCCAGGGAGAGAGGTGGACCCCTGGGTAGTTTGCTGGGGTCAGAGGCCCCTAGGCGGAGGGACAGGGGGCTTCCTGGGGCCTCTACTGCAAGTCCAGGGAGAAAGGTGGACCCCTGGGTAGCTTGCTAGGGTCAGAGGCCCCTAGGTGGAGGTCAAGGGGGCACCCTGGGGCCTTTACTGCAATCCCAGGGAGATTTGTGGACCCTTGTGTAGCTTGCTGGGGTCAGAGGCCCCTTGGTGGAGGGTCAGGGGGCACCCTGGGGCCTATTCTGCAAGTCCAGGGAGAAAGGTGGACCTCTGGGTAGCTTGCTGGGGTCAGAGGCCCCTAGGTGGAGGGCCAGGGGGCACCCTGGGGCCTATCCTGCAAGTCCAGGGAGAGAGGTGGACCCCTGGGTAGCTTGCTGGGGTACGAGGCCCGTAGGTGGAGGGCCAGGGGGCACCCTGGGGCCTCTACTGCAAGTCCAGGGAGAGAGGTGGACCCCTGGGTAGCTTGCTGGGGTCAGAGGCCCCTAGGTGGAGGGCCAGGGGGCACCCTGGGGCCTATACTTCAAGTCCAGGGAGAGAGGTGGACCCTTGGGTAGCTTCCTAAGGTTAGAGGCCCCTAGGTGGAGGGCCAGAGGGCACCCTGGGGACTATCGTGCAAGTCCAGGGAGAGAGGTGGACCCCTGGGTAGCTTGCTGGGGTAAAAGGCCTCTAGGTGGAGGGCCAGGGGGCACCCTGGGGCATATCTTGGTAGTCCAGGGAGTAAGGTGGACCCCTGAGTAGCTTGTTGGGGTACGAGGCCCCTAGGTGGAGGGCCAGGGGGCACCCTGGGGCCTCTACTGCAAGTCCAGGGAGAGAGGTGGACCCCTGGGTAGCTTGCTGGGGTCTGAAGCCCATAGGTGGAGGGCCAGGGGGCACCCTGGGGCCTCTACTGCAGGTCTAGGGAGAGAGGTGGACCCATGGGTAGCTAGCTGGGATAAGAGGCCCCTAAGTGGAGGGCCAGGGGGCACCCTGGGGCCTCTACTGCAAGTCCAGGAAGAGAGGTGGACCCCTGGGTAGTTTGCTGGGGTCAGAGGCCCCTAGGCGGAGGGACAGGGGGCTTCCTGGGGCCTCTACTGCAAGTCCAGGGAGAAAGGTGGACCCCTGGTCAGCTTGCTAGGGTCAGAGGCCCCTAGGTGGAGGTCAAGGGGGCACCCTGGGGCCTTTACTGCAATCCCAGGGAGAGTTGTGGACCCTTGTGTAGCTTGCTGGGGTCAGAGGCCCCTTGGTGGAGGGTCAGGGGGCACCCTGGGGCCTATTCTGCAAGTCCAGGGAGAGAGGTGGACCTCTGGGTAGCTTGCTGGGGTCAGAGGCCCCTAGGCGGAGGGCCAGGGGGCACCCTGGGGCCTATCCTGCAAGTCCAGGGAGAGAGGTGGACCCCTGGGTAGCTTGCTGGGGTACGAGGCCCCTAGGTGGAGGGCCAGGGGGCACCCTGGGGCCTCTACTGCAAGTCCAGGGAGAGAGGTGGACCCCTGGGTAGCTTGCTGGGGTCAGAGGCAACTAGGTGAAAGGACAGGGGTACCCTGAGGCCTATACTGCAAGTCCAAGGAGAGAGGTGGACCCCTGGGTAGCTTCCTGAGGTCAAAGGCCCCTAGGTGGAGAGCCAGGGGGCACCCTGGGGCCTCTCCTGCAACTCCAAGGAGAGAGGTGGACCCCGTGGGTAGCTTGCTGGGGTACGAGGCCCCTAGTTGGAGGGCCAAGGGGCACCCTGGGGCCTCTAGTGCAAGCCCAGGGAGAGAGGTGGACCCCTGGTTAGCTTGCTGGGGTCAGAGGCCACTAGGTGGAGGGCCAGGGGGCTTCTTGGGGCCTCTACTGCAAGTCCAGGGAGAGAGGTGGACCCCTGGGTAGCTTGCTGTTGTCGTAGGCCCCCAGGTGGAGGGCCAGAGGGCTTCTTGGGGCTTCTACTGCAAGTCTAGGGAGAGAGGTGGACCACTGTGTAGCTTGCTGGGGTCAGAGGCCCCTAGGTGGACGGCCTGGGGGCTTCGTGGGGCCTCTACTGCAAGTCAAGGGAGAGAGGTGGACCCCTGGGTAGCTTGCTGGGGTCGGAAGCCCCTTGGTGGAAGGCCAGGGGGCACCCTGGGGCCTATACTGCAAGTCCAGGGAGAGAGGTGGACCCATGGGTAGCTTACTGGGGTCAGAGGCCCTTAGGTGGAGGGCCAGGGGCACCCTGGGGCCTCTACTGCAAGTCCAGGGAGAGAGGTGGACCCCTGGGTAGCTTGCTGGTGTCAGACGCAACTAGGTGGAGGGACAGGGGGTACCCTGGGGCCTATACTGCAAGTCCAGGGAGAGAGGTGGACCCCTGGGTAGCTTGCTGGGGTACGAGGGCCCTAGGTGGAGGGCCAGGGGGCACCCTGGGGCCTATCCTGCAAGTCCAAGGAGAGAGGTGGACCCCTGGGTAGCTTGCTGTGGTACGAGGCCCCTAGTTGGAGGGTGAGGGGGCACCCTGGGGCCTCTACTGCAAGCCCAGGGAGAGAGGTGGACCCCTGGTTAGCTTGCTGGGGTCAGAGGCCGCTAGGTGGAGGGCCAGGGGGCTTCTTGGGGCCTCTACTGCAAGTCCAGGGAGAGAGGTGGACCCCTGGGTAGCTTGCTGGGGTACAAGGCCACTAGGTGGAGAGCCAGGGGGCACCCTGGGGCCTCTACTGCAAGACCATGGAGAGAGGTGGACCCTTGGTAGCTTGCTGGGGTCAGAGACCCCTAGAGGGAGGGCCAGGGGGCACCCTGGGGCCTCTACTGCAAGTCTAGGGAGAGAGGTGGACCCATGGGTAGCTAGCTGGGGTAAGAGGCCCCTAAGTCGATGGCCAGGGGGCACCCTGGGGCCTCTACTGCAAGTCCAGGGAGAGAGGTGGACCCCTGGGTAGTTTGCTGGGGTCAGAGGCCCCTAGGCGGAGGGACAGGGGGCTTCCTGGGGCCTCTACTGCAAGTCCAGGGAGAGAGGTGGACCCCTGGGTAGCTAGCTGGGGTAAGAGGCTCCTAAGTGGAGGGCAAGGGGGCACCCTGGGGCCTCTACTGCAAGTCCAGGGAGAGAGGTGGACCCCTGGGTAGTTTGCTGGGGTCAGAGGCCCCTAGGCGGAGGGACAGGGGGCTTCCTGGGGCCTCTACTGCAAGTCCAGGGAGAAAGGTGGACCCCTGGGTAGCTTGCTTGGGTCAGAGGCCCCTAGGTGGAGGTCAAGGGGGCACCCTGGGGCCTCTACTGCAAGTCCAGGGAGAGTTGTGGACACTTGTGTAGCTTGCTGGGGTCAGAGGCCCCTTGCTGGAGGGTCAGGGGGCACCCTGGGGCCTATTCTGCAAGTCCAGGGAGAGAGGTGGACCTCTGGGTAGCTTGCTGGGGTCAGAGGCCCCTAGGTGGAAGGCCAGGGGGCACCCTGGGGCCTATCTTGCAAGTCCAGGGAGTAAGGTAGACCCCTGGGTAGCTTGCTGGGGTACGAGATTCTAGGTGGAGGGCCAGGGGGCACCCTGGGGCCTCTACTGCAATACCAGGGAGAGAGGTGGACCCCTGGGTAGCTTGCTGGGGTCAGAGGCCCCTAGGTGGAGGGCCAGGGGGCACCCTGGGGCATCTACTGCAAGTCCAGGGAGAGAGGTGGACCCCTGGGTAGCTTGCTGGGATCTGAAGCCCATAGGTGGAGGGCCAGGGGGCACCCTGGGGCCTCTACTGAAAGTCTAGGGAGAGAGGTGGACCCATGGGTAGCTAGCTGGGGTAAGAGGCCCCTAAGTGGAGGGCCAGGGGGCACCCTGGGGCCTCTACTGCAAGTCCAGGGAGAGATGTGGACCCCTGGGTAGTTTGCTGGGGTCAGAGGCCCCTAGGCGGAGGGACAGGGGGCTTCCTGGAGCCTCTACTGTAAGTCCAGGGAGAAAGGTGTACCCCTGGGTAGCTTGCTAGGGTCAGAGGCCCCTAGGTGGAGGGCCAGGGGGTACCCTGGGGCCTATACTTCAAGTCCAGGGAGAGAGGTGGACCCTTGGGTAGCTTCCTAAGGTTAGAGGCCCCTAGGTGGAGGGCCAGAGGGCACCCTGGGGACCATCGTGCAAGTCCAGGGAGAGAGGTGGACCCCTGGGTAGCTTGCTGGGGTACAAGGCCTCTAGGTGGAGGGCCAGGGGGCACCCTGGGGCCTATCTTGCAAGTCCAGGGAGTAAGGTAGACCCCTGGGTAGCTTGCTGGGGTACGAGATTCTAGGTGGAGGGCCAGGGGGCACCCTGGGGCCTCTACTGCAATACCAGGGAGAGAGGTGGACCCCTGGGTAGCTTGCTGGGGTCAGAGGCCCCTAGGTGGAGGGCCAGGGGGCACCCTGGGGCATCTACTGCAAGTCCAGGGAGAGAGGTGGACCCCTGGGTAGCTTGCTGGGATCTGAAGCCCATAGGTGGAGGGCCAGGGGGCACCCTGGGGCCTCTACTGAAAGTCTAGGGAGAGAGGTGGACCCATGGGTAGCTAGCTGGGGTAAGAGGCCCCTAAGTGGAGGGCCAGGGGGCACCCTGGGGCCTCTACTGCAAGTCCAGGGAGAGATGTGGACCCCTGGGTAGTTTGCTGGGGTCAGAGGCCCCTAGGCGGAGGGACAGGGGGCTTCCTGGAGCCTCTACTGTAAGTCCAGGGAGAAAGGTGTACCCCTGGGTAGCTTGCTAGGGTCAGAGGCCCCTAGGTGGAGGGCCAGGGGGTACCCTGGGGCCTATACTTCAAGTCCAGGGAGAGAGGTGGACCCTTGGGTAGCTTCCTAAGGTTAGAGGCCCCTAGGTGGAGGGCCAGAGGGCACCCTGGGGACCATCGTGCAAGTCCAGGGAGAGAGGTGGACCCCTGGGTAGCTTGCTGGGGTACAAGGCCTCTAGGTATAGGGCCAGGGGGCACCCTGGGGCCTATCTTGCAAGTCCAGGGAGTAAGGTAGACCCCTGGGTAGCTTGCTGGGGTACGAGATTCTAGGTGGAGGGCCAGGGGGCACCCTGGGGACTCTACTGCAAGTCCAGGGAGAGAGGTCGACCCCTGGGTAGCTTGCTGGGGTCAGAGGCCCTTAGGTTTAGGGCCAGGGGGCACCCTGGGGCATCTACTGCAAGTCCAGGGAGAGAGGTGGACCCCTGGGTAGCTTGCTGGGGTCTGAAGCCCATAGGTGGAGGGCCAGGGGGCACCCTGGGGCCTCTAATGCAAATCTAGGGAGAGAGGTGGACCCATGGGTAGCTAGCTGGGGTAAGAGGCCCCTAAGTGGAGGGCCAGGGGGCACCCTGGGGCCTCTACTGCAAGTCCAGGGAGAGATGTGGACCCCTGGGTAGTTTGCTGGGGTCAGAGGCCCCTACGCGGAGGGACAGGGGGCTTCCTGGAGCCTCTACTGCAAGTCCAGGGAGAAAGGTGTACCCCTGGGTAGCTTGCTAGGGTCAGAGGCCCCTAGGTGGAGGTCAAGGGGGCACCCTGGGGCCTTTACTGCAATCCCAGGGAGAGTTGTGGACCCTTGTGTAGCTTGCTGGGGTCAGAGGCCCCTTGGTGGAGGGTCAGGGGGCACCCTGGGGCCTATTCTGCAAGTCCAGGGAGAGAGGTGGACCTCTGGGTAGCTTGCTGGGGTCAGAGGCCCCTACGTGGAGGGCCAGGGGGCACCCTGGGGCCTATCCTGCAAGTCCAGGGAGAGAGGTGGACCCCTGGGTAGCTTGCTGGGGTACATGGCCACTAGGTGGAGAGCCAGGGGGCACCCTGGGGCCTCTACTGCAAGTCCAGGGAGAGAGGTGGACCCCTGGGTAGTTTGCTGGGGTCAGAGGCCCCTAGGCGGAGGGACAGGGGGCTTCCTGGGGCATCTACTGCAAGTCCAGGGAGAGAGGTGGACCCCTGGGTAGCTAGCTGGGGTAAGAGGCTCCTAAGTGGAGGGCAAGGGGGCACCCTTGGGCCACTACTGCAAGTCCAGGGAGAGAGGTGGACCCCTGGGTAGTTTGCTGGGGTCAGAGGCCCCTAGGCGGAGGGACAGGGGGCTTCCTGGGGCCTCTACTGCAAGTCCAGGGAGAAAGGTGGACCCCTGGGTAGCTTGCTTGGGTCAGAGGCCCCTAGGTGGAGGTCAAGGGGGCACCCTGGGGCCTCTACCTCAAGTCCAGGGAGAGTTGTGGACCCTTGTGTAGCTTGCTGGGGTCAGAGGCCCCTTGCTGGAGGGTCAGGGGGCACCCTGGGGCCTATTCTGCAAGTCCAGGGAGAGAGGTGGACCTCTGGGTAGCTTGCTGGGGTCAGAGGCCCCTAGGTGGAAGGCCAGGGGGCACCCTGGGGCCTATCTTGCAAGTCCAGGGAGTAAGGTAGACCCCTGGGTAGCTTGCTGGGGTACGAGATTCTAGGTGGAGGGCCAGGGGGCACCCTGGGGCCTCTACTGCAATACCAGGGAGAGAGGTGGACCCCTGGGTAGCTTGCTGGGGTCAGAGGCCCCTAGGTGGAGGGCCAGGGGGCACCCTGGGGCATCTACTGCAAGTCCAGGGAGAGAGGTGGACCCCTGGGTAGCTTGCTGGGGTCTGAAGCCCATAGGTGGAGGGCCAGGGGGCACCCTGGGGCCTCTACTGCAAGTCTAGGGAGAGAGGTGGACCCATGGGTAGCTAGCTGGGGTAAGAGGCCCCTAAGTGGAGGGCCAGGGGGCACCCTGGGTTCTCTACTGCAAGTCCAGGGAGAGATGTGGACCCCTGGGTAGTTTGCTGGGGTCAGAGGCCCCTAGGCGCAGGGACAGGGGGCTTCCTGGAGCCTCTACTGCAAGTCCAGGGAGAAAGGTTTACCCCTGGGTAGCTTGCTAGGGTCAGAGGCCCCTAGGTGGAGGTCAAGGGGGCACCCTGGGGCCTTTACTGCAATCCCAGGGAGAGTTGTGGACCCTTGTGTAGCTTGCTGGGGTCAGAGGCCCCTTGGTGGAGGGTCAGGGGGCACCCTGGGGCCTATTCTGCAAGTCCAGGGAGAGAGGTGGACCCCTGGGTAGTTTGCTGGGGTCAGAGGCCCCTAGGCGGAGGGACAGGGGGCTTCCTGGGGCCTCTACTGCAAGTCCAGGGAGAGAGGTGGACCCCTGGGTAGCTTGCTTGGGTCAGAGACCCCTAGGTGGAGGGCCAGGGGGCACCTTGGGGCCTCTACTTCAAGTCCAGGGAGAGAGGTGGACCCTTGGGTAGCTTCCTAAGGTTTGAGGCCCCTAGGTGGAGGGCCAGAGGGCACCCAGGGGACTATCGTGCAAGTCCAGGGAGAGAGGTGGACCCCTGGGTAGCTTGCTGGGGTACAAGGCCACTAGGTGGAGAGCCAGGGGGCACCCTGGGGCCTCTACTGCAAGACCAGGGAGAGAGGTGGACCCTTGGTAGCTTGCTGGGGTCAGAGACCCCTGGGTGGAGGGCCAGGGGGCACCCTGGGGCCTCTACTGCAAGTCCAGGGAGAGATGTGGACCCCTGGGTAGTTTGCTGGGGTCAGAGGCCCCTAGGCGGAGGGACAGGGGGATTCCTGGAGCCTCTACTGCAAGTCCAGGGAGAAAGGTGTACCCCTGGGTAGCTTGCTAGGGTCAGAGGCCCCTAGGTGGAGGTCAAGGGAGCACCCTGGGGCCTTTACTGCAATCCCAGGGAGAGTTGTGGACCCTTGTGTAGCTTGCTGGGGTCAGAGGCCCCTAGGTGGAGGGCCAGGGGGCACCCTGGGGCCTATCCTGCAAGTCCAGGGAGAGATGTGGACCCCTGGGTAGCTTGCTGGGGTACGAGGCCCCTAGGTGGAGGGCCAGGGGGCACCCTGGGGCCTCTACTGCAAGTCCAGGGAGAGAGGAGGACCCCTGGGTAGCTTGCTGGGGTAAGAGGCTACTAGGTGGAGGGACAGGGGTACCCTGGGGCCTAGACTGCAAGTCCAGGGAGAGAGGTGGACCCCTGGGTAGCTTCCTGAGGTCAAAGGCCCCTAGGTGGAGGGCCAGGGGGCACCCTGGGGCCTATCCTGCAAGTCCAAGGAGAGATGTGGACCGCTGGGTTGCTTGCTGGGGTACGAGGCCCCTAGTTGGAGGGCCAGGGGGCACCCTGGGGCCTCTACTGCAAGCCCAGGGAGAGAGGTGGACCCCTGGTTAGCTTGCTGGGGTCGGAAGCCCCTTGGTCTATGGCCAGGGGGCACCCTGGAGCCTATACTGCAAGTCCAGTGAGAGAGGTGGACACATGGGTAGCTTACTGGGGTCAGAGGCCCCTAGGTGGAGGGCCAGGGGCTTCCTGGGGCCTCTACTGCAAGTCCAGGGAGAGAAGTGGACCCCTGGGTAGCTTGCTGGTGTCAGAGGAAACTAGTTGGTGGGACAGGGGGTACCCTGGGGCCTATACTGCAAGTCCAGGGAGAGAGGTGGACCCCTGGGTAGCTTCCTGAGGTCAGAGGCCCCTAGGTGGAGGGCCAGGGCGCACCCTGGGGCCTATCATGCAAGTCCAGGGAGAGAGGTGGACCCCTGGGTAGCTTGCTGGGGTACGAGGCCCCTAGTTGGAGGGCCAGGGGGCAGCCTGGGGCCTCTACTGCAAGTCCAGGGAGAGAGGTGGACCCCTGGGTACCTTCCTGGGGTCAGAGTCCCTTAGGTGGAGGGCCAGGAGGCACCCTAGGGCCTCTACTGCAAGTCCAGGGTGAGAGGTGGACCCCTGGGTAGCTTGCTGGGGTCAGAGGCCCCTAGGCGGAGGGACAGGGGGCTTCCTGGGGGCTCTACTGTAAGTCCAGGGAGAAAGGTGGACCCCTTGGTAGCTTGCTTGGGTCAGAGGCCTCTAGGTGGAGGTCAAGGGGGCACCCTGGGGCCTCTACTGCAAGTCCAGGGAGAGAGGTGGACCCCTGGGTAGCTTGCTGGGGTCAGAGGCCCCTAGGTGGAGGGCCAGGGGGCACCCTGGGGCCTCCACTGCAAGTACAGGGAAAGAGGTGGACCCCTTGGTAGCTTGCTGGGGTCAGAAGCCTCTAGATGGAGGGCCAGGGGGCACCCTGGGGCCTCTACTGCAAGTCCAGGGAGAGAGGTGGACCCCTGGGTAGCTTGCTGGGGTCTGAAGCCCTTAGGCGGAGGGCCAGGGGGTACCCTGGGGCCTACACTTCAAGTCCAGGGAGAGAGGTGGACCCTTGGGTAGCTTCCTAAGGTTAGAGGCCCCTAGGTGGAGGGCCAGAGGGCACGCTGGGGACTATTGTGCAAGTCCAGGGAGAGAGGTGGACCCCTGGGTAGCTTGCTGGGGTACAAGGCCTCTAGGTGGAGGGCCAGGGGGCACCCTGGGGCCTCTACTGCAAGTCCAGGGAGAGAGGTGGACCGAATTGGTAGCTTGCTTGGGTCAGAGACCCCTAAGTGGAGGGCCAGGGGGCACCTTGGGGCCTCTACTGCAAGTCTAGATAGAGAGGTGGATCCATGGGTAGCTTGCTGGGGTACGAGTCCCCTAGGTGGAGGGCCAGGGGGCACCCTGGGGCCTCTACTGCAAGTCCAGGGAGAGAGGTGGACCCCTGGGTAGCTTGCTTGGGTCAGAGACCCCTAGGTGGAGGGCCAGGGGGCACCTTGGGGCCTCTACTGCAAGTCTAGGTAGAGAGGTGGACCCCTGGGTAGCTTGCTGGGGTACGAGTCCCCTAGGTGGAGGGCCAGGGGGCACCCTGGGGCCTCTACTGCAAGTCCAGGGAGAGAAGTGGACCCCTGGGTAGCTTCCTGGGGTCAGAGGCCCCTAGGTGTAGGGCCAGGGGGCACCCTGGGGCCTATCCTGCAAGTCCAGGGAGAGAGGTGGACCCCTGGGTAGCTTGCTGGTGTCAGACGCAACTAGGTGGAGGGACAGGGGGTACCCTGGGGCCTATACTGCAATCCCAGGGAGAGTTGTGGACCCTTGTGTAGCTTGCTGGGGTCAGAGACCCCTTGGTGGAGGGTCAGGGGGCACCCTGGGGCCTATTTTGCAAGTCCAGGGAGAGAGGTGGACCTCTGGGTAGCTTGCTGGGGTCAGAGGCCCCTAGGTGGAGGGCCAGGGGGCACCCTGGGGCCTATCCTGCAAGTCCAGGGAGAGAGGTGGACCCCTGGGTAGCTTGCTGGGGTACGAGGCCCCTAGGTGGAGGGCCAGGGGGCACCCTGGGGCCTCTACTGCAAGTCCAGGGAGAGAGGTGGACCCCTGGGTAGCTTGCTGGGGTCAGAGGCCCCTAGGTGGAGGGCCAGGGGGCACCCTGGGGCCTCCACTGCAAGTCCAGGGAAAGAGGTGGACCCCTTTGTAGCTTGCTGGGGTCAGAGGCCTCTAGGTGGAGGGCCAGGGGGCACCCTGGGGCCTCTACTGCAAGTCCAGGGAGAGAGGTGGACCCCTGGGTAGCTTGCTGGGGTCTGAAGCCCATAGGTGGAGGGCCAGGGGGTACCCTGGGGCCTATACTTCAAGTCCAGGGAGAGAGGTGGACCCTTGGGTAGCTTCCTAAGGTTAGAGGCCCCTAAGTGGAGGGCCAGAGGGCACCCTGGGGACTATCGTGCAAGTCCAGGGAGAGAGGTGGACCCCTGGGTAGCTTGCTGGGGTACAAGGCCTCTAGGTGGAGGGCCAGGGGGCACCCTGGGGCCTATCTTGCAAGTCCAGGGCGTAAGGTAGACCCCTGGGTAGCTTGCTGGGGTTCGAGATTCTAGGTGGAGGGCCAGGGGGCACCCTTGGGACTCTACTGCAAGTCCAGGGAGAGAGGTCGACCCCTGGGTAGCTTGCTGGGGTCAGAGGC
Organism: Danio rerio; assembly: GCF_049306965.1. Lineage (NCBI taxonomy): Eukaryota > Metazoa > Chordata > Actinopteri > Cypriniformes > Danionidae > Danio > Danio rerio. The sequence continues at coordinate 51,493,428 of NC_133180.1, read as the reverse complement.
CCCTAGGTTTAGGGCCAGGGGGCACCCTGGGGCATCTACTGCAAGTCCAGGGAGAGAGGTGGACCCCTGGGTAGCTTGCTGGGGTCTGAAGCCCATAGGTGGAGGGCCAGGGGGCACCCTGGGGCCTCTACTGCAAATCTAGGGAGAGAGGTGGACCCATGGGTAGCTAGCTGGGGTAAGAGGCCCCTAAGTGGAGGGCCAGGGGGCACCCTGGGGCCTCTACTGCAAGTCCAGGGAGAGATGTGGACCCCTGGGTAGTTTGCTGGGGTCAGAGGCCCCTAGGCGGAGGGACAGGGGGCTTCCTGGAGCCTCTACTGCAAGTCCAGGGAGAAAGGTGTACACCTGGGTAGCTTGCTAGGGTCAGAGGCCCCTAGGTGGAGGTCAAGGGGGCACCCTGGGGCCTTTACTGCAATCCCAGGGAGAGTTGTGGACCCTTGTGTAGCTTGCTGGGGTCAGAGGCCCCTTGGTGGAGGGTCAGGGGGCACCCTGGGGCCTATTCTGCAAGTCCAGGGAGAGAGGTGGACCTCTGGGTAGCTTGCTGGGGTCAGAGGCCCCTAGGTGGAGGGACAGGGCCACCCTGGGGCCTATCCTGCAAGTCCAGGGAGAGAGGTGGACCCCTGGGTAGCTTGCTGGGCTACAAGGCCACTAGGTGGAGAGCCAGGGGGCACCCTGGGGCCTCTACTGCAAGACCAGGGAGAGAGGTGGACCCTTGGTAGCTTGCTGGGGTCAGAGACCCCTAGGTGGAGGGCCAGGGGGCACCTTGGGGCCTCTACTGCAAGTCCAGGGAGAGAGGTGGACCCCTGGGTAGTTTGCTGGGGTCAGAGGCCCCTAGGCGGAGGGACAGGGGGCTTCCTGGGGCCTCTACTGCAAGTCCAGGGAGAGAGGTGGACCCCTGGGTAGCTAGCTGGGGTAAGAGGCTCCTAAGTGGAGGGCAAGGGGGCACCCTGGGGCCTCTACTGCAAGTCCAGGGAGAGAGGTGGACCCCTGGGTAGTTTGCTGGGGTCAGAGGCCCCTAGGCGGAGGGACAGGGGGCTTCCTGGGGCCTCTACTGCAAGTCCAGGGAGAAAGGTGGACCCCTGGGTAGCTTGCTTGGGTCAGAGGCCCCTAGGTGGAGGTCAAGGGGGCACCCTGGGGCCTCTACTGCAAGTCCAGGGAGAATTGTGGACCCTTGTGTAGCTTGCTGGGGTCAGAGGCCCCTTGCTGGAGGGTCAGGGGGCACCCTGGGGTCTATTCTGCAAGTCCAGGGAGAGAGGTGGACCTCTGGGTAGCTTGCTGGGGTCAGAGGCTCCTAGGTGGAAGGCCAGGGGGCACCCTGGGGCCTATCTTGCAAGTCCAGGGAGTAAGGTAGACCCCTGGGTAGCTTGCTGGGGTACGAGATTCTAGGTGGAGGGCCAGGGGGCACCTTGGGGCCTCTACTGCAATACCAGGGAGAGAGGTGGACCCCTGGGTAGCTTGCTGGGGTCAGAGGCCCCTAGGTGGAGGGCCAGGGGGCACCCTGGGGCATCTACTGCAAGTCCAGGGAGAGAGGTGGACCCCTGGGTAGCTTGCTGGGGTCTGAAGCCCATAGGTGGAGGGCCAGGGGGCACCCTGGGGCCTCTACTGCAAGTCTAGGGAGAGAGGTGGACCCAGTGGTAGCTAGCTGGGGTAAGAGGCCCCTAAGTGGAGGGCCAGGGGGCACCCTGGGGCCTCTACTGCAAGCCCAGGGAGAGAGGTGGACCCCTGGTTAGCTTGCTGGGGTCAGAGGCCGCTAGGTGGAGGGCCAGGGGGCTTCTTGGGGCCTCTACTGCAAGTCCAGGGAGAGAGGTGGACCCCTGGGTAGCTTGCTGGGGTACAAGGCCACTAGGTGGAGAGCCAGGGGGCACCCTGGGGCCTCTACTGCAAGACCAGTGAGAGAGGTGGACCCTTGGTAGCTTGCTGGGGTCAGAGACCCCTAGGTGGAGGGCCAGGGGGCACCCTGGGGCCTCTACTGCAAGTCTAGGGAGAGGGGTGGACCCATGGGTAGCTAGCCGGGGTAAGAGGCTCCTAAGTGGAGGGCAAGGGGGCACCCTGGGGCCTCTACTGCAAGTCCAGGGAGAGAGGTGGACCCCTGGGTAGTTTGCTGGGGTCAGAGGCCCCTAGGCGGAGGGACAGGGGGCTTCCTGGGGCCTCTACTGCAAGTCCAGGGAGAAAGGTGGACCCCTGGGTAGCATGCTTGGGTCAGAGGCCCCTAGGTGGAGGTCAAGGGGGCACCCTGGGGCCTCTACTGCAAGTCCAGGGAGAGTTGTGGACCCTTGTGTAGCTTGCTGGGGTCAGAGGCTCCTTGGTGGAGGGTCAGGGGGCACCCTGGGGCCTATTCTGCAAGTCCAGGGAGAGAGGTGGACCTCTGCGTAGCTTGCTGGGGTCAGAGGCCCCTAGGTGGAAGGCCAGGGGGCACCTTGGGGCCTATCTTGCAAGTCCAGTGAGTAAGGTAGACCCCTGGGTAGCTTGCTGGTGTACGAGATTCTAGGTGGAGGGCCAGGGGGCACCCTGGGGCCTCTACTGCAAGTCCAGGGAGAGAGGTGGACCCCTTGGTAGCTTGCTGGGGTCAGAGGCCCCTAGGTTTAGGGCCAGGGGGCACCCTGGGGCATATACTGCAAGTCCAGGGAGAGAGGTGGACCGTGGGTAGCTTGCTGGGGTCTGAAGCCCATAGGTGGAGGGCCAGGGGGCACCCTGGGGCCTCTACTGCAAGTCTAGGGAGAGAGGTGGACCCATGGGTAGCTAGCTGGGGTAAGAGGCCCCTAAGTGGAGGGCCAGGGGGCACCCTGGGGCATATCTTGGTAGTCCAGGGAGTAAGGTGGACCCCTGAGTAGCTTGTTGGGGTACGAGGCCCCTAGGTGAAGGGCCAGGGGGCACCCTGGGGCCTCTACTGCAAGTCCAGGGAGAGAGGTGGACCCCTGGGTAGCTAGCTGGGGTCTTAAGCCCATAGGTGGAGGGCCAGGGGGCACCCTGGGGCCTCTACTGCAAGTCTAGGGAGAGAGGTGGACCCATGGGTAGCTAGCTGGGGTAAGAGGCCCCTAAGTGGAGGGCCAGGGGGCACCCTGGGGCCTCTACTGCAAGTCCAGGGAGAGAGGTGGACCCCTGGGTAGTTTGCTGGGGTCAGAGGCCCCTAGGCGGAGGGACAGGGGGCTTCCTGAGCCTCTACTGCAAGTCCAGGGAGAAAGGTGGACCCCTGGGTAGCTTGCTAGGGTCAGAGGCCCCTAGGTGGAGGTCAAGGGGGCACCCTGGGGCCTTTACTGCAATCCCAGGGAGAGTTGTGGACCCTTGTGTAGCTTGCTGGGGTCAGAGGCCCCTAGGTGGAGGGTCAGGGGGCACCCTGGGGCCTATTCTGCAAGTCCAGGGAGAGAGGTGGACCTCTGGGTAGCTTGCTGGGGTCAGAGGCCCCTAGGTGGAGGGCCAGGGGGCACCCTGGGGCCTATCCTGCAAGTCCAGGGAGAGAGGTGGACCCCTGGGTAGCTTGCTGGGGTACGAGGCCCGTAGGTGGAGGGCCAGGGGGCACCCTGGGGCCTCTACTGCAAGTCCAGGGAGAGAGGTGGACCCCTGGGTAGCTTGCTGGGGTCAGAGGCCCCTAGGTGGAGGGCCAGGGGGCACCCTGGGGCCTATACTTCAAGTCCAGGGAGAGAGGTGGACCCTTGGGTAGCTTCCTAAGGTTAGAGGCCCCTAGGTGGAGGGCCAGAGGGCACCCTGGGGACTATCGTGCAAGTCCAGGGACAGAGGTGGACCCCTGGGTAGCTTGCTGGGGTACAAGGCCTCTAGGTGGAGGGCCAGGGAGCACCCTGGGGCATATCTTGGTAGTCCAGGGAGTAAGGTGGACCCCTGAGTAGCTTGTTGGGGTACGAGGCCCCTAGGTGGAGGGCCAGGGGGCACCCTGGGGCCACTACTGCAAGTCCAGGGAGAGAGGTGGACCCCTGGGTAGCTTGCTGGGGTCTGAAACCCATAGGTGGAGGGCCAGGGGGCACCCTGGGGCCTCTACTGCAAGTCTAGGGAGAGAGGTGGACCCATGGGTAGCTAGCTGGGGTAAGAGGCCCCTAAGTGGAGGGCCAGGGGGCACCCTGGGGCCTCTACTGCAAGTCCAGGGAGAGAGGTGGACCCCTGGGTAGTTTGCTGGGGTCAGAGGCCCCTAGGCGGAGGGACAGGGGGCTTCCTGGGGCCTCTACTGCAAGTCCAGGGAGAAAGGTGGACCCCTGGGTAGCTTGCTAGGGTCAGAGGCCCCTAGGTGGAGGTCAAGGGGGCACCCTGGGGCCTTTACTGCAATCCCAGGGAGAGTTGTGGACCCTTGTGTAGCTTGCTGGGGTCAGAGGCCCCTTGGTGGAGGGTCAGGGGGCACCCTGGGGCCTATTCTGCAAGTCAAGGGAGAGAGGTGGACCTCTGGGTAGCTTGCTGGGGTCAGAGGCCCCTAGGTGGAGGGCCAGGGGGCACCCTGGGGCCTATCCTGCAAGTCCAGGGAGAGAGGTGGACCCCTGGGTAGCTTGCTGGGGTACGAGGCCCCTAGGTGGAGGGCCAGGGGGCACCCTGGGGCCTCTACTGCAAGTCCAGGGAGAGAGGTGGACCCCTGGGTAGCTTGCTGGGGTCAGAGGCAACTAGGTGAAAGGACAGGGGTACCCTGAGGCCTATACTGCAAGTCCAAGGAGAGAGGTGGACCCCTGGGTAGCTTCCTGAGGTCAAAGGCCCCTAGGTGGAGAGCCAGGGGGCACCCTGGGGCCTCTCCTGCAAGTCCAAGGAGAGAGGTGGACCCCTGGGTAGCTTGCTGGGGTACGAGGCCCCTAGTTGGAGGGCCAAGGGGCACCCTGGGGCCTCTACTGCAAGCCCAGGGAGAGAGGTGGACCCCTGGTTAGCTTGCTGGGGTCAGAGGCCACTAGGTGGAGGGCCAGGGGGCTTCTTGGGGCCTCTACTGCAAGTCCAGGGAGAGAGGTGGACCCCTGGGTAGCTTGCTGTTGTCGTAGGCCCCCAGGTGGAGGGCCAGAGGGCTTCTTGGGGCTTCTACTGCAAGTCTAGGGAGAGAGGTGGACCACTGTGTAGCTTGCTGGGGTCAGAGGCCCCTAGGTGGACGACCTGGGGGCTTCGTGGGGCCTCTACTGCAAGTCAAGGGAGAGAGGTGGACCCCTGGGTAGCTTGCTGGGGTCGGAAGCCCCTTGGTGGAAGGCCAGGGGGCACCCTGGGGCCTATACTGCAAGTCCAGAGAGAGAGGTGGACCCATGGGTAGCTTACTGGGGTCAGAGGCCCCTAGGTGGAGGGCCAGGGGCACCCTGGGGCCTCTACTGCAAGTCCAGGGAGAGAGGTGGACCCCTGGGTAGCTTGCTGGTGTCAGACGCAACTAGGTGGAGGGACAGGGGGTACCCTGGGGCCTATACTGCAAGTCCAGGGAGAGAGGTGGACCCTTGGGTAGCTTGCTGGGGTACGAGGGCCCTAGGTGGAGGGCCAGGGGGCACCCTGGGGCCTATCCTGCAAGACCAAGGAGAGAGGTGGACCCCTGGGTAGCTTGCTGTGGTACGAGGCCCCTAGTTGGAGGGTGAGGGGGCACCCTGGGGCCTCTACTGCAAGCCCAGGGAGAGAGGTGGACTCCTGGTTAGCTTGCTGGGGTCAGAGGCCGCTAGGTGGAGGGCCAGGGGGCTTCTTGGGGCCTCTACTGCAAGTCCAGGAAGAGAGGTGGACCCCTGGGTAGCTTTCTGGGGTACAAGGCCACTAGGTGGAGAGCCAGGGGGCACCCTGGGGCCTCTACTGCAAGACCAGGGAGAGAGGTGGACCCTTGGTAGCTTGCTGGGGTCAGAGACCCCTAGAGGGAGGGCCAGGGGGCACCCTGGGGCCTCTACTGCAAGTCTAGGGAGAGAGGTGGACCCATGGGTAGCTAGCTGGGGTAAGAGGCCCCTAAGTCGATGGCCAGGGGGCACCCTGGGGCCTCTACTGCAAGTCCAGGGAGAGAGGTGGACCCCTGGGTAGTTTGCTGGGGTCAGAGGCCCCTAGGCGGAGGGACAGGGGGCTTCCTGGGGCCTCTACTGCAAGTCCAGGGAGAGAGGTGGACCCCTGGGTAGCTAGCTGGGGTAAGAGGCTCCTAAGTGGAGGGCAAGGGGGCACCCTGGGGCCTCTACTGCAAGTCCAGGGAGAGAGGTGGACCCCTGGGTAGTTTGCTGGGGTCAGAGGCCCCTAGGCGGAGGGACAGGGGGCTTCCTGGGGCCTCTACTGCAAGTCCAGGGAGAAAGGTGGACCCCTGGGTAGCTTGCTTGGGTCAGAGGCCCCTAGGTGGAGGTCAAGGGGGCACCCTGGGGCCTCTACTGCAAGTCCAGGGAGAGTTGTGGACCCTTGTGTAGCTTGCTGGGGTCAGAGGCTCCTTGCTGGAGGGTCAGGGGGCACCCTGGGGCCTATTCTGCAAGTCCAGGGAGAGAGGTGGACCTCTGGGTAGCTTGCTGGGGTCAGAGGCCCCTAGGTGGAAGGCCAGGGGGCACCCTGGGGCCTATCTTGCAAGTCCAGGGAGTAAGGTAGACCCCTGGGTAGCTTGCTGGGGTACGAGATTCTAGGTGGAGGGCCAGGGGGCACCCTGGGGCCTCTACTGCAATACCAGGGAGAGAGGTGGACCCCTGGGTAGCTTGCTGGGGTCAGAGGCCCCTAGGTGGAGGGCCAGGGGGCACCCTGGGGCATCTACTGCAAATCCAGGGAGAGAGGTGGACCCCTGGGTAGCTTGCTGGGATCTGAAGCCCATAGATGGAGGGCCAGGGGGCACCCTGGGGCCTCTACTGCAAGTCTAGGGAGAGAGGTGGACCCATGGGTAGCTAGCTGGGGTAAGAGGCCCCTAATTGGAGGGCCAGGGGGCACCCTGGGGCCTCTACTGCAAGTCCAGGGAGAGATGTGGACCCCTGGGTAGTTTGCTGGGGTCAGAGGCCCCTAGGCGGAGGGACAGGGGGCTTCCTGGAGCCTCTACTGCAAGTCCAGGGAGAAAGGTGTACCCCTGGGTAGCTTGCTAGGGTCAGAGGCCCCTAGGTGGAGGTCAAGGGGGCACCCTGGGGCCTTTACTGCGATCCCAGGGAGAGTTGTGGACCCTTGTGTAGCTTGCTGGGGTCAGAGGCCCCTTGGTGGAGGGTCAGGGGGCACCCTGGGGCCTATTCTGCAAGTCCAGGGAGAGAGGTGGACCTCTGGGTAGCTTGCTGGGGTCAGAGGCCACTAGGTGGAGGGCCAGGGGGCACCCTGGGGCCTATCCTGCAAGTCCAGGGAGAGAGGTGGACCCCTGGGTAGCTTGCCGGGGTACGAGGCCCATAGGTGGAGGGCCAGGGGGCACCCTGGGGCCTCTACTGCAAGTCCAGGGAGAGAGGTGGACCCCTGGGTAGCTTGCTGGGGTCAGAGGACCCTAGGTGGAGGGCCAGGGGGCACCCTGGGGCCTCTACTGCAAACCAGGGAAATAGGTGGACCCCTGGGTAGCTTGCTGGGGTCAGAGGCCTCTAGGTGGAGGGCCAGGGGGCACCCTGGGGCCTCTACTGCAAGTCCAGGGAGAGAGGTGGACCCATGGGTAGCTAGCTGGGGTAAGAGGCCCCTAAGTGGAGGGCCAGGGGGCACCCTGGGGCCTCTACTGCAAGTCCAGGGAGAGAGGTGGACCCCTGGGTAGCTTGCTGGGGTCTGAAGCCCATAGGTGGAGGTCCAGGGGCTACCCTGGGGCCTATACTTCAAGTCCAGGGAGAGAGGTGGACCCTTGGGTAGCTTCCTAAGGTTAGAGGCCCCTAGGTGGAGGGCCAGAGGGCACCCTGGGGACTATCGTGCATGTCCAGGGAGAGAGGTGGACCCCTTGGTAGCTTGCTGGGGTACAAGGCCTCTAGGTGGAGGGCCAGGGGGCACCCTGGGGCCTATCTTGGTAGTCCAGGGAGTAAGGTGGACCCCTGAGTAGCTTGCTGGGGTACGAGGCCCCTAGGTGGAGGGCCAGGGGGCACCCTGGGGCCTCTACTGCAAGTCCAGGGAGAGAGGTGGACCCCTGGGTAGCTTGCTGGGGTCTGAAGCCCATAGGTGGAGGGCCAGGGGGCACCCTGGGGCCTATACTTCAAGTCCAGGGAGAGAGGTGGACCCCTGGGTAGCTTGCTGGGGTCTGAAGCCCATAGGTGGAGGGCAAGGGGGCACCCTGGGGCCTCTACTGCAAGTCCAGGGAGAGAGGTGGACCCCTGGGTAGTTTGCTGGGGTCAGAGGCCCCTAGGCGGAGGGACAGGGGGCTTCCTGGGGCCTCTACTGCAAGTCCAGGGAGAAAGGTGGACCCCTGGGTAGCTTGCTTGGGTCAGAGGCCCCTAGGTGGAGGTCAAGGGGGCACCCTGGGGCCTCTACTGCAAGTCCAGGGAGAGTTGTGGACCCTTGTGTAGCTTGCTGGGGTCAGAGGCTCCTTGCTGGAGGGTCAGGGGGCACCCTGGGGCCTATTCTGCAAGTCCAGGGAGAGAGGTGGACCTCTGGGTAGCTTGCTGGGGTCAGAGGCCCCTAGGTGGAAGGCCAGGGGGCACCCTGGGGCCTATCTTGCAAGTCCAGGGAGTAAGGTAGACCCCTGGGTAGCTTGCTGGGGTACGAGATTCTAGGTGGAGGGCCAGGGGGCACCCTGGGGCCTCTACTGCAATACCAGGGAGAGAGGTGGACCCCTGGGTAGCTTGCTGGGGTCAGAGGCCCCTAGGTGGAGGGCCAGGGGGCACCCTGGGGCATCTACTGCAAATCCAGGGAGAGAGGTGGACCCCTGGGTAGCTTGCTGGGATCTGAAGCCCATAGATGGAGGGCCAGGGGGCACCCTGGGGCCTCTACTGCAAGTCTAGGGAGAGAGGTGGACCCATGGGTAGCTAGCTGGGGTAAGAGGCCCCTAATTGGAGGGCCAGGGGGCACCCTGGGGCCTCTACTGCAAGTCCAGGGAGAGATGTGGACCCCTGGGTAGTTTGCTGGGGTCAGAGGCCCCTAGGCGGAGGGACAGGGGGCTTCCTGGAGCCTCTACTGCAAGTCCAGGGAGAAAGGTGTACCCCTGGGTAGCTTGCTAGGGTCAGAGGCCCCTAGGTGGAGGTCAAGGGGGCACCCTGGGGCCTTTACTGCGATCCCAGGGAGAGTTGTGGACCCTTGTGTAGCTTGCTGGGGTCAGAGGCCCCTTGGTGGAGGGTCAGGGGGCACCCTGGGGCCTATTCTGCAAGTCCAGGGAGAGAGGTGGACCTCTGGGTAGCTTGCTGGGGTCAGAGGCCACTAGGTGGAGGGCCAGGGGGCACCCTGGGGCCTATCCTGCAAGTCCAGGGAGAGAGGTGGACCCCTGGGTAGCTTGCCGGGGTACGAGGCCCATAGGTGGAGGGCCAGGGGGCACCCTGGGGCCTCTACTGCAAGTCCAGGGAGAGAGGTGGACCCCTGGGTAGCTTGCTGGGGTCAGAGGACCCTAGGTGGAGGGCCAGGGGGCACCCTGGGGCCTCTACTGCAAACCAGGGAAATAGGTGGACCCCTGGGTAGCTTGCTGGGGTCAGAGGCCTCTAGGTGGAGGGCCAGGGGGCACCCTGGGGCCTCTACTGCAAGTCCAGGGAGAGAGGTGGACCCATGGGTAGCTAGCTGGGGTAAGAGGCCCCTAAGTGGAGGGCCAGGGGGCACCCTGGGGCCTCTACTGCAAGTCCAGGGAGAGAGGTGGACCCCTGGGTAGCTTGCTGGGGTCTGAAGCCCATAGGTGGAGGTCCAGGGGCTACCCTGGGGCCTATACTTCAAGTCCAGGGAGAGAGGTGGACCCTTGGGTAGCTTCCTAAGGTTAGAGGCCCCTAGGTGGAGGGCCAGAGGGCACCCTGGGGACTATCGTGCATGTCCAGGGAGAGAGGTGGACCCCTTGGTAGCTTGCTGGGGTACAAGGCCTCTAGGTGGAGGGCCAGGGGGCACCCTGGGGCCTATCTTGGTAGTCCAGGGAGTAAGGTGGACCCCTGAGTAGCTTGCTGGGGTACGAGGCCCCTAGGTGGAGGGCCAGGGGGCACCCTGGGGCCTCTACTGCAAGTCCAGGGAGAGAGGTGGACCCCTGGGTAGCTTGCTGGGGTCTGAAGCCCATAGGAGGAAGGCCAGGGGGCACCCTGGGGCCTCTACTGCAAGTCTAGGGAGAGAGGTGGACCCATGGGTAGCTAGCTGGGGTAAGAGGCCCCTAAGTGGAGGGCCAGGGGGCACCCTGGGGCCTCTACTGCAAGTCCAGGGAGAGAGGTGGACCCCTGGGTAGTTTGCTGGGGTCAGAGGCCCCTAGGCGGAGGGACAGGGGGCTTCCTGGGGCCTCTACTGCAAGTCCAGGGAGAAAGGTGGACCCCTGGGTAGCTTGCTAGGGTCAGAGGCCCCTAGGTGGAGGTCAAGGGGGCACCCTGGGGCCTTTACTGCAATCCCAGGGAGAGTTGTGGACCCTTGTGTAGCTTGCTGGGGTCAGAGGCCCCTTGGTGGAGGGTCAGGGGGCACCCTGGGGCATATTCTGCAAGTCCAGGGAGAGAGGTGGACCTCTGGGTAGCTTGCTGGGGTCAGAGGCCCCTAGGTGGAGGGCCAGGGGGCACCCTGGGGCCTATCCTGCAAGTCCAGGGAGAGAGGTGGACCCCTGGGTAGCTTGCTGGGGTGCGAGGCCCCTAGGTGGAGGGCCAGGGGGCCCCCTGGGGCCTCTACTGCAAGTCCAGGGAGAGAGGTGGACCCCTGGGTAGCTTGCTGGGGTCAGAGGCCCCTAGGTGGAGGGCCAGGGGGCACCCTGGGGCCTCCACTGCAAGTCCAGGGAAAGAGGTGGACCCCTGGGTAGCTTGCTGGGGTCAGAGGCCTCTAGGTGGAGGGCCAGGGGGCACCCTGGGGCCTCTACTGCAAGTCCAGGGAGAGAGGTGGACCCCTGGGTAGCTTGCTGGGGTCTGCAGCCCATAGGTGGAGGGCCAGGGGGTACCCTGGGGCCTATACTTCAAGTCCAGGGAGAGAGGTGGACCCTTGGGTAGCTTCCTAATGTCAGAGGCCCCTAGGTGGAGGGCCAGGGGGCACCCTGGGGCCTATCCTGCAAGTCCAGGGAGAGAGGTGGACCCATGGGTAGCTTGCTGGGGCACGAGGCCCCTAGGTGGAGGGCCAGGGGGCACCCTGGGGCCTCTACTGCAAGTCCAGTGAGAGAGGTGGACCCCTGATAGCTTCCTAAGGTCAGAGGCCCCTAGGTGGAGGGCCAGGAGGTACCCTGGGGCCTGTACTGCAAGTCTAGGGAAAGAGGTGGACCCATGGGTAGATTGCTGTTGTCAGAGGCCCCTAGGTGGAAGGCCAGGGGGCACCCTGGGGCCTATCTTGCAAGTCCAGGGAGTAAGGTAGACCCCTGGGTAGCTTGCTGGGGTACGAGATTCTAGGTGGAGGGCCAGGGGGCACCCTGGGGCCTCTACTGCAATACCAGGGAGAGAGGTGGACCCCTGGGTAGCTTGCTGGGGTCAGAGGCCCCTAGGTGGAGGGCCAGGGGGCACCCTGGGGCATCTACTGCAAATCCAGGGAGAGAGGTGGACCCCTGGGTAGCTTGCTGGGATCTGAAGCCCATAGATGGAGGGCCAGGGGGCACCCTGGGGCCTCTACTGCAAGTCTAGGGAGAGAGGTGGACCCATGGGTAGCTAGCTGGGGTAAGAGGCCCCTAATTGGAGGGCCAGGGGGCACCCTGGGGCCTCTACTGCAAGTCCAGGGAGAGATGTGGACCCCTGGGTAGTTTGCTGGGGTCAGAGGCCCCTAGGCGGAGGGACAGGGGGCTTCCTGGAGCCTCTACTGCAAGTCCAGGGAGAAAGGTGTACCCCTGGGTAGCTTGCTAGGGTCAGAGGCCCCTAGGTGGAGGTCAAGGGGGCACCCTGGGGCCTTTACTGCGATCCCAGGGAGAGTTGTGGACCCTTGTGTAGCTTGCTGGGGTCAGAGGCCCCTTGGTGGAGGGTCAGGGGGCACCCTGGGGCCTATTCTGCAAGTCCAGGGAGAGAGGTGGACCTCTGGGTAGCTTGCTGGGGTCAGAGGCCACTAGGTGGAGGGCCAGGGGGCACCCTGGGGCCTATCCTGCAAGTCCAGGGAGAGAGGTGGACCCCTGGGTAGCTTGCCGGGGTACGAGGCCCATAGGTGGAGGGCCAGGGGGCACCCTGGGGCCTCTACTGCAAGTCCAGGGAGAGAGGTGGACCCCTGGGTAGCTTGCTGGGGTCAGAGGACCCTAGGTGGAGGGCCAGGGGGCACCCTGGGGCCTCTACTGCAAACCAGGGAAATAGGTGGACCCCTGGGTAGCTTGCTGGGGTCAGAGGCCTCTAGGTGGAGGGCCAGGGGGCACCCTGGGGCCTCTACTGCAAGTCCAGGGAGAGAGGTGGACCCATGGGTAGCTAGCTGGGGTAAGAGGCCCCTAAGTGGAGGGCCAGGGGGCACCCTGGGGCCTCTACTGCAAGTCCAGGGAGAGAGGTGGACCCCTGGGTAGCTTGCTGGGGTCTGAAGCCCATAGGTGGAGGTCCAGGGGCTACCCTGGGGCCTATACTTCAAGTCCAGGGAGAGAGGTGGACCCTTGGGTAGCTTCCTAAGGTTAGAGGCCCCTAGGTGGAGGGCCAGAGGGCACCCTGGGGACTATCGTGCATGTCCAGGGAGAGAGGTGGACCCCTTGGTAGCTTGCTGGGGTACAAGGCCTCTAGGTGGAGGGCCAGGGGGCACCCTGGGGCCTATCTTGGTAGTCCAGGGAGTAAGGTGGACCCCTGAGTAGCTTGCTGGGGTACGAGGCCCCTAGGTGGAGGGCCAGGGGGCACCCTGGGGCCTCTACTGCAAGTCCAGGGAGAGAGGTGGACCCCTGGGTAGCTTGCTGGGGTCTGAAGCCCATAGGTGGAGGGCCAGGGGGCACCCTGGGGCCTATACTTCAAGTCCAGGGAGAGAGGTGGACCCCTGGGTAGCTTGCTGGGGTCTGAAGCCCATAGGTGGAGGGCAAGGGGGCACCCTGGGGCCTCTACTGCAAGTCCAGGGAGAGAGGTGGACCCCTGGGTAGTTTGCTGGGGTCAGAGGCCCCTAGGCGGAGGGACAGGGGGCTTCCTGGGGCCTCTACTGCAAGTCCAGGGAGAAAGGTGGACCCCTGGGTAGCTTGCTTGGGTCAGAGGCCCCTAGGTGGAGGTCAAGGGGGCACCCTGGGGCCTCTACTGCAAGTCCAGGGAGAGTTGTGGACCCTTGTGTAGCTTGCTGGGGTCAGAGGCTCCTTGCTGGAGGGTCAGGGGGCACCCTGGGGCCTATTCTGCAAGTCCAGGGAGAGAGGTGGACCTCTGGGTAGCTTGCTGGGGTCAGAGGCCCCTAGGTGGAAGGCCAGGGGGCACCCTGGGGCCTATCTTGCAAGTCCAGGGAGTAAGGTAGACCCCTGGGTAGCTTGCTGGGGTACGAGATTCTAGGTGGAGGGCCAGGGGGCACCCTGGGGCCTCTACTGCAATACCAGGGAGAGAGGTGGACCCCTGGGTAGCTTGCTGGGGTCAGAGGCCCCTAGGTGGAGGGCCAGGGGGCACCCTGGGGCATCTACTGCAAATCCAGGGAGAGAGGTGGACCCCTGGGTAGCTTGCTGGGATCTGAAGCCCATAGATGGAGGGCCAGGGGGCACCCTGGGGCCTCTACTGCAAGTCTAGGGAGAGAGGTGGACCCATGGGTAGCTAGCTGGGGTAAGAGGCCCCTAATTGGAGGGCCAGGGGGCACCCTGGGGCCTCTACTGCAAGTCCAGGGAGAGATGTGGACCCCTGGGTAGTTTGCTGGGGTCAGAGGCCCCTAGGCGGAGGGACAGGGGGCTTCCTGGAGCCTCTACTGCAAGTCCAGGGAGAAAGGTGTACCCCTGGGTAGCTTGCTAGGGTCAGAGGCCCCTAGGTGGAGGTCAAGGGGGCACCCTGGGGCCTTTACTGCGATCCCAGGGAGAGTTGTGGACCCTTGTGTAGCTTGCTGGGGTCAGAGGCCCCTTGGTGGAGGGTCAGGGGGCACCCTGGGGCCTATTCTGCAAGTCCAGGGAGAGAGGTGGACCTCTGGGTAGCTTGCTGGGGTCAGAGGCCACTAGGTGGAGGGCCAGGGGGCACCCTGGGGCCTATCCTGCAAGTCCAGGGAGAGAGGTGGACCCCTGGGTAGCTTGCCGGGGTACGAGGCCCATAGGTGGAGGGCCAGGGGGCACCCTGGGGCCTCTACTGCAAGTCCAGGGAGAGAGGTGGACCCCTGGGTAGCTTGCTGGGGTCAGAGGACCCTAGGTGGAGGGCCAGGGGGCACCCTGGGGCCTCTACTGCAAACCAGGGAAATAGGTGGACCCCTGGGTAGCTTGCTGGGGTCAGAGGCCTCTAGGTGGAAGGCCAGGGGGCACCCTGGGGCCTCTACTGCAAGTCCAGGGAGAGAGGTGGACCCATGGGTAGCTAGCTGGGGTAAGAGGCCCCTAAGTGGAGGGCCAGGGGGCACCCTGGGGCCTCTACTGCAAGTCCAGGGAGAGAGGTGGACCCCTGGGTAGCTTGCTGGGGTCTGAAGCCCATAGGTGGAGGTCCAGGGGCTACCCTGGGGCCTATACTTCAAGTCCAGGGAGAGAGGTGGACCCTTGGGTAGCTTCCTAAGGTTAGAGGCCCCTAGGTGGAGGGCCAGAGGGCACCCTGGGGACTATCGTGCATGTCCAGGGAGAGAGGTGGACCCCTTGGTAGCTTGCTGGGGTACAAGGCCTCTAGGTGGAGGGCCAGGGGGCACCCTGGGGCCTATCTTGGTAGTCCAGGGAGTAAGGTGGACCCCTGAGTAGCTTGCTGGGGTACGAGGCCCCTAGGTGGAGGGCCAGGGGGCACCCTGGGGCCTCTACTGCAAGTCCAGGGAGAGAGGTGGACCCCTGGGTAGCTTGCTGGGGTCTGAAGCCCATAGGAGGAAGGCCAGGGGGCACCCTGGGGCCTCTACTGCAAGTCTAGGGAGAGAGGTGGACCCATGGGTAGCTAGCTGGGGTAAGAGGCCCCTAAGTGGAGGGCCAGGGGGCACCCTGGGGCCTCTACTGCAAGTCCAGGGAGAGAGGTGGACCCCTGGGTAGTTTGCTGGGGTCAGAGGCCCCTAGGCGGAGGGACAGGGGGCTTCCTGGGGCCTCTACTGCAAGTCCAGGGAGAAAGGTGGACCCCTGGGTAGCTTGCTAGGGTCAGAGGCCCCTAGGTGGAGGTCAAGGGGGCACCCTGGGGCCTTTACTGCAATCCCAGGGAGAGTTGTGGACCCTTGTGTAGCTTGCTGGGGTCAGAGGCCCCTTGGTGGAGGGTCAGGGGGCACCCTGGGGCATATTCTGCAAGTCCAGGGAGAGAGGTGGACCTCTGGGTAGCTTGCTGGGGTCAGAGGCCCCTAGGTGGAGGGCCAGGGGGCACCCTGGGGCCTATCCTGCAAGTCCAGGGAGAGAGGTGGACCCCTGGGTAGCTTGCTGGGGTGCGAGGCCCCTAGGTGGAGGGCCAGGGGGCCCCCTGGGGCCTCTACTGCAAGTCCAGGGAGAGAGGTGGACCCCTGGGTAGCTTGCTGGGGTCAGAGGCCCCTAGGTGGAGGGCCAGGGGGCACCCTGGGGCCTCCACTGCAAGTCCAGGGAAAGAGGTGGACCCCTGGGTAGCTTGCTGGGGTCAGAGGCCTCTAGGTGGAGGGCCAGGGGGCACCCTGGGGCCTCTACTGCAAGTCCAGGGAGAGAGGTGGACCCCTGGGTAGCTTGCTGGGGTCTGAAGCCCATAGGTGGAGGGCCAGGGGGTACCCTGGGGCCTATACTTCAAGTCCAGGGAGAGAGGTGGACCCTTGGGTAGCTTCCTAATGTCAGAGGCCCCTAGGTGGAGGGCCAGGGGGCACCCTGGGGCCTATCCTGCAAGTCCAGGGAGAGAGGTGGACCCATGGGTAGCTTGCTGGGGCACGAGGCCCCTAGGTGGAGGGCCAGGGGGCACCCTGGGGCCTCTACTGCAAGTCCAGTGAGAGAGGTGGACCCCTGATAGCTTCCTAAGGTCAGAGGCCCCTAGGTGGAGGGCCAGGAGGTACCCTGGGGCCTGTACTGCAAGTCTAGGGAAAGAGGTGGACCCATGGGTAGATTGCTGTTGTCAGAGGCCCCTAGGCGGAGGGACAGGGGGCTTCCTGGGGCCTCTACTGCAAGTCCAGGGAGAAAGGTGGACCCCTGGGTAGCTTCTTGGGGTCAGAGTCCCCTAGGTGGAGGGTCAGGAGGTACCCTGGGGCCTGTACTGCAAGTCTAGGGAAAGAGGTGGACCCATGGGTAGATTGCTGTTGTCAGAGGCCCCTAGGCGGAGGGACAGGGGGCTTCCTGGGGCCTCTACTGCAAGTCCAGGGAGAAAGGTGGACCCCTGGGTAGCTTGCTAGGGTCAGAGGCCCCTAGGTGGAGGTCAAGGGGGCACCCTGGGGCCCTTACTGCAATCCCAGGGAGAGTTGTGGACCCTTGTGTAGCTTGCAGGGGTCAGAGGCCCCTTGGTGGAGGGTCAGGGGGCTCCCTGGGGCCTATTCTGCAAGTCCAGGGAGAGAAGTGGACCTCTGGGTAGCTTGCTGGGGTCAGAGGCCCCTAGGTGGAGGGCCAGGGGGCACCCTGGGGCCTATCCTGCAAGTCCAGGGAGAGAGGTGGACCCCTGGGTAGCTTGCTGGGGTACGAGGCCCCTAGGTGGAGGGCCAGGGGGCACCCTGGGGCCTCTACTGCAAGTCCAGGGAGAGAGGTGGACCCCTGGGTAGCTTGCTGGGGTCAGAGGCCCCTAGGTGGAGGGCCAGGGGGCACCCTGGGGCCTCCACTGCAAGTCCAGGGAAAGAGGTGGACCGCTGGGTAGCTTGCTGGGGTCAGAAGCCTCTAGGTGGAGGGCCAGGGGGCACCCTGGGGCCTCTACTGCAAGTCCAGGGAGAGAGGTGGACCCCTGGGTAGCTTGCTGGGGTCTGAAGCCCATAGGCGGAGGGCCATGGGGTACCCTGGGGCCTACACTTCAAGTCCAGGGAGAGAGGTGGACCCTTGGGTAGCTTCCTAAGGTTAGAGGCCCCTAGGTGGAGGGCCAGAGGGCACCCTGGGGACTATCGTGCAAGTCCAGGGAGAGAGGTGGACCCCTTGGTAGCTTGCTTGGGTCAGAGACCCCTAGGTGGAGGGCCAGGGGGCACCTTGGGGCCTCTACTGCAAGTCTAGGTAGAGAGGTGGACCCATGGGTAGCTTGCTGGGGTACGAGTCCCCTAGCTGGAAGGCCAGGGGGCACCCTGGGGCCTCTACTGCAAGTCCAGGGAGAGAGGTGGACCCCTGGGTAGCTTGCTTGGGTCAGAGACCCCTAGGTGGAGGGCCAGGGGGCACCTTGGGGCCTCTACTGCAAGTCTAGGTAGAGAGGTGGACCCCTGGGTAGCTTGCTGGGGTACGAGTCCCCTAGGTGGAGGGCCAGGGGGCACCCTGGGGCCTCTACTGCAAGTCCAGGGAGAGAGGTGGACCCCTGGGTAGCTTCCTGGGGTCAGAGGCCACTAGGTGTAGGGCCAGGGGGCACCCTGGGGCACATCCTGCAAGTCCAGGGAGAGAGGTGGACGCCTGGGTAGCTTGCTGGTGTCAGACGCAACTAGGTGGAGGGACAGGGGGTACCCTGGGGCCTATACTGCAAGTCCAGGGAGAGAGGTGGACCCCTGGGTAGCTTCCTGAGGTCAGAGGCCCCTAGGTGTAGGGCCAGGGGGCACCCTGGGACCTATACTGCAAGTCCAGGGAGAGAGGTGGACCCCTGGGTAGCTTGCTGGGGTACGAGGCCCCTAGGTGGAGGGCCAGGGGGCACCCTTGGGCCTATCCTGCAAGTCCAAGGAGAGAGTTGGACTCCTGGGTAGCTTGCTGTGGTACGAGGCCCCTAGTTGGAGGGTCAGGGGGCACCCTGGGGCCTCTACTGCAAGCCCAGGGAGAGAGGTGGACCCCTGGTTAGCTTGCTGGGGTCAGAGGCCACTAGGTGGAGGGCCAGGGGGCTTCTTGGGGCCTCTACTGCAAGTCCAGGG
Source organism: Danio rerio (assembly GCF_049306965.1). NCBI lineage: Eukaryota > Metazoa > Chordata > Actinopteri > Cypriniformes > Danionidae > Danio > Danio rerio. The sequence goes on along the minus strand of NC_133180.1, from coordinate 51,475,548 downwards.
AGAGAGGTGGACCCCTGGGTAGCTTGCTGGGGTACAAGGCCACAAGGTGGAGAGCCAGGGGGCACCCTGGGGCCTCTACTGCAAGACCAGGGAGAGAGGTGGACCCTTGGTAGCTTGCTGGGGTCAGAGACCCCTAGGTGGAGGGCCAGGGGGCACCCTGGGGCCTCTACTGCAAGTCTAGGGAGAGAGGTGGACCCATGGGTAGCTAGCCGGGGTAAGAGGCTCCTAAGTGGAGGGCAAGGGGGCACCCTGGGGCCTCTACTGCAAGTCCAGGGAGAGAGGTGGACCCCTGGGTAGTTTGCTGGGGTCAGAGGCCCCTAGGCGGAGGGACAGGGGGCTTCCTGGGGCCTCTACTGCAAGTCCAGGGAGAAAGTTGGACCCCTGGGTAGCTTGCTTGGGTCAGAGGCCCCTAGGTGGAGGTCAAGGGGGCACCCTGGGGCCTCTACTGCAAGTCCAGGGAGAGTTGTGGACCCTTGTGTAGCTTGCTGGGGTCAGAGGCTCCTTGGTGGAGGGTCAGTGGGCACCCTGGGGCCTATTCTGCAAGTCCAGGGAGAGAGGTGGACCTCTGCGTAGCTTGCTGGGGTCAGAGGCCCCTAGGTGGAAGGCCAGGGGGCACCCTGGGGCCTATCTTGCAAGTCCAGTGAGTAAGGTAGACCCCTGGGTAGCTTGCTGGGGTACGAGATTCTAGGTGGAGGGCCAGGGGGCACCCTGGGGCCTCTACTGCAAGTCCAGGGAGAGAGGTCGACCCCTGGGTAGCTTGCTGGGGTCAGAGGCCCCTAGGTTTAGGGCCAGGGGGCACCCTGGGGCATATACTGCAAGTCCAGGGAGAGAGGTGGACCGTGGGTAGCTTGCTGGGGTCTGAAGCCCATAGGTGGAGGGCCAGGGGGCACCCTGGGGCCTCTACTGCAAGTCTAGGGAGAGAGGTGGACCCATGGGTAGCTAGCTGGGGTAAGAGGCCCCTAAGTGGAGGGCCAGGGGGCACCCTGGGGCCTCTACTGCAAGTCCAGGGAGAGATGTGGACCCCTGGGTAGTTTGCTGGGGTCAGAGGCCCCTAGGCGGAGGGACAGGGGGCTTCCTGGAGCCTCTACTGCAAGTCCAGGGAGAAAGGTGGACCCCTGGGTAGCTTGCTAGGGTCAGAGGCCCCTAGGTGGAGGTCAAGGGGGCACCCTGGGGCCTTTACTGCAATCCCAGGGAGATTTGTGGACCCTTGTGTAGCTTGCTGGGGTCAGAGGCCCCTTGGTGGAGGGTCAGGGGGCACCCTGGGGCCTATTCTGCAAGTCCAGGGAGAGAGGTGGACCTCTGGGTAGCTTGCTGGGGTCAGAGGCCCCTAGGTGGAGGGCCAGGGGGCACCCTGGGGCCTATCCTGCAAGTCCAGGGAGAGAGGTGGACCCCTGGGTAGCTTGCTGGGGTACGAGGCCCGTAGGTGGAGGGCCAGGGGGCACCCTGGGGCCTCTACTGCAAGTCCAGGGAGAGAGGTGGACCCCTGGGTAGCTTGCTGGGGTCAGAGGCCCCTAGGTGGAGGGCCAGGGGGCACCCTGGGGCCTATACTTCAAGTCCAGGGAGAGAGGTGGACCCTTGGGTAGCTTCCTAATGTTAGAGGCCCCTAGGTGGAGGGCCAGAGGGCACCCTGGGGACTATCGTGCAAGTCCAGGGAGAGAGGTGGACCCCTGGGTAGCTTGCTGGGGTAAAAGGCCTCTAGGTGGAGGGCCAGGGGGCACCCTGGGGCATATCTTGGTAGTCCAGGGAGTAAGGTGGACCCCTGAGTAGCTTGTTGGGGTACGAGGCCCCTAGGTGGAGGGCCAGGGGGCACCCTGGGGCCTCTACTGCAAGTCCAGGGAGAGAGGTGGACCCCTGGGTAGCTTGCTGGGGTCTGAAGCCCATAGGTGGAGGGCCAGGGGGCACCCTGGGGCCTCTACTGCAGGTCTAGGGAGAGAGGTGGACCCATGGGTAGCTAGCTGGGATAAGAGGCCCCTAAGTGGAGGGCCAGGGGGCACCCTGGGGCCTCTACTGCAAGTCCAGGGAGAGAGGTGGACCCCTGGGTAGTTTGCTGGGGTCAGAGGCCCCTAGGCGGAGGGACAGGGGGCTTCCTGGGGCCTCTACTGCAAGTCCAGGGAGAAAGGTGGACCCCTGGTCAGCTTGCTAGGGTCAGAGGCCCCTAGGTGGAGGTCAAGGGGGCACCCTGGGGCCTTTACTGCAATCCCAGGGAGAGTTGTGGACCCTTGTGTAGCTTGCTGGGGTCAGAGGCCCCTTGGTGGAGGGTCAGGGGGCACCCTGGGGCCTATTCTGCAAGTCCAGGGAGAGAGGTGGACCTCTGGGTAGCTTGCTGGGGTCAGAGGCCCCTAGGCGGAGGGCCAGGGGGCACCCTGGGGCCTATCCTGCAAGTCCAGGGAGAGAGGTGGACCCCTGGGTAGCTTGCTGGGGTACGAGGCCCCTAGGTGGAGGGCCAGGGGGCACCCTGGGGCCTCTACTGCAAGTCCAGGGAGAGAGGTGGACCCCTGGGTAGCTTGCTGGGGTCAGAGGCAACTAGGTGAAAGGACAGGGGTACCCTGAGGCCTATACTGCAAGTCCAAGGAGAGAGGTGGACCCCTGGGTAGCTTCCTGAGGTCAAAGGCCCCTAGGTGGAGAGCCAGGGGGCACCCTGGGGCCTCTCCTGCAACTCCAAGGAGAGAGGTGGACCCCGTGGGTAGCTTGCTGGGGTACGAGGCCCCTAGTTGGAGGGCCAAGGGGCACCCTGGGGCCTCTAGTGCAAGCCCAGGGAGAGAGGTGGACCCCTGGTTAGCTTGCTGGGGTCAGAGGCCACTAGGTGGAGGGCCAGGGGGCTTCTTGGGGCCTCTACTGCAAGTCCAGGGAGAGAGGTGGACCCCTGGGTAGCTTGCTGTTGTCGTAGGCCCCCAGGTGGAGGGCCAGAGGGCTTCTTGGGGCTTCTACTGCAAGTCTAGGGAGAGAGGTGGACCACTGTGTAGCTTGCTGGGGTCAGAGGCCCCTAAGTGGACGAACTGGGGGCTTCGTGGGGCCTCTACTGCAAGTCAAGGGAGAGAGGTGGACCCCTGGGTAGCTTGCTGGGGTCGGAAGCCCCTTGGTGGAAGGCCAGGGGGCACCCTGGGGCCTATACTGCAAGTCCAGGGAGAGAGGTGGACCCATGGGTAGCTTACTGGGGTCAGAGGCCCTTAGGTGGAGGGCCAGGGGCACCCTGGGGCCTCTACTGCAAGTCCAGGGAGAGAGGTGGACCCCTGGGTAGCTTGCTGGTGTCAGACGCAACTAGGTGGAGGGACAGGGGGTACCCTGGGGCCTATACTGCAAGTCCAGGGAGAGAGGTGGACCCCTGGGTAGCTTGCTGGGGTACGAGGGCCCTAGGTGGAGGGCCAGGGGGCACCCTGGGGCCTATCCTGCAAGTCCAAGGAGAGAGGTGGACCCCTGGGTAGCTTGCTGTGGTACGAGGCCCCTAGTTGGAGGGTGAGGGGGCACCCTGGGGCCTCTACTGCAAGCCCAGGGAGAGAGGTGGACCCCTGGTTAGCTTGCTGGGGTCAGAGGCCGCTAGGTGGAGGGCCAGGGGGCTTCTTGGGGCCTCTACTGCAAGTCCAGGGAGAGAGGTGGACCCCTGGGTAGCTTGCTGGGGTACAAGGCCACTAGGTGGAGAGCCAGGGGGCACCCTGGGGCCTCTACTGCAAGACCATGGAGAGAGGTGGACCCTTGGTAGCTTGCTGGGGTCAGAGACCCCTAGAGGGAGGGCCAGGGGGCACCCTGGGGCCTCTACTGCAAGTCTAGGGAGAGAGGTGGACCCATGGGTAGCTAGCTGGGGTAAGAGGCCCCTAAGTCGATGGCCAGGGGGCACCCTGGGGCCTCTACTGCAAGTCCAGGGAGAGAGGTGGACCCCTGGGTAGTTTGCTGGGGTCAGAGGCCCCTAGGCGGAGGGACAGGGGGCTTCCTGGGGCCTCTACTGCAAGTCCAGGGAGAGAGGTGGACCCCTGGGTAGCTAGCTGGGGTAAGAGGCTCCTAAGTGGAGGGCAAGGGGGCACCCTGGGGCCTCTACTGCAAGTCCAGGGAGAGAGGTGGACCCCTGGGTAGTTTGCTGGGGTCAGAGGCCCCTAGGCGGAGGGACAGGAGGCTTCCTGGGGCCTCTACTGCAAGTCCAGGGAGAAAGGTGGACCCCTGGGTAGCTTGCTTGGGTCAGAGGCCCCTAGGTGGAGGTCAAGGGGGCACCCTGGGGCCTCTACTGCAAGTCCAGGGAGAGTTGTGGACACTTGTGTAGCTTGCTGGGGTCAGAGGCCCCTTGTTGGAGGGTCAGGGGGCACCCTGGGGCCTATTCTGCAAGTCCAGGGAGAGAGGTGGACCTCTGGGTAGCTTGCTGGGGTCAGAGGCCCCTAGGTGGAAGGCCAGGGGGCACCCTGGGGCCTATCTTGCAAGTCCAGGGAGTAAGGTAGACCCCTGGGTAGCTTGCTGGGGTACGAGATTCTAGGTGGAGGGCCAGGGGGCACCCTGGGGCCTCTACTGCAATACCAGGGAGAGAGGTGGACCCCTGGGTAGCTTGCTGGGGTCAGAGGCCCCTAGGTGGAGGGCCAGGGGGCACCCTGGGGCATCTACTGCAAGTCCAGGGAGAGAGGTGGACCCCTGGGTAGCTTGCTGGGATCTGAAGCCCATAGGTGGAGGGCCAGGGGGCACCCTGGGGCCTCTACTGAAAGTCTAGGGAGAGAGGTGGACCCATGGGTAGCTAGCTGGGGTAAGAGGCCCCTAAGTGGAGGGCCAGGGGGCACCCTGGGGCCTCTACTGCAAGTCCAGGGAGAGATGTGGACCCCTGGGTAGTTTGCTGGGGTCAGAGGCCCCTAGGCGGAGGGACAGGGGGCTTCCTGGAGCCTCTACTGTAAGTCCAGGGAGAAAGGTGTACCCCTGGGTAGCTTGCTAGGGTCAGAGGCCCCTAGGTGGAGGGCCAGGGGGTACCCTGGGGCCTATACTTCAAGTCCAGGGAGAGAGGTGGACCCTTGGGTAGCTTCCTAAGGTTAGAGGCCCCTAGGTGGAGGGCCAGAGGGCACCCTGGGGACCATCGTGCAAGTCCAGGGAGAGAGGTGGACCCCTGGGTAGCTTGCTGGGGTACAAGGCCTCTAGGTGGAGGGCCAGGGGGCACCCTGGGGCCTATCTTGCAAGTCCAGGGAGTAAGGTAGACCCCTGGGTAGCTTGCTGGGGTACGAGATTCTAGGTGGAGGGCCAGGGGGCACCCTGGGGCCTCTACTGCAATACCAGGGAGAGAGGTGGACCCCTGGGTAGCTTGCTGGGGTCAGAGGCCCCTAGGTGGAGGGCCAGGGGGCACCCTGGGGCATCTACTGCAAGTCCAGGGAGAGAGGTGGACCCCTGGGTAGCTTGCTGGGATCTGAAGCCCATAGGTGGAGGGCCAGGGGGCACCCTGGGGCCTCTACTGAAAGTCTAGGGAGAGAGGTGGACCCATGGGTAGCTAGCTGGGGTAAGAGGCCCCTAAGTGGAGGGCCAGGGGGCACCCTGGGGCCTCTACTGCAAGTCCAGGGAGAGATGTGGACCCCTGGGTAGTTTGCTGGGGTCAGAGGCCCCTAGGCGGAGGGACAGGGGGCTTCCTGGAGCCTCTACTGTAAGTCCAGGGAGAAAGGTGTACCCCTGGGTAGCTTGCTAGGGTCAGAGGCCCCTAGGTGGAGGGCCAGGGGGTACCCTGGGGCCTATACTTCAAGTCCAGGGAGAGAGGTGGACCCTTGGGTAGCTTCCTAAGGTTAGAGGCCCCTAGGTGGAGGGCCAGAGGGCACCCTGGGGACCATCGTGCAAGTCCAGGGAGAGAGGTGGACCCCTGGGTAGCTTGCTGGGGTACAAGGCCTCTAGGTGGAGGGCCAGGGGGCACCCTGGGGCCTATCTTGCAAGTCCAGGGAGTAAGGTAGACCCCTGGGTAGCTTGCTGGGGTACGAGATTCTAGGTGGAGGGCCAGGGGGCACCCTGGGGACTCTACTGCAAGTCCAGGGAGAGAGGTCGACCCCTGGGTAGCTTGCTGGGGTCAGAGGCCCTTAGGTTTAGGGCCAGGGGGCACCCTGGGGCATCTACTGCAAGTCCAGGGAGAGAGGTGGACCCCTGGGTAGCTTGCTGGGGTCTGAAGCCCATAGGTGGAGGGCCAGGGGGCACCCTGGGGCCTCTAATGCAAATCTAGGGAGAGAGGTGGACCCATGGGTAGCTAGCTGGGGTAAGAGGCCCCTAAGTGGAGGGCCAGGGGGCACCCTGGGGCCTCTACTGCAAGTCCAGGGAGAGATGTGGACCCCTGGGTAGTTTGCTGGGGTCAGAGGCCCCTACGCGGAGGGACAGGGGGCTTCCTGGAGCCTCTACTGCAAGTCCAGGGAGAAAGGTGTACCCCTGGGTAGCTTGCTAGGGTCAGAGGCCCCTAGGTGGAGGTCAAGGGGGCACCCTGGGGCCTTTACTGCAATCCCAGGGAGAGTTGTGGACCCTTGTGTAGCTTGCTGGGGTCAGAGGCCCCTTGGTGGAGGGTCAGGGGGCACCCTGGGGCCTATTCTGCAAGTCCAGGGAGAGAGGTGGACCTCTGGGTAGCTTGCTGGGGTCAGAGGCCCCTACGTGGAGGGCCAGGGGGCACCCTGGGGCCTATCCTGCAAGTCCAGGGAGAGAGGTGGACCCCTGGGTAGCTTGCTGGGGTACATGGCCACTAGGTGGAGAGCCAGGGGGCACCCTGGGGCCTCTACTGCAAGTCCAGGGAGAGAGGTGGACCCCTGGGTAGTTTGCTGGGGTCAGAGGCCCCTAGGCGGAGGGACAGGGGGCTTCCTGGGGCATCTACTGCAAGTCCAGGGAGAGAGGTGGACCCCTGGGTAGCTAGCTGGGGTAAGAGGCTCCTAAGTGGAGGGCAAGGGGGCACCCTTGGGCCACTACTGCAAGTCCAGGGAGAGAGGTGGACCCCTGGGTAGTTTGCTGGGGTCAGAGGCCCCTAGGCGGAGGGACAGGGGGCTTCCTGGGGCCTCTACTGCAAGTCCAGGGAGAAAGGTGGACCCCTGGGTAGCTTGCTTGGGTCAGAGGCCCCTAGGTGGAGGTCAAGGGGGCACCCTGGGGCCTCTACTGCAAGTCCAGGGAGAGTTGTGGACCCTTGTGTAGCTTGCTGGGGTCAGAGGCCCCTTGCTGGAGGGTCAGGGGGCACCCTGGGGCCTATTCTGCAAGTCCAGGGAGAGAGGTGGACCTCTGGGTAGCTTGCTGGGGTCAGAGGCCCCTAGGTGGAAGGCCAGGGGGCACCCTGGGGCCTATCTTGCAAGTCCAGGGAGTAAGGTAGACCCCTGGGTAGCTTGCTGGGGTACGAGATTCTAGGTGGAGGGCCAGGGGGCACCCTGGGGCCTCTACTGCAATACCAGGGAGAGAGGTGGACCCCTGGGTAGCTTGCTGGGGTCAGAGGCCCCTAGGTGGAGGGCCAGGGGGCACCCTGGGGCATCTACTGCAAGTCCAGGGAGAGAGGTGGACCCCTGGGTAGCTTGCTGGGGTCTGAAGCCCATAGGTGGAGGGCCAGGGGGCACCCTGGGGCCTCTACTGCAAGTCTAGGGAGAGAGGTGGACCCATGGGTAGCTAGCTGGGGTAAGAGGCCCCTAAGTGGAGGGCCAGGGGGCACCCTGGGTTCTCTACTGCAAGTCCAGGGAGAGATGTGGACCCCTGGGTAGTTTGCTGGGGTCAGAGGCCCCTAGGCGCAGGGACAGGGGGCTTCCTGGAGCCTCTACTGCAAGTCCAGGGAGAAAGGTTTACCCCTGGGTAGCTTGCTAGGGTCAGAGGCCCCTAGGTGGAGGTCAAGGGGGCACCCTGGGGCCTTTACTGCAATCCCAGGGAGAGTTGTGGACCCTTGTGTAGCTTGCTGGGGTCAGAGGCCCCTTGGTGGAGGGTCAGGGGGCACCCTGGGGCCTATTCTGCAAGTCCAGGGAGAGAGGTGGACCCCTGGGTAGTTTGCTGGGGTCAGAGGCCCCTAGGCGGAGGGACAGGGGGCTTCCTGGGGCCTCTACTGCAAGTCCAGGGAGAGAGGTGGACCCCTGGGTAGCTTGCTTGGGTCAGAGACCCCTAGGTGGAGGGCCAGGGGGCACCTTGGGGCCTCTACTTCAAGTCCAGGGAGAGAGGTGGACCCTTGGGTAGCTTCCTAAGGTTTGAGGCCCCTAGGTGGAGGGCCAGAGGGCACCCAGGGGACTATCGTGCAAGTCCAGGGAGAGAGGTGGACCCCTGGGTAGCTTGCTGGGGTACAAGGCCACTAGGTGGAGAGCCAGGGGGCACCCTGGGGCCTCTACTGCAAGACCAGGGAGAGAGGTGGACCCTTGGTAGCTTGCTGGGGTCAGAGACCCCTGGGTGGAGGGCCAGGGGGCACCCTGGGGCCTCTACTGCAAGTCCAGGGAGAGATGTGGACCCCTGGGTAGTTTGCTGGGGTCAGAGGCCCCTAGGCGGAGGGACAGGGGGATTCCTGGAGCCTCTACTGCAAGTCCAGGGAGAAAGGTGTACCCCTGGGTAGCTTGCTAGGGTCAGAGGCCCCTAGGTGGAGGTCAAGGCAGCACCCTGGGGCCTTTACTGCAATCCCAGGGAGAGTTGTGGACCCTTGTGTAGCTTGCTGGGGTCAGAGGCCCCTAGGTGGAGGGCCAGGGGGCACCCTGGGGCCTATCCTGCAAGTCCAGGGAGAGATGTGGACCCCTGGGTAGCTTGCTGGGGTACGAGGCCCCTAGGTGGAGGGCCAGGGGGCACCCTGGGGCCTCTACTGCAAGTCCAGGGAGAGAGGAGGACCCCTGGGTAGCTTGCTGGGGTAAGAGGCTACTAGGTGGAGGGACAGGGGTACCCTGGGGCCTAGACTGCAAGTCCAGGGAGAGAGGTGGACCCCTGGGTAGCTTCCTGAGGTCAAAGGCCCCTAGGTGGAGGGCCAGGGGGCACCCTGGGGCCTATCCTGCAAGTCCAAGGAGAGATGTGGACCGCTGGGTTGCTTGCTGGGGTACGAGGCCCCTAGTTGGAGGGCCAGGGGGCACCCTGGGGCCTCTACTGCAAGCCCAGGGAGAGAGGTGGACCCCTGGTTAGCTTGCTGGGGTCGGAAGCCCCTTGGTCTATGGCCAGGGGGCACCCTGGAGCCTATACTGCAAGTCCAGTGAGAGAGGTGGACACATGGGTAGCTTACTGGGGTCAGAGGCCCCTAGGTGGAGGGCCAGGGGCTTCCTGGGGCCTCTACTGCAAGTCCAGGGAGAGAAGTGGACCCCTGGGTAGCTTGCTGGTGTCAGAGGAAACTAGTTGGTGGGACAGGGGGTACCCTGGGGCCTATACTGCAAGTCCAGGGAGAGAGGTGGACCCCTGGGTAGCTTCCTGAGGTCAGAGGCCCCTAGGTGGAGGGCCAGGGCGCACCCTGGGGCCTATCATGCAAGTCCAGGGAGAGAGGTGGACCCCTGGGTAGCTTGCTGGGGTACGAGGCCCCTAGTTGGAGGGCCAGGGGGCAGCCTGGGGCCTCTACTGCAAGTCCAGGGAGAGAGGTGGACCCCTGGGTACCTTCCTGGGGTCAGAGTCCCTTAGGTGGAGGGCCAGGAGGCACCCTAGGGCCTCTACTGCAAGTCCAGGGTGAGAGGTGGACCCCTGGGTAGCTTGCTGGGGTCAGAGGCCCCTAGGCGGAGGGACAGGGGGCTTCCTGGGGGCTCTACTGCAAGTCCAGGGAGAAAGGTGGACCCCTTGGTAGCTTGCTTGGGTCAGAGGCCTCTAGGTGGAGGTCAAGGGGGCACCCTGGGGCCTCTACTGCAAGTCCAGGGAGAGAGGTGGACCCCTGGGTAGCTTGCTGGGGTCAGAGGCCCCTAGGTGGAGGGCCAGGGGGCACCCTGGGGCCTCCACTGCAAGTACAGGGAAAGAGGTGGACCCCTTGGTAGCTTGCTGGGGTCAGAAGCCTCTAGGTGGAGGGCCAGGGGGCACCCTGGGGCCTCTACTGCAAGTCCAGGGAGAGAGGTGGACCCCTGGGTAGCTTGCTGGGGTCTGAAGCCCTTAGGCGGAGGGCCAGGGGGTACCCTGGGGCCTACACTTCAAGTCCAGGGAGAGAGGTGGACCCTTGGGTAGCTTCCTAAGGTTAGAGGCCCCTAGGTGGAGGGCCAGAGGGCACGCTGGGGACTATCGTGCAAGTCCAGGGAGAGAGGTGGACCCCTGGGTAGCTTGCTGGGGTACAAGGCCTCTAGGTGGAGGGCCAGGGGGCACCCTGGGGCCTCTACTGCAAGTCCAGGGAGAGAGGTGGACCGAATTGGTAGCTTGCTTGGGTCAGAGACCCCTAAGTGGAGGGCCAGGGGGCACCTTGGGGCCTCTACTGCAAGTCTAGATAGAGAGGTGGATCCATGGGTAGCTTGCTGGGGTACGAGTCCCCTAGGTGGAGGGCCAGGGGGCACCCTGGGGCCTCTACTGCAAGTCCAGGGAGAGAGGTGGACCCCTGGGTAGCTTGCTTGGGTCAGAGACCCCTAGGTGGAGGGCCAGGGGGCACCTTGGGGCCTCTACTGCAAGTCTAGGTAGAGAGGTGGACCCCTGGGTAGCTTGCTGGGGTACGAGTCCCCTAGGTGGAGGGCCAGGGGGCACCCTGGGGCCTCTACTGCAAGTCCAGGGAGAGAAGTGGACCCCTGGGTAGCTTCCTGGGGTCAGAGGCCCCTAGGTGTAGGGCCAGGGGGCACCCTGGGGCCTATCCTGCAAGTCCAGGGAGAGAGGTGGACCCCTGGGTAGCTTGCTGGTGTCAGACGCAACTAGGTGGAGGGACAGGGGGTACCCTGGGGCCTATACTGCAATCCCAGGGAGAGTTGTGGACCCTTGTGTAGCTTGCTGGGGTCAGAGACCCCTTGGTGGAGGGTCAGGGGGCACCCTGGGGCCTATTTTGCAAGTCCAGGGAGAGAGGTGGACCTCTGGGTAGCTTGCTGGGGTCAGAGGCCCCTAGGTGGAGGGCCAGGGGGCACCCTGGGGCCTTTCCTGCAAGTCCAGGGAGAGAGGTGGACCCCTGGGTAGCTTGCTGGGGTACGAGGCCCCTAGGTGGAGGGCCAGGGGGCACCCTGGGGCCTCTACTGCAAGTCCAGGGAGAGAGGTGGACCCCTGGGTAGCTTGCTGGGGTCAGAGGCCCCTAGGTGGAGGGCCAGGGGGCACCCTGGGGCCTCCACTGCAAGTCCAGGGAAAGAGGTGGACCCCTTTGTAGCTTGCTGGGGTCAGAGGCCTCTAGGTGGAGGGCCAGGGGGCACCCTGGGGCCTCTACTGCAAGTCCAGGGAGAGAGGTGGACCCCTGGGTAGCTTGCTGGGGTCTGAAGCCCATAGGTGGAGGGCCAGGGGGTACCCTGGGGCCTATACTTCAAGTCCAGGGAGAGAGGTGGACCCTTGGGTAGCTTCCTAAGGTTAGAGGCCCCTAGGTGGAGGGCCAGAGGGCACCCTGGGGACTATCGTGCAAGTCCAGGGAGAGAGGTGGACCCCTGGGTAGCTTGCTGGGGTACAAGGCCTCTAGGTGGAGGGCCAGGGGGCACCCTGGGGCCTATCTTGCAAGTCCAGGGAGTAAGGTAGACCCCTGGGTAGCTTGCTGGGGTTCGAGATTCTAGGTGGAGGGCCAGGGGGCACCCTTGGGACTCTACTGCAAGTCCAGGGAGAGAGGTCGACCCCTGGGTAGCTTGCTGGGGTCAGAGGCCCCTAGGTTTAGGGCCAGGGGGCACCCTGGGGCATCTACTGCAAGTCCAGGGAGAGAGGTGGACCCCTGGGTAGCTTGCTGGGGTCTGAAGCCCATAGGTGGAGGGCCAGGGGGCACCCTGGGGCCTCTACTGCAAATCTAGGGAGAGAGGTGGACCCATGGGTAGCTAGCTGGGGTAAGAGGCCCCTAGGTGGAGGGCCAGGGGGCACCCTGGGGCCTCTACTGCAAGTCCAGGGAGAGATGTGGACCCCTGGGTAGTTTGCTGGGGTCAGAGGCCCCTAGGCGGAGGGACAGGGGGCTTCCTGGAGCCTCTACTGCAAGTCCAGGGAGAAAGGTGTACACCTGGGTAGCTTGCTAGGGTCAGAGGCCCCTAGGTGGAGGTCAAGGGGGCACCCTGGGGCCTTTACTGCAATCCCAGGGAGAGTTGTGGACCCTTGTGTAGCTTGCTGGGGTCAGAGGCCCCTTGGTGGAGGGTCAGGGGGCACCCTGGGGCCTATTCTGCAAGTCCAGGGAGAGAGGTGGACCTCTGGGTAGCTTGCTGGGGTCAGAGGCCCCTAGGTGGAGGGACAGGGCCACCCTGGGGCCTATCCTGCAAGTCCAGGGAGAGAGGTGGACCCCTGGGTAGCTTGCTGGGGTACAAGGCCACTAGGTGGAGAGCCAGGGGGCACCCTGGGGCCTCTACTGCAAGACCAGGGAGAGAGGTGGACCCTTGGTAGCTTGCTGGGGTCAGAGACCCCTAGGTGGAGGGCCAGGGGGCACCCTGGGGCCTCTACTGCAAGTCCAGGGAGAGAGGTGGACCCCTGGGTAGTTTGCTGGGGTCAGAGGCCCCTAGGCGGAGGGACAGGGGGCTTCCTGGGGCCTCTACTGCAAGTCCAGGGAGAGAGGTGGACCCCTGGGTAGCTAGCTGGGGTAAGAGGCTCCTAAGTGGAGGGCAAGGGGGCACCCTGGGGCCTCTACTGCAAGTCCAGGGAGAGAGGTGGACCCCTGGGTAGTTTGCTGGGGTCAGAGGCCCCTAGGCGGAGGGACAGGGGGCTTCCTGGGGCCTCTACTGCAAGTCCAGGGAGAAAGGTGGACCCCTGGGTAGCTTGCTTGGGTCAGAGGCCCCTAGGTGGAGGTCAAGGGGGCACCCTGGGGCCTCTACTGCAAGTCCAGGGAGAATTGTGGACCCTTGTGTAGCTTGCTGGGGTCAGAGGCCCCTTGCTGGAGGGTCAGGGGGCACCCTGAGGCCTATTCTGCAAGTCCAGGGAGAGAGGTGGACCTCTGGGTAGCTTGCTGGGGTCAGAGGCCCCTAGGTGGAAGGCCAGGGGGCACCCTGGGGCCTATCTTGCAAGTCCAGGGAGTAAGGTAGACCCCTGGGTAGCTTGCTGGGGTACGAGATTCTAGGTGGAGGGCCAGGGGGCACCTTGGGGCCTCTACTGCAATACCAGGGAGAGAGGTGGACCCCTGGGTAGCTTGCTGGGGTCAGAGGGCCCTAGGTGGAGGGCCAGGGGGCACCCTGGGGCATCTACTGCAAGTCCAGGGAGAGAGGTGGACCCCTGGGTAGCTTGCTGGGGTCTGAAGCCCATAGGTGGAGGGCCAGTGGGCACCCTGGGGCCTCTACTGCAAGTCTAGGGAGAGAGGTGGACCCATGGGTAGCTAGCTGGGGTAAGAGGCCCCTAAGTGGAGGGCCAGGGGGCACCCTGGGGCCTCTACTGCAAGTCCAGGGAGAGATGTGGACCCCTTGGTAGTTTGCTGGGGTCAGAGGCCCCTAGGCGCAGGGACAGGGGGCTTCCTGGAGCCTCTACTGCAAGTCCAGGGAGAAAGGTGTACCGCTGGGTAGCTTGCTAGGGTCAGAGGCCCTTAGCTGGAGGTCAAGGGGGCACCCTGGGGCCTTTACTGCAATCCCAGGGAGAGTTGTGGACCCTTGTGTAGTTTGCTGGGGTCAGAGGCCCCTTGGTGGAGGGTCAGGGGGCACCCTGGGGCCTATTCTGCAAGTCCAGGGAGAGAGGTGGACCTCTGGGTAGCTTGCTGGGGTCAGAGGCCCCTAGGTGGAGGGCCAGGGGGCACCCTGGGGCCTATCCTGCAAGTCCAGGGAGAGAGGTGGACCCCTGGGTAGCTTGCTGGGGTACGAGGCCCCTAGGTGGAGGGCCAGGGGGCACCCTGGGGCCTCTACTGCAAGTCCAGGGAGAGAGGTGGACCCCTAGGTAGCTTGCTGGGGTCAGAGGCCCCTAGGTGGAGGGCCAGGGGGCACCCTGGGGCCTCCACTGCAAGTCCAGGGAAAGAGGTGGACCCCTGGGTAGCTTGCTGGGGTCAGAGGCCTCTAGGTGGAGGGCCAGGGGGCACCCTGGGGCCTCTACTGCAAGTCCAGGGAGAGAGGTGGACCCCTGGGTAGCTTGCTGGGGTCTGAAGCCCATAGGTGGAGGGCCAGGGGGTACCCTGGGGCCTTTACTTCAAGTCCAGGGAGAGAGGTGGACCCTTGGGTAGCTTCCTAAGGTTAGAGGCCCCTAGGTGGAGGGCCAGAGGGCACCCTGGGGACAATCGTGCAAGTCCAGGGAGAGAGGTGGACCCCTGGGTAGCTTGCTGGGGTACGAGATTCTAGGTGGAGGGCCAGGGGGCACCCTGGGGCCTCTACTGCAAGTCCAGGGAGAGAGGTCGACCCCTGGGTAGCTTGCTGGGGTCAGAGGCCCCTAGTTTTAGGGCCAGGGGGCACCCTGGGGCATCTACTGCAAGTCCAGGGAGAGAGGTGGACCCCTGGGTAGCTTGCTGGGGTCTGAAGCCCATAGGTGGAGGGCCAGGGGGCACCCTGGGGTCTCTACTGCAAGTCTAGGGAGAGAGGTGGACCCATGGGTAGCTAGCTGGGGTAAGAGGCCCCTAAGTGGAGGGCCAGGGGGCACCCTGGGGCCTCTACTGCAAGTCCAGGGAGAGATGTGGACCCCTGGGTAGTTTGCTGGGGTCAGAGGCCCCTAGGCGGAGGGACAGGGGGCTTCCTGGAGCCTCTACTGCAAGTCCAGGGAGAAAGGTGTACCCCTGGGTAGCTTGCTAGGGTCAGAGGCCCCTAGGTGGAGGTCAAGGGGGCACCCTGGGGCCTTTACTGCAAGTCCAGGGAAAGAGGTGGACCCTGGGTAGCTTGCTGGGGTCAGAGGCCTCTAGGTGGAGGGCCAGGGGGCACCCTGGGGCCTCTACTGCAAGTCCAGGGAGAGAGGTGGACCCCTGGGTAGCTTGCTGGGGTCTGAAGCCCATAGGTGGAGGGCCAGGGGGTACCCTGGGGCCTTTACTTCAAGTCCAGGGAGAGAGGTGGACCCTTGGGTAGCTTCCTAAGGTTAGAGGCCCCTAGGTGGAGGGCCAGAGGGCACCCTGGGGACAATCGTGCAAGTCCAGGGAGAGAGGTGGACCCCTGGGTAGCTTGCTGGGGTACAAGGCCTCTAGGTGGAGGGCCAGGGGGCACCCTGGGGCCTATCTTGCAAGTCCAGGGAGTAAGGTAGACCCCTGGGTAGCTTGCTGGGGTACGAGATTCTAGGTGGAGGGCCAGGGGGCACCCTGGGGCCTCTACTGCAAGTCCATGGAGAGAGGTCGACCCCTGGGTAGCTTGCTGGGGTCAGAGGCCCCTAGTTTTAGGGCCAGGGGGCACCCTGGGGCATCTACTGCAAGTCCAGGGAGAGAGGTGGACCCCTGGGTAGCTTGCTGGGGTCTGAAGCCCATAGGTGGAGGGCCAGGGGGCACCCTGGGGTCTCTACTGCAAGTCCATGGAGAGAGGTCGACCCCTGGGTAGCTAGCTGGGGTAAGAGGCCCCTAAGTGGAGGGCCAGGGGGCACCCTGGGGCCTCTACTGCAAGTCCAGGGAGAGATGTGGACCCCTGGGTAGTTTGCTGGGGTCAGAGGCCCCTAGGCGGAGGGACAGGGGGCTTCCTGGAGCCTCTACTGCAAGTCCAGGGAGAAAGGTGTACCCCTGGGTAGCTTGCTAGGGTCAGAGGCCCCTAGGTGGAGGTCAAGGGGGCACCCTGGGGCCTTTACTGCAATCCCAGGGAGAGTTGTGGACCCTTGTGTAGCTTGCTGGGGTCAGAGGCCCCTTGGTGGAGGGTCAGGGGGCACCCTGGGGCCTATTCTGCAAGTCCAGGGAGAGAGGTGGACCTCTGGGTAGCTTGCTGGGGTCAGAGGCCCCTAGGTGGAGGGCCAGGGGGCACCCTGGGGCCTATCCTGCAAGTCCAGGGAGAGAGGTGGACCCCTGGGTAGCTTGCTGGGGTACGAGGCCTATAGGTGGAGGGCCAGGGGGCACCCTGGGGCCTCTACTGCAAGTCCAGGGAGAGAGGTGGACCCCAGGGTAGCTTGCTGGGGTCAGAGGCCCCTAGGTGGAGGGCCAGGGGGCACCCTGGGGCCTCTACTGCAAGACCAGGGAAAAAGGTGGACCCCTGGGTAGCTTGCTGGGGTCAGAGGCCTCTAGGTGGAGGGCCAGGGGGCACCCTGGGGCCTCTACTGCAAGTCTAGGGAGAAAGGTGGACCCATGGGTAGCTAGCTGGGGTAAGAGGCCCCTTGGTGAAGGGCCAGGGGGCACCCTGGGGCCTCTACTGCAAGTCCAGGGAGAGAGGTGGACCCCTGGGTAGCTTGCTGGGGTCTGAAGCCCATAGGTGGAGGGCCAGGGGGTACCCTGGGGCCTATACTTCAAGTCCAGGGAGAGAGGTGGACCCTTGGGTAGCTTCCTAAGGTTAGAGGCCCCTAGGTGGAGGGCCAGAGGGCACCCTGGGGACTATCGTGCAAGTCCAGGGAGAGAGGTGGACCCCTGGGTAGCTTGCTGGGGTACAAGGCCTCTAGGTGGAGGGCCAGGGGGCACCCTGGGGCATATCTTGGTAGTCCAGGGAGTAAGGTGGACCCCTGAGTAGCTTGCTGGGGTACGAGGCCCCTAGGTGGAGGGCCAGGGGGCAACCTGGGGCCTCTACTGCAAGTCCAGGGAGAGAGGTGGACCCCTGGGTAGCTTGCTGGGGTCTGAAGCCCATAGGTGGAGGGCCAGGGGGCACCCTGGGGCCTCTACTGCAAGTCTAGGGAGAGAGGTGGACCCATGGGTAGCTAGCTGGGGTAAGAGGCCCCTAAGTGGAGGGCCAGGGGGCACCCTGGGGCCTCTACTGCAAGTCCAGGGAGAGAGGTGGACCCCTGGGTAGTTTGCTGGGGTCAGAGGCCCCTAGGCGGAGGGACAGGGGGCTTCCTGGGGCCTCTACTGCAAGTCCAGGGAGAAAGGTGGACCCCTGGGTAGCTTGCTAGGCTCAGAGGCCCCTAGGTGGAGGTCAAGGGGGCACCCTGGGGCCTTTACTGCAATCCCAGGGAGAGTTGTGGACCCTTGTGTAGCTTGCTGGGGTCAGAGGCCCCTTGGTGGAGGGTCAGGGGGCACCCTGGGGCCTATTCTGCAAGTCCAGGGAGAGAGGTGGACCTCTGGGTAGCTTGCTGGGGTCAGAGGCCCCTAGGTGGAGGGCCAGGGGGTACCCTGGGGCCTATCCTGCAAGTCCAGGAAGAGAGGTGGACCCCTGGGTAGCTTGCTGGGGTACATGGCCCCTAGGTGGAGGGCCAGGGGGCACCCTGGGGCCTCTACTGCAAGTCCAGGGAGAGAGGTGGACCCCTGCGTAGCTTGCTGGGGTCAGAGGCCACTAGGTGAAAGGACAGGGGTACCCTGAGGCCTATACTGCAAGTCCAGGGAGAGAGGTGGACCCCTGGGTAGCTTCCTGAGGTCAAAGGCCCCTAGGTGGAGAGCCAGGGGGCACCCTGGGGCCTCTCCAGCAAGTCCAAGGAGAGAGGTGGACCCCTGGGTAGCTTGCTGGGGTACGAGGCCCCTAGTTGGAGGGCCAAGGGGCACCCTGGGGCCTCTACTGCAAGCCCAGGGAGAGAGGTGGACCCCTGGTTAGCTTGCTGGGGTCAGAGGCCACTAGGTGGAGGGCCAGGGGGCTTCTTGGGGCCTCTACTGCAAGTCCAGGGAGAGAGGTGGATCCCTGGGTAGCTTGCTGTTGTCGTAGGCCCCCATGTGGAGGGCCAGAGGGCTTCTTGGGGCTTCTACTGCAAGTCTAGGGAGAGAGGTGGACCACTGTGTAGCTTGCTGGGGTCAGAGGCCCCTAGGTGGACGGCCTGGGGGCTTCGTGGGGCCTCTACTGCAAGTCAAGGGAGAGAGGTGGACCTCTGGGTAGCTTGCTGGGGTCGGAAGCCCCTAGGTGGAAGGCCAGGGGGCACCCTGGGGCCTATACTGCAAGTCCAGGGAGAGAGGTGGACCCATGGGTAGCTTACTGGGGTCAGAGGCCCCTAGGTGGAGGGCTAGGGGCACCCTGGGGCCTCTACTGCAAGTCCAGGTAGAGAGGTGGACCCCTGGGTAGCTTGCTGGTGTCAGACGCAACTAGGTGGAGGGACAGGGGGTACCCTGGGGCCTATACTGCAAGTCCAGGGAGAGAGGTGGACCCCTGGGTAGCTTGCTGGGGTACGAGGCCCCTAGGTGGATGGGCCAGGGGGCACCCTGGGGCCTATCCTGCAAGTCCAAGGAGAGAGGTGGACCCCTGGGTAGCTTGCTGTGGTACGAGGCCCCTAGCTGGAGGGTGAGGGGGCACCCTGGGGCCTCTACTGCAAGCCCAGGGAGAGAGGTGGACCCCTGGTTAGCTTGCTGGGGTCAGAGGCCGCTAGGTGGAGGGCCAGGGGGCTTCTTGGGGCCTCTACTGCAAGTCCAGGGAGAGAGGTGGACCCCTGGGTAGCTTGCTGGGGTACAAGGCCACTAGGTGGAGAGCCAGGGGGCAACCTGGGGCCTCTACTGCAAGACCAGGGAGAGAGGTGGACCCTTGGTAGCTTGCTGGGGTCAGAGACCCCTAGAGGGAGGGCCAGGGGGCACCCTGGGGCCTCTACTGCAAGTCTAGGGAGAGAGGTGGACCCATGGGTAGCTAGCTGGGGTAAGAGGCCCCTAAGTCGATGGCCAGGGGGCACCCTGGGAACTCTACTGCAAGTCCAGGGAGAGAGGTGGACCCCTGGGTAGTTTGCTGGGGTCAGAGGCCCCTAGGCGGAGGGACAGGGGGCTTCCTGGGGCCTCTACTGCAAGTCCAGGGAGAGAGGTGGACCCCTGGGTAGCTAGCTGGAGTAAGAGGCTCCTAAGTGGAGGGCCAGGGGGCACCCTGGGGCCTCTACTGCAAGTCCAGGGAGAGATGTGGACCCCTGGGTAGTTTGCTGGGGTCAGAGGCCCCTACGCGGAGGGACAGGGGGCTTCCTGGAGCCTCTACTGCAAGTCCAGG
This sequence comes from Danio rerio, assembly GCF_049306965.1. Taxonomy (NCBI): domain Eukaryota; kingdom Metazoa; phylum Chordata; class Actinopteri; order Cypriniformes; family Danionidae; genus Danio; species Danio rerio. The sequence goes on along the minus strand of NC_133180.1, from coordinate 51,456,709 downwards.
GAGAAAGGTGTACCCCTGGGTAGCTTGCTAGGGTCAGAGGCCCCTAGGTGGAGGTCAAGGGGGCACCCTGGGGCCTTTACTGCAATCCCAGGGAGAGTTGTGGACCCTTGTGTAGCTTGCTGGGGTCAGAGGCCCCTTGGTGGAGGGTCAGGGGGCACCCTGGGGCCTATTCTGCAAGTCCAGGGAGAGAGGTGGACCTCTGGGTAGCTTGCTGGGGTCAGAGGCCCCTACGTGGAGGGCCAGGGGGCACCCTGGGGCCTATCCTGCAAGTCCAGGGAGAGAGGTGGACCCCTGGGTAGCTTGCTGGGGTACATGGCCACTAGGTGGAGAGCCAGGGGGCACCCTGGGGCCTCTACTGCAAGTCCAGGGAGAGAGGTGGACCCCTGGGTAGTTTGCTGGGGTCAGAGGCCCCTAGGCGGAGGGACAGGGGGCTTCCTGGGGCATCTACTGCAAGTCCAGGGAGAGAGGTGGACCCCTGGGTAGCTAGCTGGGGTAAGAGGCTCCTAAGTGGAGGGCAAGGGGGCACCCTTGGGCCACTACTGCAAGTCCAGGGAGAGAGGTGGACCCCTGGGTAGTTTGCTGGGGTCAGAGGCCCCTAGGCGGAGGGACAGGGGGCTTCCTGGGGCCTCTACTGCAACTCCAGGGAGAAAGGTGGACCCCTGGGTAGCTTGCTTGGGTCAGAGGCCCCTAGGTGGAGGTCAAGGGGGCACCCTGGGGCCTCTACTGCAAGTCCAGGGAGAGTTGTGGACCCTTGTGTAGCTTGCTGGGGTCAGAGGCCCCTTGCTGGAGGGTCAGGGGGCACCCTGGGGCCTATTCTGCAAGTCCAGGGAGAGAGGTGGACCTCTGGGTAGCTTGCTGGGGTCAGAGGCCCCTAGGTGGAAGGCCAGGGGGCACCCTGGGGCCTATCTTGCAAGTCCAGGGAGTAAGGTAGACCCCTGGGTAGCTTGCTGGGGTACGAGATTCTAGGTGGAGGGCCAGGGGGCACCCTGGGGCCTCTACTGCAATACCAGGGAGAGAGGTGGACCCCTGGGTAGCTTGCTGGGGTCAGAGGCCCCTAGGTGGAGGGCCAGGGGGCACCCTGGGGCATCTACTGCAAGTCCAGGGAGAGAGGTGGACCCCTGGGTAGCTTGCTGGGGTCTGAAGCCCATAGGTGGAGGGCCAGGGGGCACCCTGGGGCCTCTACTGCAAGTCTAGGGAGAGAGGTGGACCCATGGGTAGCTAGCTGGGGTAAGAGGCCCCTAAGTGGAGGGCCAGGGGGCACCCTGGGTTCTCTACTGCAAGTCCAGGGAGAGATGTGGACCCCTGGGTAGTTTGCTGGGGTCAGAGGCCCCTAGGCGCAGGGACAGGGGGCTTCCTGGAGCCTCTACTGCAAGTCCAGGGAGAAAGGTTTACCCCTGGGTAGCTTGCTAGGGTCAGAGGCCCCTAGGTGGAGGTCAAGGGGGCACCCTGGGGCCTTTACTGCAATCCCAGGGAGAGTTGTGGACCCTTGTGTAGCTTGCTGGGGTCAGAGGCCCCTTGGTGGAGGGTCAGGGGGCACCCTGGGGCCTATTCTGCAAGTCCAGGGAGAGAGGTGGACCCCTGGGTAGTTTGCTGGGGTCAGAGGCCCCTAGGCGGAGGGACAGGGGGCTTCCTGGGGCCTCTACTGCAAGTCCAGGGAGAGAGGTGGACCCCTGGGTAGCTTGCTTGGGTCAGAGACCCCTAGGTGGAGGGCCAGGGGGCACCTTGGGGCCTCTACTTCAAGTCCAGGGAGAGAGGTGGACCCTTGGGTAGCTTCCTAAGGTTTGAGGCCCCTAGGTGGAGGGCCAGAGGGCACCCAGGGGACTATCGTGCAAGTCCAGGGAGAGAGGTGGACCCCTGGGTAGCTTGCTGGGGTACAAGGCCACTAGGTGGAGAGCCAGGGGGCACCCTGGGGCCTCTACTGCAAGACCAGGGAGAGAGGTGGACCCTTGGTAGCTTGCTGGGGTCAGAGACCCCTGGGTGGAGGGCCAGGGGGCACCCTGGGGCCTCTACTGCAAGTCCAGGGAGAGATGTGGACCCCTGGGTAGTTTGCTGGGGTCAGAGGCCCCTAGGCGGAGGGACAGGGGGATTCCTGGAGCCTCTACTGCAAGTCCAGGGAGAAAGGTGTACCCCTGGGTAGCTTGCTAGGGTCAGAGGCCCCTAGGTGGAGGTCAAGGGAGCACCCTGGGGCCTTTACTGCAATCCCAGGGAGAGTTGTGGACCCTTGTGTAGCTTGCTGGGGTCAGAGGCCCCTAGGTGGAGGGCCAGGGGGCACCCTGGGGCCTATCCTGCAAGTCCAGGGAGAGATGTGGACCCCTGGGTAGCTTGCTGGGGTACGAGGCCCCTAGGTGGAGGGCCAGGGGGCACCCTGGGGCCTCTACTGCAAGTCCAGGGAGAGAGGAGGACCCCTGGGTAGCTTGCTGGGGTAAGAGGCTACTAGGTGGAGGGACAGGGGTACCCTGGGGCCTAGACTGCAAGTCCAGGGAGAGAGGTGGACCCCTGGGTAGCTTCCTGAGGTCAAAGGCCCCTAGGTGGAGGGCCAGGGGGCACCCTGGGGCCTATCCTGCAAGTCCAAGGAGAGATTTGGACCGCTGGGTTGCTTGCTGGGGTACGAGGCCCCTAGTTGGAGGGCCAGGGGGCACCCTGGGGCCTCTACTGCAAGCCCAGGGAGAGAGGTGGACCCCTGGTTAGCTTGCTGGGGTCGGAAGCCCCTTGGTCTATGGCCAGGGGGCACCCTGGAGCCTATACTGCAAGTCCAGTGAGAGAGGTGGACACATGGGTAGCTTACTGGGGTCAGAGGCCCCTAGGTGGAGGGCCAGGGGCTTCCTGGGGCCTCTACTGCAAGTCCAGGGAGAGAAGTGGACCCCTGGGTAGCTTGCTGGTGTCAGAGGAAACTAGTTGGTGGGACAGGGGGTACCCTGGGGCCTATACTGCAAGTCCAGGGAGAGAGGTGGACCCCTGGGTAGCTTCCTGAGGTCAGAGGCCCCTAGGTGGAGGGCCAGGGCGCACCCTGGGGCCTATCATGCAAGTCCAGGGAGAGAGGTGGACCCCTGGGTAGCTTGCTGGGGTACGAGGCCCCTAGTTGGAGGGCCAGGGGGCAGCCTGGGGCCTCTACTGCAAGTCCAGGGAGAGAGGTGGACCCCTGGGTACCTTCCTGGGGTCAGAGTCCCTTAGGTGGAGGGCCAGGAGGCACCCTAGGGCCTCTACTGCAAGTCCAGGGTGAGAGGTGGACCCCTGGGTAGCTTGCTGGGGTCAGAGGCCCCTAGGCGGAGGGACAGGGGGCTTCCTGGGGGCTCTACTGCAAGTCCAGGGAGAAAGGTGGACCCCTTGGTAGCTTGCTTGGGTCAGAGGCCTCTAGGTGGAGGTCAAGGGGGCACCCTGGGGCCTCTACTGCAAGTCCAGGGAGAGAGGTGGACCCCTGGGTAGCTTGCTGGGGTCAGAGGCCCCTAGGTGGAGGGCCAGGGGGCACCCTGGGGCCTCCACTGCAAGTACAGGGAAAGAGGTGGACCCCTTGGTAGCTTGCTGGGGTCAGAAGCCTCTAGGTGGAGGGCCAGGGGGCACCCTGGGGCCTCTACTGCAAGTCCAGGGAGAGAGGTGGACCCCTGGGTAGCTTGCTGGGGTCTGAAGCCCTTAGGCGGAGGGCCAGGGGGTACCCTGGGGCCTACACTTCAAGTCCAGGGAGAGAGGTGGACCCTTGGGTAGCTTCCTAAGGTTAGAGGCCCCTAGGTGGAGGGCCAGAGGGCACGCTGGGGACTATCGTGCAAGTCCAGGGAGAGAGGTGGACCCCTGGGTAGCTTGCTGGGGTACAAGGCCTCTAGGTGGAGGGCCAGGGGGCACCCTGGGGCCTCTACTGCAAGTCCAGGGAGAGAGGTGGACCGAATTGGTAGCTTGCTTGGGTCAGAGACCCCTAAGTGGAGGGCCAGGGGGCACCTTGGGGCCTCTACTGCAAGTCTAGATAGAGAGGTGGATCCATGGGTAGCTTGCTGGGGTACGAGTCCCCTAGGTGGAGGGCCAGGGGGCACCCTGGGGCCTCTACTGCAAGTCCAGGGAGAGAGGTGGACCCCTGGGTAGCTTGCTTGGGTCAGAGACCCCTAGGTGGAGGGCCAGGGGGCACCTTGGGGCCTCTACTGCAAGTCTAGGTAGAGAGGTGGACCCCTGGGTAGCTTGCTGGGGTACGAGTCCCCTAGGTGGAGGGCCAGGGGGCACCCTGGGGCCTCTACTGCAAGTCCAGGGAGAGAAGTGGACCCCTGGGTAGCTTCCTGGGGTCAGAGGCCCCTAGGTGTAGGGCCAGGGGGCACCCTGGGGCCTATCCTGCAAGTCCAGGGAGAGAGGTGGACCCCTGGGTAGCTTGCTGGTGTCAGACGCAACTAGGTGGAGGGACAGGGGGTACCCTGGGGCCTATACTGCAATCCCAGGGAGAGTTGTGGACCCTTGTGTAGCTTGCTGGGGTCAGAGACCCCTTGGTGGAGGGTCAGGGGGCACCCTGGGGCCTATTTTGCAAGTCCAGGGAGAGAGGTGGACCTCTGGGTAGCTTGCTGGGGTCAGAGGCCCCTAGGTGGAGGGCCAGGGGGCACCCTGGGGCCTTTCCTGCAAGTCCAGGGAGAGAGGTGGACCCCTGGGTAGCTTGCTGGGGTACGAGGCCCCTAGGTGGAGGGCCAGGGGGCACCCTGGGGCCTCTACTGCAAGTCCAGGGAGAGAGGTGGACCCCTGGGTAGCTTGCTGGGGTCAGAGGCCCCTAGGTGGAGGGCCAGGGGGCACCCTGGGGCCTCCACTGCAAGTCCAGGGAAAGAGGTGGACCCCTTTGTAGCTTGCTGGGGTCAGAGGCCTCTAGGTGGAGGGCCAGGGGGCACCCTGGGGCCTCTACTGCAAGTCCAGGGAGAGAGGTGGACCCCTGGGTAGCTTGCTGGGGTCTGAAGCCCATAGGTGGAGGGCCAGGGGGTACCCTGGGGCCTATACTTCAAGTCCAGGGAGAGAGGTGGACCCTTGGGTAGCTTCCTAAGGTTAGAGGCCCCTAGGTGGAGGGCCAGAGGGCACCCTGGGGACTATCGTGCAAGTCCAGGGAGAGAGGTGGACCCCTGGGTAGCTTGCTGGGGTACAAGGCCTCTAGGTGGAGGGCCAGGGGGCACCCTGGGGCCTATCTTGCAAGTCCAGGGAGTAAGGTAGACCCCTGGGTAGCTTGCTGGGGTTCGAGATTCTAGGTGGAGGGCCAGGGGGCACCCTTGGGACTCTACTGCAAGTCCAGGGAGAGAGGTCGACCCCTGGGTAGCTTGCTGGGGTCAGAGGCCCCTAGGTTTAGGGCCAGGGGGCACCCTGGGGCATCTACTGCAAGTCCAGGGAGAGAGGTGGACCCCTGGGTAGCTTGCTGGGGTCTGAAGCCCATAGGTGGAGGGCCAGGGGGCACCCTGGGGCCTCTACTGCAAATCTAGGGAGAGAGGTGGACCCATGGGTAGCTAGCTGGGGTAAGAGGCCCCTAGGTGGAGGGCCAGGGGGCACCCTGGGGCCTCTACTGCAAGTCCAGGGAGAGATGTGGACCCCTGGGTAGTTTGCTGGGGTCAGAGGCCCCTAGGCGGAGGGACAGGGGGCTTCCTGGAGCCTCTACTGCAAGTCCAGGGAGAAAGGTGTACACCTGGGTAGCTTGCTAGGGTCAGAGGCCCCTAGGTGGAGGTCAAGGGGGCACCCTGGGGCCTTTACTGCAATCCCAGGGAGAGTTGTGGACCCTTGTGTAGCTTGCTGGGGTCAGAGGCCCCTTGGTGGAGGGTCAGGGGGCACCCTGGGGCCTATTCTGCAAGTCCAGGGAGAGAGGTGGACCTCTGGGTAGCTTGCTGGGGTCAGAGGCCCCTAGGTGGAGGGACAGGGCCACCCTGGGGCCTATCCTGCAAGTCCAGGGAGAGAGGTGGACCCCTGGGTAGCTTGCTGGGGTACAAGGCCACTAGGTGGAGAGCCAGGGGGCACCCTGGGGCCTCTACTGCAAGACCAGGGAGAGAGGTGGACCCTTGGTAGCTTGCTGGGGTCAGAGACCCCTAGGTGGAGGGCCAGGGGGCACCCTGGGGCCTCTACTGCAAGTCCAGGGAGAGAGGTGGACCCCTGGGTAGTTTGCTGGGGTCAGAGGCCCCTAGGCGGAGGGACAGGGGGCTTCCTGGGGCCTCTACTGCAAGTCCAGGGAGAGAGGTGGACCCCTGGGTAGCTAGCTGGGGTAAGAGGCTCCTAAGTGGAGGGCAAGGGGGCACCCTGGGGCCTCTACTGCAAGTCCAGGGAGAGAGGTGGACCCCTGGGTAGTTTGCTGGGGTCAGAGGCCCCTAGGCGGAGGGACAGGGGGCTTCCTGGGGCCTCTACTGCAAGTCCAGGGAGAAAGGTGGACCCCTGGGTAGCTTGCTTGGGTCAGAGGCCCCTAGGTGGAGGTCAAGGGGGCACCCTGGGGCCTCTACTGCAAGTCCAGGGAGAATTGTGGACCCTTGTGTAGCTTGCTGGGGTCAGAGGCCCCTTGCTGGAGGGTCAGGGGGCACCCTGAGGCCTATTCTGCAAGTCCAGGGAGAGAGGTGGACCTCTGGGTAGCTTGCTGGGGTCAGAGGCCCCTAGGTGGAAGGCCAGGGGGCACCCTGGGGCCTATCTTGCAAGTCCAGGGAGTAAGGTAGACCCCTGGGTAGCTTGCTGGGGTACGAGATTCTAGGTGGAGGGCCAGGGGGCACCTTGGGGCCTCTACTGCAATACCAGGGAGAGAGGTGGACCCCTGGGTAGCTTGCTGGGGTCAGAGGGCCCTAGGTGGAGGGCCAGGGGGCACCCTGGGGCATCTACTGCAAGTCCAGGGAGAGAGGTGGACCCCTGGGTAGCTTGCTGGGGTCTGAAGCCCATAGGTGGAGGGCCAGGGGGCACCCTGGGGCCTCTACTGCAAGTCTAGGGAGAGAGGTGGACCCATGGGTAGCTAGCTGGGGTAAGAGGCCCCTAAGTGGAGGGCCAGGGGGCACCCTGGGGCCTCTACTGCAAGTCCAGGGAGAGATGTGGACCCCTTGGTAGTTTGCTGGGGTCAGAGGCCCCTAGGCGCAGGGACAGGGGGCTTCCTGGAGCCTCTACTGCAAGTCCAGGGAGAAAGGTGTACCGCTGGGTAGCTTGCTAGGGTCAGAGGCCCTTAGCTGGAGGTCAAGGGGGCACCCTGGGGCCTTTACTGCAATCCCAGGGAGAGTTGTGGACCCTTGTGTAGTTTGCTGGGGTCAGAGGCCCCTTGGTGGAGGGTCAGGGGGCACCCTGGGGCCTATTCTGCAAGTCCAGGGAGAGAGGTGGACCTCTGGGTAGCTTGCTGGGGTCAGAGGCCCCTAGGTGGAGGGCCAGGGGGCACCCTGGGGCCTATCCTGCAAGTCCAGGGAGAGAGGTGGACCCCTGGGTAGCTTGCTGGGGTACGAGGCCCCTAGGTGGAGGGCCAGGGGGCACCCTGGGGCCTCTACTGCAAGTCCAGGGAGAGAGGTGGACCCCTAGGTAGCTTGCTGGGGTCAGAGGCCCCTAGGTGGAGGGCCAGGGGGCACCCTGGGGCCTCCACTGCAAGTCCAGGGAAAGAGGTGGACCCCTGGGTAGCTTGCTGGGGTCAGAGGCCTCTAGGTGGAGGGCCAGGGGGCACCCTGGGGCCTCTACTGCAAGTCCAGGGAGAGAGGTGGACCCCTGGGTAGCTTGCTGGGGTCTGAAGCCCATAGGTGGAGGGCCAGGGGGTACCCTGGGGCCTTTACTTCAAGTCCAGGGAGAGAGGTGGACCCTTGGGTAGCTTCCTAAGGTTAGAGGCCCCTAGGTGGAGGGCCAGAGGGCACCCTGGGGACAATCGTGCAAGTCCAGGGAGAGAGGTGGACCCCTGGGTAGCTTGCTGGGGTACGAGATTCTAGGTGGAGGGCCAGGGGGCACCCTGGGGCCTCTACTGCAAGTCCAGGGAGAGAGGTCGACCCCTGGGTAGCTTGCTGGGGTCAGAGGCCCCTAGTTTTAGGGCCAGGGGGCACCCTGGGGCATCTACTGCAAGTCCAGGGAGAGAGGTGGACCCCTGGGTAGCTTGCTGGGGTCTGAAGCCCATAGGTGGAGGGCCAGGGGGCACCCTGGGGTCTCTACTGCAAGTCTAGGGAGAGAGGTGGACCCATGGGTAGCTAGCTGGGGTAAGAGGCCCCTAAGTGGAGGGCCAGGGGGCACCCTGGGGCCTCTACTGCAAGTCCAGGGAGAGATGTGGACCCCTGGGTAGTTTGCTGGGGTCAGAGGCCCCTAGGCGGAGGGACAGGGGGCTTCCTGGAGCCTCTACTGCAAGTCCAGGGAGAAAGGTGTACCCCTGGGTAGCTTGCTAGGGTCAGAGGCCCCTAGGTGGAGGTCAAGGGGGCACCCTGGGGCCTTTACTGCAAGTCCAGGGAAAGAGGTGGACCCTGGGTAGCTTGCTGGGGTCAGAGGCCTCTAGGTGGAGGGCCAGGGGGCACCCTGGGGCCTCTACTGCAAGTCCAGGGAGAGAGGTGGACCCCTGGGTAGCTTGCTGGGGTCTGAAGCCCATAGGTGGAGGGCCAGGGGGTACCCTGGGGCCTTTACTTCAAGTCCAGGGAGAGAGGTGGACCCTTGGGTAGCTTCCTAAGGTTAGAGGCCCCTAGGTGGAGGGCCAGAGGGCACCCTGGGGACAATCGTGCAAGTCCAGGGAGAGAGGTGGACCCCTGGGTAGCTTGCTGGGGTACAAGGCCTCTAGGTGGAGGGCCAGGGGGCACCCTGGGGCCTATCTTGCAAGTCCAGGGAGTAAGGTAGACCCCTGGGTAGCTTGCTGGGGTACGAGATTCTAGGTGGAGGGCCAGGGGGCACCCTGGGGCCTCTACTGCAAGTCCATGGAGAGAGGTCGACCCCTGGGTAGCTTGCTGGGGTCAGAGGCCCCTAGTTTTAGGGCCAGGGGGCACCCTGGGGCATCTACTGCAAGTCCAGGGAGAGAGGTGGACCCCTGGGTAGCTTGCTGGGGTCTGAAGCCCATAGGTGGAGGGCCAGGGGGCACCCTGGGGTCTCTACTGCAAGTCTAGGGAGAGAGGTGGACCCATGGGTAGCTAGCTGGGGTAAGAGGCCCCTAAGTGGAGGGCCAGGGGGCACCCTGGGGCCTCTACTGCAAGTCCAGGGAGAGATGTGGACCCCTGGGTAGTTTGCTGGGGTCAGAGGCCCCTAGGCGGAGGGACAGGGGGCTTCCTGGAGCCTCTACTGCAAGTCCAGGGAGAAAGGTGTACCCCTGGGTAGCTTGCTAGGGTCAGAGGCCCCTAGGTGGAGGTCAAGGGGGCACCCTGGGGCCTTTACTGCAATCCCAGGGAGAGTTGTGGACCCTTGTGTAGCTTGCTGGGGTCAGAGGCCCCTTGGTGGAGGGTCAGGGGGCACCCTGGGGCCTATTCTGCAAGTCCAGGGAGAGAGGTGGACCTCTGGGTAGCTTGCTGGGGTCAGAGGCCCCTAGGTGGAGGGCCAGGGGGCACCCTGGGGCCTATCCTGCAAGTCCAGGGAGAGAGGTGGACCCCTGGGTAGCTTGCTGGGGTACGAGGCCTATAGGTGGAGGGCCAGGGGGCACCCTGGGGCCTCTACTGCAAGTCCAGGGAGAGAGGTGGACCCCAGGGTAGCTTGCTGGGGTCAGAGGCCCCTAGGTGGAGGGCCAGGGGGCACCCTGGGGCCTCTACTGCAAGACCAGGGAAAAAGGTGGACCCCTGGGTAGCTTGCTGGGGTCAGAGGCCTCTAGGTGGAGGGCCAGGGGGCACCCTGGGGCCTCTACTGCAAGTCTAGGGAGAAAGGTGGACCCATGGGTAGCTAGCTGGGGTAAGAGGCCCCTTGGTGGAGGGCCAGGGGGCACCCTGGGGCCTCTACTGCAAGTCCAGGGAGAGAGGTGGACCCCTGGGTAGCTTGCTGGGGTCTGAAGCCCATAGGTGGAGGGCCAGGGGGTACCCTGGGGCCTATACTTCAAGTCCAGGGAGAGAGGTGGACCCTTGGGTAGCTTCCTAAGGTTAGAGGCCCCTAGGTGGAGGGCCAGAGGGCACCCTGGGGACTATCGTGCAAGTCCAGGGAGAGAGGTGGACCCCTGGGTAGCTTGCTGGGGTACAAGGCCTCTAGGTGGAGGGCCAGGGGGCACCCTGGGGCATATCTTGGTAGTCCAGGGAGTAAGGTGGACCCCTGAGTAGCTTGCTGGGGTACGAGGCCCCTAGGTGGAGGGCCAGGGGGCAACCTGGGGCCTCTACTGCAAGTCCAGGGAGAGAGGTGGACCCCTGGGTAGCTTGCTGGGGTCTGAAGCCCATAGGTGGAGGGCCAGGGGGCACCCTGGGGCCTCTACTGCAAGTCTAGGGAGAGAGGTGGACCCATGGGTAGCTAGCTGGGGTAAGAGGCCCCTAAGTGGAGGGCCAGGGGGCACCCTGGGGCCTCTACTGCAAGTCCAGGGAGAGAGGTGGACCCCTGGGTAGTTTGCTGGGGTCAGAGGCCCCTAGGCGGAGGGACAGGGGGCTTCCTGGGGCCTCTACTGCAAGTCCAGGGAGAAAGGTGGACCCCTGGGTAGCTTGCTAGGCTCAGAGGCCCCTAGGTGGAGGTCAAGGGGGCACCCTGGGGCCTTTACTGCAATCCCAGGGAGAGTTGTGGACCCTTGTGTAGCTTGCTGGGGTCAGAGGCCCCTTGGTGGAGGGTCAGGGGGCACCCTGGGGCCTATTCTGCAAGTCCAGGGAGAGAGGTGGACCTCTGGGTAGCTTGCTGGGGTACATGGCCCCTAGGTGGAGGGCCAGGGGGCACCCTGGGGCCTCTACTGCAAGTCCAGGGAGAGAGGTGGACCCCTGCGTAGCTTGCTGGGGTCAGAGGCCACTAGGTGAAAGGACAGGGGTACCCTGAGGCCTATACTGCAAGTCCAGGGAGAGAGGTGGACCCCTGGGTAGCTTCCTGAGGTCAAAGGCCCCTAGGTGGAGAGCCAGGGGGCACCCTGGGGCCTCTCCAGCAAGTCCAAGGAGAGAGGTGGACCCCTGGGTAGCTTGCTGGGGTACGAGGCCCCTAGTTGGAGGGCCAAGGGGCACCCTGGGGCCTCTACTGCAAGCCCAGGGAGAGAGGTGGACCCCTGGTTAGCTTGCTGGGGTCAGAGGCCACTAGGTGGAGGGCCAGGGGGCTTCTTGGGGCCTCTACTGCAAGTCCAGGGAGAGAGGTGGATCCCTGGGTAGCTTGCTGTTGTCGTAGGCCCCCATGTGGAGGGCCAGAGGGCTTCTTGGGGCTTCTACTGCAAGTCTAGGGAGAGAGGTGGACCACTGTGTAGCTTGCTGGGGTCAGAGGCCCCTAGGTGGACGGCCTGGGGGCTTCGTGGGGCCTCTACTGCAAGTCAAGGGAGAGAGGTGGACCTCTGGGTAGCTTGCTGGGGTCGGAAGCCCCTAGGTGGAAGGCCAGGGGGCACCCTGGGGCCTATACTGCAAGTCCAGGGAGAGAGGTGGACCCATGGGTAGCTTACTGGGGTCAGAGGCCCCTAGGTGGAGGGCTAGGGGCACCCTGGGGCCTCTACTGCAAGTCCAGGTAGAGAGGTGGACCCCTGGGTAGCTTGCTGGTGTCAGACGCAACTAGGTGGAGGGACAGGGGGTACCCTGGGGCCTATACTGCAAGTCCAGGGAGAGAGGTGGACCCCTGGGTAGCTTGCTGGGGTACGAGGCCCCTAGGTGGATGGGCCAGGGGGCACCCTGGGGCCTATCCTGCAAGTCCAAGGAGAGAGGTGGACCCCTGGGTAGCTTGCTGTGGTACGAGGCCCCTAGCTGGAGGGTGAGGGGGCACCCTGGGGCCTCTACTGCAAGCCCAGGGAGAGAGGTGGACCCCTGGTTAGCTTGCTGGGGTCAGAGGCCGCTAGGTGGAGGGCCAGGGGGCTTCTTGGGGCCTCTACTGCAAGTCCAGGGAGAGAGGTGGACCCCTGGGTAGCTTGCTGGGGTACAAGGCCACTAGGTGGAGAGCCAGGGGGCAACCTGGGGCCTCTACTGCAAGACCAGGGAGAGAGGTGGACCCTTGGTAGCTTGCTGGGGTCAGAGACCCCTAGAGGGAGGGCCAGGGGGCACCCTGGGGCCTCTACTGCAAGTCTAGGGAGAGAGGTGGACCCATGGGTAGCTAGCTGGGGTAAGAGGCCCCTAAGTCGATGGCCAGGGGGCACCCTGGGAACTCTACTGCAAGTCCAGGGAGAGAGGTGGACCCCTGGGTAGTTTGCTGGGGTCAGAGGCCCCTAGGCGGAGGGACAGGGGGCTTCCTGGGGCCTCTACTGCAAGTCCAGGGAGAGAGGTGGACCCCTGGGTAGCTAGCTGGAGTAAGAGGCTCCTAAGTGGAGGGCAAGGGGGCACCCTGGGGCCTCTACTGCAAGTCCAGGGAGAGAGGTGGACCCCTGGGTAGTTTGCTGGGGTCAGAGGCCCCTAGGCGGAGGGACAGGGGGCTTCCTGGGGCCTCTACTGCAAGTCCAGGGAGAAATGTGGACCCCTGGGTAGCTTGCTGGGGTCAGAGGCCCCTAGGTGGAGGTCAAGGGGGCACCCTGGGGCCTCTACTGCAAGTCCAGGGAGAGTTGTGGACCCTTGTGTAGCTTGCTGGGGTCAGAGGCCCCTTGCTGGAGGGTCAGGGGGCACCCTGGGGCCTATTCTGCAAGTCCAGGGAGAGAGGTGGACCTCTGGGTAGCTTGCTGGGGTCAGAGGCCCCTAGGTGGAAGGCCAGGGGGCACCCTGGGGCCTATCTTGCAAGTGCAGGGAGTAAGGTAGACCCCTGGGTAGCTTGCTGGGGTACGAGATTCTAGGTGGAGGGCCAGGGGGCACCGTGGGGCCTCCACTGCAATACCAGGGAGAGAGGTGGACCCCTGGGTAGCTTGCTGGGATCTGAAGCCCATAGGTGGAGGGCCAGGGGGCACCCTGGGGCATCTACTGCAAGTCCAGGGAGAGAGGTGGACCCCTGGGTAGCTTGCTGGGATCTGAAGCCCATAGGTGGAGGGCCAGGGGGCACCCTGGGGCCTCTACTGCAAGTCTAGGGAGAGAGGTGGACCCATGGGTAGCTAGCTGGGGTAAGAGGCCCCTAAGTGGAGGGCCAGGGGGCACCCTGGGGCCTCTACTGCAAGTCCAGGGAGAGATGTGGACCCCTGGGTAGTTTGCTGGGGTCAGAGGCCCCTAGGCGGAGGGACAGGGGGCTTCCTGGAGCCTCTACTGCAAGTCCAGGGAGAAAGGTGTACCCCTGGGTAGCTTGCTAGGGTCAGAGGCCCCTAGGTGGAGGTCAAGGGGGCACCCTGGGGCCTTTACTGCGATCCCAGGGAGAGTTGTGGACCCTTGTGTAGCTTGCTGGGGTCAGAGGCCTCTTGGTGGAGGGTCAGGGGGCACCCTGGGGCCTATTCTGCAAGTCCAGGGAGAGAGGTGGACCTCTGGGTAGCTTGCTGGGGTCAGAGGCCCCTAGGTGGAGGGCCAGGGGGCACCCTGGGGCCTATCCTGCAAGTCCAGGGAGAGAGGTGGACCCCTGGGTATCTTGCCGGGGTACAAGGCCCATAGGTGGAGGGCCAGGGGGCACCCTGGGGCCTCTACTGCAAGTCCAGGGAGAGAGGTGGACCCCTGGGTAGCTTGCTGGGGTCAGAGGACCCTAGGTGGAGGGCCAGGGGGCACCCTGGGGCCTCTACTGCAAACCAGGGAAATAGGTGGACCCCTGGGTAGCTTGCTAGGGTCAGAGGCCTCTAGGTGGAGGGCCAGGGGGCACCCTGGGGCCTCTACTGCAAGTCTAGGGAGAGAGGTGGACCCATGGGTAGCTAGCTGGGGTAGGAGGCCCCTAAGTGGAGGGCCAGGGGGCACCCTGGGGCCTCTACTGCAAGTCCAGGGAGAGAGGTGGACCCCTGGGTAGCTTGCTGGGGTCTGAAGCCCATAGGTGGAGGTCCAGGGGGTACCCTGGGGCCTATACTTCAAGTCCAGGGAGAGAGGTGGACCCTTGGGTAGCTTCCTAAGGTTAGAGGCCCCTAGGTGGAGGGCCAGAGGGCACCCTGGGGACTATCGTGCATGTCCAGGGAGAGAGGTGGACCCCTGGGTAGCTTGCTGGGGTACGAGATTCTAGGTGGAGGGCCAGGGGGCACCCTGGGGACTCTACTGCATGTCCAGGGAGAGAGGTGGACCCCTGGGTAGCTTGCTGGGGTACAAGGCCTCTAGGTGGAGGGCCAGGGGGCACCCTGGGGCCTATCTTGGTAGTCCAGGGAGTAAGGTGGACCCCTGAGTAGCTTGCTGGGGTACGAGGCCCCTAGGTGGAGGGCCAGGGGGCACCCTGGGGCCTCTACTGCAAGTCCAGGGAGAGAGGTGGACCCCTGGGTAGCTTGCTGGGGTCTGAAGCCCATAGGTGAAGGGCCAGGGGGCACCCTGGGGCCTCTACTGCAAGTCTAGGGAGAGAGGTGGACCCATGGGTAGCTAGCTGGGCTAAGAGGCCCCTAAGTGGAGGGCCAGGGGGCACCCTGGGGCCTCTACTGCAAGTCCAGGGAGAGAGGTGGACCCCTGGGTAGTTTGCTGGGGTTTGAGGCCCCTAGGCGGAGGGACAGGGGGCTTCCTGGGGCCTCTACTGCAAGTCCAGGGAGAAAGGTGGACCCCTGGGTAGCTTGTTAGGGTCAGAGGCCCCTAGGTGGAGGTCAAGGGGGCACCCTGGGGCCTTTACTGCAATCCCAGTGAGAGTTTGGACCCTTGTGTAGCTTGCTGGGGTCAGAGGCCCCTTGGTGGAGGGTCAGGGGGCACCCTGGGTTCTATTTTGCAAGTCCAGGGAGAGAGGTGGACCTCTGGGTAGCTTGCTGGGGTCAGAGGCCCCTAGGTGGAGGGCCAGGGGGCACCCTGGGGCCTATCCTGCAAGTCCAGGGAGAGAGGTGGACCCCTGGGTAGCTTGCTGGGGTACGAGGCCCCTAGGTGGAGGGCCAGGGGGCACCCTGAGGCCTCTACTGCAAGTCCAGGGAGAGAGGTGGACCCCTGGGTAGCTTGCTGGGGTCAGAGGCCCCTAGGTGGAGGGCCAGGGGGCACCCTGGGGCCTCCACTGCAAGTCCAGGGAAAGAGGTGGACCCCTTTGTAGCTTGCTGGGGTCAGAGGCCTCTAGGTGGAGGGCCAGGGGGCACCCTGGGGCCTCTACTGCAAGTCCAGGGAGAGAGGTGGACCCCTGGGTAGCTTGCTGGGGTCTGAAGCCCATAGGTGGAGGGCCAGGGGGTACCCTGGGGCCTATACTTCAAGTCCAGGGAGAGAGGTGGACCCTTGGGTAGCTTCCTAAGGTTAAAGGCCCCTAGGTGGAGGGCCAGAGGGCACCCTGGGGACTATCGTGCAAGTCCAGGGAGAGAGGTGGACCCCTGGGTAGCTTGCTGGGGTACAAGGCCTCTAGGTGGAGGGCCAGGGGGCACCCTGGGGCCTATCTTGCAAGTCCAGGGAGTAAGGTAGACCCCTGGGTAGCTTGCTGGGGTACGAGATTCTAGGTGGAGGGCCAGGGGGCACCCTGGGGACTCTACTGCAAGTCCAGGGAGAGAGGTCGACCCCTGGGTAGCTTGCTGGGGTCAGAGGCCCCTAGGTTTAGGGCCAGGGGGCACCCTGGGGCATCTACTGCAAGTCCAGGGAGAGAGGTGGACCCCTGGGTAGCTTGCTGGGGTCTGAAGCCCATAGGTGGAGGGCCAGGGGGCACCCTGGGGCCTCTACTGCAAATCTAGGGAAAGAGGTGGACCCATTGGTAGCTAGCTGGGGTAAGAGGCCCCTAAGTGGAGGGCCAGGGGGCACCCTGGGGCCTCTACTGCAAGTCCAGGGAGAGATGTGGACCCCTGGGTAGTTTGCTGGGGTCAGAGGCCCCTAGGCGGAGGGACAGGGGGCTTCCTGGAGCCTCTACTGCAAGTCCAGGGAGAAAGGTGTACCCCTGGGTAGCTTGCTAGGGTCAGAGGCCCCTAGGTGGAGGTCAAGGGGGCACCCTGGGGCCTTTACTGCAATCCCAGGGAGAGTTGTGGACCCTTGTGTAGCTTGCTGGGGTCAGAGGCCCCTTGGTGGAGGGTCAGGGGGCACCCTGGGGCCTATTCTGCAAGTCCAGGGAGAGAGGTGGACCTCTGGGTAGCTTGCTGGGGTCAGAGGCCCCTAGGTGGAGGGCCAGGGCCACCCTGGGGCCTATCCTGCAAGTCCAGGGAGAGAGGTGGACCCCTGGGTAGCTTGCTGGGGTACAAGGCCACTAGGTGGAGAGCCAGGGGGCACCCTGGGGCCTCTACTGCAAGACCAGGGAGAGAGGTGGACCCTTGGTAGCTTGCTGGGGTCAGAGACCCCTAGGTGGAGGGCCAGGGGGCACCCTGGGGCCTCTACTGCAAGTCTAGGGAGAGAGGTGGACCCATGGGTAGCTAGCTGGGGTAAGAGGCCCCTAAGTCGATGGCCAGGGGGCACCCTGGGGCCTCTACTGCAAGTCCAGGGAGAGAGGTGGACCCCTGGGTAGTTTGCTGGGGTCAGAGGCCCCTAGGCGGAGGGACAGGGGGCTTCCTGGGGCCTCTACTGCAAGTCCAGGGAGAGAGGTGGACCCCTGGGTAGCTAGCTGGGGTAAGAGGCTCCTAAGTGGAGGGCAAGGGGGCACCCTGGGGCCTCTACTGCAAGTCCAGGGAGAGAGGTGGACCCCTGGGTAGTTTGCTGGGGTCAGAGGCCCCTAGGCGGAGGGACAGGGGGCTTCCTGGGGCCTCTACTGCAAGTCCAGGGAGAAAGGTGAACCCCTGGGTAGCTTGCTTGGGTCAGAGGCCCCTAGGTGGAGGTCAAGGGGGCACCCTGGGGCCTCTACTGCAAGTCCAGGGAGAGTTGTGGACCCTTGTGTAGCTTGCTGGGGTCAGAGGCCCCTAGGTGGAGGGTCAG
The DNA here is from genome assembly GCF_049306965.1 of Danio rerio. Taxonomy (NCBI): domain Eukaryota; kingdom Metazoa; phylum Chordata; class Actinopteri; order Cypriniformes; family Danionidae; genus Danio; species Danio rerio. The sequence continues at coordinate 51,439,925 of NC_133180.1, read as the reverse complement.
GGGGCACCCTGGGGCCTATTCTGCAAGTCCAGGGAGAGAGGTGGACCTCTGGGTAGCTTGCTGGGGTCAGAGGCCCCTAGGTGGAAGGCCAGGGGGCACCCTGGGGCCTATCTTGCAAGTCCAGGGAGTAAGGTAGACCCCTGGGTAGCTTGCTGGGGTACGAGATTCTAGGTGGAGGGCCAGGGGGCACCCTGGGGCCTCTACTGCAATACCAGGGAGAGAGGTGGACCCCTGGGTAGCTTGCTGGGGTCAGAGGCCCCTAGGTGGAGGGCCAGGGGGCACCCTGGGGCATCTACTGCAAGTCCAGGGAGAGAGGTGGACCCCTGGGTAGCTTGCTGGGGTCTGAAGCCCATAGGTGGAGGGCCAGGGGACACCCTGGGGCCTCTACTGCAAGTCTAGGGAGAGAGGTGGACCCATGGGTAGCTAGCTGGGGTAAGAGGCCCCTAAGTGGAGGGCCAGGGGGCACCCTGGGGCCTCTACTGCAAGTCCAGGGAGAGATGTGGACCCCTTAGTGGTTTGCTGGGGTCAGAGGCCCCTAGGCGCAGGGACAGGGGGCTTCCTGGAGCCTCTACTGCAAGTCCAGGGAGAAAGGTGTACCGCTGGGTAGCTTGCTAGGGTCAGAGGCCCTTAGCTGGAGGTCAAGGGGGCACCCTGGGGCCTTTACTGCAATCCCAGGGAGAGTTGTGGACCCTTGTGTAGCTTGCTGGGGTCAGAGGCCCCTAGGTGGAGGGCCAGGGGGCACCCTGGGGCCTATCCTGCAAGTCCAGGGAGAGAGGTGGACCCCTGGGTAGCTTGCTGGGGTACGAGGCCCCTAGGTGGAGGGCCAGGGGGCACCCTGGGGCCTCTACTGCAAGTCCAGGGAGAGAGGTGGACCCCTGGGTAGCTTGCTGGGGTCAGAGGCCCCTAGGTGGAGGGCCAGGGGGCACCCTGGGGCCTCCACTGCAAGTCCAGGGAAAGAGGTGGACCCCTGGGTAGCTTGCTGGGGTCAGAGGCCTCTAGGTGGAGGGCCAGGGGGCACCCTGGGGCCTCTACTGCAAGTCCAGGGAGAGAGGTGGACCCCTGGGTAGCTTGCTGGGGTCTGAAGCCCATAGGTGGAGGGCCAGGGGGTACCCTGGGGCCTTTACTTCAAGTCCAGGGAGAGAGGTGGACCCTTGGGTAGCTTCCTAAGGTTAGAGGCCCCTAGGTGGAGGGCCAGAGGGCACCCTGGGGACTATCGTGCAAGTCCAGGGAGAGAGGTGGACCCCTGGGTAGCTTGCTGGGGTACAAGGCCTCTAGGTGGAGGGCCAGGGGGCACCCTGGGGCCTATCTTGCAAGTCCAGGGAGTAAGGTAGACCCCTGGGTAGCTTGCTGGGGCACGAGATTCTAGGTGGAGGGCCAGGGGGCACCCTGGGGCCTCTACTGCAAGTCCAGGGAGAGAGGTCGACCCCTGGGTAGCTTGCTGGGGTCAGAGGCCCCTAGTTTTAGGGCCAGGGGGCACCCTGGGGCATCTACTGCAAGTCCAGGGAGAGAGGTGGACCCCTGGGTAGCTTGCTGGGGTCTGAAGCCCATAGGTGGAGGGCCAGGGGGCACCCTGGGGCCTCTACTGCAAGTCTAGGGAGAGAGGTGGACCCATGGGTAGCTAGCTGGGGTAAGAGGCCCCTAAGTGGAGGGCCAGGGGGCACCCTGGGGCCTCTACTGCAAGTCCAGGGAGAGATGTTGACCCCTGGGTAGTTTGCTGGGGTCAGAGGCCCCTAGGCGGAGGGACAGGGGGCTTCCTGGAGCCTCTACTGCAAGTCCAGGGAGAAAGGTGTACCCCTGGGTAGCTTGCTAGGGTCAGAGGCCCCTAGGTGGAGGTCAAGGGGGCACCCTGGGGCCTTTACTGCAATCCCAGGGAGAGTTGTGGACCCTTGTGTAGCTTGCTGGGGTCAGAGGCCCCTTGGTGGAGGGTCAGGGGGCACCCTGGGGCCTATTCTGCAAGTCCAGGGAGAGAGGTGGACCTCTGGGTAGCTTGCTGGGGTCAGAGGCCCCTAGGTGGAGAGCCAGGGGGCACCCTGGGGCCTATCCTGCAAGTCCAGGGAGAGAGGTGGACCCCTGGGTAGCTTGCTGGGGTACGAGGCCTATAGGTGGAGGGCCAGGGGGCACCCTGGGGCCTCTACTGCAAGTCCAGGGAGAGAGGTGGACCCCAGGGTAGCTTGCTGGGGTCAGAGGCCCCTAGGTGGAGGGCCAGGGGGCACCCTGGGGCCTCTACTGCAAGACCAGGGAAAAAGGTGGACCCCTGGGTAGCTTGCTGGGGTACGAGTCCCCTAGGTGGAGGGCCAGGGGGCACCCTGGGGCCTCTACTGCAAGTCCAGGGAGAAAGGTGGACCCCTGGGTAGCTTCTTGGGGTCAGAGTCCCCTAGGTGGAGGGTCAGAAGGTACCCTGGGGCCTGTACTGCAAGTCTAGGGAAAGAGCTGGACCCATAGGTAGTTTGCTGTTGTCAGAGGCCCCTAGGCGGAGGGACAGGGGGCTTCCTGGGGCCTCTACTGCAAGTCTAGGGAGAGAGGTGGACCCATGGGTAGCTTGCTGGTGTCAGATGCATCTAGGTGGAGGGACAGGGGGTACCCTGGGGCCTATACTGCAAGTCCAGGGAGAGAGGTGGACCCCTGGGTAGCTTCCTGAGGTCAGAGGCCCCTAGGTGTAGGGCCAGGGGGCACCCTGGGGCCTATCCTGCAAGTCCAGGGAGAGAGGTGGACCCCTGGGTAGCTTGCTGGGGTACGAGGCCCCTAGGTGGAGGGCCAGGGGGCACCCTTGGGCCTATCCTGCAAGTCCAAGGAGAGAGTTGGACTCCTGGGTAGCTTGCTGTGGTACGAGGCCCCTAGTTGGAGGGTCAGGGGGCACCCTGGGGCCTCTACTGCAAGCCCAGGGAGAGAGGTGGACCCCTGGTTAGCTTGCTGGGGTCAGAGGCCGCTAGGTGGAGGGCCAGGGGGCTTCTTGGGGCCTCTACTGCAAGTCCAGGGAGAGAGGTGGACCCCTGGGTAGCTTGCTGGGGTACAAGGCCACTAGGTGGAGAGCCAGGGGGCACCCTGGGGCCTCTACTGCAAGACCAGGGAGAGAGGTGGACCCTTGGTAGCTTGCTGGGGTCAGAGACCCCTAGGTGGAGGGCCAGGGGGCACCCTGGGGCCTCTACTGCAAGTCTAGGGAGAGGGGTGGACCCATGGGTAGCTAGCCGGGGTAAGAGGCTCCTAAGTGGAGGGCAAGGGGGCACCCTGGGGCCTCTACTGCAAGTCCAGGGAGAGAGGTGGACCCCTGGGTAGTTTGCTGGGGTCAGAGGCCCCTAGGCGGAGGGACAGGGGGCTTCCTGGGGCCTCTACTGCAAGTCCAGGGAGAAAGGTGGACCCCTGGGTAGCATGCTTGGGTCAGAGGCCCCTAGGTGGAGGTCAAGGGGGCACCCTGGGGCCTCTACTGCAAGTCCAGGGAGAGTTGTGGACCCTTGTGTAGCTTGCTGGGGTCAGAGGCTCCTTGGTGGAGGGTCAGGGGGCACCCTGGGGCCTATTCTGCAAGTCCAGGGAGAGAGGTGGACCTCTGCGTAGCTTGCTGGGGTCAGAGGCCCCTAGGTGGAAGGCCAGGGGGCACCCTGGGGCCTATCTTGCAAGTCCAGTGAGTAAGGTAGACCCCTGGGTAGCTTGCTGGTGTACGAGATTCTAGGTGGAGGGCCAGGGGGCACCCTGGGGCCTCTACTGCAAGTCCAGGGAGAGAGGTGGACCCCTTGGTAGCTTGCTGGGGTCAGAGGCCCCTAGGTTTAGGGCCAGGGGGCACCCTGGGGCATATACTGCAAGTCCAGGGAGAGAGGTGACCCGTGGGTAGCTTGCTGGGGTCTGAAGCCCATAGGTGGAGGGCCAGGGGGCACCCTGGGGCCTCTACTGCAAGTCTAGGGAGAGAGGTGGACCCAAGGGTAGCTAGCTGGGGTAAGAGGCCCCTAAGTGGAGGGCCAGGGGGCACCCTGGGGCATATCTTGGTAGTCCAGGGAGTAAGGTGGACCCCTGAGTAGCTTGTTGGGGTACGAGGCCCCTAGGTGAAGGGCCAGGGGGCACCCTGGGGCCTCTACTGCAAGTCCAGGGAGAGAGGTGGACCCCTGGGTAGCTAGCTGGGGTCTTAAGCCCATAGGTGGAGGGCCAGGGGGCACCCTGGGGCCTCTACTGCAAGTCTAGGGAGAGAGGTGGACCCATGGGTAGCTAGCTGGGGTAAGAGGCCCCTAAGTGGAGGGCCAGGGGGCACCCTGGGGCCTCTACTGCAAGTCCAGGGAGAGAGGTGGACCCCTGGGTAGTTTGCTGGGGTCAGAGGCCCCTAGGCGGAGGGACAGGGGGCTTCCTGAGCCTCTACTGCAAGTCCAGGGAGAAAGGTGGACCCCTGGGTAGCTTGCTAGGGTCAGAGGCCCCTAGGTGGAGGTCAAGGGGGCACCCTAGGGCCTTTACTGCAATCCCAGGGAGAGTTGTGGACCCTTGTGTAGCTTGCTGGGGTCAGAGGCCCCTAGGTGGAGGGTCAGGGGGCACCCTGGGGCCTATTCTGCAAGTCCAGGGAGAGAGGTGGACCTCTGGGTAGCTTGCTGGGGTCAGAGGCCCCTAGGTGGAGGGCCAGGGGGCACCCTGGGGCCTATCCTGCAAGTCCAGGGAGAGAGGTGGACCCCTGGGTAGCTTGCTGGGGTACGAGGCCCGTAGGTGGAGGGCCAGGGGGCACCCTGGGGCCTCTACTGCAAGTCCAGGGAGAGAGGTGGACCCCTGGGTAGCTTGCTGGGGTCAGAGGCCCCTAGGTGGAGGGCCAGGGGGCACCCTGGGGCCTATACTTCAAGTCCAGGGAGAGAGGTGGACCCTTGGGTAGCTTGCTAAGGTTAGAGGCCCCTAGGTGGAGGGCCAGAGGGCACCCTGGGGACTATCGTGCAAGTCCAGGGACAGAGGTGGACCCCTGGGTAGCTTGCTGGGGTACAAGGCCTCTAGGTGGAGGGCCAGGGAGCACCCTGGGGCATATCTTGGTAGTCCAGGGAGTAAGGTGGACCCCTGAGTAGCTTGTTGGGGTACGAGGCCCCTAGGTGGAGGGCCAGGGGGCACCCTGGGGCCACTACTGCAAGTCCAGGGAGAGAGGTGGACCCCTGGGTAGCTTGCTGGGGTCTGAAACCCATAGGTGGAGGGCCAGGGGGCACCCTGGGGCCTCTACTGCAAGTCTAGGGAGAGAGGTGGACCCATGGGTAGCTAGCTGGGGTAAGAGGCCCCTAAGTGGAGGGCCAGGGGGCACCCTGGGGCCTCTACTGCAAGTCCAGGGAGAGAGGTGGACCCCTGGGTAGTTTGCTGGGGTCAGAGGCCCCTAGGCGGAGGGACAGGGGGCTTCCTGGGGCCTCTACTGCAAGTCCAGGGAGAAAGGTGGACCCCTGGGTAGCTTGCTAGGGTCAGAGGCCCCTAGGTGGAGGTCAAGGGGGCACCCTGGGGCCTTTACTGCAATCCCAGGGAGAGTTGTGGACCCTTGTGTAGCTTGCTGGGGTCAGAGGCCCCTTGGTGGAGGGTCAGGGGGCACCCTGGGGCCTATTCTGCAAGTCAAGGGAGAGAGGTGGACCTCTGGGTAGCTTGCTGGGGTCAGAGGCCCCTAGGTGGAGGGCCAGGGGGCACCCTGGGGCCTATCCTGCAAGTCCAGGGAGAGAGGTGGACCCCTGGGTAGCTTGCTGGGGTACGAGGCCCCTAGGTGGAGGGCCAGGGGGCACCCTGGGGCCTCTACTGCAAGTCCAGGGAGAGAGGTGGACCCCTGGGTAGCTTGCTGGGGTCAGAGGCAACTAGGTGAAAGGACAGGGGTACCCTGAGGCCTATACTGCAAGTCCAAGGAGAGAGGTGGACCCCTGGGTAGCTTCCTGAGGTCAAAGGCCCCTAGGTGGAGAGCCAGGGGGCACCCTGGGGCCTCTCCTGCAAGTCCAAGGAGAGAGGTGGACCCCTGGGTAGCTTGCTGGGGTACGAGGCCCCTAGTTGGAGGGCCAAGGGGCACCCTGGGGCCTCTACTGCAAGCCCAGGGAGAGAGGTGGACCCCTGGTTAGCTTGCTGGGGTCAGAGGCCACTAGGTGGAGGGCCAGGGGGCTTCTTGGGGCCTCTACTGCAAGTCCAGGGAGAGAGGTGGACCCCTGGGTAGCTTGCTGTTGTCGTAGGCCCCCAGGTGGAGGGCCAGAGGGCTTCTTGGGGCTTCTACTGCAAGTCTAGGGAGAGAGGTGGACCACTGTGTAGCTTGCTGGGGTCAGAGGCCCCTAGGTGGACGACCTGGGGGCTTCGTGGGGCCTCTACTGCAAGTCAAGGGAGAGAGGTGGACCCCTGGGTAGCTTGCTGGGGTCGGAAGCCCCTTGGTGGAAGGCCAGGGGGCACCCTGGGGCCTATACTGCAAGTCCAGAGAGAGAGGTGGACCCATGGGTAGCTTACTGGGGTCAGAGGCCCCTAGGTGGAGGGCCAGGGGCACCCTGGGGCCTCTACTGCAAGTCCAGGGAGAGAGGTGGACCCCTGGGTAGCTTGCTGGTGTCAGACGCAACTAGGTGGAGGGACAGGGGGTACCCTGGGGCCTATACTGCAAGTCCAGGGAGAGAGGTGGACCCTTGGGTAGCTTGCTGGGGTACGAGGGCCCTAGGTGGAGGGCCAGGGGGCACCCTGGGGCCTATCCTGCAAGACCAAGGAGAGAGGTGGACCCCTGGGTAGCTTGCTGTGGTACGAGGCCCCTAGTTGGAGGGTGAGGGGGCACCCTGGGGCCTCTACTGCAAGCCCAGGGAGAGAGGTGGACTCCTGGTTAGCTTGCTGGGGTCAGAGGCCGCTAGGTGGAGGGCCAGGGGGCTTCTTGGGGCCTCTACTGCAAGTCCAGGAAGAGAGGTGGACCCCTGGGTAGCTTTCTGGGGTACAAGGCCACTAGGTGGAGAGCCAGGGGGCACCCTGGGGCCTCTACTGCAAGACCAGGGAGAGAGGTGGACCCTTGGTAGCTTGCTGGGGTCAGAGACCCCTAGAGGGAGGGCCAGGGGGCACCCTGGGGCCTCTACTGCAAGTCTAGGGAGAGAAGTGGACCCATGGGTAGCTAGCTGGGGTAAGAGGCCCCTAAGTCGATGGCCAGGGGGCACCCTGGGGCCTCTACTGCAAGTCCAGGGAGAGAGGTGGACCCCTGGGTAGTTTGCTGGGGTCAGAGGCCCCTAGGCGGAGGGACAGGGGGCTTCCTGGGGCCTCTACTGCAAGTCCAGGGAGAGAGGTGGACCCCTGGGTAGCTAGCTGGGGTAAGAGGCTCCTAAGTGGAGGGCAAGGGGGCACCCTGGGGCCTCTACTGCAAGTCCAGGGAGAGAGGTGGACCCCTGGGTAGTTTGCTGGGGTCAGAGGCCCCTAGGCGGAGGGACAGGGGGCTTCCTGGGGCCTCTACTGCAAGTCCAGGGAGAAAGGTGGACCCCTGGGTAGCTTGCTTGGGTCAGAGGCCCCTAGGTGGAGGTCAAGGGGGCACCCTGGGGCCTCTACTGCAAGTCCAGGGAGAGTTGTGGACCCTTGTGTAGCTTGCTGGGGTCAGAGGCTCCTTGCTGGAGGGTCAGGGGGCACCCTGGGGCCTATTCTGCAAGTCCAGGGAGAGAGGTGGACCTCTGGGTAGCTTGCTGGGGTCAGAGGCCCCTAGGTGGAAGGCCAGGGGGCACCCTGGGGCCTATCTTGCAAGTCCAGGGAGTAAGGTAGACCCCTGGGTAGCTTGCTGGGGTACGAGATTCTAGGTGGAGGGCCAGGGGGCACCCTGGGGCCTCTACTGCAATACCAGGGAGAGAGGTGGACCCCTGGGTAGCTTGCTGGGGTCAGAGGCCCCTAGGTGGAGGGCCAGGGGGCACCCTGGGGCATCTACTGCAAATCCAGGGAGAGAGGTGGACCCCTGGGTAGCTTGCTGGGATCTGAAGCCCATAGATGGAGGGCCAGGGGGCACCCTGGGGCCTCTACTGCAAGTCTAGGGAGAGAGGTGGACCCATGGGTAGCTAGCTGGGGTAAGAGGCCCCTAATTGGAGGGCCAGGGGGCACCCTGGGGCCTCTACTGCAAGTCCAGGGAGAGATGTGGACCCCTGGGTAGTTTGCTGGGGTCAGAGGCCCCTAGGCGGAGGGACAGGGGGCTTCCTGGAGCCTCTACTGCAAGTCCAGGGAGAAAGGTGTACCCCTGGGTAGCTTGCTAGGGTCAGAGGCCCCTAGGTGGAGGTCAAGGGGGCACCCTGGGGCCTTTACTGCGATCCCAGGGAGAGTTGTGGACCCTTGTGTAGCTTGCTGGGGTCAGAGGCCCCTTGGTGGAGGGTCAGGGGGCACCCTGGGGCCTATTCTGCAAGTCCAGGGAGAGAGGTGGACCTCTGGGTAGCTTGCTGGGGTCAGAGGCCACTAGGTGGAGGGCCAGGGGGCACCCTGGGGCCTATCCTGCAAGTCCAGGGAGAGAGGTGGACCCCTGGGTAGCTTGCCGGGGTACGAGGCCCATAGGTGGAGGGCCAGGGGGCACCCTGGGGCCTCTACTGCAAGTCCAGGGAGAGAGGTGGACCCCTGGGTAGCTTGCTGGGGTCAGAGGACCCTAGGTGGAGGGCCAGGGGGCACCCTGGGGCCTCTACTGCAAACCAGGGAAATAGGTGGACCCCTGGGTAGCTTGCTGGGGTCAGAGGCCTCTAGGTGGAGGGCCAGGGGGCACCCTGGGGCCTCTACTGCAAGTCCAGGGAGAGAGGTGGACCCATGGGTAGCTAGCTGGGGTAAGAGGCCCCTAAGTGGAGGGCCAGGGGGCACCCTGGGGCCTCTACTGCAAGTCCAGGGAGAGAGGTGGACCCCTGGGTAGCTTGCTGGGGTCTGAAGCCCATAGGTGGAGGTCCAGGGGCTACCCTGGGGCCTATACTTCAAGTCCAGGGAGAGAGGTGGACCCTTGGGTAGCTTCCTAAGGTTAGAGGCCCCTAGGTGGAGGGCCAGAGGGCACCCTGGGGACTATCGTGCATGTCCAGGGAGAGAGGTGGACCCCTTGGTAGCTTGCTGGGGTACAAGGCCTCTAGGTGGAGGGCCAGGGGGCACCCTGGGGCCTATCTTGGTAGTCCAGGGAGTAAGGTGGACCCCTGAGTAGCTTGCTGGGGTACGAGGCCCCTAGGTGGAGGGCCAGGGGGCACCCTGGGGCCTCTACTGCAAGTCCAGGGAGAGAGGTGGACCCCTGGGTAGCTTGCTGGGGTCTGAAGCCCATAGGTGGAGGGCCAGGGGGCACCCTGGGGCCTATATTTCAAGTCCAGGGAGAGAGGTGGACCCCTGGGTAGCTTGCTGGGGTCTGAAGCCCATAGGTGGAGGGCAAGGGGGCACCCTGGGGCCTCTACTGCAAGTCCAGGGAGAGAGGTGGACCCCTGGGTAGTTTGCTGGGGTCAGAGGCCCCTAGGCGGAGGGACAGGGGGCTTCCTGGGGCCTCTACTGCAAGTCCAGGGAGAAAGGTGGACCCCTGGGTAGCTTGCTTGGGTCAGAGGCCCCTAGGTGGAGGTCAAGGGGGCACCCTGGGGCCTCTACTGCAAGTCCAGGGAGAGTTGTGGACCCTTGTGTAGCTTGCTGGGGTCAGAGGCTCCTTGCTGGAGGGTCAGGGGGCACCCTGGGGCCTATTCTGCAAGTCCAGGGAGAGAGGTGGACCTCTGGGTAGCTTGCTGGGGTCAGAGGCCCCTAGGTGGAAGGCCAGGGGGCACCCTGGGGCCTATCTTGCAAGTCCAGGGAGTAAGGTAGACCCCTGGGTAGCTTGCTGGGGTACGAGATTCTAGGTGGAGGGCCAGGGGGCACCCTGGGGCCTCTACTGCAATACCAGGGAGAGAGGTGGACCCCTGGGTAGCTTGCTGGGGTCAGAGGCCCCTAGGTGGAGGGCCAGGGGGCACCCTGGGGCATCTACTGCAAATCCAGGGAGAGAGGTGGACCCCTGGGTAGCTTGCTGGGATCTGAAGCCCATAGATGGAGGGCCAGGGGGCACCCTGGGGCCTCTACTGCAAGTCTAGGGAGAGAGGTGGACCCATGGGTAGCTAGCTGGGGTAAGAGGCCCCTAATTGGAGGGCCAGGGGGCACCCTGGGGCCTCTACTGCAAGTCCAGGGAGAGATGTGGACCCCTGGGTAGTTTGCTGGGGTCAGAGGCCCCTAGGCGGAGGGACAGGGGGCTTCCTGGAGCCTCTACTGCAAGTCCAGGGAGAAAGGTGTACCCCTGGGTAGCTTGCTAGGGTCAGAGGCCCCTAGGTGGAGGTCAAGGGGGCACCCTGGGGCCTTTACTGCGATCCCAGGGAGAGTTGTGGACCCTTGTGTAGCTTGCTGGGGTCAGAGGCCCCTTGGTGGAGGGTCAGGGGGCACCCTGGGGCCTATTCTGCAAGTCCAGGGAGAGAGGTGGACCTCTGGGTAGCTTGCTGGGGTCAGAGGCCACTAGGTGGAGGGCCAGGGGGCACCCTGGGGCCTATCCTGCAAGTCCAGGGAGAGAGGTGGACCCCTGGGTAGCTTGCCGGGGTACGAGGCCCATAGGTGGAGGGCCAGGGGGCACCCTGGGGCCTCTACTGCAAGTCCAGGGAGAGAGGTGGACCCCTGGGTAGCTTGCTGGGGTCAGAGGACCCTAGGTGGAGGGCCAGGGGGCACCCTGGGGCCTCTACTGCAAACCAGGGAAATAGGTGGACCCCTGGGTAGCTTGCTGGGGTCAGAGGCCTCTAGGTGGAGGGCCAGGGGGCACCCTGGGGCCTCTACTGCAAGTCCAGGGAGAGAGGTGGACCCATGGGTAGCTAGCTGGGGTAAGAGGCACCTAAGTGGAGGGCCAGGGGGCACCCTGGGGCCTCTACTGCAAGTCCAGGGAGAGAGGTGGACCCCTGGGTAGCTTGCTGGGGTCTGAAGCCCATAGGTGGAGGTCCAGGGGCTACCCTGGGGCCTATACTTCAAGTCCAGGGAGAGAGGTGGACCCTTGGGTAGCTTCCTAAGGTTAGAGGCCCCTAGGTGGAGGGCCAGAGGGCACCCTGGGGACTATCGTGCATGTCCAGGGAGAGAGGTGGACCCCTTGGTAGCTTGCTGGGGTACAAGGCCTCTAGGTGGAGGGCCAGGGGGCACCCTGGGGCCTATCTTGGTAGTCCAGGGAGTAAGGTGGACCCCTGAGTAGCTTGCTGGGGTACGAGGCCCCTAGGTGGAGGGCCAGGGGGCACCCTGGGGCCTCTACTGCAAGTCCAGGGAGAGAGGTGGACCCCTGGGTAGCTTGCTGGGGTCTGAAGCCCATAGGTGGAAGGCCAGGGGGCACCCTGGGGCCTCTACTGCAAGTCTAGGGAGAGAGGTGGACCCATGGGTAGCTAGCTGGGGTAAGAGGCCCCTAAGTGGAGGGCCAGGGGGCACCCTGGGGCCTCTACTGCAAGTCCAGGGAGAGAGGTGGACCCCTGGGTAGTTTGCTGGGGTCAGAGGCCCCTAGGCGGAGGGACAGGGGGCTTCCTGGGGCCTCTACTGCAAGTCCAGGGAGAAAGGTGGACCCCTGGGTAGCTTGCTAGGGTCAGAGGCCCCTAGGTGGAGGTCAAGGGGGCACCCTGGGGCCTTTACTGCAATCCCAGGGAGAGTTGTGGACCCTTGTGTAGCTTGCTGGGGTCAGAGGCCCCTTGGTGGAGGGTCAGGGGGCACCCTGGGGCATATTCTGCAAGTCCAGGGAGAGAGGTGGACCTCTGGGTAGCTTGCTGGGGTCAGAGGCCCCTAAGTGGAGGGCCAGGGGGCACCCTGGGGCCTATCCTGCAAGTCCAGGGAGAGAGGTGGACCCCTGGGTAGCTTGCTGGGGTGCGAGGCCCCTAGGTGGAGGGCCAGGGGGCCCCCTGGGGCCTCTACTGCAAGTCCAGGGAGAGAGGTGGACCCCTGGGTAGCTTGCTGGGGTCAGAGGCCCCTAGGTGGAGGGCCAGGGGGCACCCTGGGGCCTCCACTGCAAGTCCAGGGAAAGAGGTGGACCCCTGGGTAGCTTGCTGGGGTCAGAGGCCTCTAGGTGGAGGGCCAGGGGGTACCCTGGGGCCTATACTTCAAGTCCAGGGAGAGAGGTGGACCCTTGGGTAGCTTCCTAATGTCAGAGGCCCCTAGGTGGAGGGCCAGGGGGCACCCTGGGGCCTATCCTGCAAGTCCAGGGAGAGAGGTGGACCCATGGGTAGCTTGCTGGGGCACGAGGCCCCTAGGTGGAGGGCCAGGGGGCACCCTGGGGCCTCTACTGCAAGTCCAGTGAGAGAGGTGGACCCCTGGGTAGCTTCCTAAGGTCAGAGGCCCCTAGGTGGAGGGCCAGGGGGCACCCTGGGGCCTATCCTGCAAGTCCAGGGAGAGAGGTGGACCCCTGGGTAGCTTCTTGGGGTCAGAGTCCCCTAGGTGGAGGGTCAGGAGGTACCATGGGGCCTGTACTGCAAGTCTAGGGAAAGAGGTGGACCCATGGGTAGATTGCTGTTGTCAGAGGCCCCTAGGCGGAGGGACAGGGGGCTTCCTGGGGCCTCTACTGCAAGTCCAGGGAGAAAGGTGGACCCCTGGGTAGCTTGCTAGGGTCAGAGGCCCCTAGGTGGAGGTCAAGGGGGCACCCTGGGGCCCTTACTGCAATCCCAGGGAGAGTTGTGGACCCTTGTGTAGCTTGCAGGGGTCAGAGGCCCCTTGGTGGAGGGTCAGGGGGCTCCCTGGGGCCTATTCTGCAAGTCCAGGGAGAGAAGTGGACCTCTGGGTAGCTTGCTGGGGTCAGAGGCCCCTAGGTGGAGGGCCAGGGGGCACCCTGGGGCCTATCCTGCAAGTCCAGGGAGAGAGGTGGACCCCTGGGTAGCTTGCTGGGGTACGAGGCCCCTAGGTGGAGGGCCAGGGGGCACCCTGGGGCCTCTACTGCAAGTCCAGGGAGAGAGGTGGACCCCTGGGTAGCTTGCTGGGGTCAGAGGCCCCTAGGTGGAGGGCCAGGGGGCACCCTGGGGCCTCCACTGCAAGTCCAGGGAAAGAGGTGGACCGCTGGGTAGCTTGCTGGGGTCAGAAGCCTCTAGGTGGAGGGCCAGGGGGCACCCTGGGGCCTCTACTGCAAGTCCAGGGAGAGAGGTGGACCCCTGGGTAGCTTGCTGGGGTCTGAAGCCCATAGGCGGAGGGCCATGGGGTACCCTGGGGCCTACACTTCAAGTACAGGGAGAGAGGTGGACCCTTGGGTAGCTTCCTAAGGTTAGAGGCCCCTAGGTGGAGGGCCAGAGGGCACCCTGGGGACTATCGTGCAAGTCCAGGGAGAGAGGTGGACCCCTTGGTAGCTTGCTTGGGTCAGAGACCCCTAGGTGGAGGGCCAGGGGGCACCTTGGGGCCTCTACTGCAAGTCTAGGTAGAGAGGTGGACCCATGGGTAGCTTGCTGGGGTACGAGTCCCCTAGCTGGAAGGCCAGGGGGCACCCTGGGGCCTCTACTGCAAGTCCAGGGAGAGAGGTGGACCCCTGGGTAGCTTGCTTGGGTCAGAGACCCCTAGGTGGAGGGCCAGGGGGCACCTTGGGGCCTCTACTGCAAGTCTAGGTAGAGAGGTGGACCCCTGGGTAGCTTGCTGGGGTACGAGTCCCCTAGGTGGAGGGCCAGGGGGCACCCTGGGGCCTCTACTGCAAGTCCAGGGAGAGAGGTGGACCCCTGGGTAGCTTCCTGGGGTCAGAGGCCACTAGGTGTAGGGCCAGGGGGCACCCTGGGGCACATCCTGCAAGTCCAGGGAGAGAGGTGGACGCCTGGGTAGCTTGCTGGTGTCAGACGCAACTAGGTGGAGGGACAGGGGGTACCCTGGGGCCTATACTGCAAGTCCAGGGAGAGAGGTGGACCCCTGGGTAGCTTCCTGAGGTCAGAGGCCCCTAGGTGTAGGGCCAGGGGGCACCCTGGGACCTATACTGCAAGTCCAGGGAGAGAGGTGGACCCCTGGGTAGCTTGCTGGGGTACGAGGCCCCTAGGTGGAGGGCCAGGGGGCACCCTTGGGCCTATCCTGCAAGTCCAAGGAGAGAGTTGGACTCCTGGGTAGCTTGCTGTGGTACGAGGCCCCTAGTTGGAGGGTCAGGGGGCACCCTGGGGCCTCTACTGCAAGCCCAGGGAGAGAGGTGGACCCCTGGTTAGCTTGCTGGGGTCAGAGGCCACTAGGTGGAGGGCCAGGGGGCTTCTTGGGGCCTCTACTGCAAGTCCAGGGAGAGAGGTGGACCCCTGGGTAGCTTGCTGGGGTACAAGGCCACAAGGTGGAGAGCCAGGGGGCACCCTGGGGCCTCTACTGCAAGACCAGGGAGAGAGGTGGACCCTTGGTAGCTTGCTGGGGTCAGAGACCCCTAGGTGGAGGGCCAGGGGGCACCCTGGGGCCTCTACTGCAAGTCTAGGGAGAGAGGTGGACCCATGGGTAGCTAGCCGGGGTAAGAGGCTCCTAAGTGGAGGGCAAGGGGGCACCCTGGGGCCTCTACTGCAAGTCCAGGGAGAGAGGTGGACCCCTGGGTAGTTTGCTGGGGTCAGAGGCCCCTAGGCGGAGGGACAGGGGGCTTCCTGGGGCCTCTACTGCAAGTCCAGGGAGAAAGTTGGACCCCTGGGTAGCTTGCTTGGGTCAGAGGCCCCTAGGTGGAGGTCAAGGGGCACCCTGGGGCCTCTACTGCAAGTCCAGGGAGAGTTGTGGACCCTTGTGTAGCTTGCTGGGGTCAGAGGCTCCTTGGTGGAGGGTCAGTGGGCACCCTGGGGCCTATTCTGCAAGTCCAGGGAGAGAGGTGGACCTCTGCGTAGCTTGCTGGGGTCAGAGGCCCCTAGGTGGAAGGCCAGGGGGCACCCTGGGGCCTATCTTGCAAGTCCAGTGAGTAAGGTAGACCCCTGGGTAGCTTGCTGGGGTACGAGATTCTAGGTGGAGGGCCAGGGGGCACCCTGGGGCCTCTACTGCAAGTCCAGGGAGAGAGGTCGACCCCTGGGTAGCTTGCTGGGGTCAGAGGCCCCTAGGTTTAGGGCCAGGGGGCACCCTGGGGCATATACTGCAAGTCCAGGGAGAGAGGTGGACCGTGGGTAGCTTGCTGGGGTCTGAAGCCCATAGGTGGAGGGCCAGGGGGCACCCTGGGGCCTCTACTGCAAGTCTAGGGAGAGAGGTGGACCCATGGGTAGCTAGCTGGGGTAAGAGGCCCCTAAGTGGAGGGCCAGGGGGCACCCTGGGGCCTCTACTGCAAGTCCAGGGAGAGATGTGGACCCCTGGGTAGTTTGCTGGGGTCAGAGGCCCCTAGGCGGAGGGACAGGGGGCTTCCTGGAGCCTCTACTGCAAGTCCAGGGAGAAAGGTGGACCCCTGGGTAGCTTGCTAGGGTCAGAGGCCCCTAGGTGGAGGTCAAGGGGGCACCCTGGGGCCTTTACTGCAATCCCAGGGAGAGTTGTGAACCCTTGTGTAGCTTGCTGGGGTCAGAGGCCCCTTGGTGGAGGGTCAGGGGGCACCCTGGGGCCTATTCTGCAAGTCCAGGGAGAGAGGTGGACCTCTGGGTAGCTTGCTGGGGTCAGAGGCCCCTAGGTGGAGGGCCAGGGGGCACCCTGGGGCCTATCCTGCAAGTCCAGGGAGAGAGGTGGACCCCTGGGTAGCTTGCTGGTGTACGAGGCCCATAGGTGGAGGGCCAGGGGGCACCCTGGGGCCTCTACTGCAAGTCCAGGGAGAGAGGTGGACCCCTGGGTAGCTTGCTGGGGTAAGAGGCCCCTAGGTGGAGGGCCAGGGGGCACCCTGGGGCCTATACTTCAAGTCCAGGGAGAGAGGTGGACCCTTGGATAGCTTCCTAAGGTTAGAGGCCCCTAGGTGGAGGGCCAGAGGGCACCCTGGGGACTATCGTGCAAGTCCAGGGAGAGAGGTGGACCCCTGGGTAGCTTGCTGGGGTACAAGGCCTCTAGGTGGAGGGCCAGGGGGCACCCTGGGGCATATCTTGGTAGTCCAGGGAGTAAGGTGGACCCCTGAGTAGCTTGCTGGGGTCAGAGGCAACTAGGTGAAAGGACAGGGGTACCCTGAGGCCTATACTGCAAGTCCAAGGAGAGAGGTGGACCCCTGGGTAGCTTCCTGAGGTCAAAGGCCCCTAGGTGGAGAGCCAGGGGGCACCCTGGGGCCTCTCCTGCAACTCCAAGGAGAGAGGTGGACCCCGTGGGTAGCTTGCTGGGGTACGAGGCCCCTAGTTGGAGGGCCAAGGGGCACCCTGGGGCCTCTAGTGCAAGCCCAGGGAGAGAGGTGGACCCCTGGTTAGCTTGCTGGGGTCAGAGGCCACTAGGTGGAGGGCCAGGGGGCTTCTTGGGGCCTCTACTGCAAGTCCAGGGAGAGAGGTGGACCCCTGGGTAGCTTGCTGTTGTCGTAGGCCCCCAGGTGGAGGGCCAGAGGGCTTCTTGGGGCTTCTACTGCAAGTCTAGGGAGAGAGGTGGACCACTGTGTAGCTTGCTGGGGTCAGAGGCCCCTAGGTGGACGGCCTGGGGGCTTCGTGGGGCCTCTACTGCAAGTCAAGGGAGAGAGGTGGACCCCTGGGTAGCTTGCTGGGGTCGGAAGCCCCTTGGTGGAAGGCCAGGGGGCACCCTGGGGCCTATACTGCAAGTCCAGGGAGAGAGGTGGACCCATGGGTAGCTTACTGGGGTCAGAGGCCCTTAGGTGGAGGGCCAGGGGCACCCTGGGGCCTCTACTGCAAGTCCAGGGAGAGAGGTGGACCCCTGGGTAGCTTGCTGGTGTCAGACGCAACTAGGTGGAGGGACAGGGGGTACCCTGGGGCCTATACTGCAAGTCCAGGGAGAGAGGTGGACCCCTGGGTAGCTTGCTGGGGTACGAGGGCCCTAGGTGGAGGGCCAGGGGGCACCCTGGGGCCTATCCTGCAAGTCCAAGGAGAGAGGTGGACCCCTGGGTAGCTTGCTGTGGTACGAGGCCCCTAGTTGGAGGGTGAGGGGGCACCCTGGGGCCTCTACTGCAAGCCCAGGGAGAGAGGTGGACCCCTGGTTAGCTTGCTGGGGTCAGAGGCCGCTAGGTGGAGGGCCAGGGGGCTTCTTGGGGCCTCTACTGCAAGTCCAGGGAGAGAGGTGGACCCCTGGGTAGCTTGCTGGGGTACAAGGCCACTAGGTGGAGAGCCAGGGGGCACCCTGGGGCCTCTACTGCAAGACCATGGAGAGAGGTGGACCCTTGGTAGCTTGCTGGGGTCAGAGACCCCTAGAGGGAGGGCCAGGGGGCACCCTGGGGCCTCTACTGCAAGTCTAGGGAGAGAGGTGGACCCATGGGTAGCTAGCTGGGGTAAGAGGCCCCTAAGTCGATGGCCAGGGGGCACCCTGGGGCCTATCCTGCAAGTCCAGGGAGAGAGGTGGACCCCTGGGTAGCTTGCTGGGGTACAAGGCCTCTAGGTGGAGGGCCAGGGGGCACCCTGGGGCCTATCTTGGTAGTCCAGGGAGTAAGGTGGACCCCTGAGTAGCTTGCTGGGGTACGAGGCCCCTAGGTGGAGGGCCAGGGGGCACCCTGGGGCCTCTACTGCAAGTCCAGGGAGAGAGGTGGACCCCTGGGTAGCTTGCTGGGGTCTGAAGCCCATAGGTGGAGGGCCAGGGGGCACCCTGGGGCCTATACTTCAAGTCCAGGGAGAGAGGTGGACCCCTGGGTAGCTTGCTGGGGTCTGAAGCCCATAGGTGGAGGGCAAGGGGGCACCCTGGGGCCTCTACTGCAAGTCCAGGGAGAGAGGTGGACCCCTGGGTAGTTTGCTGGGGTCAGAGGCCCCTAGGCGGAGGGACAGGGGGCTTCCTGGGGCCTCTACTGCAAGTCCAGGGAGAAAGGTGGACCCCTGGGTAGCTTGCTTGGGTCAGAGGCCCCTAGGTGGAGGTCAAGGGGGCACCCTGGGGCCTCTACTGCAAGTCCAGGGAGAGTTGTGGACCCTTGTGTAGCTTGCTGGGGTCAGAGGCTCCTTGCTGGAGGGTCAGGGAGCACCCTGGGGCCTATTCTGCAAGTCCAGGGAGAGAGGTGGACCTCTGGGTAGCTTGCTGGGGTCAGAGGCCCCTAGGTGGAAGGCCAGGGGGCACCCTGGGGCCTATCTTGCAAGTCCAGGGAGTAAGGTAGACCCCTGGGTAGCTTGCTGGGGTACGAGATTCTAGGTGGAGGGCCAGGGGGCACCCTGGGGCCTCTACTGCAATACCAGGGAGAGAGGTGGACCCCTGGGTAGCTTGCTGGGGTCAGAGGCCCCTAGGTGGAGGGCCAGGGGGCACCCTGGGGCATCTACTGCAAATCCAGGGAGAGAGGTGGACCCCTGGGTAGCTTGCTGGGATCTGAAGCCCATAGATGGAGGGCCAGGGGGCACCCTGGGGCCTCTACTGCAAGTCTAGGGAGAGAGGTGGACCCATGGGTAGCTAGCTGGGGTAAGAGGCCCCTAATTGGAGGGCCAGGGGGCACCCTGGGGCCTCTACTGCAAGTCCAGGGAGAGATGTGGACCCCTGGGTAGTTTGCTGGGGTCAGAGGCCCCTAGGCGGAGGGACAGGGGGCTTCCTGGAGCCTCTACTGCAAGTCCAGGGAGAAAGGTGTACCCCTGGGTAGCTTGCTAGGGTCAGAGGCCCCTAGGTGGAGGTCAAGGGGGCACCCTGGGGCCTTTACTGCGATCCCAGGGAGAGTTGTGGACCCTTGTGTAGCTTGCTGGGGTCAGAGGCCCCTTGGTGGAGGGTCAGGGGGCACCCTGGGGCCTATTCTGCAAGTCCAGGGAGAGAGGTGGACCTCTGGGTAGCTTGCTGGGGTCAGAGGCCACTAGGTGGAGGGCCAGGGGGCACCCTGGGGCCTATCCTGCAAGTCCAGGGAGAGAGGTGGACCCCTGGGTAGCTTGCCGGGGTACGAGGCCCATAGGTGGAGGGCCAGGGGGCACCCTGGGGCCTCTACTGCAAGTCCAGGGAGAGAGGTGGACCCCTGGGTAGCTTGCTGGGGTCAGAGGACCCTAGGTGGAGGGCCAGGGGGCACCCTGGGGCCTCTACTGCAAACCAGGGAAATAGGTGGACCCCTGGGTAGCTTGCTGGGGTCAGAGGCCTCTAGGTGGAGGGCCAGGGGGCACCCTGGGGCCTCTACTGCAAGTCCAGGGAGAGAGGTGGACCCATGGGTAGCTAGCTGGGGTAAGAGGCCCCTAAGTGGAGGGCCAGGGGGCACCCTGGGGCCTCTACTGCAAGTCCAGGGAGAGAGGTGGACCCCTGGGTAGCTTGCTGGGGTCTGAAGCCCATAGGTGGAGGTCCAGGGGCTACCCTGGGGCCTATACTTCAAGTCCAGGGAGAGAGGTGGACCCTTGGGTAGCTTCCTAAGGTTAGAGGCCCCTAGGTGGAGGGCCAGAGGGCACCCTGGGGACTATCGTGCATGTCCAGGGAGAGAGGTGGACCCCTTGGTAGCTTGCTGGGGTACAAGGCCTCTAGGTGGAGGGCCAGGGGGCACCCTGGGGCCTATCTTGGTAGTCCAGGGAGTAAGGTGGACCCCTGAGTAGCTTGCTGGGGTACGAGGCCCCTAGGTGGAGGGCCAGGGGGCACCCTGGGGCCTCTACTGCAAGTCCAGGGAGAGAGGTGGACCCCTGGGTAGCTTGCTGGGGTCTGAAGCCCATAGGTGGAAGGCCAGGGGGCACCCTGGGGCCTCTACTGCAAGTCTAGGGAGAGAGGTGGACCCATGGGTAGCTAGCTGGGGTAAGAGGCCCCTAAGTGGAGGGCCAGGGGGCACCCTGGGGCCTCTACTGCAAGTCCAGGGAGAGAGGTGGACCCCTGGGTAGTTTGCTGGGGTCAGAGGCCCCTAGGCGGAGGGACAGGGGGCTTCCTGGGGCCTCTACTGCAAGTCCAGGGAGAAAGGTGGACCCCTGGGTAGCTTGCTAGGGTCAGAGGCCCCTAGGTGGAGGTCAAGGGGGCACCCTGGGGCCTTTACTGCAATCCCAGGGAGAGTTGTGGACCCTTGTGTAGCTTGCTGGGGTCAGAGGCCCCTTGGTGGAGGGTCTGGGGGCACCCTGGGGCATATTCTGCAAGTCCAGGGAGAGAGGTGGACCTCTGGGTAGCTTGCTGGGGTCAGAGGCCCCTAGGTGGAGGGCCAGGGGGCACCCTGGGGCCTATCCTGCAAGTCCAGGGAGAGAGGTGGACCCCTGGGTAGCTTGCTGGGGTGCGAGGCCCCTAGGTGGAGGGCCAGGGGGCCCCCTGGGGCCTCTACTGCAAGTCCAGGGAGAGAGGTGGACCCCTGGGTAGCTTGCTGGGGTCAGAGGCCCCTAGGTGGAGGGCCAGGGGGCACCCTGGGGCCTCCACTGCAAGTCCAGGGAAAGAGGTGGACCCCTGGGTAGCTTGCTGGGGTCAGAGGCCTCTAGGTGGAGGGCCAGGGGGCACCCTGGGGCCTCTACTGCAAGTCCAGGGAGAGAGGTGGACCCCTGGGTAGCTTGCTGGGGTCTGAAGCCCATAGGTGGAGGGCCAGGGGGTACCCTGGGGCCTATACTTCAAGTCCAGGGAGAGAGGTGGACCCTTGGGTAGCTTCCTAATGTCAGAGGCCCCTAGGTGGAGGGCCAGGGGGCACCCTGGGGCCTATCCTGCAAGTCCAGGGAGAGAGGTGGACCCATGGGTAGCTTGCTGGGGCACGAGGCCCCTAGGTGGAGGGCCAGGGGGCACCCTGGGGCCTCTACTGCAAGTCCAGTGAGAGAGGTGGACCCCTGGGTAGCTTCCTAAGGTCAGAGGACCCTAGGTGGAGGGCCAGGGGGCACCCTGGGGCCTATCCTGCAAGTCCAGGGAGAGAGGTGGACCCCTGGGTAGCTTCTTGGGGTCAGAGTCCCCTAGGTGGAGGGTCAGGAGGTACCCTGGGGCCTGTACTGCAAGTCTAGGGAAAGAGGTGGACCCATGGGTAGATTGCTGTTGTCAGAGGCCCCTAGGCGGAGGGACAGGGGGCTTCCTGGGGCCTCTACTGCAAGTCCAGGGAGAAAGGTGGACCCCTGGGTAGCTTGCTAGGGTCAGAGTCCCCTAGGTGGAGGTCAAGGGGGCACCCTGGGGCCCTTACTGCAATCCCAGGGAGAGTTGTGGACCCTTGTGTAGCTTGCAGGGGTCAGAGGCCCCTTGGTGGAGGGTCAGGGGGCTCCCTGGGGCCTATTCTGCAAGTCCAGGGAGAGAAGTGGACCTCTGGGTAGCTTGCTGGGGTCAGAGGCCCCTAGGTGGAGGGCCAGGGGGCACCCTGGGGCCTATCCTGCAAGTCCAGGGAGAGAGGTGGACCCCTGGGTAGCTTGCTGGGGTACGAGGCCCCTAGGTGGAGGGCCAGGGGGCACCCTGGGGCCTCTACTGCAAGTCCAGGGAGAGAGGTGGA
Organism: Danio rerio; assembly: GCF_049306965.1. Taxonomy (NCBI): domain Eukaryota; kingdom Metazoa; phylum Chordata; class Actinopteri; order Cypriniformes; family Danionidae; genus Danio; species Danio rerio. Next base: position 51,418,741 of record NC_133180.1, on the reverse strand, counting down.
CCCCTGGGTAGCTTGCTGGGGTCAGAGGCCCCTAGGTGGAGGGCCAGGGGGCACCCTGGGGCCTCCACTGCAAGTCCAGGGAAAGAGGTGGACCGCTGGGTAGCTTGCTGGGGTCAGAAGCCTCTAGGTGGAGGGCCAGGGGGCACCCTGGGGCCTCTACTGCAAGTCCAGGGAGAGAGGTGGACCCCTGGGTAGCTTGCTGGGGTCTGAAGCCCATAGGCGGAGGGCCATGGGGTACCCTGGGGCCTACACTTCAAGTCCAGGGAGAGAGGTGGACCCTTGGGTAGCTTCCTAAGGTTAGAGGCCCCTAGGTGGAGGGCCAGAGGGCACCCTGGGGACTATCGTGCAAGTCCAGGGAGAGAGGTGGACCCCTTGGTAGCTTGCTTGGGTCAGAGACCCCTAGGTGGAGGGCCAGGGGGCACCTTGGGGCCTCTACTGCAAGTCTAGGTAGAGAGGTGGACCCATGGGTAGCTTGCTGGGGTACGAGTCCCCTAGCTGGAAGGCCAGGGGGCACCCTGGGGCCTCTACTGCAAGTCCAGGGAGAGAGGTGGACCCCTGGGTAGCTTGCTTGGGTCAGAGACCCCTAGGTGGAGGGCCAGGGGGCACCTTGGGGCCTCTACTGCAAGTCTAGGTAGAGAGGTGGACCCCTGGGTAGCTTGCTGGGGTACGAGTCCCCTAGGTGGAGGGCCAGGGGGCACCCTGGGGCCTCTACTGCAAGTCCAGGGAGAGAGGTGGACCCCTGGGTAGCTTCCTGGGGTCAGAGGCCACTAGGTGTAGGGCCAGGGGGCACCCTGGGGCACATCCTGCAAGTCCAGGGAGAGAGGTGGACGCCTGGGTAGCTTGCTGGTGTCAGACGCAACTAGGTGGAGGGACAGGGGGTACCCTGGGGCCTATACTGCAAGTCCAGGGAGAGAGGTGGACCCCTGGGTAGCTTCCTGAGGTCAGAGGCCCCTAGGTGTAGGGCCAGGGGGCACCCTGGGACCTATACTGCAAGTCCAGGGAGAGAGGTGGACCCCTGGGTAGCTTGCTGGGGTACGAGGCCCCTAGGTGGAGGGCCAGGGGGCACCCTTGGGCCTATCCTGCAAGTCCAGGGAGAGAGATGGACCCCTGGGTAGCTTGCTGGGGTACAAGGCCACAAGGTGGAGAGCCAGGGGGCACCCTGGGGCCTCTACTGCAAGACCAGGGAGAGAGGAGGACCCTTGGTAGCTTGCTGGGGTCAGAGACCCCTAGGTGGAGGGCCAGGGGGCACCCTGGGGCCTCTACTGCAAGTCTAGGGAGAGAGGTGGACCCATGGGTAGCTAGCCGGGGTAAGAGGCTCCTAAGTGGAGGGCAAGGGGGCACCCTGGGGCCTCTACTGCAAGTCCAGGGAGAGAGGTGGACCCCTGGGTAGTTTGCTGGGGTCAGAGGCCCCTAGGCGGAGGGACAGGGGGCTTCCTGGGGCCTCTACTGCAAGTCAAGGGAGAAAGTTGGACCCCTGGGTAGCTTGCTTGGGTCAGAGGCCCCTAGGTGGAGGTCAAGGGGGCACCCTGGGGCCTCTACTGCAAGTCCAGGGAGAGTTGTGGACCCTTGTGTAGCTTGCTGGGGTCAGAGGCTCCTTGGTGGAGGGTCAGTGGGCACCCTGGGGCCTATTCTGCAAGTCCAGGGAGAGAGGTGGACCTCTGCGTAGCTTGCTGGGGTCAGAGGCCCCTAGGTGGAAGGCCAGGGGGCACCCTGGGGCCTATCTTGCAAGTCCAGTGAGTAAGGTAGACCCCTGGGTAGCTTGCTGGGGTACGAGATTCTAGGTGGAGGGCCAGGGGGCACCCTGGGGCCTCTACTGCAAGTCCAGGGAGAGAGGTCGACCCCTGGGTAGCTTGCTGGGGTCAGAGGCCCCTAGGTTTAGGGCCAGGGGGCACCCTGGGGCATATACTGCAAGTCCAGGGAGAGAGGTGGACCGTGGGTAGCTTGCTGGGGTCTGAAGCCCATAGGTGGAGGGCCAGGGGGCACCCTGGGGCCTCTACTGCAAGTCTAGGGAGAGAGGTGGACCCATGGGTAGCTAGCTGGGGTAAGAGGCCCCTAAGTGGAGGGCCAGGGGGCACCCTGGGGCCTCTACTGCAAGTCCAGGGAGAGATGTGGACCCCTGGGTAGTTTGCTGGGGTCAGAGGCCCCTAGGCGGAGGGACAGGGGGCTTCCTGGAGCCTCTACTGCAAGTCCAGGGAGAAAGGTGGACCCCTGGGTAGCTTGCTAGGGTCAGAGGCCCCTAGGTGGAGGTCAAGGGGGCACCCTGGGGCCTTTACTGCAATCCCAGGGAGAGTTGTGAACCCTTGTGTAGCTTGCTGGGGTCAGAGGCCCCTTGGTGGAGGGTCAGGGGGCACCCTGGGGCCTATTCTGCAAGTCCAGGGAGAGAGGTGGACCTCTGGGTAGCTTGCTGGGGTCAGAGGCCCCTAGGTGGAGGGCCAGGGGGCACCCTGGGGCCTATCCTGCAAGTCCAGGGAGAGAGGTGGACCCCTGGGTAGCTTGCTGGGGTACGAGGCCCATAGGTGGAGGGCCAGGGGGCACCCTGGGGCCTCTACTGCAAGTCCAGGGAGAGAGGTGGACCCCTGGGTAGCTTGCTGGGGTGAGAGGCCCCTAGGTGGAGGGCCAGAGGGCACCCTGGGGACTATCGTGCAAGTCCAGGGAGAGAGGTGGACCCCTGGGTAGCTTGCTGGGGTACAAGGCCTCTAGGTGGAGGGCCAGGGGGCACCCTGGGGCATATCTTGTTAGTCCAGGGAGTAAGGTGGACCCCTGAGTAGCTTGTTGGGGTACGAGGCCCCTAGGTGGAGGGCCAGGGGGCACTCTGGGGCCTCTACTGCAAGTCCAGGGAGAGAGGTGGACCCCTGGGTAGCTTGCTGGGGTCTTAAGCCCATAGGTGGAGGGCCAGGGGGCACCCTGGGGCCTCTACTGCAAGTCTAGGGAGAGAGGTGGACCCATGGGTAGCTAGCTGGGGTAAGAGGCCCCTAAGTGGAGGGCCAGGGGGCACCCTGGGGCCTCTACTGCAAGTCCAGGGAGAGAGGTGGACCCCTGGGTAGTTTGCTGGGGTCAGAGGCCCCTAGGCGGAGGGACAGGGGGCTTCCTGGGGCCTCTACTGCAAGTCCAGGGAGAAAGGTGGACCCCTGGGTAGCTTGCTAGGGTCAGAGGCCCCTAGGTGGAGGTCAAGGGGGCACCCTGGGGCCTTTACTGCAATCCCAGGGAGATTTGTGGACCCTTGTGTAGCTTGCTGGGGTCAGAGGCCCCTTGGTGGAGGGTCAGGGGGCACCCTGGGGCCTATTCTGCAAGTCCAGGGAGAAAGGTGGACCTCTGGGTAGCTTGCTGGGGTCAGAGGCCCCTAGGTGGAGGGCCAGGGGGCACCCTGGGGCCTATCCTGCAAGTCCAGGGAGAGAGGTGGACCCCTGGGTAGCTTGCTGGGGTACGAGGCCCGTAGGTGGAGGGCCAGGGGGCACCCTGGGGCCTCTACTGCAAGTCCAGGGAGAGAGGTGGACCCCTGGGTAGCTTGCTGGGGTCAGAGGCCCCTAGGTGGAGGGCCAGGGGGCACCCTGGGGCCTATACTTCAAGTCCAGGGAGAGAGGTGGACCCTTGGGTAGCTTCCTAAGGTTAGAGGCCCCTAGGTGGAGGGCCAGAGGGCACCCTGGGGACTATCGTGCAAGTCCAGGGAGAGAGGTGGACCCCTGGGTAGCTTGCTGGGGTAAAAGGCCTCTAGGTGGAGGGCCAGGGGGCACCCTGGGGCATATCTTGGTAGTCCAGGGAGTAAGGTGGACCCCTGAGTAGCTTGTTGGGGTACGAGGCCCCTAGGTGGAGGGCCAGGGGGCACCCTGGGGCCTCTACTGCAAGTCCAGGGAGAGAGGTGGACCCCTGGGTAGCTTGCTGGGGTCTGAAGCCCATAGGTGGAGGGCCAGGGGGCACCCTGGGGCCTCTACTGCAGGTCTAGGGAGAGAGGTGGACCCATGGGTAGCTAGCTGGGATAAGAGGCCCCTAAGTGGAGGGCCAGGGGGCACCCTGGGGCCTCTACTGCAAGTCCAGGGAGAGAGGTGGACCCCTGGGTAGTTTGCTGGGGTCAGAGGCCCCTAGGCGGAGGGACAGGGGGCTTCCTGGGGCCTCTACTGCAAGTCCAGGGAGAAAGGTGGACCCCTGGTCAGCTTGCTAGGGTCAGAGGCCCCTAGGTGGAGGTCAAGGGGGCACCCTGGGGCCTTTACTGCAATCCCAGGGAGAGTTGTGGACCCTTGTGTAGCTTGCTGGGGTCAGAGGCCCCTTGGTGGAGGGTCAGGGGGCACCCTGGGGCCTATTCTGCAAGTCCAGGGAGAGAGGTGGACCTCTGGGTAGCTTGCTGGGGTCAGAGGCCCCTAGGCGGAGGGCCAGGGGGCACCCTGGGGCCTATCCTGCGAGTCCAGGGAGAGAGGTGGACCCCTGGGTAGCTTGCTGGGGTACGAGGCCCCTAGGTGGAGGGCCAGGGGGCACCCTGGGGCCTCTACTGCAAGTCCAGGGAGAGAGGTGGACCCCTGGGTAGCTTGCTGGGGTCAGAGGCAACTAGGTGAAAGGACAGGGGTACCCTGAGGCCTATACTGCAAGTCCAAGGAGAGAGGTGGACCCCTGGGTAGCTTCCTGAGGTCAAAGGCCCCTAGGTGGAGAGCCAGGGGGCACCCTGGGGCCTCTCCTGCAACTCCAAGGAGAGAGGTGGACCCCGTGGGTAGCTTGCTGGGGTACGAGGCCCCTAGTTGGAGGGCCAAGGGGCACCCTGGGGCCTCTAGTGCAAGCCCAGGGAGAGAGGTGGACCCCTGGTTAGCTTGCTGGGGTCAGAGGCCACTAGGTGGAGGGCCAGGGGGCTTCTTGGGGCCTCTACTGCAAGTCCAGGGAGAGAGGTGGACCCCTGGGTAGCTTGCTGTTGTCGTAGGCCCCCAGGTGGAGGGCCAGAGGGCTTCTTGGGGCTTCTACTGCAAGTCTAGGGAGAGAGGTGGACCACTGTGTAGCTTGCTGGGGTCAGAGGCCCCTAGGTGGACGGCCTGGGGGCTTCGTGGGGCCTCTACTGCAAGTCAAGGGAGAGAGGTGGACCCCTGGGTAGCTTGCTGGGGTCGGAAGCCCCTTGGTGGAAGGCCAGGGGGCACCCTGGGGCCTATACTGCAAGTCCAGGGAGAGAGGTGGACCCATGGGTAGCTTACTGGGGTCAGAGGCCCTTAGGTGGAGGGCCAGGGGCACCCTGGGGCCTCTACTGCAAGTCCAGGGAGAGAGGTGGACCCCTGGGTAGCTTGCTGGTGTCAGACGCAACTAGGTGGAGGGACAGGGGGTACCCTGGGGCCTATACTGCAAGTCCAGGGAGAGAGGTGGACCCCTGGGTAGCTTGCTGGGGTACGAGGGCCCTAGGTGGAGGGCCAGGGGGCACCCTGGGGCCTATCCTGCAAGTCCAAGGAGAGAGGTGGACCCCTGGGTAGCTTGCTGTGGTACGAGGCCCCTAGTTGGAGGGTGAGGGGGCACCCTGGGGCCTCTACTGCAAGCCCAGGGAGAGAGGTGGACCCCTGGTTAGCTTGCTGGGGTCAGAGGCCGCTAGGTGGAGGGCCAGGGGGCTTCTTGGGGCCTCTACTGCAAGTCCAGGGAGAGAGGTGGACCCCTGGGTAGCTTGCTGGGGTACAAGGCCACTAGGTGGAGAGCCAGGGGGCACCCTGGGGCCTCTACTGCAAGACCATGGAGAGAGGTGGACCCTTGGTAGCTTGCTGGGGTCAGAGACCCCTAGAGGGAGGGCCAGGGGGCACCCTGGGGCCTCTACTGCAAGTCTAGGGAGAGAGGTGGACCCATGGGTAGCTAGCTGGGGTAAGAGGCCCCTAAGTCGATGGCCAGGGGGCACCCTGGGGCCTATCCTGCAAGTCCAGGGAGAGAGGTGGACCCCTGGGTAGCTTGCTGGGGTACAAGGCCTCTAGGTGGAGGGCCAGGGGGCACCCTGGGGCCTATCTTGGTAGTCCAGGGAGTAAGGTGGACCCCTGAGTAGCTTGCTGGGGTACGAGGCCCCTAGGTGGAGGGCCAGGGGGCACCCTGGGGCCTCTACTGCAAGTCCAGGGAGAGAGGTGGACCCCTGGGTAGCTTGCTGGGGTCTGAAGCCCATAGGTGGAGGGCCAGGGGGCACCCTGGGGCCTATACTTCAAGTCCAGGGAGAGAGGTGGACCCCTGGGTAGCTTGCTGGGGTCTGAAGCCCATAGGTGGAGGGCAAGGGGGCACCCTGGGGCCTCTACTGCAAGTCCAGGGAGAGAGGTGGACCCCTGGGTAGTTTGCTGGGGTCAGAGGCCCCTAGGCGGAGGGACAGGGGGCTTCCTGGGGCCTCTACTGCAAGTCCAGGGAGAAAGGTGGACCCCTGGGTAGCTTGCTTGGGTCAGAGGCCCCTAGGTGGAGGTCAAGGGGGCACCCTGGGGCCTCTACTGCAAGTCCAGGGAGAGTTGTGGACCCTTGTGTAGCTTGCTGGGGTCAGAGGCTCCTTGCTGGAGGGTCAGGGGGCACCCTGGGGCCTATTCTGCAAGTCCAGGGAGAGAGGTGGACCTCTGGGTAGCTTGCTGGGGTCAGAGGCCCCTAGGTGGAAGGCCAGGGGGCACCCTGGGGCCTATCTTGCAAGTCCAGGGAGTAAGGTAGACCCCTGGGTAGCTTGCTGGGGTACGAGATTCTAGGTGGAGGGCCAGGGGGCACCCTGGGGCCTCTACTGCAATACCAGGGAGAGAGGTGGACCCCTGGGTAGCTTGCTGGGGTCAGAGGCCCCTAGGTGGAGGGCCAGGGGGCACCCTGGGGCATCTACTGCAAATCCAGGGAGAGAGGTGGACCCCTGGGTAGCTTGCTGGGATCTGAAGCCCATAGATGGAGGGCCAGGGGGCACCCTGGGGCCTCTACTGCAAGTCTAGGGAGAGAGGTGGACCCATGGGTAGCTAGCTGGGGTAAGAGGCCCCTAATTGGAGGGCCAGGGGGCACCCTGGGGCCTCTACTGCAAGTCCAGGGAGAGATGTGGACCCCTGGGTAGTTTGCTGGGGTCAGAGGCCCCTAGGCGGAGGGACAGGGGGCTTCCTGGAGCCTCTACTGCAAGTCCAGGGAGAAAGGTGTACCCCTGGGTAGCTTGCTAGGGTCAGAGGCCCCTAGGTGGAGGTCAAGGGGGCACCCTGGGGCCTTTACTGCGATCCCAGGGAGAGTTGTGGACCCTTGTGTAGCTTGCTGGGGTCAGAGGCCCCTTGGTGGAGGGTCAGGGGGCACCCTGGGGCCTATTCTGCAAGTCCAGGGAGAGAGGTGGACCTCTGGGTAGCTTGCTGGGGTCAGAGGCCACTAGGTGGAGGGCCAGGGGGCACCCTGGGGCCTATCCTGCAAGTCCAGGGAGAGAGGTGGACCCCTGGGTAGCTTGCCGGGGTACGAGGCCCATAGGTGGAGGGCCAGGGGGCACCCTGGGGCCTCTACTGCAAGTCCAGGGAGAGAGGTGGACCCCTGGGTAGCTTGCTGGGGTCAGAGGACCCTAGGTGGAGGGCCAGGGGGCACCCTGGGGCCTCTACTGCAAACCAGGGAAATAGGTGGACCCCTGGGTAGCTTGCTGGGGTCAGAGGCCTCTAGGTGGAGGGCCAGGGGGCACCCTGGGGCCTCTACTGCAAGTCCAGGGAGAGAGGTGGACCCATGGGTAGCTAGCTGGGGTAAGAGGCCCCTAAGTGGAGGGCCAGGGGGCACCCTGGGGCCTCTACTGCAAGTCCAGGGAGAGAGGTGGACCCCTGGGTAGCTTGCTGGGGTCTGAAGCCCATAGGTGGAGGTCCAGGGGCTACCCTGGGGCCTATACTTCAAGTCCAGGGAGAGAGGTGGACCCTTGGGTAGCTTCCTAAGGTTAGAGGCCCCTAGGTGGAGGGCCAGAGGGCACCCTGGGGACTATCGTGCATGTCCAGGGAGAGAGGTGGACCCCTTGGTAGCTTGCTGGGGTACAAGGCCTCTAGGTGGAGGGCCAGGGGGCACCCTGGGGCCTATCTTGGTAGTCCAGGGAGTAAGGTGGACCCCTGAGTAGCTTGCTGGGGTACGAGGCCCCTAGGTGGAGGGCCAGGGGGCACCCTGGGGCCTCTACTGCAAGTCCAGGGAGAGAGGTGGACCCCTGGGTAGCTTGCTGGGGTCTGAAGCCCATAGGTGGAAGGCCAGGGGGCACCCTGGGGCCTCTACTGCAAGTCTAGGGAGAGAGGTGGACCCATGGGTAGCTAGCTGGGGTAAGAGGCCCCTAAGTGGAGGGCCAGGGGGCACCCTGGGGCCTCTACTGCAAGTCCAGGGAGAGAGGTGGACCCCTGGGTAGTTTGCTGGGGTCAGAGGCCCCTAGGCGGAGGGACAGGGGGCTTCCTGGGGCCTCTACTGCAAGTCCAGGGAGAAAGGTGGACCCCTGGGTAGCTTGCTAGGGTCAGAGGCCCCTAGGTGGAGGTCAAGGGGGCACCCTGGGGCCTTTACTGCAATCCCAGGGAGAGTTGTGGACCCTTGTGTAGCTTGCTGGGGTCAGAGGCCCCTTGGTGGAGGGTCAGGGGGCACCCTGGGGCATATTCTGCAAGTCCAGGGAGAGAGGTGGACCTCTGGGTAGCTTGCTGGGGTCAGAGGCCCCTAGGTGGAGGGCCAGGGGGCACCCTGGGGCCTATCCTGCAAGTCCAGGGAGAGAGGTGGACCCCTGGGTAGCTTGCTGGGGTGCGAGGCCCCTAGGTGGAGGGCCAGGGGGCCCCCTGGGGCCTCTACTGCAAGTCCAGGGAGAGAGGTGGACCCCTGGGTAGCTTGCTGGGGTCAGAGGCCCCTAGGTGGAGGGCCAGGGGGCACCCTGGGGCCTCCACTGCAAGTCCAGGGAAAGAGGTGGACCCCTGGGTAGCTTGCTGGGGTCAGAGGCCTCTAGGTGGAGGGCCAGGGGGCACCCTGGGGCCTCTACTGCAAGTCCAGGGAGAGAGGTGGACCCCTGGGTAGCTTGCTGGGGTCTGAAGCCCATAGGTGGAGGGCCAGGGGGTACCCTGGGGCCTATACTTCAAGTCCAGGGAGAGAGGTGGACCCTTGGGTAGCTTCCTAATGTCAGAGGCCCCTAGGTGGAGGGCCAGGGGGCACCCTGGGGCCTATCCTGCAAGTCCAGGGAGAGAGGTGGACCCATGGGTAGCTTGCTGGGGCACGAGGCCCCTAGGTGGAGGGCCAGGGGGCACCCTGGGGCCTCTACTGCAAGTCCAGTGAGAGAGGTGGACCCCTGGGTAGCTTCCTAAGGTCAAAGGCCCCTAGGTGGAGGGCCAGGGGGCACCCTGGGGCCTATCCTGCAAGTCCAGGGAGAGAGGTGGACCCCTGGGTAGCTTCTTGGGGTCAGAGTCCCCTAGGTGGAGGGTCAGGAGGTACCCTGGGGCCTGTACTGCAAGTCTAGGGAAAGAGGTGGACCCATGGGTAGATTGCTGTTGTCAGAGGCCCCTAGGCGGAGGGACAGGGGGCTTCCTGGGGCCTCTACTGCAAGTCCAGGGAGAAAGGTGGACCCCTGGGTAGCTTGCTAGGGTCAGAGTCCCCTAGGTGGAGGTCAAGGGGGCACCCTGGGGCCCTTACTGCAATCCCAGGGAGAGTTGTGGACCCTTGTGTAGCTTGCAGGGGTCAGAGGCCCCTTGGTGGAGGGTCAGGGGGCTCCCTGGGGCCTATTCTGCAAGTCCAGGGAGAGAAGTGGACCTCTGGGTAGCTTGCTGGGGTCAGAGGCCCCTAGGTGGAGGGCCAGGGGGCACCCTGGGGCCTATCCTGCAAGTCCAGGGAGAGAGGTGGACCCCTGGGTAGCTTGCTGGGGTACGAGGCCCCTAGGTGGAGGGCCAGGGGGCACCCTGGGGCCTCTACTGCAAGTCCAGGGAGAGAGGTGGACCCCTGGGTAGCTTGCTGGGGTCAGAGGCCCCTAGGTGGAGGGCCAGGGGGCACCCTGGGGCCTCCACTGCAAGTCCAGGGAAAGAGGTGGACCGCTGGGTAGCTTGCTGGGGTCAGAAGCCTCTAGGTGGAGGGCCAGGGGGCACCCTGGGGCCTCTACTGCAAGTCCAGGGAGAGAGGTGGACCCCTGGGTAGCTTGCTGGGGTCTGAAGCCCATAGGCGGAGGGCCATGGGGTACCCTGGGGCCTACACTTCAAGTCCAGGGAGAGAGGTGGACCCTTGGGTAGCTTCCTAAGGTTAGAGGCCCCTAGGTGGAGGGCCAGAGGGCACCCTGGGGACTATCGTGCAAGTCCAGGGAGAGAGGTGGACCCCTTGGTAGCTTGCTTGGGTCAGAGACCCCTAGGTGGAGGGCCAGGGGGCACCTTGGGGCCTCTACTGCAAGTCTAGGTAGAGAGGTGGACCCATGGGTAGCTTGCTGGGGTACGAGTCCCCTAGCTGGAAGGCCAGGGGGCACCCTGGGGCCTCTACTGCAAGTCCAGGGAGAGAGGTGGACCCCTGGGTAGCTTGCTTGGGTCAGAGACCCCTAGGTGGAGGGCCAGGGGGCACCTTGGGGCCTCTACTGCAAGTCTAGGTAGAGAGGTGGACCCCTGGGTAGCTTGCTGGGGTACGAGTCCCCTAGGTGGAGGGCCAGGGGGCACCCTGGGGCCTCTACTGCAAGTCCAGGGAGAGAGGTGGACCCCTGGGTAGCTTCCTGGGGTCAGAGGCCACTAGGTGTAGGGCCAGGGGGCACCCTGGGGCACATCCTGCAAGTCCAGGGAGAGAGGTGGACGCCTGGGTAGCTTGCTGGTGTCAGACGCAACTAGGTGGAGGGACAGGGGGTACCCTGGGGCCTATACTGCAAGTCCAGGGAGAGAGGTGGACCCCTGGGTAGCTTCCTGAGGTCAGAGGCCCCTAGGTGTAGGGCCAGGGGGCACCCTGGGACCTATACTGCAAGTCCAGGGAGAGAGGTGGACCCCTGGGTAGCTTGCTGGGGTACGAGGCCCCTAGGTGGAGGGCCAGGGGGCACCCTTGGGCCTATCCTGCAAGTCCAAGGAGAGAGTTGGACTCCTGGGTAGCTTGCTGTGGTACGAGGCCCCTAGTTGGAGGGTCAGGGGGCACCCTGGGGCCTCTACTGCAAGCCCAGGGAGAGAGGTGGACCCCTGGTTAGCTTGCTGGGGTCAGAGGCCACTAGGTGGAGGGCCAGGGGGCTTCTTGGGGCCTCTACTGCAAGTCCAGGGAGAGAGGTGGACCCCTGGGTAGCTTGCTGGGGTACAAGGCCACAAGGTGGAGAGCCAGGGGGCACCCTGGGGCCTCTACTGCAAGACCAGGGAGAGAGGAGGACCCTTGGTAGCTTGCTGGGGTCAGAGACCCCTAGGTGGAGGGCCAGGGGGCACCCTGGGGCCTCTACTGCAAGTCTAGGGAGAGAGGTGGACCCATGGGTAGCTAGCCGGGGTAAGAGGCTCCTAAGTGGAGGGCAAGGGGGCACCCTGGGGCCTCTACTGCAAGTCCAGGGAGAGAGGTGGACCCCTGGGTAGTTTGCTGGGGTCAGAGGCCCCTAGGCGGAGGGACAGGGGGCTTCCTGGGGCCTCTACTGCAAGTCAAGGGAGAAAGTTGGACCCCTGGGTAGCTTGCTTGGGTCAGAGGCCCCTAGGTGGAGGTCAAGGGGGCACCCTGGGGCCTCTACTGCAAGTCCAGGGAGAGTTGTGGACCCTTGTGTAGCTTGCTGGGGTCAGAGGCTCCTTGGTGGAGGGTCAGTGGGCACCCTGGGGCCTATTCTGCAAGTCCAGGGAGAGAGGTGGACCTCTGCGTAGCTTGCTGGGGTCAGAGGCCCCTAGGTGGAAGGCCAGGGGGCACCCTGGGGCCTATCTTGCAAGTCCAGTGAGTAAGGTAGACCCCTGGGTAGCTTGCTGGGGTACGAGATTCTAGGTGGAGGGCCAGGGGGCACCCTGGGGCCTCTACTGCAAGTCCAGGGAGAGAGGTCGACCCCTGGGTAGCTTGCTGGGGTCAGAGGCCCCTAGGTTTAGGGCCAGGGGGCACCCTGGGGCATATACTGCAAGTCCAGGGAGAGAGGTGGACCGTGGGTAGCTTGCTGGGGTCTGAAGCCCATAGGTGGAGGGCCAGGGGGCACCCTGGGGCCTCTACTGCAAGTCTAGGGAGAGAGGTGGACCCATGGGTAGCTAGCTGGGGTAAGAGGCCCCTAAGTGGAGGGCCAGGGGGCACCCTGGGGCCTCTACTGCAAGTCCAGGGAGAGATGTGGACCCCTGGGTAGTTTGCTGGGGTCAGAGGCCCCTAGGCGGAGGGACAGGGGGCTTCCTGGAGCCTCTACTGCAAGTCCAGGGAGAAAGGTGGACCCCTGGGTAGCTTGCTAGGGTCAGAGGCCCCTAGGTGGAGGTCAAGGGGGCACCCTGGGGCCTTTACTGCAATCCCAGGGAGAGTTGTGAACCCTTGTGTAGCTTGCTGGGGTCAGAGGCCCCTTGGTGGAGGGTCAGGGGGCACCCTGGGGCCTATTCTGCAAGTCCAGGGAGAGAGGTGGACCTCTGGGTAGCTTGCTGGGGTCAGAGGCCCCTAGGTGGAGGGCCAGGGGGCACCCTGGGGCCTATCCTGCAAGTCCAGGGAGAGAGGTGGACCCCTGGGTAGCTTGCTGGGGTACGAGGCCCATAGGTGGAGGGCCAGGGGGCACCCTGGGGCCTCTACTGCAAGTCCAGGGAGAGAGGTGGACCCCTGGGTAGCTTGCTGGGGTGAGAGGCCCCTAGGTGGAGGGCCAGAGGGCACCCTGGGGACTATCGTGCAAGTCCAGGGAGAGAGGTGGACCCCTGGGTAGCTTGCTGGGGTACAAGGCCTCTAGGTGGAGGGCCAGGGGGCACCCTGGGGCATATCTTGTTAGTCCAGGGAGTAAGGTGGACCCCTGAGTAGCTTGTTGGGGTACGAGGCCCCTAGGTGGAGGGCCAGGGGGCACTCTGGGGCCTCTACTGCAAGTCCAGGGAGAGAGGTGGACCCCTGGGTAGCTTGCTGGGGTCTTAAGCCCATAGGTGGAGGGCCAGGGGGCACCCTGGGGCCTCTACTGCAAGTCTAGGGAGAGAGGTGGACCCATGGGTAGCTAGCTGGGGTAAGAGGCCCCTAAGTGGAGGGCCAGGGGGCACCCTGGGGCCTCTACTGCAAGTCCAGGGAGAGAGGTGGACCCCTGGGTAGTTTGCTGGGGTCAGAGGCCCCTAGGCGGAGGGACAGGGGGCTTCCTGGGGCCTCTACTGCAAGTCCAGGGAGAAAGGTGGACCCCTGGGTAGCTTGCTAGGGTCAGAGGCCCCTAGGTGGAGGTCAAGGGGGCACCCTGGGGCCTTTACTGCAATCCCAGGGAGATTTGTGGACCCTTGTGTAGCTTGCTGGGGTCAGAGGCCCCTTGGTGGAGGGTCAGGGGGCACCCTGGGGCCTATTCTGCAAGTCCAGGGAGAAAGGTGGACCTCTGGGTAGCTTGCTGGGGTCAGAGGCCCCTAGGTGGAGGGCCAGGGGGCACCCTGGGGCCTATCCTGCAAGTCCAGGGAGAGAGGTGGACCCCTGGGTAGCTTGCTGGGGTACGAGGCCCGTAGGTGGAGGGCCAGGGGGCACCCTGGGGCCTCTACTGCAAGTCCAGGGAGAGAGGTGGACCCCTGGGTAGCTTGCTGGGGTCAGAGGCCCCTAGGTGGAGGGCCAGGGGGCACCCTGGGGCCTATACTTCAAGTCCAGGGAGAGAGGTGGACCCTTGGGTAGCTTCCTAAGGTTAGAGGCCCCTAGGTGGAGGGCCAGAGGGCACCCTGGGGACTATCGTGCAAGTCCAGGGAGAGAGGTGGACCCCTGGGTAGCTTGCTGGGGTAAAAGGCCTCTAGGTGGAGGGCCAGGGGGCACCCTGGGGCATATCTTGGTAGTCCAGGGAGTAAGGTGGACCCCTGAGTAGCTTGTTGGGGTACGAGGCCCCTAGGTGGAGGGCCAGGGGGCACCCTGGGGCCTCTACTGCAAGTCCAGGGAGAGAGGTGGACCCCTGGGTAGCTTGCTGGGGTCTGAAGCCCATAGGTGGAGGGCCAGGGGGCACCCTGGGGCCTCTACTGCAGGTCTAGGGAGAGAGGTGGACCCATGGGTAGCTAGCTGGGATAAGAGGCCCCTAAGTGGAGGGCCAGGGGGCACCCTGGGGCCTCTACTGCAAGTCCAGGGAGAGAGGTGGACCCCTGGGTAGTTTGCTGGGGTCAGAGGCCCCTAGGCGGAGGGACAGGGGGCTTCCTGGGGCCTCTACTGCAAGTCCAGGGAGAAAGGTGGACCCCTGGTCAGCTTGCTAGGGTCAGAGGCCCCTAGGTGGAGGTCAAGGGGGCACCCTGGGGCCTTTACTGCAATCCCAGGGAGAGTTGTGGACCCTTGTGTAGCTTGCTGGGGTCAGAGGCCCCTTGGTGGAGGGTCAGGGGGCACCCTGGGGCCTATTCTGCAAGTCCAGGGAGAGAGGTGGACCTCTGGGTAGCTTGCTGGGGTCAGAGGCCCCTAGGCGGAGGGCCAGGGGGCACCCTGGGGCCTATCCTGCAAGTCCAGGGAGAGAGGTGGACCCCTGGGTAGCTTGCTGGGGTACGAGGCCCCTAGGTGGAGGGCCAGGGGGCACCCTGGGGCCTCTACTGCAAGTCCAGGGAGAGAGGTGGACCCCTGGGTAGCTTGCTGGGGTCAGAGGCAACTAGGTGAAAGGACAGGGGTACCCTGAGGCCTATACTGCAAGTCCAAGGAGAGAGGTGGACCCCTGGGTAGCTTCCTGAGGTCAAAGGCCCCTAGGTGGAGAGCCAGGGGGCACCCTGGGGCCTCTCCTGCAACTCCAAGGAGAGAGGTGGACCCCGTGGGTAGCTTGCTGGGGTACGAGGCCCCTAGTTGGAGGGCCAAGGGGCACCCTGGGGCCTCTAGTGCAAGCCCAGGGAGAGAGGTGGACCCCTGGTTAGCTTGCTGGGGTCAGAGGCCACTAGGTGGAGGGCCAGGGGGCTTCTTGGGGCCTCTACTGCAAGTCCAGGGAGAGAGGTGGACCCCTGGGTAGCTTGCTGTTGTCGTAGGCCCCCAGGTGGAGGGCCAGAGGGCTTCTTGGGGCTTCTACTGCAAGTCTAGGGAGAGAGGTGGACCACTGTGTAGCTTGCTGGGGTCAGAGGCCCCTAGGTGGACGGCCTGGGGGCTTCGTGGGGCCTCTACTGCAAGTCAAGGGAGAGAGGTGGACCCCTGGGTAGCTTGCTGGGGTCGGAAGCCCCTTGGTGGAAGGCCAGGGGGCACCCTGGGGCCTATACTGCAAGTCCAGGGAGAGAGGTGGACCCATGGGTAGCTTACTGGGGTCAGAGGCCCTTAGGTGGAGGGCCAGGGGCACCCTGGGGCCTCTACTGCAAGTCCAGGGAGAGAGGTGGACCCCTGGGTAGCTTGCTGGTGTCAGACGCAACTAGGTGGAGGGACAGGGGGTACCCTGGGGCCTATACTGCAAGTCCAGGGAGAGAGGTGGACCCCTGGGTAGCTTGCTGGGGTACGAGGGCCCTAGGTGGAGGGCCAGGGGGCACCCTGGGGCCAATCCTGCAAGTCCAAGGAGAGAGGTGGACCCCTGGGTAGCTTGCTGTGGTACGAGGCCCCTAGTTGGAGGGTGAGGGGGCACCCTGGGGCCTCTACTGCAAGCCCAGGGAGAGAGGTGGACCCCTGGTTAGCTTGCTGGGGTCAGAGGCCGCTAGGTGGAGGGCCAGGGGGCTTCTTGGGGCCTCTACTGCAAGTCCAGGGAGAGAGGTGGACCCCTGGGTAGCTTGCTGGGGTACAAGGCCACTAGGTGGAGAGCCAGGGGGCACCCTGGGGCCTCTACTGCAAGACCATGGAGAGAGGTGGACCCTTGGTAGCTTGCTGGGGTCAGAGACCCCTAGAGGGAGGGCCAGGGGGCACCCTGGGGCCTCTACTGCAAGTCTAGGGAGAGAGGTGGACCCATGGGTAGCTAGCTGGGGTAAGAGGCCCCTAAGTCGATGGCCAGGGGGCACCCTGGGGCCTCTACTGCAAGTCCAGGGAGAGAGGTGGACCCCTGGGTAGTTTGCTGGGGTCAGAGGCCCCTAGGCGGAGGGACAGGGGGCTTCCTGGGGCCTCTACTGCAAGTCCAGGGAGAGAGGTGGACCCCTGGGTAGCTAGCTGGGGTAAGAGGCTCCTAAGTGGAGGGCAAGGGGGCACCCTGGGGCCTCTACTGCAAGTCCAGGGAGAGAGGTGGACCCCTGGGTAGTTTGCTGGGGTCAGAGGCCCCTAGGCGGAGGGACAGGGGGCTTCCTGGGGCCTCTACTGCAAGTCCAGGGAGAAAGGTGGACCCCTGGGTAGCTTGCTTGGGTCAGAGGCCCCTAGGTGGAGGTCAAGGGGGCACCCTGGGGCCTCTACTGCAAGTCCAGGGAGAGTTGTGGACACTTGTGTAGCTTGCTGGGGTCAGAGGCCCCTTGCTGGAGGGTCAGGGGGCACCCTGGGGCCTATTCTGCAAGTCCAGGGAGAGAGGTGGACCTCTGGGTAGCTTGCTGGGGTCAGAGGCCCCTAGGTGGAAGGCCAGGGGGCACCCTGGGGCCTATCTTGCAAGTCCAGGGAGTAAGGTAGACCCCTGGGTAGCTTGCTGGGGTACGAGATTCTAGGTGGAGGGCCAGGGGGCACCCTGGGGCCTCTACTGCAATACCAGGGAGAGAGGTGGACCCCTGGGTAGCTTGCTGGGGTCAGAGGCCCCTAGGTGGAGGGCCAGGGGGCACCCTGGGGCATCTACTGCAAGTCCAGGGAGAGAGGTGGACCCCTGGGTAGCTTGCTGGGATCTGAAGCCCATAGGTGGAGGGCCAGGGGGCACCCTGGGGCCTCTACTGAAAGTCTAGGGAGAGAGGTGGACCCATGGGTAGCTAGCTGGGGTAAGAGGCCCCTAAGTGGAGGGCCAGGGGGCACCCTGGGGCCTCTACTGCAAGTCCAGGGAGAGATGTGGACCCCTGGGTAGTTTGCTGGGGTCAGAGGCCCCTAGGCGGAGGGACAGGGGGCTTCCTGGAGCCTCTACTGTAAGTCCAGGGAGAAAGGTGTACCCCTGGGTAGCTTGCTAGGGTCAGAGGCCCCTAGGTGGAGGGCCAGGGGGTACCCTGGGGCCTATACTTCAAGTCCAGGGAGAGAGGTGGACCCTTGGGTAGCTTCCTAAGGTTAGAGGCCCCTAGGTGGAGGGCCAGAGGGCACCCTGGGGACCATCGTGCAAGTCCAGGGAGAGAGGTGGACCCCTGGGTAGCTTGCTGGGGTACAAGGCCTCTAGGTGGAGGGCCAGGGGGCACCCTGGGGCCTATCTTGCAAGTCCAGGGAGTAAGGTAGACCCCTGGGTAGCTTGCTGGGGTACGAGATTCTAGGTGGAGGGCCAGGGGGCACCCTGGGGCCTCTACTGCAATACCAGGGAGAGAGGTGGACCCCTGGGTAGCTTGCTGGGGTCAGAGGCCCCTAGGTGGAGGGCCAGGGGGCACCCTGGGGCATCTACTGCAAGTCCAGGGAGAGAGGTGGACCCCTGGGTAGCTTGCTGGGATCTGAAGCCCATAGGTGGAGGGCCAGGGGGCACCCTGGGGCCTCTACTGAAAGTCTAGGGAGAGAGGTGGACCCATGGGTAGCTAGCTGGGGTAAGAGGCCCCTAAGTGGAGGGCCAGGGGGCACCCTGGGGCCTCTACTGCAAGTCCAGGGAGAGATGTGGACCCCTGGGTAGTTTGCTGGGGTCAGAGGCCCCTAGGCGGAGGGACAGGGGGCTTCCTGGAGCCTCTACTGTAAGTCCAGGGAGAAAGGTGTACCCCTGGGTAGCTTGCTAGGGTCAGAGGCCCCTAGGTGGAGGGCCAGGGGGTACCCTGGGGCCTATACTTCAAGTCCAGGGAGAGAGGTGGACCCTTGGGTAGCTTCCTAAGGTTAGAGGCCCCTAGGTGGAGGGCCAGAGGGCACCCTGGGGACCATCGTGCAAGTCCAGGGAGAGAGGTGGACCCCTGGGTAGCTTGCTGGGGTACAAGGCCTCTAGGTGGAGGGCCAGGGGGCACCCTGGGGCCTATCTTGCAAGTCCAGGGAGTAAGGTAGACCCCTGGGTAGCTTGCTGGGGTACGAGATTCTAGGTGGAGGGCCAGGGGGCACCCTGGGGACTCTACTGCAAGTCCAGGGAGAGAGGTCGACCCCTGGGTAGCTTGCTGGGGTCAGAGGCCCTTAGGTTTAGGGCCAGGGGGCACCCTGGGGCATCTACTGCAAGTCCAGGGAGAGAGGTGGACCCCTGGGTAGCTTGCTGGGGTCTGAAGCCCATAGGTGGAGGGCCAGGGGGCACCCTGGGGCCTCTAATGCAAATCTAGGGAGAGAGGTGGACCCATGGGTAGCTAGCTGGGGTAAGAGGCCCCTAAGTGGAGGGCCAGGGGGCACCCTGGGGCCTCTACTGCAAGTCCAGGGAGAGATGTGGACCCCTGGGTAGTTTGCTGGGGTCAGAGGCCCCTACGCGGAGGGACAGGGGGCTTCCTGGAGCCTCTACTGCAAGTCCAGGGAGAAAGGTGTACCCCTGGGTAGCTTGCTAGGGTCAGAGGCCCCTAGGTGGAGGTCAAGGGGGCACCCTGGGGCCTTTACTGCAATCCCAGGGAGAGTTGTGGACCCTTGTGTAGCTTGCTGGGGTCAGAGGCCCCTTGGTGGAGGGTCAGGGGGCACCCTGGGGCCTATTCTGCAAGTCCAGGGAGAGAGGTGGACCTCTGGGTAGCTTGCTGGGGTCAGAGGCCCCTACGTGGAGGGCCAGGGGGCACCCTGGGGCCTATCCTGCAAGTCCAGGGAGAGAGGTGGACCCCTGGGTAGCTTGCTGGGGTACATGGCCACTAGGTGGAGAGCCAGGGGGCACCCTGGGGCCTCTACTGCAAGTCCAGGGAGAGAGGTGGACCCCTGGGTAGTTTGCTGGGGTCAGAGGCCCCTAGGCGGAGGGACAGGGGGCTTCCTGGGGCATCTACTGCAAGTCCAGGGAGAGAGGTGGACCCCTGGGTAGCTAGCTGGGGTAAGAGGCTCCTAAGTGGAGGGCAAGGGGGCACCCTTGGGCCACTACTGCAAGTCCAGGGAGAGAGGTGGACCCCTGGGTAGTTTGCTGGGGTCAGAGGCCCCTAGGCGGAGGGACAGGGGGCTTCCTGGGGCCTCTACTGCAAGTCCAGGGAGAAAGGTGGACCCCTGGGTAGCTTGCTTGGGTCAGAGGCCCCTAGGTGGAGGTCAAGGGGGCACCCTGGGGCCTCTACTGCAAGTCCAGGGAGAGTTGTGGACCCTTGTGTAGCTTGCTGGGGTCAGAGGCCCCTTGCTGGAGGGTCAGGGGGCACCCTGGGGCCTTTTCTGCAAGTCCAGGGAGAGAGGTGGACCTCTGGGTAGCTTGCTGGGGTCAGAGGCCCCTAGGTGGAAGGCCAGGGGGCACCCTGGGGCCTATCTTGCAAGTCCAGGGAGTAAGGTAGACCCCTGGGTAGCTTGCTGGGGTACGAGATTCTAGGTGGAGGGCCAGGGGGCACCCTGGGGCCTCTACTGCAATACCAGGGAGAGAGGTGGACCCCTGGGTAGCTTGCTGGGGTCAGAGGCCCCTAGGTGGAGGGCCAGGGGGCACCCTGGGGCATCTACTGCAAGTCCAGGGAGAGAGGTGGACCCCTGGGTAGCTTGCTGGGGTCTGAAGCCCATAGGTGGAGGGCCAGGGGGCACCCTGGGGCCTCTACTGCAAGTCTAGGGAGAGAGGTGGACCCATGGGTAGCTAGCTGGGGTAAGAGGCCCCTAAGTGGAGGGCCAGGGGGCACCCTGGGTTCTCTACTGCAAGTCCAGGGAGAGATGTGGACCCCTGGGTAGTTTGCTGGGGTCAGAGGCCCCTAGGCGCAGGGACAGGGGGCTTCCTGGAGCCTCTACTGCAAGTCCAGGGAGAAAGGTTTACCCCTGGGTAGCTTGCTAGGGTCAGAGGCCCCTAGGTGGAGGTCAAGGGGGCACCCTGGGGCCTTTACTGCAATCCCAGGGAGAGTTGTGGACCCTTGTGTAGCTTGCTGGGGTCAGAGGCCCCTTGGTGGAGGGTCAGGGGGCACCCTGGGGCCTATTCTGCAAGTCCAGGGAGAGAGGTGGACCCCTGGGTAGTTTGCTGGGGTCAGAGGCCCCTAGGCGGAGGGACAGGGGGCTTCCTGGGGCCTCTACTGCAAGTCCAGGGAGAGAGGTGGACCCCTGGATAGCTTGCTTGGGTCAGAGACCCCTAGGTGGAGGGCCAGGGGGCACCTTGGGGCCTCTACTTCAAGTCCAGGGAGAGAGGTGGACCCTTGGGTAGCTTCCTAAGGTTTGAGGCCCCTAGGTGGAGGGCCAGAGGGCACCCAGGGGACTATCGTGCAAGTCCAGGGAGAGAGGTGGACCCCTGGGTAGCTTGCTGGGGTACAAGGCCACTAGGTGGAGAGCCAGGGGGCACCCTGGGGCCTCTACTGCAAGACCAGGGAGAGAGGTGGACCCTTGGTAGCTTGCTGGGGTCAGAGACCCCTAGGTGGAGGGCCAGGGGGCACCCTGGGGCATCTACTGCAAGTCCAGGGAGAGAGGTGGACCCCTGGGTAGCTTGCTGGGGTCTGAAGCCCATAGGTGGAGGGCCAGGGGGCACCCTGGGGCCTCTACTGCAAGTCTAGGGAGAGAGGTGGACCCATGGGTAGCTAGCTGGGGTAAGAGGCCCCTAAGTGGAGGGCCAGGGGGCACCCTGGGTTCTCTACTGCAAGTCCAGGGAGAGATGTGGACCCTTGGGTAGTTTGCTGGGGTCAGAGGCCCCTAGGCGCAGGGACAGGGGGCTTCCTGGAGCCTCTACTGCAAGTCCAGGGAGAAAGGTTTACCCCTGGGTAGCTTGCTAGGGTCAGAGGCCCCTAGGTGGAGGTCAAGGGGGCACCCTGGGGCCTTTACTGCAATCCCAGGGAGAGTTGTGGACCCTTGTGTAGCTTGCTGGGGTCAGAGGCCCCTTGGTGGAGGGTCAGGGGGCACCCTGGGGCCTATTCTGCAAGTCCAGGGAGAGAGGTGGACCCCTGGGTAGTTTGCTGGGGTCAGAGGCCCCTAGGCGGAGGGACAGGGGGCTTCCTGGGGCCTCTACTGCAAGTCCAGGGAGAGAGGTGGACCCCTGGGTAGCTTGCTTGGGTCAGAGACCCCTAGGTGGAGGGCCAGGGGGCACCTTGGGGCCTCTACTTCAAGTCCAGGGAGAGAGGTGGACCCTTGGGTAGCTTCCTAAGGTTTGAGGCCCCTAGGTGGAGGGCCAGAGGGCACCCAGGGGACTATCGTGCAAGTCCAGGGAGAGAGGTGGACCCCTGGGTAGCTTGCTGGGGTACAAGGCATCTAGGTGGAGAGCCAGGGGGCACCCTGGGGCCTCTACTGCAAGACCAGGGAGAGAGGTGGACCCTTGGTAGCTTGCTGGGGTCAGAGACCCCTGGGTGGAGGGCCAGGGGGCACCCTGGGGCCTCTACTGCAAGTCCAGGGAGAGATGTGGACCCCTGGGTAGTTTGCTGGGGTCAGAGGCCCCTAGGCGGAGGGACAGGGGGATTCCTGGAGCCTCTACTGCAAGTCCAGGGAGAAAGGTGTACCCCTGGGTAGCTTGCTAGGGTCAGAGGCCCCTAGGTGGAGGTCAAGGGAGCACCCTGGCGCCTTTACTGCAATCCCAGGGAGAGTTGTGGACCCTTGTGTAGCTTGCTGGGGTCAGAGGCCCCTAGGTGGAGGGCCAGGGGGCACCCTGGGGCCTATCCTGCAAGTCCAGGGAGAGATGTGGACCCCTGGGTAGCTTGCTGGGGTACGAGGCCCCTAGGTGGAGGGCCAGGGGGCACCCTGGGGCCTCTACTGCAAGTCCAGGGAGAGAGGAGGACCCCTGGGTAGCTTGCTGGGGTAAGAGGCTACTAGGTGGAGGGACAGGGGTACCCTGGGGCCTAGACTGCAAGTCCAGGGAGAGAGGTGGACCCCTGGGTAGCTTCCTGAGGTCAAAGGCCCCTAGGTGGAGGGCCAGGGGGCACCCTGGGGCCTATCCTGCAAGTCCAAGGAGAGATGTGGACCGCTGGGTTGCTTGCTGGGGTACGAGGCCCCTAGTTGGAGGGCCAGGGGGCACCCTGGGGCCTCTACTGCAAGCCCAGGGAGAGAGGTGGACCCCTGGTTAGCTTGCTGGGGTCGGAAGCCCCTTGGTCTATGGCCAGGGGGCACCCTGGAGCCTATACTGCAAGTCCAGTGAGAGAGGTGGACACATGGGTAGCTTACTGGGGTCAGAGGCCCCTAGGTGGAGGGCCAGGGGCTTCCTGGGGCCTCTACTGCAAGTCCAGGGAGAGAAGTGGACCCCTGGGTAGCTTGCTGGTGTCAGAGGAAACTAGTTGGTGGGACAGGGGGTACCCTGGGGCCTATACTGCAAGTCCAGGGAGAGAGGTGGACCCCTGGGTAGCTTCCTGAGGTCAGAGGCCCCTAGGTGGAGGGCCAGGGCGCACCCTGGGGCCTATCATGCAAGTCCAGGGAGAGAGGTGGACCCCTGGGTAGCTTGCTGGGGTACGAGGCCCCTAGTTGGAGGGCCAGGGGGCAGCCTGGGGCCTCTACTGCAAGTCCAGGGAGAGAGGTGGACCCCTGGGTACCTTCCTGGGGTCAGAGTCCCTTAGGTGGAGGGCCAGGAGGCACCCTAGGGCCTCTACTGCAAGTCCAGGGTGAGAGGTGGACCCCTGGGTAGCTTGCTGGGGTCAGAGGCCCCTAGGCGGAGGGACAGGGGGCTTCCTGGGGGCTCTACTGCAAGTCCAGGGAGAAAGGTGGACCCCTTGGTAGCTTGCTTGGGTCAGAGGCCTCTAGGTGGAGGTCAAGGGGGCACCCTGGGGCCTCTACTGCAAGTCCAGGGAGAGAGGTGGACCCCTGGGTAGCTTGCTGGGGTCAGAGGCCCCTAGGTGGAGGGCCAGGGGGCACCCTGGGGCCTCCACTGCAAGTACAGGGAAAGAGGTGGACCCCTTGGTAGCTTGCTGGGGTCAGAAGCCTCTAGGTGGAGGGCCAGGGGGCACCCTGGGGCCTCTACTGCAAGTCCAGGGAGAGAGGTGGACCCCTGGGTAGCTTGCTGGGGTCTGAAGCCCTTAGGCGGAGGGCCAGGGGGTACCCTGGGGCCTACACTTCAAGTCCAGGGAGAGAGGTGGACCCTTGGGTAGCTTCCTAAGGTTAGAGGCCCCTAGGTGGAGGGCCAGAGGGCACGCTGGGGACTATTGTGCAAGTCCAGGGAGAGAGGTGGACCCCTGGGTAGCTTGCTGGGGTACAAGGCCTCTAGGTGGAGGGCCAGGGGGCACCCTGGGGCCTCTACTGCAAGTCCAGGGAGAGAGGTGGACCGAATTGGTAGCTTGCTTGGGTCAGAGACCCCTAAGTGGAGGGCCAGGGGGCACCTTGGGGCCTCTACTGCAAGTCTAGATAGAGAGGTGGATCCATGGGTAGCTTGCTGGGGTACGAGTCCCCTAGGTGGAGGGCCAGGGGGCACCCTGGGGCCTCTACTGCAAGTCCAGGGAGAGAGGTGGACCCCTGGGTAGCTTGCTTGGGTCAGAGACCCCTAGGTGGAGGGCCAGGGGGCACCTTGGGGCCTCTACTGCAAGTCTAGGTAGAGAGGTGGACCCCTGGGTAGCTTGCTGGGGTACGAGTCCCCTAGGTGGAGGGCCAGGGGGCACCCTGGGGCCTCTACTGCAAGTCCAGGGAGAGAAGTGGACCCCTGGGTAGCTTCCTGGGGTCAGAGGCCCCTAGGTGTAGGGCCAGGGGGCACCCTGGGGCCTATCCTGCAAGTCCAGGGAGAGAGGTGGACCCCTGGGTAGCTTGCTGGTGTCAGACGCAACTAGGTGGAGGGACAGGGGGTACCCTGGGGCCTATACTGCAATCCCAGGGAGAGTTGTGGACCCTTGTGTAGCTTGCTGGGGTCAGAGACCCCTTGGTGGAGGGTCAGGGGGCACCCTGGGGCCTATTTTGCAAGTCCAGGGAGAGAGGTGGACCTCTGGGTAGCTTGCTGGGGTCAGAGGCCCCTAGGTGGAGGGCCAGGGGGCACCCTGGGGCCTATCCTGCAAGTCCAGGGAGAGAGGTGGACCCCTGGGTAGCTTGCTGGGGTACGAGGCCCCTAGGTGGAGGGCCAGGGGGCACCCTGGGGCCTCTACTGCAAGTCCAGGGAGAGAGGTGGACCCCTGGGTAGCTTGCTGGGGTCAGAGGCCCCTAGGTGGAGGGCCAGGGGGCACCCTGGGGCCTCCACTGCAAGTCCAGGGAAAGAGGTGGACCCCTTTGTAGCTTGCTGGGGTCAGAGGCCTCTAGGTGGAGGGCCAGGGGGCACCCTGGGGCCTCTACTGCAAGTCCAGGGAGAGAGGTGGACCCCTGGGTAGCTTGCTGGGGTCTGAAGCCCATAGGTGGAGGGCCAGGGGGTACCCTGGGGCCTATACTTCAAGTCCAGGGAGAGAGGTGGACCCTTGGGTAGCTTCCTAAGGTTAGAGGCCCCTAAGTGGAGGGCCAGAGGGCACCCTGGGGACTATCGTGCAAGTCCAGGGAGAGAGGTGGACCCCTGGGTAGCTTGCTGGGGTACAAGGCCTCTAGGTGGAGGGCCAGGGGGCACCCTGGGGCCTATCTTGCAAGTCCAGGGCGTAAGGTAGACCCCTGGGTAGCTTGCTGGGGTTCGAGATTCTAGGTGGAGGGCCAGGGGGCACCCTTGGGACTCTACTGCAAGTCCAGGGAGAGAGGTCGACCCCTGGGTAGCTTGCTGGGGTCAGAGGCCCCTAGGTTTAGGGCCAGGGGGCACCCTGGGGCATCTACTGCAAGTCCAGGGAGAGAGGTGGACCCCTGGGTAGCTTGCTGGGGTCTGAAGCCCATAGGTGGAGGGCCAGGGGGCACCCTGGGGCCTCTACTGCAAATCTAGGGAGAGAGGTGGACCCATGGGTAGCTAGCTGGGGTAAGAGGCCCCTAAGTGGAGGGCCAGGGGGCACCCTGGGGCCTCTACTGCAAGTCCAGGGAGAGATGTGGACCCCTGGGTAGTTTGCTGGGGTCAGAGGCCCCTAGGCGGAGGGACAGGGGGCTTCCTGGAGCCTCTACTGCAAGTCCAGGGAGAAAGGTGTACACCTGGGTAGCTTGCTAGGGTCAGAGGCCCCTAGGTGGAGGTCAAGGGGGCACCCTGGGGCCTTTACTGCAATCCCAGGGAGAGTTGTGGACCCTTGTGTAGCTTGCTGGGGTCAGAGGCCCCTTGGTGGAGGGTCAGGGGGCACCCTGGGGCCTATTCTGCAAGTCCAGGGAGAGAGGTGGACCTCTGGGTAGCTTGCTGGGGTCAGAGGCCCCTAGGTGGAGGGACAGGGCCACCCTGGGGCCTATCCTGCAAGTCCAGGGAGAGAGGTGGACCCCTGGGTAGCTTGCTGGGGTACAAGGCCACTAGGTGGAGAGCCAGGGGGCACCCTGGGGCCTCTACTGCAAGACCAGGGAGAGAGGTGGACCCTTGGTAGCTTGCTGGGGTCAGAGACCCCTAGGTGGAGGGCCAGGGGGCACCTTGGGGCCTCTACTGCAAGTCCAGGGAGAGAGGTGGACCCCTGGGTAGTTTGCTGGGGTCAGAGGCCCCTAGGCGGAGGGACAGGGGGCTTCCTGGGGCCTCTACTGCAAGTCCAGGGAGAGAGGTGGACCCCTGGGTAGCTAGCTGGGGTAAGAGGCTCCTAAGTGGAGGGCAAGGGGGCACCCTGGGGCCTCTACTGCAAGTCCAGGGAGAGAGGTGGACCCCTGGGTAGTTTGCTGGGGT
The DNA here is from genome assembly GCF_049306965.1 of Danio rerio. Taxonomy (NCBI): domain Eukaryota; kingdom Metazoa; phylum Chordata; class Actinopteri; order Cypriniformes; family Danionidae; genus Danio; species Danio rerio. The sequence continues at coordinate 51,393,165 of NC_133180.1, read as the reverse complement.
CAGAGGCCCCTAGGCGGAGGGACAGGGGGCTTCCTGGGGCCTCTACTGCAAGTCCAGGGAGAAAGGTGGACCCCTGGGTAGCTTGCTTGGGTCAGAGGCCCCTAGGTGGAGGTCAAGGGGGCACCCTGGGGCCTCTACTGCAAGTCCAGGGAGAATTGTGGACCCTTGTGTAGCTTGCTGGGGTCAGAGGCCCCTTGCTGGAGGGTCAGGGGGCACCCTGGGGTCTATTCTGCAAGTCCAGGGAGAGAGGTGGACCTCTGGGTAGCTTGCTGGGGTCAGAGGCTCCTAGGTGGAAGGCCAGGGGGCACCCTGGGGCCTATCTTGCAAGTCCAGGGAGTAAGGTAGACCCCTGGGTAGCTTGCTGGGGTACGAGATTCTAGGTGGAGGGCCAGGGGGCACCTTGGGGCCTCTACTGCAATACCAGGGAGAGAGGTGGACCCCTGGGTAGCTTGCTGGGGTCAGAGGCCCCTAGGTGGAGGGCCAGGGGGCACCCTGGGGCATCTACTGCAAGTCCAGGGAGAGAGGTGGACCCCTGGGTAGCTTGCTGGGGTCTGAAGCCCATAGGTGGAGGGCCAGGGGGCACCCTGGGGCCTCTACTGCAAGTCTAGGGAGAGAGGTGGACCCATGGGTAGCTAGCTGGGGTAAGAGGCCCCTAAGTGGAGGGCCAGGGGGCACCCTGGGGCCTCTACTGCAAGTCCAGGGAGAGATGTGGACCCCTTGGTAGTTTGCTGGGGTCAGAGGCCCCTAGGCGCAGGGACAGGGGGCTTCCTGGAGCCTCTACTGCAAGTCCAGGGAGAAAGGTGTACCGCTGGGTAGCTTGCTAGGGTCAGAGGCCCTTAGCTGGAGGTCAAGGGGGCACCCTGGGGCCTTTACTGCAATCCCAGGGAGAGTTGTGGACCCTTGTGTAGTTTGCTGGGGTCAGAGGCCCCTTGGTGGAGGGTCAGGGGGCACCCTGGGGCCTATTCTGCAAGTCCAGGGAGAGAGGTGGACCTCTGGGTAGCTTGCTGGGGTCAGAGGCCCCTAGGTGGAGGGCCAGGGGGCACCCTGGGGCCTATCCTGCAAGTCCAGGGAGAGAGGTGGACCCCTGGGTAGCTTGCTGGGGTACGAGGCCCCTAGGTGGAGGGCCAGGGGGCACCCTGGGGCCTCTACTGCAAGTCCAGGGAGAGAGGTGGACCCCTAGGTAGCTTGCTGGGGTCAGAGGCCCCTAGGTGGAGGGCCAGGGGGCACCCTGGGGCCTCCACTGCAAGTCCAGGGAAAGAGGTGGACCCCTGGGTAGCTTGCTGGGGTCAGAGGCCTCTAGGTGGAGGGCCAGGGGGCACCCTGGGGCCTCTACTGCAAGTCCAGGGAGAGAGGTGGACCCCTGGGTAGCTTGCTGGGGTCTGAAGCCCATAGGTGGAGGGCCAGGGGGTACCCTGGGGCCTTTACTTCAAGTCCAGGGAGAGAGGTGGACCCTTGGGTAGCTTCCTAAGGTTAGAGGCCCCTAGGTGGAGGGCCAGAGGGCACCCTGGGGACAATCGTGCAAGTCCAGGGAGAGAGGTGGACCCCTGGGTAGCTTGCTGGGGTACGAGATTCTAGGTGGAGGGCCAGGGGGCACCCTGGGGCCTCTACTGCAAGTCCAGGGAGAGAGGTCGACCCCTGGGTAGCTTGCTGGGGTCAGAGGCCCCTAGTTTTAGGGCCAGGGGGCACCCTGGGGCATCTACTGCAAGTCCAGGGAGAGAGGTGGACCCCTGGGTAGCTTGCTGGGGTCTGAAGCCCATAGGTGGAGGGCCAGGGGGCACCCTGGGGTCTCTACTGCAAGTCTAGGGAGAGAGGTGGACCCATGGGTAGCTAGCTGGGGTAAGAGGCCCCTAAGTGGAGGGCCAGGGGGCACCCTGGGGCCTCTACTGCAAGTCCAGGGAGAGATGTGGACCCCTGGGTAGTTTGCTGGGGTCAGAGGCCCCTAGGCGGAGGGACAGGGGGCTTCCTGGAGCCTCTACTGCAAGTCCAGGGAGAAAGGTGTACCCCTGGGTAGCTTGCTAGGGTCAGAGGCCCCTAGGTGGAGGTCAAGGGGGCACCCTGGGGCCTTTACTGCAAGTCCAGGGAAAGAGGTGGACCCCTGGGTAGCTTGCTGGGGTCAGAGGCCTCTAGGTGGAGGGCCAGGGGGCACCCTGGGGCCTCTACTGCAAGTCCAGGGAGAGAGGTGGACCCCTGGGTAGCTTGCTGGGGTCTGAAGCCCATAGGTGGAGGGCCAGGGGGTACCCTGGGGCCTTTACTTCAAGTCCAGGGAGAGAGGTGGACCCTTGGGTAGCTTCCTAAGGTTAGAGGCCCCTAGGTGGAGGGCCAGAGGGCACCCTGGGGACAATCGTGCAAGTCCAGGGAGAGAGGTGGACCCCTGGGTAGCTTGCTGGGGTACAAGGCCTCTAGGTGGAGGGCCAGGGGGCACCCTGGGGCCTATCTTGCAAGTCCAGGGAGTAAGGTAGACCCCTGGGTAGCTTGCTGGGGTACGAGATTCTAGGTGGAGGGCCAGGGGGCACCCTGGGGCCTCTACTGCAAGTCCATGGAGAGAGGTCGACCCCTGGGTAGCTTGCTGGGGTCAGAGGCCCCTAGTTTTAGGGCCAGGGGGCACCCTGGGGCATCTACTGCAAGTCCAGGGAGAGAGGTGGACCCCTGGGTAGCTTGCTGGGGTCTGAAGCCCATAGGTGGAGGGCCAGGGGGCACCCTGGGGTCTCTACTGCAAGTCTAGGGAGAGAGGTGGACCCATGGGTAGCTAGCTGGGGTAAGAGGCCCCTAAGTGGAGGGCCAGGGGGCACCCTGGGGCCTCTACTGCAAGTCCAGGGAGAGATGTGGACCCCTGGGTAGTTTGCTGGGGTCAGAGGCCCCTAGGCGGAGGGACAGGGGGCTTCCTGGAGCCTCTACTGCAAGTCCAGGGAGAAAGGTGTACCCCTGGGTAGCTTGCTAGGGTCAGAGGCCCCTAGGTGGAGGTCAAGGGGGCACCCTGGGGCCTTTACTGCAATCCCAGGGAGAGTTGTGGACCCTTGTGTAGCTTGCTGGGGTCAGAGGCCCCTTGGTGGAGGGTCAGGGGGCACCCTGGGGCCTATTCTGCAAGTCCAGGGAGAGAGGTGGACCTCTGGGTAGCTTGCTGGGGTCAGAGGCCCCTAGGTGGAGGGCCAGGGGGCACCCTGGGGCCTATCCTGCAAGTCCAGGGAGAGAGGTGGACCCCTGGGTAGCTTGCTGGGGTACGAGGCCTATAGGTGGAGGGCCAGGGGGCACCCTGGGGCCTCTACTGCAAGTCCAGGGAGAGAGGTGGACCCCAGGGTAGCTTGCTGGGGTCAGAGGCCCCTAGGTGGAGGGCCAGGGGGCACCCTGGGGCCTCTACTGCAAGACCAGGGAAAAAGGTGGACCCCTGGGTAGCTTGCTGGGGTCAGAGGCCTCTAGGTGGAGGGCCAGGGGGCACCCTGGGGCCTATCTTGGTAGTCCAGGGAGTGAGGTGGACCCCTGAGTAGCTTGCTGGGGTACGAGGCCCCTAGGTGGAGGGCCAGGGGGCACCCTGGGGCCTCTACTGCAAGTCCAGGGAGAGAGGTGGACCCCTGGGTAGCTTGCTGGGGTCTGAAGCCCATAGGTGGAGGGCCAGGGGGCACCCTGGGGCCTCTACTGCAAGTCTAGGGAGAGAGGTGGACCCATGGGTAGCTAGCTGGGCTAAGAGGCCCCTAAGTGGAGGGCCAGGGGGCACCCTGGGGCCTCTACTGCAAGTCCAGGGAGAGAGGTGGACCCCTGGGTAGTTTGCTGGGGTTTGAGGCCCCTAGGCGGAGGGACAGGGGGCTTCCTGGGGCCTCTACTGCAAGTCCAGGGAGAAAGGTGGACCCCTGGGTAGCTTGTTAGGGTCAGAGGCCCCTAGGTGGAGGTCAAGGGGGCACCCTGGGGCCTTTACTGCAATCCCAGTGAGAGTTTGGACCCTTGTGTAGCTTGCTGGGGTCAGAGGCCCCTTGGTGGAGGGTCAGGGGGCACCCTGGGTTCTATTTTGCAAGTCCAGGGAGAGAGGTGGACCTCTGGGTAGCTTGCTGGGGTCAGAGGCCCCTAGGTGGAGGGCCAGGGGGCACCCTGGGGCCTATCCTGCAAGTCCAGGGAGAGAGGTGGACCCCTGGGTAGCTTGCTGGGGTACGAGGCCCCTAGGTGGAGGGCCAGGGGGCACCCTGGGGCCTCTACTGCAAGTCCAGGGAGAGAGGTGGACCCCTGGGTAGCTTGCTGGGGTCAGAGGCCCCTAGGTGGAGGGCCAGGGGGCACCCTGGGGCCTCCACTGCAAGTCCAGGGAAAGAGGTGGACCCCTTTGTAGCTTGCTGGGGTCAGAGGCCTCTAGGTGGAGGGCCAGGGGGCACCCTGGGGCCTCTACTGCAAGTCCAGGGAGAGAGGTGGACCCCTGGGTAGCTTGCTGGGGTCTGAAGCCCATAGGTGGAGGGCCAGGGGGTACCCTGGGGCCTATACTTCAAGTCCAGGGAGAGAGGTGGACCCTTGGGTAGCTTCCTAAGGTTAAAGGCCCCTAGGTGGAGGGCCAGAGGGCACCCTGGGGACTATCGTGCAAGTCCAGGGAGAGAGGTGGACCCCTGGGTAGCTTGCTGGGGTACAAGGCCTCTAGGTGGAGGGCCAGGGGGCACCCTGGGGCCTATCTTGCAAGTCCAGGGAGTAAGGTAGACCCCTGGGTAGCTTGCTGGGGTACGAGATTCTAGGTGGAGGGCCAGGGGGCACCCTGGGGACTCTACTGCAAGTCCAGGGAGAGAGGTCGACCCCTGGGTAGCTTGCTGGGGTCAGAGGCCCCTAGGTTTAGGGCCAGGGGGCACCCTGGGGCATCTACTGCAAGTCCAGGGAGAGAGGTGGACCCCTGGGTAGCTTGCTGGGGTCTGAAGCCCATAGGTGGAGGGCCAGGGGGCACCCTGGGGCCTCTACTGCAAATCTAGGGAAAGAGGTGGACCCATTGGTAGCTAGCTGGGGTAAGAGGCCCCTAAGTGGAGGGCCAGGGGGCACCCTGGGGCCTCTACTGCAAGTCCAGGGAGAGATGTGGACCCCTGGGTAGTTTGCTGGGGTCAGAGGCCCCTAGGCGGAGGGACAGGGGGCTTCCTGGAGCCTCTACTGCAAGTCCAGGGAGAAAGGTGTACCCCTGGGTAGCTTGCTAGGGTCAGAGGCCCCTAGGTGGAGGTCAAGGGGGCACCCTGGGGCCTTTACTGCAATCCCAGGGAGAGTTGTGGACCCTTGTGTAGCTTGCTGGGGTCAGAGGCCCCTTGGTGGAGGGTCAGGGGGCACCCTGGGGCCTATTCTGCAAGTCCAGGGAGAGAGGTGGACCTCTGGGTAGCTTGCTGGGGTCAGAGGCCCCTAGGTGGAGGGCCAGGGCCACCCTGGGGCCTATCCTGCAAGTCCAGGGAGAGAGGTGGACCCCTGGGTAGCTTGCTGGGGTACAAGGCCACTAGGTGGAGAGCCAGGGGGCACCCTGGGGCCTCTACTGCAAGACCAGGGAGAGAGGTGGACCCTTGGTAGCTTGCTGGGGTCAGAGACCCCTAGGTGGAGGGCCAGGGGGCACCCTGGGGCCTCTACTGCAAGTCTAGGGAGAGAGGTGGACCCATGGGTAGCTAGCTGGGGTAAGAGGCCCCTAAGTCGATGGCCAGGGGGCACCCTGGGGCCTCTACTGCAAGTCCAGGGAGAGAGGTGGACCCCTGGGTAGTTTGCTGGGGTCAGAGGCCCCTAGGTGGAGGGCCAGGGGGCACCCTGGGGCCTCTACTGCAAGTCCAGGGAGAGAGGTGGACCCCTAGGTAGCTTGCTGGGGTCAGAGGCCCCTAGGTGGAGGGCCAGGGGGCACCCTGGGGCCTCCACTGCAAGTCCAGGGAAAGAGGTGGACCCCTGGGTAGCTTGCTGGGGTCAGAGGCCTCTAGGTGGAGGGCCAGGGGGCACCCTGGGGCCTCTACTGCAAGTCCAGGGAGAGAGGTGGACCCCTGGGTAGCTTGCTGGGGTCTGAAGCCCATAGGTGGAGGGCCAGGGGGTACCCTGGGGCCTTTACTTCAAGTCCAGGGAGAGAGGTGGACCCTTGGGTAGCTTCCTAAGGTTAGAGGCCCCTAGGTGGAGGGCCAGAGGGCACCCTGGGGACAATCGTGCAAGTCCAGGGAGAGAGGTGGACCCCTGGGTAGCTTGCTGGGGTACGAGATTCTAGGTGGAGGGCCAGGGGGCACCCTGGGGCCTCTACTGCAAGTCCAGGGAGAGAGGTCGACCCCTGGGTAGCTTGCTGGGGTCAGAGGCCCCTAGTTTTAGGGCCAGGGGGCACCCTGGGGCATCTACTGCAAGTCCAGGGAGAGAGGTGGACCCCTGGGTAGCTTGCTGGGGTCTGAAGCCCATAGGTGGAGGGCCAGGGGGCACCCTGGGGTCTCTACTGCAAGTCTAGGGAGAGAGGTGGACCCATGGGTAGCTAGCTGGGGTAAGAGGCCCCTAAGTGGAGGGCCAGGGGGCACCCTGGGGCCTCTACTGCAAGTCCAGGGAGAGATGTGGACCCCTGGGTAGTTTGCTGGGGTCAGAGGCCCCTAGGCGGAGGGACAGGGGGCTTCCTGGAGCCTCTACTGCAAGTCCAGGGAGAAAGGTGTACCCCTGGGTAGCTTGCTAGGGTCAGAGGCCCCTAGGTGGAGGTCAAGGGGGCACCCTGGGGCCTTTACTGCAAGTCCAGGGAAAGAGGTGGACCCCTGGGTAGCTTGCTGGGGTCAGAGGCCTCTAGGTGGAGGGCCAGGGGGCACCCTGGGGCCTCTACTGCAAGTCCAGGGAGAGAGGTGGACCCCTGGGTAGCTTGCTGGGGTCTGAAGCCCATAGGTGGAGGGCCAGGGGGTACCCTGGGGCCTTTACTTCAAGTCCAGGGAGAGAGGTGGACCCTTGGGTAGCTTCCTAAGGTTAGAGGCCCCTAGGTGGAGGGCCAGAGGGCACCCTGGGGACAATCGTGCAAGTCCAGGGAGAGAGGTGGACCCCTGGGTAGCTTGCTGGGGTACAAGGCCTCTAGGTGGAGGGCCAGGGGGCACCCTGGGGCCTATCTTGCAAGTCCAGGGAGTAAGGTAGACCCCTGGGTAGCTTGCTGGGGTACGAGATTCTAGGTGGAGGGCCAGGGGGCACCCTGGGGCCTCTACTGCAAGTCCATGGAGAGAGGTCGACCCCTGGGTAGCTTGCTGGGGTCAGAGGCCCCTAGTTTTAGGGCCAGGGGGCACCCTGGGGCATCTACTGCAAGTCCAGGGAGAGAGGTGGACCCCTGGGTAGCTTGCTGGGGTCTGAAGCCCATAGGTGGAGGGCCAGGGGGCACCCTGGGGTCTCTACTGCAAGTCTAGGGAGAGAGGTGGACCCATGGGTAGCTAGCTGGGGTAAGAGGCCCCTAAGTGGAGGGCCAGGGGGCACCCTGGGGCCTCTACTGCAAGTCCAGGGAGAGATGTGGACCCCTGGGTAGTTTGCTGGGGTCAGAGGCCCCTAGGCGGAGGGACAGGGGGCTTCCTGGAGCCTCTACTGCAAGTCCAGGGAGAAAGGTGTACCCCTGGGTAGCTTGCTAGGGTCAGAGGCCCCTAGGTGGAGGTCAAGGGGGCACCCTGGGGCCTTTACTGCAATCCCAGGGAGAGTTGTGGACCCTTGTGTAGCTTGCTGGGGTCAGAGGCCCCTTGGTGGAGGGTCAGGGGGCACCCTGGGGCCTATTCTGCAAGTCCAGGGAGAGAGGTGGACCTCTGGGTAGCTTGCTGGGGTCAGAGGCCCCTAGGTGGAGGGCCAGGGGGCACCCTGGGGCCTATCCTGCAAGTCCAGGGAGAGAGGTGGACCCCTGGGTAGCTTGCTGGGGTACGAGGCCTATAGGTGGAGGGCCAGGGGGCACCCTGGGGCCTCTACTGCAAGTCCAGGGAGAGAGGTGGACCCCAGGGTAGCTTGCTGGGGTCAGAGGCCCCTAGGTGGAGGGCCAGGGGGCACCCTGGGGCCTCTACTGCAAGACCAGGGAAAAAGGTGGACCCCTGGGTAGCTTGCTGGGGTCAGAGGCCTCTAGGTGGAGGGCCAGGGGGCACCCTGGGGCCTATCTTGGTAGTCCAGGGAGTGAGGTGGACCCCTGAGTAGCTTGCTGGGGTACGAGGCCCCTAGGTGGAGGGCCAGGGGGCACCCTGGGGCCTCTACTGCAAGTCCAGGGAGAGAGGTGGACCCCTGGGTAGCTTGCTGGGGTCTGAAGCCCATAGGTGGAGGGCCAGGGGGCACCCTGGGGCCTCTACTGCAAGTCTAGGGAGAGAGGTGGACCCATGGGTAGCTAGCTGGGCTAAGAGGCCCCTAAGTGGAGGGCCAGGGGGCACCCTGGGGCCTCTACTGCAAGTCCAGGGAGAGAGGTGGACCCCTGGGTAGTTTGCTGGGGTTTGAGGCCCCTAGGCGGAGGGACAGGGGGCTTCCTGGGGCCTCTACTGCAAGTCCAGGGAGAAAGGTGGACCCCTGGGTAGCTTGTTAGGGTCAGAGGCCCCTAGGTGGAGGTCAAGGGGGCACCCTGGGGCCTTTACTGCAATCCCAGTGAGAGTTTGGACCCTTGTGTAGCTTGCTGGGGTCAGAGGCCCCTTGGTGGAGGGTCAGGGGGCACCCTGGGTTCTATTTTGCAAGTCCAGGGAGAGAGGTGGACCTCTGGGTAGCTTGCTGGGGTCAGAGGCCCCTAGGTGGAGGGCCAGGGGGCACCCTGGGGCCTATCCTGCAAGTCCAGGGAGAGAGGTGGACCCCTGGGTAGCTTGCTGGGGTACGAGGCCCCTAGGTGGAGGGCCAGGGGGCACCCTGGGGCCTCTACTGCAAGTCCAGGGAGAGAGGTGGACCCCTGGGTAGCTTGCTGGGGTCAGAGGCCCCTAGGTGGAGGGCCAGGGGGCACCCTGGGGCCTCCACTGCAAGTCCAGGGAAAGAGGTGGACCCCTTTGTAGCTTGCTGGGGTCAGAGGCCTCTAGGTGGAGGGCCAGGGGGCACCCTGGGGCCTCTACTGCAAGTCCAGGGAGAGAGGTGGACCCCTGGGTAGCTTGCTGGGGTCTGAAGCCCATAGGTGGAGGGCCAGGGGGTACCCTGGGGCCTATACTTCAAGTCCAGGGAGAGAGGTGGACCCTTGGGTAGCTTCCTAAGGTTAAAGGCCCCTAGGTGGAGGGCCAGAGGGCACCCTGGGGACTATCGTGCAAGTCCAGGGAGAGAGGTGGACCCCTGGGTAGCTTGCTGGGGTACAAGGCCTCTAGGTGGAGGGCCAGGGGGCACCCTGGGGCCTATCTTGCAAGTCCAGGGAGTAAGGTAGACCCCTGGGTAGCTTGCTGGGGTACGAGATTCTAGGTGGAGGGCCAGGGGGCACCCTGGGGACTCTACTGCAAGTCCAGGGAGAGAGGTCGACCCCTGGGTAGCTTGCTGGGGTCAGAGGCCCCTAGGTTTAGGGCCAGGGGGCACCCTGGGGCATCTACTGCAAGTCCAGGGAGAGAGGTGGACCCCTGGGTAGCTTGCTGGGGTCTGAAGCCCATAGGTGGAGGGCCAGGGGGCACCCTGGGGCCTCTACTGCAAATCTAGGGAAAGAGGTGGACCCATTGGTAGCTAGCTGGGGTAAGAGGCCCCTAAGTGGAGGGCCAGGGGGCACCCTGGGGCCTCTACTGCAAGTCCAGGGAGAGATGTGGACCCCTGGGTAGTTTGCTGGGGTCAGAGGCCCCTAGGCGGAGGGACAGGGGGCTTCCTGGAGCCTCTACTGCAAGTCCAGGGAGAAAGGTGTACCCCTGGGTAGCTTGCTAGGGTCAGAGGCCCCTAGGTGGAGGTCAAGGGGGCACCCTGGGGCCTTTACTGCAATCCCAGGGAGAGTTGTGGACCCTTGTGTAGCTTGCTGGGGTCAGAGGCCCCTTGGTGGAGGGTCAGGGGGCACCCTGGGGCCTATTCTGCAAGTCCAGGGAGAGAGGTGGACCTCTGGGTAGCTTGCTGGGGTCAGAGGCCCCTAGGTGGAGGGCCAGGGCCACCCTGGGGCCTATCCTGCAAGTCCAGGGAGAGAGGTGGACCCCTGGGTAGCTTGCTGGGGTACAAGGCCACTAGGTGGAGAGCCAGGGGGCACCCTGGGGCCTCTACTGCAAGACCAGGGAGAGAGGTGGACCCTTGGTAGCTTGCTGGGGTCAGAGACCCCTAGGTGGAGGGCCAGGGGGCACCCTGGGGCCTCTACTGCAAGTCTAGGGAGAGAGGTGGACCCATGGGTAGCTAGCTGGGGTAAGAGGCCCCTAAGTCGATGGCCAGGGGGCACCCTGGGGCCTCTACTGCAAGTCCAGGGAGAGAGGTGGACCCCTGGGTAGTTTGCTGGGGTCAGAGGCCCCTAGGCGGAGGGACAGGGGGCTTCCTGGGGCCTCTACTGCAAGTCCAGGGAGAGAGGTGGACCCCTGGGTAGCTAGCTGGGGTAAGAGGCTCCTAAGTGGAGGGCAAGGGGGCACCCTGGGGCCTCTACTGCAAGTCCAGGGAGAGAGGTGGACCCCTGGGTAGTTTGCTGGGGTCAGAGGCCCCTAGGCGGAGGGACAGGGGGCTTCCTGGGGCCTCTTCTGCAAGTCCAGGGAGAAAGGTGGACCCCTGGGTAGCTTGCTTGGGTCAGAGGCCCCTAGGTGGAGGTCAAGGGGGCACCCTGGGGCCTCTACTGCAAGTCCAGGGAGAGTTGTGGACCCTTGTGTAGCTTGCTGGGGTCAGAGGCCCCTAGGTGGAGGGTCAGGGGGCACCCTGGGGCCTATTCTGCAAGTCCAGGGAGAGAGGTGGACCTCTGGGTAGCTTGCTGGGGTCAGAGGCCCCTAGGTGGAAGGCCAGGGGGCACCCTGGAGCCTATCTTGCAAGTCCAGGGAGTAAGGTAGACCCCTGGGTAGCTTGCTGGGGTACGAGATTCTAGGTGGAGGGCCAGGGGGCACCCTGGGGCCTCTACTGCAATACCAGGGAGAGAGGTGGACCCCTGGGTAGCTTGCTGGGGTCAGAGGCCCCTAGGTGGAGGGCCAGGGGGCACCCTGGGGCATCTACTGCAAGTCCAGGGAGAGAGGTGGACCCCTGGGTAGCTTGCTGGGGTCTGAAGCCCATAGGTGGAGGGCCAGGGGACACCCTGGGGCCTCTACTGCAAGTCTAGGGAGAGAGGTGGACCCATGGGTAGCTAGCTGGGGTAAGAGGCCCCTAAGTGGAGGGCCAGGGGGCACCCTGGGGCCTCTACTGCAAGTCCAGGGAGAGATGTGGACCCCTTAGTGGTTTGCTGGGGTCAGAGGCCCCTAGGCGCAGGGACAGGGGGCTTCCTGGAGCCTCTACTGCAAGTCCAGGGAGAAAGGTGTACCGCTGGGTAGCTTGCTAGGGTCAGAGGCCCTTAGCTGGAGGTCAAGGGGGCACCCTGGGGCCTTTACTGCAATCCCAGGGAGAGTTGTGGACCCTTGTGTAGCTTGCTGGGGTCAGAGGCCCCTAGGTGGAGGGCCAGGGGGCACCCTGGGGCCTATCCTGCAAGTCCAGGGAGAGAGGTGGACCCCTGGGTAGCTTGCTGGGGTACGAGGCCCCTAGGTGGAGGGCCAGGGGGCACCCTGGGGCCTCTACTGCAAGTCCAGGGAGAGAGGTGGACCCCTGGGTAGCTTGCTGGGGTCTGAAGCCCATAGGTGGAGGGCAAGGGGGCACCCTGGGGCCTCTACTGCAAGTCCAGGGAGAGAGGTGGACCCCTGGGTAGTTTGCTGGGGTCAGAGGCCCCTAGGCGGAGGGACAGGGGGCTTCCTGGGGCCTCTACTGCAAGTCCAGGGAGAAAGGTGGACCCCTGGGTAGCTTGCTTGGGTCAGAGGCCCCTAGGTGGAGGTCAAGGGGGCACCCTGGGGCCTCTACTGCAAGTCCAGGGAGAGTTGTGGACCCTTGTGTAGCTTGCTGGGGTCAGAGGCTCCTTGCTGGAGGGTCAGGGGGCACCCTGGGGCCTATTCTGCAAGTCCAGGGAGAGAGGTGGACCTCTGGGTAGCTTGCTGGGGTCAGAGGCCCCTAGGTGGAAGGCCAGGGGGCACCCTGGGGCCTATCTTGCAAGTCCAGGGAGTAAGGTAGACCCCTGGGTAGCTTGCTGGGGTACGAGATTCTAGGTGGAGGGCCAGGGGGCACCCTGGGGCCTCTACTGCAATACCAGGGAGAGAGGTGGACCCCTGGGTAGCTTGCTGGGGTCAGAGGCCCCTAGGTGGAGGGCCAGGGGGCACCCTGGGGCATCTACTGCAAATCCAGGGAGAGAGGTGGACCCCTGGGTAGCTTGCTGGGATCTGAAGCCCATAGATGGAGGGCCAGGGGGCACCCTGGGGCCTCTACTGCAAGTCTAGGGAGAGAGGTGGACCCATGGGTAGCTAGCTGGGGTAAGAGGCCCCTAATTGGAGGGCCAGGGGGCACCCTGGGGCCTCTACTGCAAGTCCAGGGAGAGATGTGGACCCCTGGGTAGTTTGCTGGGGTCAGAGGCCCCTAGGCGGAGGGACAGGGGGCTTCCTGGAGCCTCTACTGCAAGTCCAGGGAGAAAGGTGTACCCCTGGGTAGCTTGCTAGGGTCAGAGGCCCCTAGGTGGAGGTCAAGGGGGCACCCTGGGGCCTTTACTGCGATCCCAGGGAGAGTTGTGGACCCTTGTGTAGCTTGCTGGGGTCAGAGGCCCCTTGGTGGAGGGTCAGGGGGCACCCTGGGGCCTATTCTGCAAGTCCAGGGAGAGAGGTGGACCTCTGGGTAGCTTGCTGGGGTCAGAGGCCACTAGGTGGAGGGCCAGGGGGCACCCTGGGGCCTATCCTGCAAGTCCAGGGAGAGAGGTGGACCCCTGGGTAGCTTGCCGGGGTACGAGGCCCATAGGTGGAGGGCCAGGGGGCACCCTGGGGCCTCTACTGCAAGTCCAGGGAGAGAGGTGGACCCCTGGGTAGCTTGCTGGGGTCAGAGGACCCTAGGTGGAGGGCCAGGGGGCACCCTGGGGCCTCTACTGCAAACCAGGGAAATAGGTGGACCCCTGGGTAGCTTGCTGGGGTCAGAGGCCTCTAGGTGGAGGGCCAGGGGGCACCCTGGGGCCTCTACTGCAAGTCCAGGGAGAGAGGTGGACCCATGGGTAGCTAGCTGGGGTAAGAGGCCCCTAAGTGGAGGGCCAGGGGGCACCCTGGGGCCTCTACTGCAAGTCCAGGGAGAGAGGTGGACCCCTGGGTAGCTTGCTGGGGTCTGAAGCCCATAGGTGGAGGTCCAGGGGCTACCCTGGGGCCTATACTTCAAGTCCAGGGAGAGAGGTGGACCCTTGGGTAGCTTCCTAAGGTTAGAGGCCCCTAGGTGGAGGGCCAGAGGGCACCCTGGGGACTATCGTGCATGTCCAGGGAGAGAGGTGGACCCCTTGGTAGCTTGCTGGGGTACAAGGCCTCTAGGTGGAGGGCCAGGGGGCACCCTGGGGCCTATCTTGGTAGTCCAGGGAGTAAGGTGGACCCCTGAGTAGCTTGCTGGGGTACGAGGCCCCTAGGTGGAGGGCCAGGGGGCACCCTGGGGCCTCTACTGCAAGTCCAGGGAGAGAGGTGGACCCCTGGGTAGCTTGCTGGGGTCTGAAGCCCATAGGTGGAAGGCCAGGGGGCACCCTGGGGCCTCTACTGCAAGTCTAGGGAGAGAGGTGGACCCATGGGTAGCTAGCTGGGGTAAGAGGCCCCTAAGTGGAGGGCCAGGGGGCACCCTGGGGCCTCTACTGCAAGTCCAGGGAGAGAGGTGGACCCCTGGGTAGTTTGCTGGGGTCAGAGGCCCCTAGGCGGAGGGACAGGGGGCTTCCTGGGGCCTCTACTGCAAGTCCAGGGAGAAAGGTGGACCCCTGGGTAGCTTGCTAGGGTCAGAGGCCCCTAGGTGGAGGTCAAGGGGGCACCCTGGGGCCTTTACTGCAATCCCAGGGAGAGTTGTGGACCCTTGTGTAGCTTGCTGGGGTCAGAGGCCCCTTGGTGGAGGGTCAGGGGGCACCCTGGGGCATATTCTGCAAGTCCAGGGAGAGAGGTGGACCTCTGGGTAGCTTGCTGGGGTCAGAGGCCCCTAGGTGGAGGGCCAGGGGGCACCCTGGGGCCTATCCTGCAAGTCCAGGGAGAGAGGTGGACCCCTGGGTAGCTTGCTGGGGTGCGAGGCCCCTAGGTGGAGGGCCAGGGGGCCCCCTGGGGCCTCTACTGCAAGTCCAGGGAGAGAGGTGGACCCCTGGGTAGCTTGCTGGGGTCAGAGGCCCCTAGGTGGAGGGCCAGGGGGCACCCTGGGGCCTCCACTGCAAGTCCAGGGAAAGAGGTGGACCCCTGGGTAGCTTGCTGGGGTCAGAGGCCTCTAGGTGGAGGGCCAGGGGGCACCCTGGGGCCTCTACTGCAAGTCCAGGGAGAGAGGTGGACCCCTGGGTAGCTTGCTGGGGTCTGAAGCCCATAGGTGGAGGGCCAGGGGGTACCCTGGGGCCTATACTTCAAGTCCAGGGAGAGAGGTGGACCCTTGGGTAGCTTCCTAATGTCAGAGGCCCCTAGGTGGAGGGCCAGGGGGCACCCTGGGGCCTATCCTGCAAGTCCAGGGAGAGAGGTGGACCCATGGGTAGCTTGCTGGGGCACGAGGCCCCTAGGTGGAGGGCCAGGGGGCACCCTGGGGCCTCTACTGCAAGTCCAGTGAGAGAGGTGGACCCCTGGGTAGCTTCCTAAGGTCAAAGGCCCCTAGGTGGAGGGCCAGGGGGCACCCTGGGGCCTATCCTGCAAGTCCAGGGAGAGAGGTGGACCCCTGGGTAGCTTCTTGGGGTCAGAGTCCCCTAGGTGGAGGGTCAGGAGGTACCCTGGGGCCTGTACTGCAAGTCTAGGGAAAGAGGTGGACCCATGGGTAGATTGCTGTTGTCAGAGGCCCCTAGGCGGAGGGACAGGGGGCTTCCTGGGGCCTCTACTGCAAGTCCAGGGAGAAAGGTGGACCCCTGGGTAGCTTGCTAGGGTCAGAGTCCCCTAGGTGGAGGTCAAGGGGGCACCCTGGGGCCCTTACTGCAATCCCAGGGAGAGTTGTGGACCCTTGTGTAGCTTGCAGGGGTCAGAGGCCCCTTGGTGGAGGGTCAGGGGGCTCCCTGGGGCCTATTCTGCAAGTCCAGGGAGAGAAGTGGACCTCTGGGTAGCTTGCTGGGGTCAGAGGCCCCTAGGTGGAGGGCCAGGGGGCACCCTGGGGCCTATCCTGCAAGTCCAGGGAGAGAGGTGGACCCCTGGGTAGCTTGCTGGGGTACGAGGCCCCTAGGTGGAGGGCCAGGGGGCACCCTGGGGCCTCTACTGCAAGTCCAGGGAGAGAGGTGGACCCCTGGGTAGCTTGCTGGGGTCAGAGGCCCCTAGGTGGAGGGCCAGGGGGCACCCTGGGGCCTCCACTGCAAGTCCAGGGAAAGAGGTGGACCGCTGGGTAGCTTGCTGGGGTCAGAAGCCTCTAGGTGGAGGGCCAGGGGGCACCCTGGGGCCTCTACTGCAAGTCCAGGGAGAGAGGTGGACCCCTGGGTAGCTTGCTGGGGTCTGAAGCCCATAGGCGGAGGGCCATGGGGTACCCTGGGGCCTACACTTCAAGTCCAGGGAGAGAGGTGGACCCTTGGGTAGCTTCCTAAGGTTAGAGGCCCCTAGGTGGAGGGCCAGAGGGCACCCTGGGGACTATCGTGCAAGTCCAGGGAGAGAGGTGGACCCCTTGGTAGCTTGCTTGGGTCAGAGACCCCTAGGTGGAGGGCCAGGGGGCACCTTGGGGCCTCTACTGCAAGTCTAGGTAGAGAGGTGGACCCATGGGTAGCTTGCTGGGGTACGAGTCCCCTAGCTGGAAGGCCAGGGGGCACCCTGGGGCCTCTACTGCAAGTCCAGGGAGAGAGGTGGACCCCTGGGTAGCTTGCTTGGGTCAGAGACCCCTAGGTGGAGGGCCAGGGGGCACCTTGGGGCCTCTACTGCAAGTCTAGGTAGAGAGGTGGACCCCTGGGTAGCTTGCTGGGGTACGAGTCCCCTAGGTGGAGGGCCAGGGGGCACCCTGGGGCCTCTACTGCAAGTCCAGGGAGAGAGGTGGACCCCTGGGTAGCTTCCTGGGGTCAGAGGCCACTAGGTGTAGGGCCAGGGGGCACCCTGGGGCACATCCTGCAAGTCCAGGGAGAGAGGTGGACGCCTGGGTAGCTTGCTGGTGTCAGACGCAACTAGGTGGAGGGACAGGGGGTACCCTGGGGCCTATACTGCAAGTCCAGGGAGAGAGGTGGACCCCTGGGTAGCTTCCTGAGGTCAGAGGCCCCTAGGTGTAGGGCCAGGGGGCACCCTGGGACCTATACTGCAAGTCCAGGGAGAGAGGTGGACCCCTGGGTAGCTTGCTGGGGTACGAGGCCCCTAGGTGGAGGGCCAGGGGGCACCCTTGGGCCTATCCTGCAAGTCCAAGGAGAGAGTTGGACTCCTGGGTAGCTTGCTGTGGTACGAGGCCCCTAGTTGGAGGGTCAGGGGGCACCCTGGGGCCTCTACTGCAAGCCCAGGGAGAGAGGTGGACCCCTGGTTAGCTTGCTGGGGTCAGAGGCCACTAGGTGGAGGGCCAGGGGGCTTCTTGGGGCCTCTACTGCAAGTCCAGGGAGAGAGGTGGACCCCTGGGTAGCTTGCTGGGGTACAAGGCCACAAGGTGGAGAGCCAGGGGGCACCCTGGGGCCTCTACTGCAAGACCAGGGAGAGAGGAGGACCCTTGGTAGCTTGCTGGGGTCAGAGACCCCTAGGTGGAGGGCCAGGGGGCACCCTGGGGCCTCTACTGCAAGTCTAGGGAGAGAGGTGGACCCATGGGTAGCTAGCCGGGGTAAGAGGCTCCTAAGTGGAGGGCAAGGGGGCACCCTGGGGCCTCTACTGCAAGTCCAGGGAGAGAGGTGGACCCCTGGGTAGTTTGCTGGGGTCAGAGGCCCCTAGGCGGAGGGACAGGGGGCTTCCTGGGGCCTCTACTGCAAGTCAAGGGAGAAAGTTGGACCCCTGGGTAGCTTGCTTGGGTCAGAGGCCCCTAGGTGGAGGTCAAGGGGGCACCCTGGGGCCTCTACTGCAAGTCCAGGGAGAGTTGTGGACCCTTGTGTAGCTTGCTGGGGTCAGAGGCTCCTTGGTGGAGGGTCAGTGGGCACCCTGGGGCCTATTCTGCAAGTCCAGGGAGAGAGGTGGACCTCTGCGTAGCTTGCTGGGGTCAGAGGCCCCTAGGTGGAAGGCCAGGGGGCACCCTGGGGCCTATCTTGCAAGTCCAGTGAGTAAGGTAGACCCCTGGGTAGCTTGCTGGGGTACGAGATTCTAGGTGGAGGGCCAGGGGGCACCCTGGGGCCTCTACTGCAAGTCCAGGGAGAGAGGTCGACCCCTGGGTAGCTTGCTGGGGTCAGAGGCCCCTAGGTTTAGGGCCAGGGGGCACCCTGGGGCATATACTGCAAGTCCAGGGAGAGAGGTGGACCGTGGGTAGCTTGCTGGGGTCTGAAGCCCATAGGTGGAGGGCCAGGGGGCACCCTGGGGCCTCTACTGCAAGTCTAGGGAGAGAGGTGGACCCATGGGTAGCTAGCTGGGGTAAGAGGCCCCTAAGTGGAGGGCCAGGGGGCACCCTGGGGCCTCTACTGCAAGTCCAGGGAGAGATGTGGACCCCTGGGTAGTTTGCTGGGGTCAGAGGCCCCTAGGCGGAGGGACAGGGGGCTTCCTGGAGCCTCTACTGCAAGTCCAGGGAGAAAGGTGGACCCCTGGGTAGCTTGCTAGGGTCAGAGGCCCCTAGGTGGAGGTCAAGGGGGCACCCTGGGGCCTTTACTGCAATCCCAGGGAGAGTTGTGAACCCTTGTGTAGCTTGCTGGGGTCAGAGGCCCCTTGGTGGAGGGTCAGGGGGCACCCTGGGGCCTATTCTGCAAGTCCAGGGAGAGAGGTGGACCTCTGGGTAGCTTGCTGGGGTCAGAGGCCCCTAGGTGGAGGGCCAGGGGGCACCCTGGGGCCTATCCTGCAAGTCCAGGGAGAGAGGTGGACCCCTGGGTAGCTTGCTGGGGTACGAGGCCCATAGGTGGAGGGCCAGGGGGCACCCTGGGGCCTCTACTGCAAGTCCAGGGAGAGAGGTGGACCCCTGGGTAGCTTGCTGGGGTGAGAGGCCCCTAGGTGGAGGGCCAGAGGGCACCCTGGGGACTATCGTGCAAGTCCAGGGAGAGAGGTGGACCCCTGGGTAGCTTGCTGGGGTACAAGGCCTCTAGGTGGAGGGCCAGGGGGCACCCTGGGGCATATCTTGTTAGTCCAGGGAGTAAGGTGGACCCCTGAGTAGCTTGTTGGGGTACGAGGCCCCTAGGTGGAGGGCCAGGGGGCACTCTGGGGCCTCTACTGCAAGTCCAGGGAGAGAGGTGGACCCCTGGGTAGCTTGCTGGGGTCTTAAGCCCATAGGTGGAGGGCCAGGGGGCACCCTGGGGCCTCTACTGCAAGTCTAGGGAGAGAGGTGGACCCATGGGTAGCTAGCTGGGGTAAGAGGCCCCTAAGTGGAGGGCCAGGGGGCACCCTGGGGCCTCTACTGCAAGTCCAGGGAGAGAGGTGGACCCCTGGGTAGTTTGCTGGGGTCAGAGGCCCCTAGGCGGAGGGACAGGGGGCTTCCTGGGGCCTCTACTGCAAGTCCAGGGAGAAAGGTGGACCCCTGGGTAGCTTGCTAGGGTCAGAGGCCCCTAGGTGGAGGTCAAGGGGGCACCCTGGGGCCTTTACTGCAATCCCAGGGAGATTTGTGGACCCTTGTGTAGCTTGCTGGGGTCAGAGGCCCCTTGGTGGAGGGTCAGGGGGCACCCTGGGGCCTATTCTGCAAGTCCAGGGAGAAAGGTGGACCTCTGGGTAGCTTGCTGGGGTCAGAGGCCCCTAGGTGGAGGGCCAGGGGGCACCCTGGGGCCTATCCTGCAAGTCCAGGGAGAGAGGTGGACCCCTGGGTAGCTTGCTGGGGTACGAGGCCCGTAGGTGGAGGGCCAGGGGGCACCCTGGGGCCTCTACTGCAAGTCCAGGGAGAGAGGTGGACCCCTGGGTAGCTTGCTGGGGTCAGAGGCCCCTAGGTGGAGGGCCAGGGGGCACCCTGGGGCCTATACTTCAAGTCCAGGGAGAGAGGTGGACCCTTGGGTAGCTTCCTAAGGTTAGAGGCCCCTAGGTGGAGGGCCAGAGGGCACCCTGGGGACTATCGTGCAAGTCCAGGGAGAGAGGTGGACCCCTGGGTAGCTTGCTGGGGTAAAAGGCCTCTAGGTGGAGGGCCAGGGGGCACCCTGGGGCATATCTTGGTAGTCCAGGGAGTAAGGTGGACCCCTGAGTAGCTTGTTGGGGTACGAGGCCCCTAGGTGGAGGGCCAGGGGGCACCCTGGGGCCTCTACTGCAAGTCCAGGGAGAGAGGTGGACCCCTGGGTAGCTTGCTGGGGTCTGAAGCCCATAGGTGGAGGGCCAGGGGGCACCCTGGGGCCTCTACTGCAGGTCTAGGGAGAGAGGTGGACCCATGGGTAGCTAGCTGGGATAAGAGGCCCCTAAGTGGAGGGCCAGGGGGCACCCTGGGGCCTCTACTGCAAGTCCAGGGAGAGAGGTGGACCCCTGGGTAGTTTGCTGGGG
Organism: Danio rerio; assembly: GCF_049306965.1. Classification (NCBI taxonomy): domain Eukaryota; kingdom Metazoa; phylum Chordata; class Actinopteri; order Cypriniformes; family Danionidae; genus Danio; species Danio rerio. Next base: position 51,373,681 of record NC_133180.1, on the reverse strand, counting down.
TCAGAGGCCCCTAGGCGGAGGGACAGGGGGCTTCCTGGGGCCTCTACTGCAAGTCCAGGGAGAAAGGTGGACCCCTGGTCAGCTTGCTAGGGTCAGAGGCCCCTAGGTGGAGGTCAAGGGGGCACCCTGGGGCCTTTACTGCAATCCCAGGGAGAGTTGTGGACCCTTGTGTAGCTTGCTGGGGTCAGAGGCCCCTTGGTGGAGGGTCAGGGGGCACCCTGGGGCCTATTCTGCAAGTCCAGGGAGAGAGGTGGACCTCTGGGTAGCTTGCTGGGGTCAGAGGCCCCTAGGCGGAGGGCCAGGGGGCACCCTGGGGCCTATCCTGCAAGTCCAGGGAGAGAGGTGGACCCCTGGGTAGCTTGCTGGGGTACGAGGCCCCTAGGTGGAGGGCCAGGGGGCACCCTGGGGCCTCTACTGCAAGTCCAGGGAGAGAGGTGGACCCCTGGGTAGCTTGCTGGGGTCAGAGGCAACTAGGTGAAAGGACAGGGGTACCCTGAGGCCTATACTGCAAGTCCAAGGAGAGAGGTGGACCCCTGGGTAGCTTCCTGAGGTCAAAGGCCCCTAGGTGGAGAGCCAGGGGGCACCCTGGGGCCTCTCCTGCAACTCCAAGGAGAGAGGTGGACCCCGTGGGTAGCTTGCTGGGGTACGAGGCCCCTAGTTGGAGGGCCAAGGGGCACCCTGGGGCCTCTAGTGCAAGCCCAGGGAGAGAGGTGGACCCCTGGTTAGCTTGCTGGGGTCAGAGGCCACTAGGTGGAGGGCCAGGGGGCTTCTTGGGGCCTCTACTGCAAGTCCAGGGAGAGAGGTGGACCCCTGGGTAGCTTGCTGTTGTCGTAGGCCCCCAGGTGGAGGGCCAGAGGGCTTCTTGGGGCTTCTACTGCAAGTCTAGGGAGAGAGGTGGACCACTGTGTAGCTTGCTGGGGTCAGAGGCCCCTAGGTGGACGGCCTGGGGGCTTCGTGGGGCCTCTACTGCAAGTCAAGGGAGAGAGGTGGACCCCTGGGTAGCTTGCTGGGGTCGGAAGCCCCTTGGTGGAAGGCCAGGGGGCACCCTGGGGCCTATACTGCAAGTCCAGGGAGAGAGGTGGACCCATGGGTAGCTTACTGGGGTCAGAGGCCCTTAGGTGGAGGGCCAGGGGCACCCTGGGGCCTCTACTGCAAGTCCAGGGAGAGAGGTGGACCCCTGGGTAGCTTGCTGGTGTCAGACGCAACTAGGTGGAGGGACAGGGGGTACCCTGGGGCCTATACTGCAAGTCCAGGGAGAGAGGTGGACCCCTGGGTAGCTTGCTGGGGTACGAGGGCCCTAGGTGGAGGGCCAGGGGGCACCCTGGGGCCAATCCTGCAAGTCCAAGGAGAGAGGTGGACCCCTGGGTAGCTTGCTGTGGTACGAGGCCCCTAGTTGGAGGGTGAGGGGGCACCCTGGGGCCTCTACTGCAAGCCCAGGGAGAGAGGTGGACCCCTGGTTAGCTTGCTGGGGTCAGAGGCCGCTAGGTGGAGGGCCAGGGGGCTTCTTGGGGCCTCTACTGCAAGTCCAGGGAGAGAGGTGGACCCCTGGGTAGCTTGCTGGGGTACAAGGCCACTAGGTGGAGAGCCAGGGGGCACCCTGGGGCCTCTACTGCAAGACCATGGAGAGAGGTGGACCCTTGGTAGCTTGCTGGGGTCAGAGACCCCTAGAGGGAGGGCCAGGGGGCACCCTGGGGCCTCTACTGCAAGTCTAGGGAGAGAGGTGGACCCATGGGTAGCTAGCTGGGGTAAGAGGCCCCTAAGTCGATGGCCAGGGGGCACCCTGGGGCCTCTACTGCAAGTCCAGGGAGAGAGGTGGACCCCTGGGTAGTTTGCTGGGGTCAGAGGCCCCTAGGCGGAGGGACAGGGGGCTTCCTGGGGCCTCTACTGCAAGTCCAGGGAGAGAGGTGGACCCCTGGGTAGCTAGCTGGGGTAAGAGGCTCCTAAGTGGAGGGCAAGGGGGCACCCTGGGGCCTCTACTGCAAGTCCAGGGAGAGAGGTGGACCCCTGGGTAGTTTGCTGGGGTCAGAGGCCCCTAGGCGGAGGGACAGGGGGCTTCCTGGGGCCTCTACTGCAAGTCCAGGGAGAAAGGTGGACCCCTGGGTAGCTTGCTTGGGTCAGAGGCCCCTAGGTGGAGGTCAAGGGGGCACCCTGGGGCCTCTACTGCAAGTCCAGGGAGAGTTGTGGACACTTGTGTAGCTTGCTGGGGTCAGAGGCCCCTTGCTGGAGGGTCAGGGGGCACCCTGGGGCCTATTCTGCAAGTCCAGGGAGAGAGGTGGACCTCTGGGTAGCTTGCTGGGGTCAGAGGCCCCTAGGTGGAAGGCCAGGGGGCACCCTGGGGCCTATCTTGCAAGTCCAGGGAGTAAGGTAGACCCCTGGGTAGCTTGCTGGGGTACGAGATTCTAGGTGGAGGGCCAGGGGGCACCCTGGGGCCTCTACTGCAATACCAGGGAGAGAGGTGGACCCCTGGGTAGCTTGCTGGGGTCAGAGGCCCCTAGGTGGAGGGCCAGGGGGCACCCTGGGGCATCTACTGCAAGTCCAGGGAGAGAGGTGGACCCCTGGGTAGCTTGCTGGGATCTGAAGCCCATAGGTGGAGGGCCAGGGGGCACCCTGGGGCCTCTACTGAAAGTCTAGGGAGAGAGGTGGACCCATGGGTAGCTAGCTGGGGTAAGAGGCCCCTAAGTGGAGGGCCAGGGGGCACCCTGGGGCCTCTACTGCAAGTCCAGGGAGAGATGTGGACCCCTGGGTAGTTTGCTGGGGTCAGAGGCCCCTAGGCGGAGGGACAGGGGGCTTCCTGGAGCCTCTACTGTAAGTCCAGGGAGAAAGGTGTACCCCTGGGTAGCTTGCTAGGGTCAGAGGCCCCTAGGTGGAGGGCCAGGGGGTACCCTGGGGCCTATACTTCAAGTCCAGGGAGAGAGGTGGACCCTTGGGTAGCTTCCTAAGGTTAGAGGCCCCTAGGTGGAGGGCCAGAGGGCACCCTGGGGACCATCGTGCAAGTCCAGGGAGAGAGGTGGACCCCTGGGTAGCTTGCTGGGGTACAAGGCCTCTAGGTGGAGGGCCAGGGGGCACCCTGGGGCCTATCTTGCAAGTCCAGGGAGTAAGGTAGACCCCTGGGTAGCTTGCTGGGGTACGAGATTCTAGGTGGAGGGCCAGGGGGCACCCTGGGGCCTCTACTGCAATACCAGGGAGAGAGGTGGACCCCTGGGTAGCTTGCTGGGGTCAGAGGCCCCTAGGTGGAGGGCCAGGGGGCACCCTGGGGCATCTACTGCAAGTCCAGGGAGAGAGGTGGACCCCTGGGTAGCTTGCTGGGATCTGAAGCCCATAGGTGGAGGGCCAGGGGGCACCCTGGGGCCTCTACTGAAAGTCTAGGGAGAGAGGTGGACCCATGGGTAGCTAGCTGGGGTAAGAGGCCCCTAAGTGGAGGGCCAGGGGGCACCCTGGGGCCTCTACTGCAAGTCCAGGGAGAGATGTGGACCCCTGGGTAGTTTGCTGGGGTCAGAGGCCCCTAGGCGGAGGGACAGGGGGCTTCCTGGAGCCTCTACTGTAAGTCCAGGGAGAAAGGTGTACCCCTGGGTAGCTTGCTAGGGTCAGAGGCCCCTAGGTGGAGGGCCAGGGGGTACCCTGGGGCCTATACTTCAAGTCCAGGGAGAGAGGTGGACCCTTGGGTAGCTTCCTAAGGTTAGAGGCCCCTAGGTGGAGGGCCAGAGGGCACCCTGGGGACCATCGTGCAAGTCCAGGGAGAGAGGTGGACCCCTGGGTAGCTTGCTGGGGTACAAGGCCTCTAGGTGGAGGGCCAGGGGGCACCCTGGGGCCTATCTTGCAAGTCCAGGGAGTAAGGTAGACCCCTGGGTAGCTTGCTGGGGTACGAGATTCTAGGTGGAGGGCCAGGGGGCACCCTGGGGACTCTACTGCAAGTCCAGGGAGAGAGGTCGACCCCTGGGTAGCTTGCTGGGGTCAGAGGCCCTTAGGTTTAGGGCCAGGGGGCACCCTGGGGCATCTACTGCAAGTCCAGGGAGAGAGGTGGACCCCTGGGTAGCTTGCTGGGGTCTGAAGCCCATAGGTGGAGGGCCAGGGGGCACCCTGGGGCCTCTAATGCAAATCTAGGGAGAGAGGTGGACCCATGGGTAGCTAGCTGGGGTAAGAGGCCCCTAAGTGGAGGGCCAGGGGGCACCCTGGGGCCTCTACTGCAAGTCCAGGGAGAGATGTGGACCCCTGGGTAGTTTGCTGGGGTCAGAGGCCCCTACGCGGAGGGACAGGGGGCTTCCTGGAGCCTCTACTGCAAGTCCAGGGAGAAAGGTGTACCCCTGGGTAGCTTGCTAGGGTCAGAGGCCCCTAGGTGGAGGTCAAGGGGGCACCCTGGGGCCTTTACTGCAATCCCAGGGAGAGTTGTGGACCCTTGTGTAGCTTGCTGGGGTCAGAGGCCCCTTGGTGGAGGGTCAGGGGGCACCCTGGGGCCTATTCTGCAAGTCCAGGGAGAGAGGTGGACCTCTGGGTAGCTTGCTGGGGTCAGAGGCCCCTACGTGGAGGGCCAGGGGGCACCCTGGGGCCTATCCTGCAAGTCCAGGGAGAGAGGTGGACCCCTGGGTAGCTTGCTGGGGTACATGGCCACTAGGTGGAGAGCCAGGGGGCACCCTGGGGCCTCTACTGCAAGTCCAGGGAGAGAGGTGGACCCCTGGGTAGTTTGCTGGGGTCAGAGGCCCCTAGGCGGAGGGACAGGGGGCTTCCTGGGGCATCTACTGCAAGTCCAGGGAGAGAGGTGGACCCCTGGGTAGCTAGCTGGGGTAAGAGGCTCCTAAGTGGAGGGCAAGGGGGCACCCTTGGGCCACTACTGCAAGTCCAGGGAGAGAGGTGGACCCCTGGGTAGTTTGCTGGGGTCAGAGGCCCCTAGGCGGAGGGACAGGGGGCTTCCTGGGGCCTCTACTGCAAGTCCAGGGAGAAAGGTGGACCCCTGGGTAGCTTGCTTGGGTCAGAGGCCCCTAGGTGGAGGTCAAGGGGGCACCCTGGGGCCTCTACTGCAAGTCCAGGGAGAGTTGTGGACCCTTGTGTAGCTTGCTGGGGTCAGAGGCCCCTTGCTGGAGGGTCAGGGGGCACCCTGGGGCCTTTTCTGCAAGTCCAGGGAGAGAGGTGGACCTCTGGGTAGCTTGCTGGGGTCAGAGGCCCCTAGGTGGAAGGCCAGGGGGCACCCTGGGGCCTATCTTGCAAGTCCAGGGAGTAAGGTAGACCCCTGGGTAGCTTGCTGGGGTACGAGATTCTAGGTGGAGGGCCAGGGGGCACCCTGGGGCCTCTACTGCAAGTCCAGGGAGAGAGGTCGACCCCTGGGTAGCTTGCTGGGGTCAGAGGCCCCTAGGTTTAGGGCCAGGGGGCACCCTGGGGCATATACTGCAAGTCCAGGGAGAGAGGTGGACCGTGGGTAGCTTGCTGGGGTCTGAAGCCCATAGGTGGAGGGCCAGGGGGCACCCTGGGGCCTCTACTGCAAGTCTAGGGAGAGAGGTGGACCCATGGGTAGCTAGCTGGGGTAAGAGGCCCCTAAGTGGAGGGCCAGGGGGCACCCTGGGGCCTCTACTGCAAGTCCAGGGAGAGATGTGGACCCCTGGGTAGTTTGCTGGGGTCAGAGGCCCCTAGGCGGAGGGACAGGGGGCTTCCTGGAGCCTCTACTGCAAGTCCAGGGAGAAAGGTGGACCCCTGGGTAGCTTGCTAGGGTCAGAGGCCCCTAGGTGGAGGTCAAGGGGGCACCCTGGGGCCTTTACTGCAATCCCAGGGAGAGTTGTGAACCCTTGTGTAGCTTGCTGGGGTCAGAGGCCCCTTGGTGGAGGGTCAGGGGGCACCCTGGGGCCTATTCTGCAAGTCCAGGGAGAGAGGTGGACCTCTGGGTAGCTTGCTGGGGTCAGAGGCCCCTAGGTGGAGGGCCAGGGGGCACCCTGGGGCATATCTTGTTAGTCCAGGGAGTAAGGTGGACCCCTGAGTAGCTTGCTGGGGTACAAGGCCACTAGGTGGAGAGCCAGGGGGCACCCTGGGGCCTCTACTGCAAGACCAGGGAGAGAGGTGGACCCTTGGTAGCTTGCTGGGGTCAGAGACCCCTAGGTGGAGGGCCAGGGGGCACCCTGGGGCATCTACTGCAAGTCCAGGGAGAGAGGTGGACCCCTGGGTAGCTTGCTGGGGTCTGAAGCCCATAGGTGGAGGGCCAGGGGGCACCCTGGGGCCTCTACTGCAAGTCTAGGGAGAGAGGTGGACCCATGGGTAGCTAGCTGGGGTAAGAGGCCCCTAAGTGGAGGGCCAGGGGGCACCCTGGGTTCTCTACTGCAAGTCCAGGGAGAGATGTGGACCCTTGGGTAGTTTGCTGGGGTCAGAGGCCCCTAGGCGCAGGGACAGGGGGCTTCCTGGAGCCTCTACTGCAAGTCCAGGGAGAAAGGTTTACCCCTGGGTAGCTTGCTAGGGTCAGAGGCCCCTATGTGGAGGTCAAGGGGGCACCCTGGGGCCTTTACTGCAATCCCAGGGAGAGTTGTGGACCCTTGTGTAGCTTGCTGGGGTCAGAGGCCCCTTGGTGGAGGGTCAGGGGGCACCCTGGGGCCTATTCTGCAAGTCCAGGGAGAGAGGTGGACCCCTGGGTAGTTTGCTGGGGTCAGAGGCCCCTAGGCGGAGGGACAGGGGGCTTCCTGGGGCCTCTACTGCAAGTCCAGGGAGAGAGGTGGACCCCTGGGTAGCTTGCTTGGGTCAGAGACCCCTAGGTGGAGGGCCAGGGGGCACCTTGGGGCCTCTACTTCAAGTCCAGGGAGAGAGGTGGACCCTTGGGTAGCTTCCTAAGGTTTGAGGCCCCTAGGTGGAGGGCCAGAGGGCACCCAGGGGACTATCGTGCAAGTCCAGGGAGAGAGGTGGACCCCTGGGTAGCTTGCTGGGGTACAAGGCATCTAGGTGGAGAGCCAGGGGGCACCCTGGGGCCTCTACTGCAAGACCAGGGAGAGAGGTGGACCCTTGGTAGCTTGCTGGGGTCAGAGACCCCTGGGTGGAGGGCCAGGGGGCACCCTGGGGCCTCTACTGCAAGTCCAGGGAGAGATGTGGACCCCTGGGTAGTTTGCTGGGGTCAGAGGCCCCTAGGCGGAGGGACAGGGGGATTCCTGGAGCCTCTACTGCAAGTCCAGGGAGAAAGGTGTACCCCTGGGTAGCTTGCTAGGGTCAGAGGCCCCTAGGTGGAGGTCAAGGGAGCACCCTGGCGCCTTTACTGCAATCCCAGGGAGAGTTGTGGACCCTTGTGTAGCTTGCTGGGGTCAGAGGCCCCTAGGTGGAGGGCCAGGGGGCACCCTGGGGCCTATCCTGCAAGTCCAGGGAGAGATGTGGACCCCTGGGTAGCTTGCTGGGGTACGAGGCCCCTAGGTGGAGGGCCAGGGGGCACCCTGGGGCCTCTACTGCAAGTCCAGGGAGAGAGGAGGACCCCTGGGTAGCTTGCTGGGGTAAGAGGCTACTAGGTGGAGGGACAGGGGTACCCTGGGGCCTAGACTGCAAGTCCAGGGAGAGAGGTGGACCCCTGGGTAGCTTCCTGAGGTCAAAGGCCCCTAGGTGGAGGGCCAGGGGGCACCCTGGGGCCTATCCTGCAAGTCCAAGGAGAGATGTGGACCGCTGGGTTGCTTGCTGGGGTACGAGGCCCCTAGTTGGAGGGCCAGGGGGCACCCTGGGGCCTCTACTGCAAGCCCAGGGAGAGAGGTGGACCCCTGGTTAGCTTGCTGGGGTCGGAAGCCCCTTGGTCTATGGCCAGGGGGCACCCTGGAGCCTATACTGCAAGTCCAGTGAGAGAGGTGGACACATGGGTAGCTTACTGGGGTCAGAGGCCCCTAGGTGGAGGGCCAGGGGCTTCCTGGGGCCTCTACTGCAAGTCCAGGGAGAGAAGTGGACCCCTGGGTAGCTTGCTGGTGTCAGAGGAAACTAGTTGGTGGGACAGGGGGTACCCTGGGGCCTATACTGCAAGTCCAGGGAGAGAGGTGGACCCCTGGGTAGCTTCCTGAGGTCAGAGGCCCCTAGGTGGAGGGCCAGGGCGCACCCTGGGGCCTATCATGCAAGTCCAGGGAGAGAGGTGGACCCCTGGGTAGCTTGCTGGGGTACGAGGCCCCTAGTTGGAGGGCCAGGGGGCAGCCTGGGGCCTCTACTGCAAGTCCAGGGAGAGAGGTGGACCCCTGGGTACCTTCCTGGGGTCAGAGTCCCTTAGGTGGAGGGCCAGGAGGCACCCTAGGGCCTCTACTGCAAGTCCAGGGTGAGAGGTGGACCCCTGGGTAGCTTGCTGGGGTCAGAGGCCCCTAGGCGGAGGGACAGGGGGCTTCCTGGGGGCTCTACTGCAAGTCCAGGGAGAAAGGTGGACCCCTTGGTAGCTTGCTTGGGTCAGAGGCCTCTAGGTGGAGGTCAAGGGGGCACCCTGGGGCCTCTACTGCAAGTCCAGGGAGAGAGGTGGACCCCTGGGTAGCTTGCTGGGGTCAGAGGCCCCTAGGTGGAGGGCCAGGGGGCACCCTGGGGCCTCCACTGCAAGTACAGGGAAAGAGGTGGACCCCTTGGTAGCTTGCTGGGGTCAGAAGCCTCTAGGTGGAGGGCCAGGGGGCACCCTGGGGCCTCTACTGCAAGTCCAGGGAGAGAGGTGGACCCCTGGGTAGCTTGCTGGGGTCTGAAGCCCTTAGGCGGAGGGCCAGGGGGTACCCTGGGGCCTACACTTCAAGTCCAGGGAGAGAGGTGGACCCTTGGGTAGCTTCCTAAGGTTAGAGGCCCCTAGGTGGAGGGCCAGAGGGCACGCTGGGGACTATTGTGCAAGTCCAGGGAGAGAGGTGGACCCCTGGGTAGCTTGCTGGGGTACAAGGCCTCTAGGTGGAGGGCCAGGGGGCACCCTGGGGCCTCTACTGCAAGTCCAGGGAGAGAGGTGGACCGAATTGGTAGCTTGCTTGGGTCAGAGACCCCTAAGTGGAGGGCCAGGGGGCACCTTGGGGCCTCTACTGCAAGTCTAGATAGAGAGGTGGATCCATGGGTAGCTTGCTGGGGTACGAGTCCCCTAGGTGGAGGGCCAGGGGGCACCCTGGGGCCTCTACTGCAAGTCCAGGGAGAGAGGTGGACCCCTGGGTAGCTTGCTTGGGTCAGAGACCCCTAGGTGGAGGGCCAGGGGGCACCTTGGGGCCTCTACTGCAAGTCTAGGTAGAGAGGTGGACCCCTGGGTAGCTTGCTGGGGTACGAGTCCCCTAGGTGGAGGGCCAGGGGGCACCCTGGGGCCTCTACTGCAAGTCCAGGGAGAGAAGTGGACCCCTGGGTAGCTTCCTGGGGTCAGAGGCCCCTAGGTGTAGGGCCAGGGGGCACCCTGGGGCCTATCCTGCAAGTCCAGGGAGAGAGGTGGACCCCTGGGTAGCTTGCTGGTGTCAGACGCAACTAGGTGGAGGGACAGGGGGTACCCTGGGGCCTATACTGCAATCCCAGGGAGAGTTGTGGACCCTTGTGTAGCTTGCTGGGGTCAGAGACCCCTTGGTGGAGGGTCAGGGGGCACCCTGGGGCCTATTTTGCAAGTCCAGGGAGAGAGGTGGACCTCTGGGTAGCTTGCTGGGGTCAGAGGCCCCTAGGTGGAGGGCCAGGGGGCACCCTGGGGCCTATCCTGCAAGTCCAGGGAGAGAGGTGGACCCCTGGGTAGCTTGCTGGGGTACGAGGCCCCTAGGTGGAGGGCCAGGGGGCACCCTGGGGCCTCTACTGCAAGTCCAGGGAGAGAGGTGGACCCCTGGGTAGCTTGCTGGGGTCAGAGGCCCCTAGGTGGAGGGCCAGGGGGCACCCTGGGGCCTCCACTGCAAGTCCAGGGAAAGAGGTGGACCCCTTTGTAGCTTGCTGGGGTCAGAGGCCTCTAGGTGGAGGGCCAGGGGGCACCCTGGGGCCTCTACTGCAAGTCCAGGGAGAGAGGTGGACCCCTGGGTAGCTTGCTGGGGTCTGAAGCCCATAGGTGGAGGGCCAGGGGGTACCCTGGGGCCTATACTTCAAGTCCAGGGAGAGAGGTGGACCCTTGGGTAGCTTCCTAAGGTTAGAGGCCCCTAAGTGGAGGGCCAGAGGGCACCCTGGGGACTATCGTGCAAGTCCAGGGAGAGAGGTGGACCCCTGGGTAGCTTGCTGGGGTACAAGGCCTCTAGGTGGAGGGCCAGGGGGCACCCTGGGGCCTATCTTGCAAGTCCAGGGCGTAAGGTAGACCCCTGGGTAGCTTGCTGGGGTTCGAGATTCTAGGTGGAGGGCCAGGGGGCACCCTTGGGACTCTACTGCAAGTCCAGGGAGAGAGGTCGACCCCTGGGTAGCTTGCTGGGGTCAGAGGCCCCTAGGTTTAGGGCCAGGGGGCACCCTGGGGCATCTACTGCAAGTCCAGGGAGAGAGGTGGACCCCTGGGTAGCTTGCTGGGGTCTGAAGCCCATAGGTGGAGGGCCAGGGGGCACCCTGGGGCCTCTACTGCAAATCTAGGGAGAGAGGTGGACCCATGGGTAGCTAGCTGGGGTAAGAGGCCCCTAAGTGGAGGGCCAGGGGGCACCCTGGGGCCTCTACTGCAAGTCCAGGGAGAGATGTGGACCCCTGGGTAGTTTGCTGGGGTCAGAGGCCCCTAGGCGGAGGGACAGGGGGCTTCCTGGAGCCTCTACTGCAAGTCCAGGGAGAAAGGTGTACACCTGGGTAGCTTGCTAGGGTCAGAGGCCCCTAGGTGGAGGTCAAGGGGGCACCCTGGGGCCTTTACTGCAATCCCAGGGAGAGTTGTGGACCCTTGTGTAGCTTGCTGGGGTCAGAGGCCCCTTGGTGGAGGGTCAGGGGGCACCCTGGGGCCTATTCTGCAAGTCCAGGGAGAGAGGTGGACCTCTGGGTAGCTTGCTGGGGTCAGAGGCCCCTAGGTGGAGGGACAGGGCCACCCTGGGGCCTATCCTGCAAGTCCAGGGAGAGAGGTGGACCCCTGGGTAGCTTGCTGGGGTACAAGGCCACTAGGTGGAGAGCCAGGGGGCACCCTGGGGCCTCTACTGCAAGACCAGGGAGAGAGGTGGACCCTTGGTAGCTTGCTGGGGTCAGAGACCCCTAGGTGGAGGGCCAGGGGGCACCTTGGGGCCTCTACTGCAAGTCCAGGGAGAGAGGTGGACCCCTGGGTAGTTTGCTGGGGTCAGAGGCCCCTAGGCGGAGGGACAGGGGGCTTCCTGGGGCCTCTACTGCAAGTCCAGGGAGAGAGGTGGACCCCTGGGTAGCTAGCTGGGGTAAGAGGCTCCTAAGTGGAGGGCAAGGGGGCACCCTGGGGCCTCTACTGCAAGTCCAGGGAGAGAGGTGGACCCCTGGGTAGTTTGCTGGGGTCAGAGGCCCCTAGGCGGAGGGACAGGGGGCTTCCTGGGGCCTCTACTGCAAGTCCAGGGAGAAAGGTGGACCCCTGGGTAGCTTGCTTGGGTCAGAGGCCCCTAGGTGGAGGTCAAGGGGGCACCCTGGGGCCTCTACTGCAAGTCCAGGGAGAATTGTGGACCCTTGTGTAGCTTGCTGGGGTCAGAGGCCCCTTGCTGGAGGGTCAGGGGGCACCCTGGGGTCTATTCTGCAAGTCCAGGGAGAGAGGTGGACCTCTGGGTAGCTTGCTGGGGTCAGAGGCTCCTAGGTGGAAGGCCAGGGGGCACCCTGGGGCCTATCTTGCAAGTCCAGGGAGTAAGGTAGACCCCTGGGTAGCTTGCTGGGGTACGAGATTCTAGGTGGAGGGCCAGGGGGCACCTTGGGGCCTCTACTGCAATACCAGGGAGAGAGGTGGACCCCTGGGTAGCTTGCTGGGGTCAGAGGCCCCTAGGTGGAGGGCCAGGGGGCACCCTGGGGCATCTACTGCAAGTCCAGGGAGAGAGGTGGACCCCTGGGTAGCTTGCTGGGGTCTGAAGCCCATAGGTGGAGGGCCAGGGGGCACCCTGGGGCCTCTACTGCAAGTCTAGGGAGAGAGGTGGACCCATGGGTAGCTAGCTGGGGTAAGAGGCCCCTAAGTGGAGGGCCAGGGGGCACCCTGGGGCCTCTACTGCAAGTCCAGGGAGAGATGTGGACCCCTTGGTAGTTTGCTGGGGTCAGAGGCCCCTAGGCGCAGGGACAGGGGGCTTCCTGGAGCCTCTACTGCAAGTCCAGGGAGAAAGGTGTACCGCTGGGTAGCTTGCTAGGGTCAGAGGCCCTTAGCTGGAGGTCAAGGGGGCACCCTGGGGCCTTTACTGCAATCCCAGGGAGAGTTGTGGACCCTTGTGTAGTTTGCTGGGGTCAGAGGCCCCTTGGTGGAGGGTCAGGGGGCACCCTGGGGCCTATTCTGCAAGTCCAGGGAGAGAGGTGGACCTCTGGGTAGCTTGCTGGGGTCAGAGGCCCCTAGGTGGAGGGCCAGGGGGCACCCTGGGGCCTATCCTGCAAGTCCAGGGAGAGAGGTGGACCCCTGGGTAGCTTGCTGGGGTACGAGGCCCCTAGGTGGAGGGCCAGGGGGCACCCTGGGGCCTCTACTGCAAGTCCAGGGAGAGAGGTGGACCCCTAGGTAGCTTGCTGGGGTCAGAGGCCCCTAGGTGGAGGGCCAGGGGGCACCCTGGGGCCTCCACTGCAAGTCCAGGGAAAGAGGTGGACCCCTGGGTAGCTTGCTGGGGTCAGAGGCCTCTAGGTGGAGGGCCAGGGGGCACCCTGGGGCCTCTACTGCAAGTCCAGGGAGAGAGGTGGACCCCTGGGTAGCTTGCTGGGGTCTGAAGCCCATAGGTGGAGGGCCAGGGGGTACCCTGGGGCCTTTACTTCAAGTCCAGGGAGAGAGGTGGACCCTTGGGTAGCTTCCTAAGGTTAGAGGCCCCTAGGTGGAGGGCCAGAGGGCACCCTGGGGACAATCGTGCAAGTCCAGGGAGAGAGGTGGACCCCTGGGTAGCTTGCTGGGGTACGAGATTCTAGGTGGAGGGCCAGGGGGCACCCTGGGGCCTCTACTGCAAGTCCAGGGAGAGAGGTCGACCCCTGGGTAGCTTGCTGGGGTCAGAGGCCCCTAGTTTTAGGGCCAGGGGGCACCCTGGGGCATCTACTGCAAGTCCAGGGAGAGAGGTGGACCCCTGGGTAGCTTGCTGGGGTCTGAAGCCCATAGGTGGAGGGCCAGGGGGCACCCTGGGGTCTCTACTGCAAGTCTAGGGAGAGAGGTGGACCCATGGGTAGCTAGCTGGGGTAAGAGGCCCCTAAGTGGAGGGCCAGGGGGCACCCTGGGGCCTCTACTGCAAGTCCAGGGAGAGATGTGGACCCCTGGGTAGTTTGCTGGGGTCAGAGGCCCCTAGGCGGAGGGACAGGGGGCTTCCTGGAGCCTCTACTGCAAGTCCAGGGAGAAAGGTGTACCCCTGGGTAGCTTGCTAGGGTCAGAGGCCCCTAGGTGGAGGTCAAGGGGGCACCCTGGGGCCTTTACTGCAAGTCCAGGGAAAGAGGTGGACCCCTGGGTAGCTTGCTGGGGTCAGAGGCCTCTAGGTGGAGGGCCAGGGGGCACCCTGGGGCCTCTACTGCAAGTCCAGGGAGAGAGGTGGACCCCTGGGTAGCTTGCTGGGGTCTGAAGCCCATAGGTGGAGGGCCAGGGGGTACCCTGGGGCCTTTACTTCAAGTCCAGGGAGAGAGGTGGACCCTTGGGTAGCTTCCTAAGGTTAGAGGCCCCTAGGTGGAGGGCCAGAGGGCACCCTGGGGACAATCGTGCAAGTCCAGGGAGAGAGGTGGACCCCTGGGTAGCTTGCTGGGGTACAAGGCCTCTAGGTGGAGGGCCAGGGGGCACCCTGGGGCCTATCTTGCAAGTCCAGGGAGTAAGGTAGACCCCTGGGTAGCTTGCTGGGGTACGAGATTCTAGGTGGAGGGCCAGGGGGCACCCTGGGGCCTCTACTGCAAGTCCATGGAGAGAGGTCGACCCCTGGGTAGCTTGCTGGGGTCAGAGGCCCCTAGTTTTAGGGCCAGGGGGCACCCTGGGGCATCTACTGCAAGTCCAGGGAGAGAGGTGGACCCCTGGGTAGCTTGCTGGGGTCTGAAGCCCATAGGTGGAGGGCCAGGGGGCACCCTGGGGTCTCTACTGCAAGTCTAGGGAGAGAGGTGGACCCATGGGTAGCTAGCTGGGGTAAGAGGCCCCTAAGTGGAGGGCCAGGGGGCACCCTGGGGCCTCTACTGCAAGTCCAGGGAGAGATGTGGACCCCTGGGTAGTTTGCTGGGGTCAGAGGCCCCTAGGCGGAGGGACAGGGGGCTTCCTGGAGCCTCTACTGCAAGTCCAGGGAGAAAGGTGTACCCCTGGGTAGCTTGCTAGGGTCAGAGGCCCCTAGGTGGAGGTCAAGGGGGCACCCTGGGGCCTTTACTGCAATCCCAGGGAGAGTTGTGGACCCTTGTGTAGCTTGCTGGGGTCAGAGGCCCCTTGGTGGAGGGTCAGGGGGCACCCTGGGGCCTATTCTGCAAGTCCAGGGAGAGAGGTGGACCTCTGGGTAGCTTGCTGGGGTCAGAGGCCCCTAGGTGGAGGGCCAGGGGGCACCCTGGGGCCTATCCTGCAAGTCCAGGGAGAGAGGTGGACCCCTGGGTAGCTTGCTGGGGTACGAGGCCTATAGGTGGAGGGCCAGGGGGCACCCTGGGGCCTCTACTGCAAGTCCAGGGAGAGAGGTGGACCCCAGGGTAGCTTGCTGGGGTCAGAGGCCCCTAGGTGGAGGGCCAGGGGGCACCCTGGGGCCTCTACTGCAAGACCAGGGAAAAAGGTGGACCCCTGGGTAGCTTGCTGGGGTCAGAGGCCTCTAGGTGGAGGGCCAGGGGGCACCCTGGGGCCTATCTTGGTAGTCCAGGGAGTGAGGTGGACCCCTGAGTAGCTTGCTGGGGTACGAGGCCCCTAGGTGGAGGGCCAGGGGGCACCCTGGGGCCTCTACTGCAAGTCCAGGGAGAGAGGTGGACCCCTGGGTAGCTTGCTGGGGTCTGAAGCCCATAGGTGGAGGGCCAGGGGGCACCCTGGGGCCTCTACTGCAAGTCTAGGGAGAGAGGTGGACCCATGGGTAGCTAGCTGGGCTAAGAGGCCCCTAAGTGGAGGGCCAGGGGGCACCCTGGGGCCTCTACTGCAAGTCCAGGGAGAGAGGTGGACCCCTGGGTAGTTTGCTGGGGTTTGAGGCCCCTAGGCGGAGGGACAGGGGGCTTCCTGAGGCCTCTACTGCAAGTCCAGGGAGAAAGGTGGACCCCTGGGTAGCTTGTTAGGGTCAGAGGCCCCTAGGTGGAGGTCAAGGGGGCACCCTGGGGCCTTTACTGCAATCCCAGTGAGAGTTTGGACCCTTGTGTAGCTTGCTGGGGTCAGAGGCCCCTTGGTGGAGGGTCAGGGGGCACCCTGGGTTCTATTTTGCAAGTCCAGGGAGAGAGGTGGACCTCTGGGTAGCTTGCTGGGGTCAGAGGCCCCTAGGTGGAGGGCCAGGGGGCACCCTGGGGCCTATCCTGCAAGTCCAGGGAGAGAGGTGGACCCCTGGGTAGCTTGCTGGGGTACGAGGCCCCTAGGTGGAGGGCCAGGGGGCACCCTGGGGCCTCTACTGCAAGTCCAGGGAGAGAGGTGGACCCCTGGGTAGCTTGCTGGGGTCAGAGGCCCCTAGGTGGAGGGCCAGGGGGCACCCTGGGGCCTCCACTGCAAGTCCAGGGAAAGAGGTGGACCCCTTTGTAGCTTGCTGGGGTCAGAGGCCTCTAGGTGGAGGGCCAGGGGGCACCCTGGGGCCTCTACTGCAAGTCCAGGGAGAGAGGTGGACCCCTGGGTAGCTTGCTGGGGTCTGAAGCCCATAGGTGGAGGGCCAGGGGGTACCCTGGGGCCTATACTTCAAGTCCAGGGAGAGAGGTGGACCCTTGGGTAGCTTCCTAAGGTTAAAGGCCCCTAGGTGGAGGGCCAGAGGGCACCCTGGGGACTATCGTGCAAGTCCAGGGAGAGAGGTGGACCCCTGGGTAGCTTGCTGGGGTACAAGGCCTCTAGGTGGAGGGCCAGGGGGCACCCTGGGGCCTATCTTGCAAGTCCAGGGAGTAAGGTAGACCCCTGGGTAGCTTGCTGGGGTACGAGATTCTAGGTGGAGGGCCAGGGGGCACCCTGGGGACTCTACTGCAAGTCCAGGGAGAGAGGTCGACCCCTGGGTAGCTTGCTGGGGTCAGAGGCCCCTAGGTTTAGGGCCAGGGGGCACCCTGGGGCATCTACTGCAAGTCCAGGGAGAGAGGTGGACCCCTGGGTAGCTTGCTGGGGTCTGAAGCCCATAGGTGGAGGGCCAGGGGGCACCCTGGGGCCTCTACTGCAAATCTAGGGAAAGAGGTGGACCCATTGGTAGCTAGCTGGGGTAAGAGGCCCCTAAGTGGAGGGCCAGGGGGCACCCTGGGGCCTCTACTGCAAGTCCAGGGAGAGATGTGGACCCCTGGGTAGTTTGCTGGGGTCAGAGGCCCCTAGGCGGAGGGACAGGGGGCTTCCTGGAGCCTCTACTGCAAGTCCAGGGAGAAAGGTGTACCCCTGGGTAGCTTGCTAGGGTCAGAGGCCCCTAGGTGGAGGTCAAGGGGGCACCCTGGGGCCTTTACTGCAATCCCAGGGAGAGTTGTGGACCCTTGTGTAGCTTGCTGGGGTCAGAGGCCCCTTGGTGGAGGGTCAGGGGGCACCCTGGGGCCTATTCTGCAAGTCCAGGGAGAGAGGTGGACCTCTGGGTAGCTTGCTGGGGTCAGAGGCCCCTAGGTGGAGGGCCAGGGCCACCCTGGGGCCTATCCTGCAAGTCCAGGGAGAGAGGTGGACCCCTGGGTAGCTTGCTGGGGTACAAGGCCACTAGGTGGAGAGCCAGGGGGCACCCTGGGGCCTCTACTGCAAGACCAGGGAGAGAGGTGGACCCTTGGTAGCTTGCTGGGGTCAGAGACCCCTAGGTGGAGGGCCAGGGGGCACCCTGGGGCCTCTACTGCAAGTCTAGGGAGAGAGGTGGACCCATGGGTAGCTAGCTGGGGTAAGAGGCCCCTAAGTCGATGGCCAGGGGGCACCCTGGGGCCTCTACTGCAAGTCCAGGGAGAGAGGTGGACCCCTGGGTAGTTTGCTGGGGTCAGAGGCCCCTAGGTGGAGGGCCAGGGGGCACCCTGGGGCCTCTACTGCAAGTCCAGGGAGAGAGGTGGACCCCTAGGTAGCTTGCTGGGGTCAGAGGCCCCTAGGTGGAGGGCCAGGGGGCACCCTGGGGCCTCCACTGCAAGTCCAGGGAAAGAGGTGGACCCCTGGGTAGCTTGCTGGGGTCAGAGGCCTCTAGGTGGAGGGCCAGGGGGCACCCTGGGGCCTCTACTGCAAGTCCAGGGAGAGAGGTGGACCCCTGGGTAGCTTGCTGGGGTCTGAAGCCCATAGGTGGAGGGCCAGGGGGTACCCTGGGGCCTTTACTTCAAGTCCAGGGAGAGAGGTGGACCCTTGGGTAGCTTCCTAAGGTTAGAGGCCCCTAGGTGGAGGGCCAGAGGGCACCCTGGGGACAATCGTGCAAGTCCAGGGAGAGAGGTGGACCCCTGGGTAGCTTGCTGGGGTACGAGATTCTAGGTGGAGGGCCAGGGGGCACCCTGGGGCCTCTACTGCAAGTCCAGGGAGAGAGGTCGACCCCTGGGTAGCTTGCTGGGGTCAGAGGCCCCTAGTTTTAGGGCCAGGGGGCACCCTGGGGCATCTACTGCAAGTCCAGGGAGAGAGGTGGACCCCTGGGTAGCTTGCTGGGGTCTGAAGCCCATAGGTGGAGGGCCAGGGGGCACCCTGGGGTCTCTACTGCAAGTCTAGGGAGAGAGGTGGACCCATGGGTAGCTAGCTGGGGTAAGAGGCCCCTAAGTGGAGGGCCAGGGGGCACCCTGGGGCCTCTACTGCAAGTCCAGGGAGAGATGTGGACCCCTGGGTAGTTTGCTGGGGTCAGAGGCCCCTAGGCGGAGGGACAGGGGGCTTCCTGGAGCCTCTACTGCAAGTCCAGGGAGAAAGGTGTACCCCTGGGTAGCTTGCTAGGGTCAGAGGCCCCTAGGTGGAGGTCAAGGGGGCACCCTGGGGCCTTTACTGCAAGTCCAGGGAAAGAGGTGGACCCCTGGGTAGCTTGCTGGGGTCAGAGGCCTCTAGGTGGAGGGCCAGGGGGCACCCTGGGGCCTCTACTGCAAGTCCAGGGAGAGAGGTGGACCCCTGGGTAGCTTGCTGGGGTCTGAAGCCCATAGGTGGAGGGCCAGGGGGTACCCTGGGGCCTTTACTTCAAGTCCAGGGAGAGAGGTGGACCCTTGGGTAGCTTCCTAAGGTTAGAGGCCCCTAGGTGGAGGGCCAGAGGGCACCCTGGGGACAATCGTGCAAGTCCAGGGAGAGAGGTGGACCCCTGGGTAGCTTGCTGGGGTACAAGGCCTCTAGGTGGAGGGCCAGGGGGCACCCTGGGGCCTATCTTGCAAGTCCAGGGAGTAAGGTAGACCCCTGGGTAGCTTGCTGGGGTACGAGATTCTAGGTGGAGGGCCAGGGGGCACCCTGGGGCCTCTACTGCAAGTCCATGGAGAGAGGTCGACCCCTGGGTAGCTTGCTGGGGTCAGAGGCCCCTAGTTTTAGGGCCAGGGGGCACCCTGGGGCATCTACTGCAAGTCCAGGGAGAGAGGTGGACCCCTGGGTAGCTTGCTGGGGTCTGAAGCCCATAGGTGGAGGGCCAGGGGGCACCCTGGGGTCTCTACTGCAAGTCTAGGGAGAGAGGTGGACCCATGGGTAGCTAGCTGGGGTAAGAGGCCCCTAAGTGGAGGGCCAGGGGGCACCCTGGGGCCTCTACTGCAAGTCCAGGGAGAGATGTGGACCCCTGGGTAGTTTGCTGGGGTCAGAGGCCCCTAGGCGGAGGGACAGGGGGCTTCCTGGAGCCTCTACTGCAAGTCCAGGGAGAAAGGTGTACCCCTGGGTAGCTTGCTAGGGTCAGAGGCCCCTAGGTGGAGGTCAAGGGGGCACCCTGGGGCCTTTACTGCAATCCCAGGGAGAGTTGTGGACCCTTGTGTAGCTTGCTGGGGTCAGAGGCCCCTTGGTGGAGGGTCAGGGGGCACCCTGGGGCCTATTCTGCAAGTCCAGGGAGAGAGGTGGACCTCTGGGTAGCTTGCTGGGGTCAGAGGCCCCTAGGTGGAGGGCCAGGGGGCACCCTGGGGCCTATCCTGCAAGTCCAGGGAGAGAGGTGGACCCCTGGGTAGCTTGCTGGGGTACGAGGCCTATAGGTGGAGGGCCAGGGGGCACCCTGGGGCCTCTACTGCAAGTCCAGGGAGAGAGGTGGACCCCAGGGTAGCTTGCTGGGGTCAGAGGCCCCTAGGTGGAGGGCCAGGGGGCACCCTGGGGCCTCTACTGCAAGACCAGGGAAAAAGGTGGACCCCTGGGTAGCTTGCTGGGGTCAGAGGCCTCTAGGTGGAGGGCCAGGGGGCACCCTGGGGCCTATCTTGGTAGTCCAGGGAGTGAGGTGGACCCCTGAGTAGCTTGCTGGGGTACGAGGCCCCTAGGTGGAGGGCCAGGGGGCACCCTGGGGCCTCTACTGCAAGTCCAGGGAGAGAGGTGGACCCCTGGGTAGCTTGCTGGGGTCTGAAGCCCATAGGTGGAGGGCCAGGGGGCACCCTGGGGCCTCTACTGCAAGTCTAGGGAGAGAGGTGGACCCATGGGTAGCTAGCTGGGCTAAGAGGCCCCTAAGTGGAGGGCCAGGGGGCACCCTGGGGCCTCTACTGCAAGTCCAGGGAGAGAGGTGGACCCCTGGGTAGTTTGCTGGGGTTTGAGGCCCCTAGGCGGAGGGACAGGGGGCTTCCTGGGGCCTCTACTGCAAGTCCAGGGAGAAAGGTGGACCCCTGGGTAGCTTGTTAGGGTCAGAGGCCCCTAGGTGGAGGTCAAGGGGGCACCCTGGGGCCTTTACTGCAATCCCAGTGAGAGTTTGGACCCTTGTGTAGCTTGCTGGGGTCAGAGGCCCCTTGGTGGAGGGTCAGGGGGCACCCTGGGTTCTATTTTGCAAGTCCAGGGAGAGAGGTGGACCTCTGGGTAGCTTGCTGGGGTCAGAGGCCCCTAGGTGGAGGGCCAGGGGGCACCCTGGGGCCTATCCTGCAAGTCCAGGGAGAGAGGTGGACCCCTGGGTAGCTTGCTGGGGTACGAGGCCCCTAGGTGGAGGGCCAGGGGGCACCCTGGGGCCTCTACTGCAAGTCCAGGGAGAGAGGTGGACCCCTGGGTAGCTTGCTGGGGTCAGAGGCCCCTAGGTGGAGGGCCAGGGGGCACCCTGGGGCCTCCACTGCAAGTCCAGGGAAAGAGGTGGACCCCTTTGTAGCTTGCTGGGGTCAGAGGCCTCTAGGTGGAGGGCCAGGGGGCACCCTGGGGCCTCTACTGCAAGTCCAGGGAGAGAGGTGGACCCCTGGGTAGCTTGCTGGGGTCTGAAGCCCATAGGTGGAGGGCCAGGGGGTACCCTGGGGCCTATACTTCAAGTCCAGGGAGAGAGGTGGACCCTTGGGTAGCTTCCTAAGGTTAAAGGCCCCTAGGTGGAGGGCCAGAGGGCACCCTGGGGACTATCGTGCAAGTCCAGGGAGAGAGGTGGACCCCTGGGTAGCTTGCTGGGGTACAAGGCCTCTAGGTGGAGGGCCAGGGGGCACCCTGGGGCCTATCTTGCAAGTCCAGGGAGTAAGGTAGACCCCTGGGTAGCTTGCTGGGGTACGAGATTCTAGGTGGAGGGCCAGGGGGCACCCTGGGGACTCTACTGCAAGTCCAGGGAGAGAGGTCGACCCCTGGGTAGCTTGCTGGGGTCAGAGGCCCCTAGGTTTAGGGCCAGGGGGCACCCTGGGGCATCTACTGCAAGTCCAGGGAGAGAGGTGGACCCCTGGGTAGCTTGCTGGGGTCTGAAGCCCATAGGTGGAGGGCCAGGGGGCACCCTGGGGCCTCTACTGCAAATCTAGGGAAAGAGGTGGACCCATTGGTAGCTAGCTGGGGTAAGAGGCCCCTAAGTGGAGGGCCAGGGGGCACCCTGGGGCCTCTACTGCAAGTCCAGGGAGAGATGTGGACCCCTGGGTAGTTTGCTGGGGTCAGAGGCCCCTAGGCGGAGGGACAGGGGGCTTCCTGGAGCCTCTACTGCAAGTCCAGGGAGAAAGGTGTACCCCTGGGTAGCTTGCTAGGGTCAGAGGCCCCTAGGTGGAGGTCAAGGGGGCACCCTGGGGCCTTTACTGCAATCCCAGGGAGAGTTGTGGACCCTTGTGTAGCTTGCTGGGGTCAGAGGCCCCTTGGTGGAGGGTCAGGGGGCACCCTGGGGCCTATTCTGCAAGTCCAGGGAGAGAGGTGGACCTCTGGGTAGCTTGCTGGGGTCAGAGGCCCCTAGGTGGAGGGCCAGGGCCACCCTGGGGCCTATCCTGCAAGTCCAGGGAGAGAGGTGGACCCCTGGGTAGCTTGCTGGGGTACAAGGCCACTAGGTGGAGAGCCAGGGGGCACCCTGGGGCCTCTACTGCAAGACCAGGGAGAGAGGTGGACCCTTGGTAGCTTGCTGGGGTCAGAGACCCCTAGGTGGAGGGCCAGGGGGCACCCTGGGGCCTCTACTGCAAGTCTAGGGAGAGAGGTGGACCCATGGGTAGCTAGCTGGGGTAAGAGGCCCCTAAGTCGATGGCCAGGGGGCACCCTGGGGCCTCTACTGCAAGTCCAGGGAGAGAGGTGGACCCCTGGGTAGTTTGCTGGGGTCAGAGGCCCCTAGGCGGAGGGACAGGGGGCTTCCTGGGGCCTCTACTGCAAGTCCAGGGAGAGAGGTGGACCCCTGGGTAGCTAGCTGGGGTAAGAGGCTCCTAAGTGGAGGGCAAGGGGGCACCCTGGGGCCTCTACTGCAAGTCCAGGGAGAGAGGTGGACCCCTGGGTAGTTTGCTGGGGTCAGAGGCCCCTAGGCGGAGGGACAGGGGGCTTCCTGGGGCCTCTTCTGCAAGTCCAGGGAGAAAGGTGGACCCCTGGGTAGCTTGCTTGGGTCAGAGGCCCCTAGGTGGAGGTCAAGGGGGCACCCTGGGGCCTCTACTGCAAGTCCAGGGAGAGTTGTGGACCCTTGTGTAGCTTGCTGGGGTCAGAGGCCCCTAGGTGGAGGGTCAGGGGGCACCCTGGGGCCTATTCTGCAAGTCCAGGGAGAGAGGTGGACCTCTGGGTAGCTTGCTGGGGTCAGAGGCCCCTAGGTGGAAGGCCAGGGGGCACCCTGGGGCCTATCTTGCAAGTCCAGGGAGTAAGGTAGACCCCTGGGTAGCTTGCTGGGGTACGAGATTCTAGGTGGAGGGCCAGGGGGCACCCTGGGGCCTCTACTGCAATACCAGGGAGAGAGGTGGACCCCTGGGTAGCTTGCTGGGGTCAGAGGCCCCTAGGTGGAGGGCCAGGGGGCACCCTGGGGCATCTACTGCAAGTCCAGGGAGAGAGGTGGACCCCTGGGTAGCTTGCTGGGGTCTGAAGCCCATAGGTGGAGGGCCAGGGGACACCCTGGGGCCTCTACTGCAAGTCTAGGGAGAGAGGTGGACCCATGGGTAGCTAGCTGGGGTAAGAGGCCCCTAAGTGGAGGGCCAGGGGGCACCCTGGGGCCTCTACTGCAAGTCCAGGGAGAGATGTGGACCCCTTAGTGGTTTGCTGGGGTCAGAGGCCCCTAGGCGCAGGGACAGGGGGCTTCCTGGAGCCTCTACTGCAAGTCCAGGGAGAAAGGTGTACCGCTGGGTAGCTTGCTAGGGTCAGAGGCCCTTAGCTGGAGGTCAAGGGGGCACCCTGGGGCCTTTACTGCAATCCCAGGGAGAGTTGTGGACCCTTGTGTAGCTTGCTGGGGTCAGAGGCCCCTAGGTGGAGGGCCAGGGGGCACCCTGGGGCCTATCCTGCAAGTCCAGGGAGAGAGGTGGACCCCTGGGTAGCTTGCTGGGGTACGAGGCCCCTAGGTGGAGGGCCAGGGGGCACCCTGGGGCCTCTACTGCAAGTCCAGGGAGAGAGGTGGACCCCTGGGTAGCTTGCTGGGGTCAGAGGCCCCTAGGTGGAGGGCCAGGGGGCACCCTGGGGCCTCCACTGCAAGTCCAGGGAAAGAGGTGGACCCCTGGGTAGCTTGCTGGGGTCAGAGGCCTCTAGGTGGAGGGCCAGGGGGCACCCTGGGGCCTCTACTGCAAGTCCAGGGAGAGAGGTGGACCCCTGGGTAGCTTGCTGGGGTCTGAAGCCCATAGGTGGAGGGCCAGGGGGTACCCTGGGGCCTTTACTTCAAGTCCAGGGAGAGAGGTGGACCCTTGGGTAGCTTCCTAAGGTTAGAGGCCCCTAGGTGGAGGGCCAGAGGGCACCCTGGGGACTATCGTGCAAGTCCAGGGAGAGAGGTGGACCCCTGGGTAGCTTGCTGGGGTACAAGGCCTCTAGGTGGAGGGCCAGGGGGCACCCTGGGGCCTATCTTGCAAGTCCAGGGAGTAAGGTAGACCCCTGGGTAGCTTGCTGGGGCACGAGATTCTAGGTGGAGGGCCAGGGGGCACCCTGGGGCCTCTACTGCAAGTCCAGGGAGAGAGGTCGACCCCTGGGTAGCTTGCTGGGGTCAGAGGCCCCTAGTTTTAGGGCCAGGGGGCACCCTGGGGCATCTACTGCAAGTCCAGGGAGAGAGGTGGACCCCTGGGTAGCTTGCTGGGGTCTGAAGCCCATAGGTGGAGGGCCAGGGGGCACCCTGGGGCCTCTACTGCAAGTCTAGGGAGAGAGGTGGACCCATGGGTAGCTAGCTGGGGTAAGAGGCCCCTAAGTGGAGGGCCAGGGGGCACCCTGGGGCCTCTACTGCAAGTCCAGGGAGAGATGTTGACCCCTGGGTAGTTTGCTGGGGTCAGAGGCCCCTAGGCGGAGGGACAGGGGGCTTCCTGGAGCCTCTACTGCAAGTCCAGGGAGAAAGGTGTACCCCTGGGTAGCTTGCTAGGGTCAGAGGCCCCTAGGTGGAGGTCAAGGGGGCACCCTGGGGCCTTTACTGCAATCCCAGGGAGAGTTGTGGACCCTTGTGTAGCTTGCTGGGGTCAGAGGCCCCTTGGTGGAGGGTCAGGGGGCACCCTGGGGCCTATTCTGCAAGTCCAGGGAGAGAGGTGGACCTCTGGGTAGCTTGCTGGGGTCAGAGGCCCCTAGGTGGAGAGCCAGGGGGCACCCTGGGGCCTATCCTGCAAGTCCAGGGAGAGAGGTGGACCCCTGGGTAGCTTGCTGGGGTACGAGGCCTATAGGTGGAGGGCCAGGGGGCACCCTGGGGCCTCTACTGCAAGTCCAGGGAGAGAGGTGGACCCCAGGGTAGCTTGCTGGGGTCAGAGGCCCCTAGGTGGAGGGCCAGGGGGCACCCTGGGGCCTCTACTGCAAGACCAGGGAAAAAGGTGGACCCCTGGGTAGCTTGCTGGGGTCAGAGGCCTCTAGGTGGAGGGCCAGGGGGCACCCTGGGGCCTCTACTGCAAGTCTAGGGAGAAAGGTGGACCCATGGGTAGCTAGCTGGGGTAAGAGGCCCCTTGGTGGAGGGCCAGGGGGCACCCTGGGGCCTCTACTGCAAGTCCAGGGAGAGAGGTGGACCCCTGGGTAGCTTGCTGGGGTCTGAAGCCCATAGGTGGAGGGCCAGGGGGTACCCTGGGGCCTATACTTCAAGTCCAGGGAGAGAGGTGGACCCTTGGGTAGCTTCCTAAGATTAGAGGCCCCTAGGTGGAGGGCCAGAGGGCACCCTGGGGACTATCGTGCAAGTCCAGGGAGAGAGGTGGACCCCTGGGTAGCTTGCTGGGGTACAAGGCCTCTAGGTGGAGGGCCAGGGGGCACCCTGGGGCATTTCTTGGTAGTCCAGGGAGTAAGGTGGACCCCTGAGTAGCTTGCTGGGGTACGAGGCCCCTAGGTGGAGGGCCAGGGGGCAACCTGGGGCCTCTACTGCAAGTCCAGGGAGAGAGGTGGACCCCTGGGTAGCTTGCTGGGGTCTGAAGCCCATAGGTGGAGGGCCAGGGGGCACCCTGGGGCCTCTACTGCAAGTCTAGGGAGAGAGGTGGACCCATGGGTAGCTAGCTGGGGTAAGAGGCCCCTAAGTGGAGGGCCAGGGGGCACCCTGGGGCCTCTACTGCAAGTCCAGGGAGAGAGGTGGACCCCTGGGTAGTTTGCTGGGGTCAGAGGCCCCTAGGCGGAGGGACAGGGGGCTTCCTGGGGCCTCTACTGCAAGTCCAGGGAGAAAGGTGGACCCCTGGGTAGCTTGCTAGTCTCAGAGGCCCCTAGGTGGAGGTCAAGGGGGAACCCTGGGGCCTTTACTGCAATCCCAGGGAGAGTTGTGGACCCTTGTGTAGCTTGCTGGGGTCAGAGGCCCCTTGGTGGAGGGTCAGGGGGCACCCTGGGGCCTATTCTGCAAGTCCAGGGAGAGAGGTGGACCTCTGGGTAGCTTGCTGGGGTCAGAGGCCCCTAGGTGGAGGGCCAGGGGGTACCCTGGGGCCTATCCTGCAAGTCCAGGAAGAGAGGTGGACCCCTGGGTAGCTTGCTGGGGTACATGGCCCCTAGGTGGAGGGCCAGGGGGCACCCTGGGGCCTCTACTGCAAGTCCAGGGAGAGAGGTGGACCCCTGGGTAGCTTGCTGGGGTCAGAGGCCACTAGGTGAAAGGACAGGGGTACCCTGAGGCCTATACTGCAAGTCCAGGGAGAGAGGTGGACCCCTGGGTAGCTTCCTGAGGTCAAAGGCCCCTAGGTGGAGAGCCAGGGGGCACCCTGGGGCCTCTCCTGCAAGTCCAAGGAAAGAGGTGGACCCCTGGGTAGCTTGCTGGGGTACGAGGCCCCTAGTTGGAGGGCCAAGGGGCACCCTGGGGCCTCTACTGCAAGCCCAGGGAGAGAGGTGGACCCCTGGTTAGCTTGCTGGGGTCAGAGGCCACTAGGTGGAGGGCCAGGGGGCTTCTTGGGGCCTCTACTGCAAGTCCAGGGAGAGAGGTGGACCCCTGGGTAGCTTGCTGTTGTCGTAGGCCCCCATGTGGAGAGCCAGAGGGCTTCTTGGGGCTTCTACTGCAAGTCTAGGGAGAGAGGTGGACCACTGTGTAGCTTGCTGGGGTCAGAGGCCCCTAGGTGGACGGCCTGGGGGCTTCGTGGGGCCTCTACTGCAAGTCAAGGGAGAGAGGTGGACCTCTGGGTAGCTTGCTGGGGTCGGAAGCCCCTAGGTGGAAGGCCAGGGGGCTCCCTGGGGCCTATACTGCAAGTCCAGGGAGAGAGGTGGACCCATGGGTAGCTTACTGGGGTCAGAGGCCCCTAGGTGGAGGGCTAGGGGCACCCTGGGGCCTCTACTGCAAGTCCAGGTAGAGAGGTGGACCCCTGGGTAGCTTGCTGGTGTCAGACGCAACTAGGTGGAGGGACAGGGGGTACCCTGGGGCCTATACTGCAAGTCTAGGGAGAGAGGTGGACCACTGTGTAGCTTGCTGGGGTCAGAGGCCCCTAGGTGGACGGCCTGGGGGCTTCGTGGGGCCTCTACTGCAAGTCAAGGGAGAGAGGTGGACCTCTGGGTAGCTTGCTGGGGTCGGAAGCCCCTAGGTGGAAGGCCAGGGGGCACCCTGGGGCCTATACTGCAAGTCCAGGGAGAGATGTGGACCCCTGGGTAGTTTGCTGGGGTCAGAGGCCCCTAGGCGGAGGGACAGGGGGATTCCTGGAGCCTCTACTGCAAGTCCAGGGAGAAAGGTGTACCCCTGGGTAGCTTGCTAGGGTCAGAGGCCCCTAGGTGGAGGTCAAGGGAGCACCCTGGGGCCTTTACTGCAATCCCAGGGAGAGTTGTGGACCCTTGTGTAGCTTGCTGGGGTCAGAGGCCCCTAGGTGGAGGGCCAGGGGGCACCCTGGGGCCTATCCTGCAAGTCCAGGGAGAGATGTGGACCCCTGGGTAGCTTGCTGGGGTACGAGGCCCCTAGGTGGAGGGCCAGGGGGCACCCTGGGGCCTCTACTGCAAGTCCAGGGAGAGAGGAGGACCCCTGGGTAGCTTGCTGGGGTAAGAGGCTACTAGGTGGAGGGACAGGGGTACCCTGGGGCCTAGACTGCAAGTCCAGGGAGAGAGGTGGACCCCTGGGTAGCTTCCTGAGGTCAAAGGCCCCTAGGTGGAGGGCCAGGGGGCACCCTGGGGCCTATCCTGCAAGTCCAAGGAGAGATGTGGACCGCTGGGTTGCTTGCTGGGGTACGAGGCCCCTAGTTGGAGGGCCAGGGGGCACCCTGGGGCCTCTACTGCAAGCCCAGGGAGAGAGGTGGACCCCTGGTTAGCTTGCTGGGGTCGGAAGCCCCTTGGTCTATGGCCAGGGGGCACCCTGGAGCCTATACTGCAAGTCCAGTGAGAGAGGTGGACACATGGGTAGCTTACTGGGGTCAGAGGCCCCTAGGTGGAGGGCCAGGGGCTTCCTGGGGCCTCTACTGCAAGTCCAGGGAGAGAAGTGGACCCCTGGGTAGCTTGCTGGTGTCAGAGGAAACTAGTTGGTGGGACAGGGGGTACCCTGGGGCCTATACTGCAAGTCCAGGGAGAGAGGTGGACCCCTGGGTAGCTTCCTGAGGTCAGAGGCCCCTAGGTGGAGGGCCAGGGCGCACCCTGGGGCCTATCATGCAAGTCCAGGGAGAGAGGTGGACCCCTGGGTAGCTTGCTGGGGTACGAGGCCCCTAGTTGGAGGGCCAGGGGGCAGCCTGGGGCCTCTACTGCAAGTCCAGGGAGAGAGGTGGACCCCTGGGTACCTTCCTGGGGTCAGAGTCCCTTGGGTGGAGGGCCAGGAGGCACCCTAGGGCCTCTACTGCAAGTCCAGGGTGAGAGGTGGACCCCTGGGTAGCTTGCTGGGGTCAGAGGCCCCTAGGCGGAGGGACAGGGGGCTTCCTGGGGGCTCTACTGCAAGTCCAGGGAGAAAGGTGGACCCCTTGGTAGCTTGCTTGGGTCAGAGGCCTCTAGGTGGAGGTCAAGGGGGCACCCTGGGGCCTCTACTGCAAGTCCAGGGAGAGAGGTGGACCCCTGGGTAGCTTGCTGGGGTCAGAGGCCCCTAGGTGGAGGGCCAGGGGGCACCCTGGGGCCTCCACTGCAAGTACAGGGAAAGAGGTGGACCCCTTGGTAGCTTGCTGGGGTCAGAAGCCTCTAGGTGGAGGGCCAGGGGGCACCCTGGGGCCTCTACTGCAAGTCCAGGGAGAGAGGTGGACCCCTGGGTAGCTTGCTGGGGTCTGAAGCCCTTAGGCGGAGGGCCAGGGGGTACCCTGGGGCCTACACTTCAAGTCCAGGGAGAGAGGTGGACCCTTGGGTAGCTTCCTAAGGTTAGAGGCCCCTAGGTGGAGGGCCAGAGGGCACGCTGGGGACTATCGTGCAAGTCCAGGGAGAGAGGTGGACCCCTGGGTAGCTTGCTGGGGTACAAGGCCTCTAGGTGGAGGGCCAGGGGGCACCCTGGGGCCTCTACTGCAAGTCCAGGGAGAGAGGTGGACCGAATTGGTAGCTTGCTTGGGTCAGAGACCCCTAAGTGGAGGGCCAGGGGGCACCTTGGGGCCTCTACTGCAAGTCTAGATAGAGAGGTGGATCCATGGGTAGCTTGCTGGGGTACGAGTCCCCTAGGTGGAGGGCCAGGGGGCACCCTGGGGCCTCTACTGCAAGTCCAGGGAGAGAGGTGGACCCCTGGGTAGCTTGCTTGGGTCAGAGACCCCTAGGTGGAGGGCCAGGGGGCACCTTGGGGCCTCTACTGCAAGTCTAGGTAGAGAGGTGGACCCCTGGGTAGCTTGCTGGGGTACGAGTCCCCTAGGTGGAGGGCCAGGGGGCACCCTGGGGCCTCTACTGCAAGTCCAGGGAGAGAAGTGGACCCCTGGGTAGCTTCCTGGGGTCAGAGGCCCCTAGGTGTAGGGCCAGGGGGCACCCTGGGGCCTATCCTGCAAGTCCAGGGAGAGAGGTGGACCCCTGGGTAGCTTGCTGGTGTCAGACGCAACTAGGTGGAGGGACAGGGGGTACCCTGGGGCCTATACTGCAATCCCAGGGAGAGTTGTGGACCCTTGTGTAGCTTGCTGGGGTCAGAGACCCCTTGGTGGAGGGTCAGGGGGCACCCTGGGGCCTATTTTGCAAGTCCAGGGAGAGAGGTGGACCTCTGGGTAGCTTGCTGGGGTCAGAGGCCCCTAGGTGGAGGGCCAGGGGGCACCCTGGGGCCTATCCTGCAAGTCCAGGGAGAGAGGTGGACCCCTGGGTAGCTTGCTGGGGTACGAGGCCCCTAGGTGGAGGGCCAGGGGGCACCCTGGGGCCTCTACTGCAAGTCCAGGGAGAGAGGTGGACCCCTGGGTAGCTTGCTGGGGTCAGAGGCCCCTAGGTGGAGGGCCAGGGGGCACCCTGGGGCCTCCACTGCAAGTCCAGGGAAAGAGGTGGACCCCTTTGTAGCTTGCTGGGGTCAGAGGCCTCTAGGTGGAGGGCCAGGGGGCACCCTGGGGCCTCTACTGCAAGTCCAGGGAGAGAGGTGGACCCCTGGGTAGCTTGCTGGGGTCTGAAGCCCATAGGTGGAGGGCCAGGGGGTACCCTGGGGCCTATACTTCAAGTCCAGGGAGAGAGGTGGACCCTTGGGTAGCTTCCTAAGGTTAGAGGCCCCTAGGTGGAGGGCCAGAGGGCACCCTGGGGACTATCGTGCAAGTCCAGGGAGAGAGGTGGACCCCTGGGTAGCTTGCTGGGGTACAAGGCCTCTAGGTGGAGGGCCAGGGGGCACCCTGGGGCCTATCTTGCAAGTCCAGGGAGTAAGGTAGACCCCTGGGTAGCTTGCTGGGGTTCGAGATTCTAGGTGGAGGGCCAGGGGGCACCCTTGGGACTCTACTGCAAGTCCAGGGAGAGAGGTCGACCCCTGGGTAGCTTGCTGGGGTCAGAGGCCCCTAGGTTTAGGGCCAGGGGGCACCCTGGGGCATCTACTGCAAGTCCAGGGAGAGAGGTGGACCCCTGGGTAGCTTGCTGGGGTCTGAAGCCCATAGGTGGAGGGCCAGGGGGCACCCTGGGGCCTCTACTGCAAATCTAGGGAGAGAGGTGGACCCATGGGTAGCTAGCTGGGGTAAGAGGCCCCTAAGTGGAGGGCCAGGGGGCACCCTGGGGCCTCTACTGCAAGTCCAGGGAGAGATGTGGACCCCTGGGTAGTTTGCTGGGGTCAGAGGCCCCTAGGCGGAGGGACAGGGGGCTTCCTGGAGCCTCTACTGCAAGTCCAGGGAGAAAGGTGTACACCTGGGTAGCTTGCTAGGGTCAGAGGCCCCTAGGTGGAGGTCAAGGGGGCACCCTGGGGCCTTTACTGCAATCCCAGGGAGAGTTGTGGACCCTTGTGTAGCTTGCTGGGGTCAGAGGCCCCTTGGTGGAGGGTCAGGGGGCACCCTGGGGCCTATTCTGCAAGTCCAGGGAGAGAGGTGGACCTCTGGGTAGCTTGCTGGGGTCAGAGGCCCCTAGGTGGAGGGACAGGGCCACCCTGGGGCCTATCCTGCAAGTCCAGGGAGAGAGGTGGACCCCTGGGTAGCTTGCTGGGGTACAAGGCCACTAGGTGGAGAGCCAGGGGGCACCCTGGGGCCTCTACTGCAAGACCAGGGAGAGAGGTGGACCCTTGGTAGCTTGCTGGGGTCAGAGACCCCTAGGTGGAGGGCCAGGGGGCACCCTGGGGCCTCTACTGCAAGTCCAGGGAGAGAGGTGGACCCCTGGGTAGTTTGCTGGGGTCAGAGGCCCCTAGGCGGAGGGACAGGGGGCTTCCTGGGGCCTCTACTGCAAGTCCAGGGAGAGAGGTGGACCCCTGGGTAGCTAGCTGGGGTAAGAGGCTCCTAAGTGGAGGGCAAGGGGGCACCCTGGGGCCTCTACTGCAAGTCCAGGGAGAGAGGTGGACCCCTGGGTAGTTTGCTGGGGTCAGAGGCCCCTAGGCGGAGGGACAGGGGGCTTCCTGGGGCCTCTACTGCAAGTCCAGGGAGAAAGGTGGACCCCTGGGTAGCTTGCTTGGGTCAGAGGCCCCTAGGTGGAGGTCAAGGGGGCACCCTGGGGCCTCTACTGCAAGTCCAGGGAGAATTGTGGACCCTTGTGTAGCTTGCTGGGGTCAGAGGCCCCTTGCTGGAGGGTCAGGGGGCACCCTGGGGCCTATTCTGCAAGTCCAGGGAGAGAGGTGGACCTCTGGGTAGCTTGCTGGGGTCAGAGGCCCCTAGGTGGAAGGCCAGGGGGCACCCTGGGGCCTATCTTGCAAGTCCAGGGAGTAAGGTAGACCCCTGGGTAGCTTGCTGGGGTACGAGATTCTAGGTGGAGGGCCAGGGGGCACCCTGGGGCCTCTACTGCAATACCAGGGAGAGAGGTGGACCCCTGGGTAGCTTGCTGGGGTCAGAGGCCCCTAGGTGGAGGGCCAGGGGGCACCCTGGGGCATCTACTGCAAGTCCAGGGAGAGAGGTGGACCCCTGGGTAGCTTGCTGGGGTCTGAAGCCCATAGGTGGAGGGCCAGGGGGCACCCTGGGGCCTCTACTGCAAGTCTAGGGAGAGAGGTGGACCCATGGGTAGCTAGCTGGGGTAAGAGGCCCCTAAGTGGAGGGCCAGGGGGCACCCTGGGGCCTCTACTGCAAGTCCAGGGAGAGATGTGGACCCCTTGGTAGTTTGCTGGGGTCAGAGGCCCCTAGGCGCAGGGACAGGGGGCTTCCTAGAGCCTCTACTGCAAGTCCAGGGAGAAAGGTGTACCGCTGGGTAGCTTGCTAGGGTCAGAGGCCCTTAGCTGGAGGTCAAGGGGGCACCCTGGGGCCTTTACTGCAATCCCAGGGAGAGTTGTGGACCCTTGTGTAGTTTGCTGGGGTCAGAGGCCCCTTGGTGGAGGGTCAGGGGGCACCCTGGGGCCTATTCTGCAAGTCCAGGGAGAGAGGTGGACCTCTGGGTAGCTTGCTGGGGTCAGAGGCCCCTAGGTGGAGGGCCAGGGGGCACCCTGGGGCCTATCCTGCAAGTCCAGGGAGAGAGGTGGACCCCTGGGTAGCTTGCTGGGGTACGAGGCCCCTAGGTGGAGGGCCAGGGGGCACCCTGGGGCCTCTACTGCAAGTCCAGGGAGAGAGGTGGACCCCTGGGTAGCTTGCTGGGGTCAGAGGCCCCTAGGTGGAGGGCCAGGGGGCACCCTGGGGCCTCCACTGCAAGTCCAGGGAAAGAGGTGGACCCCTGGGTAGCTTGCTGGGGTCAGAGGCCTCTAGGTGGAGGGCCAGGGGGCACCCTGGGGCCTCTACTGCAAGTCCAGGGAGAGAGGTGGACCCCTGGGTAGCTTGCTGGGGTCTGAAGCCCATAGGTGGAGGGCCAGGGGGTACCCTGGGGCCTTTACTTCAAGTCCAGGGAGAGAGGTGGACCCTTGGGTAGCTTCCTAAGGTTAGAGGCCCCTAGGTGGAGGGCCAGAGGGCACCCTGGGGACAATCGTGCAAGTCCAGGGAGAGAGGTGGACCCCTGGGTAGCTTGCTGGGGTACAAGGCCTCTAGGTGGAGGGCCAGGGGGCACCCTGGGGCCTATCTTGCAAGTCCAGGGAGTAAGGTAGACCCCTGGGTAGCTTGCTGGGGTACGAGATTCTAGGTGGAGGGCCAGGGGGCACCCTGGGGCCTCTACTGCAAGTCCAGGGAGAGAGGTCGACCCCTGGGTAGCTTGCTGGGGTCAGAGGCCCCTAGTTTTAGGGCCAGGGGGCACCCTGGGGCATCTACTGCAAGTCCAGGGAGAGAGGTGGACCCCTGGGTAGCTTGCTGGGGTCTGAAGCCCATAGGTGGAGGGCCAGGGGGCACCCTGGGGTCTCTACTGCAAGTCTAGGGAGAGAGGTGGACCCATGGGTAGCTAGCTGGGGTAAGAGGCCCCTAAGTGGAGGGCCAGGGGGCACCCTGGGGCCTCTACTGCAAGTCCAGGGAGAGATGTGGACCCCTGGGTAGTTTGCTGGGGTCAGAGGCCCCTAGGCGGAGGGACAGGGGGCTTCCTGGAGCCTCTACTGCAAGTCCAGGGAGAAAGGTGTACCCCTGGGTAGCTTGCTAGGGTCAGAGGCCCCTAGGTGGAGGTCAAGGGGGCACCCTGGGGCCTTTACTGCAAGTCCAGGGAAAGAGGTGGACCCCTGGGTAGCTTGCTGGGGTCAGAGGCCTCTAGGTGGAGGGCCAGGGGGCACCCTGGGGCCTCTACTGCAAGTCCAGGGAGAGAGGTGGACCCCTGGGTAGCTTGCTGGGGTCTGAAGCCCATAGGTGGAGGGCCAGGGGGCACCCTGGGGCCTCTACTGCAAGTCCAGGGAGAGATGTGGACCCCTTGGTAGTTTGCTGGGGTCAGAGGCCCCTAGGCGCAGGGACAGGGGGCTTCCTGGAGCCTCTACTGCAAGTCCAGGGAGAAAGGTGTACCGCTGGGTAGCTTGCTAGGGTCAGAGGCCCTTAGCTGGAGGTCAAGGGGGCACCCTGGGGCCTTTACTGCAATCCCAGGGAGAGTTGTGGACCCTTGTGTAGTTTGCTGGGGTCAGAGGCCCCTTGGTGGAGGGTCAGGGGGCACCCTGGGGCCTATTCTGCAAGTCCAGGGAGAGAGGTGGACCTCTGGGTAGCTTGCTGGGGTCAGAGGCCCCTAGGTGGAGGGCCAGGGGGCACCCTGGGGCCTATCCTGCAAGTCCAGGGAGAGAGGTGGACCCCTGGGTAGCTTGCTGGGGTACGAGGCCCCTAGGTGGAGGGCCAGGGGGCACCCTGGGGCCTCTACTGCAAGTCCAGGGAGAGAGGTGGACCCCTGGGTAGCTTGCTGGGGTCAGAGGCCCCTAGGTGGAGGGCCAGGGGGCACCCTGGGGCCTCCACTGCAAGTCCAGGGAAAGAGGTGGACCCCTGGGTAGCTTGCTGGGGTCAGAGGCCTCTAGGTGGAGGGCCAGGGGGCACCCTGGGGCCTCTACTGCAAGTCCAGGGAGAGAGGTGGACCCCTGGGTAGCTTGCTGGGGTCTGAAGCCCATAGGTGGAGGGCCAGGGGGTACCCTGGGGCCTTTACTTCAAGTCCAGGGAGAGAGGTGGACCCTTGGGTAGCTTCCTAAGGTTAGAGGCCCCTAGGTGGAGGGCCAGAGGGCACCCTGGGGACAATCGTGCAAGTCCAGGGAGAGAGGTGGACCCCTGGGTAGCTTGCTGGGGTACAAGGCCTCTAGGTGGAGGGCCAGGGGGCACCCTGGGGCCTATCTTGCAAGTCCAGGGAGTAAGGTAGACCCCTGGGTAGCTTGCTGGGGTACGAGATTCTAGGTGGAGGGCCAGGGGGCACCCTGGGGCCTCTACTGCAAGTCCAGGGAGAGAGGTCGACCCCTGGGTAGCTTGCTGGGGTTAGAGGCCCCTAGTTTTAGGGCCAGGGGGCACCCTGGGGCATCTACTGCAAGTCCAGGGAGAGAGGTGGACCCCTGGGTAGCTTGCTGGGGTCTGAAGCCCATAGGTGGAGGGCCAGGGGGCACCCTGGGGTCTCTACTGCAAGTCTAGGGAGAGAGGTGGACCCATGGGTAGCTAGCTGGGGTAAGAGGCCCCTAAGTGGAGGGCCAGGGGGCACCCTGGGGCCTCTACTGCAAGTCCAGGGAGAGATGTGGACCCCTGGGTAGTTTGCTGGGGTCAGAGGCCCCTAGGCGGAGGGACAGGGGGCTTCCTGGAGCCTCTACTGCAAGTCCAGGGAGAAAGGTGTACCCCTGGGTAGCTTGCTAGGGTCAGAGGCCCCTAGGTGGAGGTCAAGGGGGCACCCTGGGGCCTTTACTGCAAGTCCAGGGAAAGAGGTGGACCCCTGGGTAGCTTGCTGGGGTCAGAGGCCTCTAGGTGGAGGGCCAGGGGGCACCCTGGGGCCTCTACTGCAAGTCCAGGGAGAGAGGTGGACCCCTGGGTAGCTTGCTGGGGTCTGAAGCCCATAGGTGGAGGGCCAGGGGGTACCCTGGGGCCTTTACTTCAAGTCCAGGGAGAGAGGTGGACCCTTGGGTAGCTTCCTAAGGTTAGAGGCCCCTAGGTGGAGGGCCAGAGGGCACCCTGGGGACAATCGTGCAAGTCCAGGGAGAGAGGTGGACCCCTGGGTAGCTTGCTGGGGTACAAGGCCTCTAGGTGGAGGGCCAGGGGGCACCCTGGGGCCTATCTTGCAAGTCCAGGGAGTAAGGTAGACCCCTGGGTAGCTTGCTGGGGTACGAGATTCTAGGTGGAGGGCCAGGGGGCACCCTGGGGCCTCTACTGCAAGTCCATGGAGAGAGGTCGACCCCTGGGTAGCTTGCTGGGGTCAGAGGCCCCTAGTTTTAGGGCCAGGGGGCACCCTGGGGCATCTACTGCAAGTCCAGGGAGAGAGGTGGACCCCTGGGTAGCTTGCTGGGGTCTGAAGCCCATAGGTGGAGGGCCAGGGGGCACCCTGGGGTCTCTACTGCAAGTCTAGGGAGAGAGGTGGACCCATGGGTAGCTAGCTGGGGTAAGAGGCCCCTAAGTGGAGGGCCAGGGGGCACCCTGGGGCCTCTACTGCAAGTCCAGGGAGAGATGTGGACCCCTGGGTAGTTTGCTGGGGTCAGAGGCCCCTAGGCGGAGGGACAGGGGGCTTCCTGGAGCCTCTACTGCAAGTCCAGGGAGAAAGGTGTACCCCTGGGTAGCTTGCTAGGGTCAGAGGCCCCTAGGTGGAGGTCAAGGGGGCACCCTGGGGCCTTTACTGCAATCCCAGGGAGAGTTGTGGACCCTTGTGTAGCTTGCTGGGGTCAGAGGCCCCTTGGTGGAGGGTCAGGGGGCACCCTGGGGCCTCTACTGCAAGTCCAGGGAGAGAGGTGGACCCCTGGGTAGTTTGCTGGGGTCAGAGGCCCCTAGGCGGAGGGACAGGGGGCTTCCTGGGGCCTCTACTGCAAGTCCAGGGAGAAAGGTGGACCCCTGGGTAGCTTGCTTGGGTCAGAGGCCCCTAGGTGGAGGTCAAGGGGGCACCCTGGGGCCTCTACTGCAAGTCCAGGGAGAATTGTGGACCCTTGTGTAGCTTGCTGGGGTCAGAGGCCCCTTGCTGGAGGGTCAGGGGGCACCCTGGGGCCTATTCTGCAAGTCCAGGGAGAGAGGTGGACCTCTGGGTAGCTTGCTGGGGTCAGAGGCCCCTAGGTGGAAGGCCAGGGGGCACCCTGGGGCCTATCTTGCAAGTCCAGGGAGTAAGGTAGACCCCTGGGTAGCTTGCTGGGGTACGAGATTCTAGGTGGAGGGCCAGGGGACACCCTGGGGCCTCTACTGCAATACCAGGGAGAGAGGTGGACCCCTGGGTAGCTTGCTGGGGTCAGAGGCCCCTAGGTGGAGGGCCAGGGGGCACCCTGGGGCATCTACTGCAAGTCCAGGGAGAGAGGTGGACCCCTGGGTAGCTTGCTGGGGTCTGAAGCCCATAGGTGGAGGGCCAGGGGGCACCCTGGGGCCTCTACTGCAAGTCTAGGGAGAGAGGTGGACCCATGGGTAGCTAGCTGGGGTAAGAGGCCCCTAAGTGGAGGGCCAGGGGGCACCCTGGGGCCTCTACTGCAAGTCCAGGGAGAGATGTGGACCCCTTGGTAGTTTGCTGGGGTCAGAGGCCCCTAGGCGCAGGGACAGGGGGCTTCCTGGAGCCTCTACTGCAAGTCCAGGGAGAAAGGTGTACCGCTGGGTAGCTTGCTAGGGTCAGAGGCCCTTAGCTGGAGGTCAAGGGGGCACCCTGGGGCCTTTACTGCAATCCCAGGGAGAGTTGTGGACCCTTGTGTAGCTTGCTGGGGTCAGAGGCCCCTTGGTGGAGGGTCAGGGGGCACCCTGGGGCCTATTCTGCAAGTCCAGGGAGAGAGGTGGACCTCTGGGTAGCTTGCTGGGGTCAGAGGCCCCTAGGTGGAGGGCCAGGGGGCACCCTGGGGCCTATCCTGCAAGTCCAGGGAGAGAGGTGGACCCCTGGGTAGCTTGCTGGGGTACGAGGCCCCTAGGTGGAGGGCCAGGGGGCACCCTGGGGCCTCTACTGCAAGTCCAGGGAGAGAGGTGGACCCCTGGGTAGCTTGCTGGGGTCAGAGGCCCCTAGGTGGAGGGCCAGGGGGCACCCTGGGGCCTCCACTGCAAGTCCAGGGAAAGAGGTGGACCCCTGGGTAGCTTGCTGGGGTCAGAGGCCTCTAGGTGGAGGGCCAGGGGGCACCCTGGGGCCTCTACTGCAAGTCCAGGGAGAGAGGTGGACCCCTGGGTAGCTTGCTGGGGTCTGAAGCCCATAGGTGGAGGGCCAGGGGGTACCCTGGGGCCTTTACTTCAAGTCCAGGGAGAGAGGTGGACCCTTGGGTAGCTTCCTAAGGTTAGAGGCCCCTAGGTGAAGGGCCAGAGGGCACCCTGGGGACAATCGTGCAAGTCCAGGGAGAGAGGTGGACCCCTGGGTAGCTTGCTGGGGTACAAGGCCTCTAGGTGGAGGGCCAGGGGGCACCCTGGGGCCTATCTTGCAAGTCCAGGGAGTAAGGTAGACCCCTGGGTAGCTTGCTGGGGTACGAGATTCTAGGTGGAGGGCCAGGGGGCACCCTGGGGCATCTCCTGCAAGTCCAGGGAGAGAGGTCGACCCCTGGGTAGCTTGCTGGGGTCAGAGGCCCCTAGTTTTAGGGCCAGGGGGCACCCTGGGGCATCTACTGCAAGTCCAGGGAGAGAGGTGGACCTTTGGGTAGCTTGCTGGGGTCTGAAGCCCATAGGTGGAGGGCCAGGGGGCACCCTGGGGTCTCTACTGCAAGTCTAGGGAGAGAGGTGGACCCATGGGTAGCTAGCTGGGGTAAGAGGCCCCTAAGTGGAGGGCCAGGGGGCACCCTGGGGCCTCTACTGCAAGTCCAGGGAGAGATGTGGACCCCTGGGTAGTTTGCTGGGGTCAGAGGCCCCTAGGCGGAGGGACAGGGGGCTTCCTGGAGCCTCTACTGCAAGTCCAGGGAGAAAGGTGTACCCCTGGGTAGCTTGCTAGGGTCAGAGGCCCCTAGGTGGAGGTCAAGGGGGCACCCTGGGGCCTTTACTGCAATCCCAGGGAGAGTTGTGGACCCTTGTGTAGCTTGCTGGGGTCAGAGGCCCCTTGGTGGAGGGTCAGGGGGCACCCTGGGGCCTATTCTGCAAGTCCAGGGAGAGAGGTGGACCTCTGGGTAGCTTGCTGGGGTCAGAGGCCTATAGGTGGAGGGCCAGGGGGCACCCTGGGGCCTCTACTGCAAGTCCAGGGAGAGAGGTGGACCCCAAGGTAGCTTGCTGGGGTCAGAGGCCCCTAGGTGGAGGGCCAGGGGGCACCCTGGGGCCTCTACTGCAAGACCAGGGAAAAAGGTGGACCCCTGGGTAGCTTGCTGGGGTCAGAGGCCTCTAGGTGGAGGGCCAGGGGGCACCCTGGGGCCTCTACTGCAAGTCTAGGGAGAAAGGTGGACCCATGGGTAGCTAGCTGGGGTAAGAGGCCCCTTGGTGGAGGGCCAGGGGGCACCCTGGGGCCTCTACTGCAAGTCCAGGGAGAGAGGTGGACCCCTGGGTAGCTTGCTGGGTTCTGAAGCCCATAGGTGGAGGGCCAGGGGTTACCCTGGGGCCTATACTTCAAGTCCAGGGAGAGAGGTGGACCCTTGGGTAGCTTCCTAAGGTTAGAGGCCCCTAGGTGGAGGGCCAGAGGGCACCCTGGGGACTATCGTGCAAGTCCAGGGAGAGAGGTGGACCCCTGGGTAGCTTGCTGGGGTACAAGGCCTCTAGGTGGAGGGCCAGGGGGCACCCTGGGGCATATCTTGGTAGTCCAGGGAGTAAGGTGGACCCCTGAGTAGCTTGCTGGGGTACGAGGCCCCTAGGTGGAGGGCCAGGGGGCAACCTGGGGCCTCTACTGCAAGTCCAGGGAGAGAGGTGGACCCCTGGGTAGCTTGCTGGGGTCTGAAGCCCATAGGTGGAGGGCCAGGGGGCACCCTGGGGCCTCTACTGCAAGTCTAGGGAGAGAGGTGGACCCATGGGTAGCTAGCTGGGGTAAGAGGCCCCTAAGTGGAGGGCCAGGGGGCACCCTGGGGCCTCTACTGCAAGTCCAGGGAGAGAGGTGGACCCCTGGGTAGTTTGCTGGGGTCAGAGGCCCCTAGGCGGAGGGACAGGCGGCTTCCTGGGGCCTCTACTGCAAGTCCAGGGAGAAAGGTGGACCCCTGGGTAGCTTGCTAGGGTCAGAGGCCCCTTGGTGGAGGGTCAGGGGGCACCCTGGGGCCTATTCTGCAAGTCCAGGGAGAGAGGTGGACCTCTGGGTAGCTTGCTGGGGTCAGAGGCCCCTAGGTGGAGGGCCAGGGGGTACCCTGGGGCCTATCCTGCAAGTCCAGGAAGAGAGGTGGACCCCTGGGTAGCTTGCTGGGGTACATGGCCCCTAGGTGGAGGGCCAGGGGGCACCCTGGGGCCTCTACTGCAAGTCCAGGGAGAGAGGTGGACCCCTGGGTAGCTTGCTGGGGTCAGAGGCCACTAGGTGAAAGGACAGGGGTACCCTGAGGCCTATACTGCAAGTCCAGGGAGAGAGGTGGACCCCTGGGTAGCTTCCTGGGGTCAAAGGCCCCTAGGTGGAGAGCCAGGGGGCACCCTGGGGCCTCTCCTGCAAGTCCAAGGAGAGAGGTGGACCCCTGGGTAGCTTGCTGGGGTACGAGACCCCTAGTTGGAGGGCCAAGGGGCACCCTGGGGCCTCTACTGCAAGCCCAGGGAGAGAGGTGGACCCCTGGTTAGCTTGCTGGGGTCAGAGGCCACTAGGTGGAGGGCCAGGGGGCTTCTTGGGGCCTTTACTGCAAGTCCAGGGAGAGAGGTGGACCCCTGGGTAGCTTGCTGGGGTCAGAGGCCCCTAGGTGGACGGCCTGGGGGCTTCGTGGGGCCTCTACTGCAAGTCAAGGGAGAGAGGTGGACCTCTGGGTAGCTTGCTGGGGTCGGAAGCCCCTAGGTGGAAGGCCAGGGGGCACCCTGGGGCCTATACTGCAAGTCCAGGGAGAGAGGTGGACCCATGGGTAGCTTACTGGGGTCAGAGGCCCCTATGTGGAGGGCCAGGGGCACCCTGGGGCCTCTACTGCAAGTCCAGGTAGAGAGGTGGACCCCTGGGTAGCTTGCTGGTGTCAGACACAACTAGGTGGAGGGACAGGGGGTACCCTGGGGCCTATACTGCAAGTCCAGGGAGAGAGGTGGACCCCTGGGTAGCTTGCTGGGGTACGAGGCCCCTAGGTGGAGGGCCAGGGGGCACCCTGGGGCCTATCCTGCAAGTCCAAGGAGAGAGGTGGACCCCTGGGTAGCTTGCTGTGGTACGAGGCCCCTAGTTGGAGGGTGAGGGGGCACCCTGGGGCCTCTACTGCAAGCCCAGGGAGAGAGGTGGACCCCTGGTTAGCTTGCTGGGGTCAGAGGCCGCTAGGTGGAGGGCCAGGGGGCTTCTTGGGGCCTCTACTGCAAGTCCAGGGAGAGAGGTGGACCCCTGGGTAGCTTGCTGGGGTACAAGGCCACTAGGTGGAGAGCCAGGGGGCACCCTGGGGCCTCTACTGCAAGACCAGGGAGAGAGGTGGACCCTTGGTAGCTTGCTGGGGTCAGAGACCCCTAGGTGGAGGGCCAGGGGGCACCCTGGGGCCTCTACTGCAAGTCTAAGGAGAGAGGTGGACCCATGGGTACCTAGCTGGCGTAAGAGGCCCCTAAGTCGATGGCCAGGGGGCACCCTGGGGCCTCTACTGCAAGTCCAGGGAGAGAGGTGGACCCCTGGATAGTTTGCTGGGGTCAGAGGCCCCTAGGCGGAGGGACAGGGGGCTTCCTGGGGCCTCTACTGCAAGTCCAGGGAGAGAGGTGGACCCCTGGGTAGCTAGCTGGGGTAAGAGGCTCCTTAGTGGAGGGCAAGGGGGCACCCTGGGGCCTCTACTGCAAGTCCAGGGAGAGAGGTGGACCCCTGGGTAGTTTGCTGGGGTCAGAGGCCCCTCGGTGGAGGGACAGGGGGCTTCCTGGGGCCTCTACTGCAAGTCCAGGGAGAAAGGTGGACCCCTGGGTAGCTTGCTTGGGTCAGAGGCCCCTAGGTGGAGGTCAAGGGGGCACCCTGGGGCCTCTACTGCAAGTCCAGGGAGAGTTGTGGACCCTTGTGTAGCTTGCTGGGGTCAGAGGCCCCTTGCTGGAGGGTCAGGGGGCACCCTGGGGCCTAATCTGCAAGTCCAGGGAGAGAGGTGGACCTCTGGGTAGCTTGCTGGGGTCAGAGGCCCCTAGGTGGAAGGCCAGGGGGCACCCTGGGGCCTATCTTGCAAGTCCAGGGAGTAAGGTAGACCCCTGGGTAGCTTACTGGGGTATGAGATTCTAGGTGGAGGGCCAGGGGGCACCCTGGGGCCTCTACTGCAATACCAGGGAGAGAGGTGGACCCCTGGGTAGCTTGCTGGGGTCAGAGGCCCCTAGGTGGAGGGCCAGGGGGCACCCTGGGGCATCTACTGCAAGTCCAGGGAGAGAGGTGGACCCCTGGGTAGCTTGCTGGGGTCTGAAGCCCATAGGTGGAGGGCCAGGGGGCACCCTGGGGCCTCTACTGCAAGTCTAGGGAGAGAGGTGGACCCATGGGTAGCTAGCTGGGGTAAGAGGCCCCTAAGTGGAGGGCCAGGGGGCACCTTGGGGCCTCTACTGCAAGTCCAGGGAGAGATGTGGACCCCTGGGTAGTTTGCTGGGGTCAGAGGCCCCTAGGCGGAGGGACAGGGGGCTTCCTGGAGCCTCCACTGCAAGTCCAGGGAGAAAGGTGTACCCCTGGGTAGCTTGCTAGGGTCAGAGGCCCCTAGGTGGAGGTCAAGGGGGCACCCTGGGGCCTTTACTGCGATCCCAGGGAGAGTTGTGGACCCTTGTGTAGCTTGCTGGGGTCAGAGGCCCCTAGGTGGAGGGCCAGGGGGCACCCTGGGGCCTATCCTGCAAGTCCAGGGAGAGATGTGGACCCCTGGGTAGCTTGCTGGGGTACGAGGCCCCTAGGTGGAGGGCCAGGGGGCACCCTGGGGCCTCTACTGCAAGTCCAGGGAGAGAGGAGGACCCCTGTGTAGCTTGCTGGGGTAAGAGGCAACTAGGTGGAGGGATAGGGGTACCCTGGGGCCTAGACTGCAAGTCCAGGGAGAGAGGTGGACCCCTGGGTAGCTTCCTGAGGTCAAAGGCCCCTAGGTGGAGGGCCAGGGGGCACC
This sequence comes from Danio rerio, assembly GCF_049306965.1. Classification (NCBI taxonomy): domain Eukaryota; kingdom Metazoa; phylum Chordata; class Actinopteri; order Cypriniformes; family Danionidae; genus Danio; species Danio rerio. The sequence goes on along the minus strand of NC_133180.1, from coordinate 51,331,832 downwards.
TTGGGGCCTATCCTGCAAGTCCAAGGAGAGATGTGGACCGCTGGGTTGCTTGCTGGGGTACGAGGCCCCTAGTTGGAGGGCCAGGGGGCACCCTGGGGCCTCTACTGCAAGCCCAGGGAGAGAGGTGGACCCCTGGTTAGCTTGCTGGGGTCGGAAGCCCCTTGGTCTATGGCCAGGGGGCACCCTGGGGCCTATACTGCAAGTCCAGTGAGAGAGGCGGACCCATGGGTAGCTTACTGGGGTCAGAGGCCCCTAGGTGGAGGGCCAGGGGCTTCCTGGGGCCTCTACTGCAAGTCCAGGGAGAGAAGTGGACACCTGGGTAGCTTGCTGGTGTCAGAGGAAACTAGTTGGTGGGACAGGGGGTACCCTGGGGCCTATACTGCAAGTCCAGGGAGAGAGGTGGACCCCTGGGTAGCTTCCTGAGGTCAGAGGCCCCTAGGTGGAGGGCCAGGGCGCACCCTGGGGCCTATCATGCAAGTCCAGGGAGAGAGGTGGACCCCTGGGTAGCTTGCTGGGGTACGAGGCCCCTAGTTGGAGGGCCAGGGGGCAGCCTGGGGCCTCTACTGCAAGTCCAGGGAGAGAGGTGGACCCCTGGGTACCTTCCTGGGGTCAGAGTCCCCTAGGTGGAGGGCCAGGAGGCACCCTAGTGCCTCTACTGCAAGTCCAGGGTGAGAGGTGGACCCCTGGGTAGCTTGCTGGGGTCAGAGGCCCCTAGGCGGAGGGACAGGGGGCTTCCTGGGGGCTCTACTGCAAGTCCATGGAGAAAGGTGGACCCCTTGGTAGCTTGCTTGGGTCAGAGGCCTCTAGGTGGAGGTCAAGGGGGCACCCTGGGGCCTCTACTGCAAGTCCAGGGAGAGAGGTGGACCCCTGGGTAGCTTGCTGGGGTCAGAGGCCCCTAGGTGGAGGGCCAGGGGGCACCCTGGTGCCTCCACTGCAAGTACAGGGAAAGAGGTGGACCCCTTGGTAGCTTGCTGGGGTCAGAAGCCTCTAGGTGGAGGGCCAGGGGGCACCCTGGGGCCTCTACTGCAAGTCCAGGGAGAAAGGTGGACCCCTGGGTAGCTTGCTTGGGTCAGAGGCCCCTAGGTGGAGGTCAAGGGGGCACCCTGGGGCCTCTACTGCAAGTCCAGGGAGAGTTGTGGACCCTTGTGTAGCTTGCTGGGGTCAGAGGCCCCTTGCTGGAGGGTCAGGGGGCACCCTGGGGCCTATTCTGCAAGTCCAGGGAGAGAGGTGGACCTCTGGGTAGCTTTCTGGGGTCTTAGGCCCCTAGGTGGAAGGCCAGGGGGCACCCTGGGGCCTATCTTGCAAGTCCAGGGAGTAAGGTAGACCCCTGGGTAGCTTGCTGGGGTACGAGATTCTAGGTGGAGGGCCAGGGGCCACCCTGGGGCCTCTACTGCAATACCAGGGAGAGAGGTGGACCCCTGGGTAGCTTGCTGGGGTCAGAGGCCCGTAGGTGGAGGGCCAGGGGGCACCCTGGGGCATCTACTGCAAGTCCAGGGAGAGAGGTGGACCCCTGGGTAGCTTGCTGGGATCTGAAGCCCATAGGTGGAGGGCCAGGGGGCACCCTGGGGCCTCTACTGCAAGTCTAGGGAGAGAGGTGGACCCATGGGTAGCTAGCTGGGGTAAGAGGCCCCTAAGTGGAGGGCCAGGGGGCACCCTGGGGCCTCTACTGCAAGTCCAGGGAGAGATGTGGACCCCTGGGTAGTTTGCTGGGGTCAGAGGCCCCTAGGCGGAGGGAAAGGGGGCTTCCTGGAGCCTCTACTGCAAGTCCAGGGAGAAAGGTGTACCCCTGGGTAGCTTGCTAGGGTCAGAGGCCCCTAGGTGGAGGTCAAGGGGGCACCCTGGGGCCTTTACTGCGATCCCAGGGAGAGTTGTGGACTCTTGTGTAGCTTGCTGGGGTCAGAGGCCTCTTGGTGGAGGGTCAGGGGGCACCCTGGGGCCTATTCTGCAAGTCCAGGGAGAGAGGTGGACCTCTGGGTAGCTTGCTGGGGTCAGAGGCCCCTAGGTGGAGGGCCAGGGGGCACCCTGGGGCCTATCCCGCAAGTCCAGGGAGAGAGGTGGACCCCTGGGTATCTTGCAGGGGTACAAGGCCCATAGGTGGAGGGCCAGGGGGCACCCTGGGGCCTCTACTGCAAGTCCAGGGAGAGAGGTGGACCCCTGGGTAGCTTGCTGGGGTCAGAGGACCCTAGGTGGAGGGCCAGGGGGCACCCTGGGGCCTCTACTGCAAACCAGGGAAATAGGTGGACCCCTGGGTAGCTTGCTGGGGTCAGAGGCCTCAAGGTGGAGGGCCAGGGGGCACCCTGGGGCCTCTACTGCAAGTCTAGGGAGAGAGGTGGACCCATGGGTAGCTAGCTGGGGTAAGAGGCCCCTAAGTGGAGGGCCAGGGGGCACCCTGGGGCCTCTACTGCAAGTCCAGGGAGAGAGGTGGACCCCTGGGTAGCTTGCTGGGGTCTGAAGCCCATAGGTGGAGGTCCAGGGGGTACCCTGGGGCCTATACTTCAAGTCCAGGGAGAGAGGTGGACCCTTGGGTAGCTTCCTAAGGTTAGAGGCCCCTAGGTGGAGGGCCAGAGGGCACCCTGGGGACTATTGTGCATGTCCAGGGAGAGAGGTGGACCCCTGGGTAGCTTGCTGGGGTACAAGGCCTCTAGGTGGAGGGCCAGGGGGCACCCTGGGGCCTATCTTGGTAGTCCAGGGAGTGAGGTGGACCCCTGAGTAGCTTGCTGGGGTACGAGGCCCCTAGGTGGAGGGCCAGGGGGCACCCTGGGGCCTCTACTGCAAGTCCAGGGAGAGAGGTGGACCCCTGGGTAGCTTGCTGGGGTCTGAAGCCCATAGGTGGAGGGCCAGGGGGCACCCTGGGGCCTCTACTGCAAGTCTAGGGAGAGAGGTGGACCCATGGGTAGCTAGCTGGGGTAAGAGGCCCCTAAGTGGAGGGCCAGGGGGCACCCTGGGGCCTCTACTGCAAGTCCAGGGAGAGAGGTGGACCCATGGGTAGCTTACTGGGGTCAGAGGCCCCTAGGTGGAGGGCTAGGGGCACCCTGGGGCCTCTACTGCAAGTCCAGGTAGAGAGGTGGACCCCTGGGTAGCTTGCTGGTGTCAGACGCAACTAGGTGGAGGGACAGGGGGTACCCTGTGGCCTATACTGCAAGTCCAGGGAGAGAGGTGGACCCCTGGGTAGCTTGCTGGGGTACTAGGCCCCTAGGTGGAGGGCCAGGGGGCACCCTGGGGCCTATCCTGCAAGTCCAAGGAGAGAGGTGGACCCCTGGGTAGCTTGCTGTGGTACAAGGCCCCTAGTTGGAGGGTGAGGGGGCACCCTGGGGCCTCTACTGCAAGCCCAGGGAGAGAGGTGGACCCCTGGTTAGCTTGCTGGGGTCAGAGGCCGCTAGGTGGAGGGCCAGGGGGCTTCTTGGGGCCTCTACTGCAAGTCCAGGGAGAGAGGTGGACCCCTGGGTAGCTTGCTGGGGTACAAGGCCACTAGGTGGAGAGCCAGGGGGCACCCTGGGGCCTCTACTGCAAGACCAGGGAGAGAGGTGGACCCTTGGTAGCTTGCTGGGGTCAGAGACCCCTAGGTGGAGGGCCAGGGGGCACCCTGGGGCCTCTACTGCAAGTCTAAGGAGAGAGGTGGACCCATGGGTAGCTAGCTGGGGTAAGAGGCCCCTAAGTCGATGGCCAGGGGGCACCCTGGGGCCTCTACTGCAAGTCCAGGGAGAGAGGTGGACCCCTGGGTAGTTTGCTGGGGTCAGAGGCCCCTAGGCGGAGGGACAGGGGGCTTCCTGGGGCCTCTACTGCAAGTCCAGGGAGAGAGGTGGACCCCTGGGTAGCTAGCTGGGGTAAGAGGCTCCTAAGTGGAGGGCAAGGGGGCACCCTGGGGCCTCTACTGCAAGTCCAGGGAGAGAGGTGGACCCCTGGGTAGTTTGCTGGGGTCAGAGGCCCCTCGGTGGAGGGACAAGGGGCTTCCTGGGGCCTCTACTGCAAGTCCAGGGAGAAAGGTGGACCCCTGGGTAGCTTGCTTGGGTCAGAGGCCCCTAGGTGGAGGTCAAGGGGGCACCCTGGGGCCTCTATTGCAAGTCCAGGGAGAGATGTGGACCCCTGGGTAGCTTGCTGGGGTACGAGTCCCCTAGGTGGAGGGTCAGGGGGCACCCTGGGGCCTAATCTGCAAGTCCAGGGAGAGAGGTGGACCCCTGGGTAGCTTCTTGGGGTCAGAGTCCCCTAGGTGGAGGGTCAGGAGGTACCCTGGGGCCTATCCTGCAAGTCCAGGGAGAGAGGTGGACCCCTGGGTAGTTTGCTGGGGTCAGAGGCCCCTAGGCGGAGGGACAGGGGGCTTCCTGGGGCCTCTACTGCAAGTCCAGGGAGAAAGGTGGACCCCTGGGTAGCTTGCTAGGGTCAGAGGCCCCTAGGTGGAGGTCAAGGGGGCACCCTGGGGCCTTTACTGCAATCCCAGGGAGAGTTGTGGACCCTTTTGTAGCTTGCTGGGGTCAGAGGCCCCTTGGTGGAGGGTCAGGGGGCACCCTGGGGCCTATTCTGCAAGTCCAGGGAGAGAGGTGGACCTCTGGGTAGCTTGCTGGGGTCAGAGGCCCCTAGGTGGAGGGCCAGGGGGCACCCTGGGGCCTATCCTGCAAGTCCAAGGAGAGAGGTGGACCCCTGGGTAGCTTGCTGGGGTACGAGGCCCCTAGGTGGAGGGCCAGGGGGCACCCTGGGGCCTCTACTGCAAGTCCAGGGAGAGAGGTGGACCCCTGGGTAGCTTGCTGGGGTCAGAGGCCCCTAGGTGGAGGGCCAGGGGGCACCCTGGGGCCTCCACTGCAAGTCCAGAGAAAGAGGTGGACCCCTGGGTAGCTTGCTGGGGTCAGAGGCCTCTAGGTGGAGTGCCAGGGGGCACCCTGGGGCCTCTACTGCAAGTCCAGGGAGAGAGGTGGACCCCTGGGTAGCTTGCTGGGGTCTGAAGCCCATAGGTGGAGGGCCAGGGGGTACCCTGGGGCCTATACTTCAAGTCCAGGGAGAGAGGTGGACCCTTGGGTAGCTTCCTAAAGTTAGAGGCCCCTAGGTGGAGGGCCAGAGGGCACCCTGGGGACTATCGTGCAAGTCCAGGGAGAGAGGTGGACCCCTGGGTAGGTTGCTGGGGTACAAGGCCTCTAGGTGGAGGGCCAGGGGGCACCCTGGGGCCTCTACTGCAAGGCCAGGGAGAGAGGTGGACCCCTTGGTAGCTTGCTTGGGTGAGAGACCCCTAGGTGGAGGGCCAGGGGGCACCTTGGGGCCTCTACTGCAAGTCTAGGTAGAGAGGTGGACCCATTGGTAGCTAGCTGGGGTAAGAGGCCCTTAAGTGGAGGGCAAGAGGGCACCCTGGTGCCTCTACTGCAAGTCCAGGGAGAGAGGTGGACCCCTGGGTAGTTTGCTGGGGTCAGAGGCCCCAAGGCGGAGGGACAGGGGGCTTCCTGGGGCCTCTACTGCAAGTCCAGGGAGAGAGGTGGACCCCTGGGTAGCTTGCTGGGGTCAGAGGCCTCTAGGTGGAGGGCCAAGGGGCACCCTGGGGCCTATACTGCAAGTCCAGGGAGAGAGGTGGACCCCTGGGTAGCTTCATAAGGTCAGAGCAAGTCTTGCTGGAGTCTGAAGCCCAAAGGTGGAGGGCCAGGGGGCACCCTGGGGCCTCTACTGCAAGTCTAGGGAGAGAGGTGGACCCATAGGTAGCTAGCTGGGGTAAGAGGCCCCTAAGTGGAGGGCCAGGGGGCACCCTGGGGCCTCTACTGCAAGTCCAGGGAGAGAGTTGGACCCCTGGGTAGTTTGCTGGGGTCAGAGGCCCCTAGGCGGAGGGACAGGGGGCTTCCTGGGGCCTCTACTGCAAGTCCAGGGAGAAAGGTGTACCCCTGGGTAGCTTGCTAGGGTCAGAGGCCCCTAGATGGAGGTCAAGGGGGCACCCTGGGGCCTTTACTGCAATCCCAGGGAAAGTTGTGGACCCTTGTGTAGCTTGCTGGGGTCAGAGGCCCCTTGGTGGAGGGTCAGGGGGCACCTTGGGGCCTATTCTGCAAGTCCAGGGAGAGAGGTGGACCTCTGGGTAGCTTGCTGGGGTCAGAGGCCCCTAGGTGGAGGGCCAGGGGGCACCCTGGGGCCTATCCTGCAAGTCCAGGGAGAGAGGTGGACCCCTGGGTAGCTTGCTGGGGTACGAGGCCCCTAGGTGGAGGGCCATGGGGCACCCTGGGGCCTCTACTGCAAGTCCAGGGAGAGAGGTGGACCCCTGGGTAGCTTGCTGGGGTCAGAGGCCCCTAGGTGGAGGGCCAGGGGGCACCCTGGGGCCTCTACTGCAAGTCCAGGGAAAGAGGTGGACCCCTGGGTAGCTTGCTGGGGTCAGAGGCCTTTAGGTGGAGGGCCAGGGGGCACCCTGGGGCCTCTACTGCAAATCTAGGGAGAGAGGTGGACCCATGGGTAGCTAGCTGGGGTAAGAGGCCCCTAAGTGGAGGGCCAGGGGGCACCCTGTGGCCTCTATTGCAAGTCCAGGAAGAAAGGTGGACCCCTGGGTAGCTTGCTAGGGTCAGAGGCCCCTAGCTGGAGGTCAAGGGGGCACCCTGGGGCCTTTACTGCAATCCCAGGGAGAGTTGTGGGCCCTTGTGTAGTTTGCTGGGGTCAGAGGCCCCTTGGTGGAGGGTCAGGGGGCACCCAGGGGCCTATTCTGCAAGTCCAGGGAGAGAGGTGGACCTCTGGGTAGCTTGCTGGGGTCAGAGGCCCCTAGGTGGAGGGCCAGGGGGCACCCTGGGGCCTATCCTAAAAGTCCAGGGAGGGAGGTGGACCCCTGGGTAGCTTGCTGGGGAACAAGGCCCCTAGGTGGAGGGCCAGGGGGCACCCTGGGGCCAATCCTAAAAGTCCAGGGAAAGAGGTGGACCTCTGGGTAGCTTGCTGGGGTCAGAGGCCCCTAGGTGGAGGGCCAGGGGGCACCCTGGGGCCTATCCTAAAAGTCCAGGGAAAGAGGTGGACCCCTAGGTAGCTTGCTGGGGTCAGAGACCCCTAGGTGGAGGGCCAGGGGGCACCCTGGGGCCTCTACTGCAAGTCTAAGGAGAGAGGTGGACCCATGGGTAGCTAGCTGGGGTAAGAGGCCCCTAAGTCGATGGCCAGGGGGCACCCTGGGGCCTCTACTGCAAGTCCAGGGAGAGAGGTGGACCCCTGGGTAGTTTGCTGGGGTCAGAGGCCCCTAGGCGGAGGGACAGGGGGCTTCCTGGGGCCTCTACTGCAAGTCCAGGGAGAGAGGTGGACCCCTGGGTAGCTAGCTGGGGTAAGAGGCTCCTAAGTGGAGGGCAAGGGGGCACCCTGGGGCCTCTACTGCAAGTCCAGGGAGAGAGGTGGACCCCTGGGTAGTTTGCTGGGGTCAGAGGCCCCTCGGTGGAGGGACAAGGGGCTTCCTGGGGCCTCTACTGCAAGTCCAGGGAGAAAGGTGGACCCCTGGGTAGCTTGCTTGGGTCAGAGGCCCCTAGGTGGAGGTCAAGGGGGCACCCTGGGGCCTCTATTGCAAGTCCAGGGAGAGATGTGGACCCCTGGGTAGCTTGCTGGGGTACGAGTCCCCTAGGTGGAGGGTCAGGGGGCACCCTGGGGCCTAATCTGCAAGTCCAGGGAGAGAGGTGGACCCCTGGGTAGCTTCTTGGGGTCAGAGTCCCCTAGGTGGAGGGTCAGGAGGTACCCTGGGGCCTATCCTGCAAGTCCAGGGAGAGAGGTGGACCCCTGGGTAGTTTGCTGGGGTCAGAGGCCCCTAGGCGGAGGGACAGGGGGCTTCCTGGGGCCTCTACTGCAAGTCCAGGGAGAAAGGTGGACCCCTGGGTAGCTTGCTAGGGTCAGAGGCCCCTAGGTGGAGGTCAAGGGGGCACCCTGGGGCCTTTACTGCAATCCCAGGGAGAGTTGTGGACCCTTTTGTAGCTTGCTGGGGTCAGAGGCCCCTTGGTGGAGGGTCAGGGGGCACCCTGGGGCCTATTCTGCAAGTCCAGGGAGAGAGGTGGACCTCTGGGTAGCTTGCTGGGGTCAGAGGCCCCTAGGTGGAGGGCCAGGGGGCACCCTGGGGCCTATCCTGCAAGTCCAGGGAGAGAGGTGGACCCCTGGGTAGCTTGCTGGGGTACGAGGCCCCTAGGTGGAGGGCCAGGGGGCACCCTGGGGCCTCTACTGCAAGTCCAGGGAGAGAGGTGGACCCCTGGGTAGCTTGCTGGGGTCAGAGGCCCCTAGGTGGAGGGCCAGGGGGCACCCTGGGGCCTCCACTGCAAGTCCAGAGAAAGAGGTGGACCCCTGGGTAGCTTGCTGGGGTCAGAGGCCTCTAGGTGGAGTGCCAGGGGGCACCCTGGGGCCTCTACTGCAAGTCCAGGGAGAGAGGTGGACCCCTGGGTAGCTTGCTGGGGTCTGAAGCCCATAGGTGGAGGGCCAGGGGGTACCCTGGGGCCTATACTTCAAGTCCAGGGAGAGAGGTGGACCCTTGGGTAGCTTCCTAAAGTTAGAGGCCCCTAGGTGGAGGGCCAGAGGGCACCCTGGGGACTATCGTGCAAGTCCAGGGAGAGAGGTGGACCCCTGGGTAGGTTGCTGGGGTACAAGGCCTCTAGGTGGAGGGCCAGGGGGCACCCTGGGGCCTCTACTGCAAGGCCAGGGAGAGAGGTGGACCCCTTGGTAGCTTGCTTGGGTGAGAGACCCCTAGGTGGAGGGCCAGGGGGCACCTTGGGGCCTCTACTGCAAGTCTAGGTAGAGAGGTGGACCCATTGGTAGCTAGCTGGGGTAAGAGGCCCTTAAGTGGAGGGCAAGAGGGCACCCTGGTGCCTCTACTGCAAGTCCAGGGAGAGAGGTGGACCCCTGGGTAGTTTGCTGGGGTCAGAGGCCCCAAGGCGGAGGGACAGGGGGCTTCCTGGGGCCTCTACTGCAAGTCCAGGGAGAGAGGTGGACCCCTGGGTAGCTTGCTGGGGTCAGAGGCCTCTAGGTGGAGGGCCAAGGGGCACCCTGGGGCCTATACTGCAAGTCCAGGGAGAGAGGTGGACCCCTGGGTAGCTTCATAAGGTCAGAGCAAGTCTTGCTGGAGTCTGAAGCCCAAAGGTGGAGGGCCAGGGGGCACCCTGGGGCCTCTACTGCAAGTCTAGGGAGAGAGGTGGACCCATAGGTAGCTAGCTGGGGTAAGAGGCCCCTAAGTGGAGGGCCAGGGGGCACCCTGGGGCCTCTACTGCAAGTCCAGGGAGAGAGTTGGACCCCTGGGTAGTTTGCTGGGGTCAGAGGCCCCTAGGCGGAGGGACAGGGGGCTTCCTGGGGCCTCTACTGCAAGTCCAGGGAGAAAGGTGTACCCCTGGGTAGCTTGCTAGGGTCAGAGGCCCCTAGATGGAGGTCAAGGGGGCACCCTGGGGCCTTTACTGCAATCCCAGGGAAAGTTGTGGACCCTTGTGTAGCTTGCTGGGGTCAGAGGCCCCTTGGTGGAGGGTCAGGGGGCACCTTGGGGCCTATTCTGCAAGTCCAGGGAGAGAGGTGGACCTCTGGGTAGCTTGCTGGGGTCAGAGGCCCCTAGGTGGAGGGCCAGGGGGCACCCTGGGGCCTATCCTGCAAGTCCAGGGAGAGAGGTGGACCCCTGGGTAGCTTGCTGGGGTACGAGGCCCCTAGGTGGAGGGCCATGGGGCACCCTGGGGCCTCTACTGCAAGTCCAGGGAGAGAGGTGGACCCCTGGGTAGCTTGCTGGGGTCAGAGGCCCCTAGGTGGAGGGCCAGGGGGCACCCTGGGGCCTCTACTGCAAGTCCAGGGAAAGAGGTGGACCCCTGGGTAGCTTGCTGGGGTCAGAGGCCTTTAGGTGGAGGGCCAGGGGGCACCCTGGGGCCTCTACTGCAAATCTAGGGAGAGAGGTGGACCCATGGGTAGCTAGCTGGGGTAAGAGGCCCCTAAGTGGAGGGCCAGGGGGCACCCTGTGGCCTCTATTGCAAGTCCAGGAAGAAAGGTGGACCCCTGGGTAGCTTGCTAGGGTCAGAGGCCCCTAGCTGGAGGTCAAGGGGGCACCCTGGGGCCTTTACTGCAATCCCAGGGAGAGTTGTGGGCCCTTGTGTAGTTTGCTGGGGTCAGAGGCCCCTTGGTGGAGGGTCAGGGGGCACCCAGGGGCCTATTCTGCAAGTCCAGGGAGAGAGGTGGACCTCTGGGTAGCTTGCTGGGGTCAGAGGCCCCTAGGTGGAGGGCCAGGGGGCACCCTGGGGCCTATCCTAAAAGTCCAGGGAGGGAGGTGGACCCCTGGGTAGCTTGCTGGGGAACAAGGCCCCTAGGTGGAGGGCCAGGGGGCACCCTGGGGCCAATCCTAAAAGTCCAGGGAAAGAGGTGGACCTCTGGGTAGCTTGCTGGGGTCAGAGGCCCCTAGGTGGAGGGCCAGGGGGCACCCTGGGGCCTATCCTAAAAGTCCAGGGAAAGAGGTGGACCCCTAGGTAGCTTGCTGGGGTCAGAGGCCTCTAGGTGGAGGGCCAGGGGGCACCCTGGGGCCTCTACTGCAAGTCCAGGGAGAGAGGTGGACCCCTGGGTAGCTTGCTGGGGTCTGAAGCCCATAGGTGGAGGGCCAGGGGGTACCCCGGGGCCTATACTTCAAGTCCAGGGAGAGAGGTGGACCCTTGGGTAGCTTCCTAAGGTTAGAGGCCCCTAGGTGGAGGGCCAGAGGGCACCCTGGGGACTATCGTGCAAGTCCAGGGAGAAAGGTGGACCCCTGGGTAGCTTGCTGGTGTACAAGGCCTCTAGGTGGAAGGCCAGGGGGCACCCTGGGGCCTCTACTGCAAGGCCAGGGAGAGAGGTGGACCCCTTGGTAGCTTGCTTGGGTCAGAGACCCCTAGGTGGAGGGCCAGGGGGCACCTTGGGGCCTCTACTTCAAGTCCAGGGAGAGAGGTGGACCCTTGGGTAGCTTCCTAAGGTTAGAGGCCCCTAGGTGGAGGGCCAGAGGGCACCCAGGGGACTATCGTGCAAGTCCAGGGAGAGAGGTGGACCCCTGGGTAGCTTGCTGGGGTACAAGGCCTCTAGGTGGAGGGCCAGGGGGCACCCTGGGGCCTCTACTGCAAGGCCAGGGAGAGAGGTGGACCCCTTGGTAGCTTGCTTGGGTCAGAGACCCCTAGGTGGAGGGCCAGGGGGCACCTTGGGGCCTCTACTGCAAGTCTAGAGAGAGGTGGACCCATGGGTAGCTAGCTGGGGTAAGAGGCCCCTAAGTGGAGGGCAAGTGGGCACCCTGGGGCCTCTACTGCAAGTCCAGGGAGAGAGGTGGACCCCTGGGTAGTTTGCTGGGGTCAGAGGCCCCTAGGCGGAGGGACAGGGGGCTTCCTGGGGCCTCTACTGCAAGTCTAGGGAGAGAGGTGGACCCCTGGGTAGCTTGCTGGGGTCAGAGGCCTCTAGGTGGAGGGCCAAGGGGCACCCTGGGGCATATACTGCAAGTCCAGGGAGAGAGGTGGACCCCTGGGTAGCTTGCCGGGGTCTGTAGCCCATAGGTGGAGGGCCAGGGGGTACCCTGGGGCCTATACTGCAAGTCCAGGGAGAGAGGTGGACCCCTGGGTAGCTTCCTAAGGTCAGAGGCCCCTAGGTGGAGGGCCAGGGGGCACCCTGGGGCCTATCCTGCAAGTCCAGGGAGAGAGGTGGACCCATGGGTAGCTTGCTGGGGCACGGGGCCCCTAGGTGGATGGCCAGGGGGCACCCTGGGGCCTCTACTGCAAGTCCAGTGAGAGAGGTGGACCCCTGGGTAGCTTCCTAAGGTCAGAGGCCCCTAGGTGGAGGGCCAGGAAGCTTCCTGGGGCCTATCCTGCAAGTCCAGGGAGAGAGGTGGACCCCTGGGTAGCTTGCTGGGGTACGAGTCCCCTAGGTGGAGGGCCAGGGGGCACCCTGGGGCCTCTACTGCAAGTCCAGGGAGAGAGGTGGACCCCTGGGTAGCTTCTTGGGGTCAGAGTCCCCTAGGTGGAGGGTCAGGAGGTACCCTGGGGCCTCTACTGCAAGTCTAGGGAAAGAGGTGGACCCCTGGGTAGCTTGCTGGGGTCTGAAGCCCATAGGCGGAGGGCCAGGGGGTACCCTGGGGCCTATACTTCAAGTCCAGGGAGATAGGTGAACCCTTGGGTAGCTTCCTAAGGTTAGAGGCCCCTAGGTGGAGGGCCAGAGGGCACCCTGGGGACTATCGTGCAAGTCCAGGGAGAGAGGTGGACCCCTGGGTAGCTTGCTGGGGTACAAGGCCTCTAGGTGGAGGGCCAGGGGGCACCCTGGGGCCTCTACTGCAAGGCCAGGGAGAGAGGTGGACCCCTTGGTAGCTTGCTGGGGTCAGGGACCCCTAGGTGGAGGGCCAGGGGGCACCCTGGGGCCTCTACTGCAAGTCTAGGGAGAAAGGTGGACCCCTGGGTAGCTTGCTAGGGTCAGAGGCCCCTAGGTGGAGGTCAAGGGGGCACCCTGGGGCCCTTACTGCAATCCCAGGGAGAGTTGTGGACCCTTGTGTAGCTTGCAGGGGTCAGAGGCCCCTAGGTGGAGGGCCAGGGGGCACCCTGGGGCATCTACTGCAAGTCCAGGGAGAGAGGTGGACCCCTGGGTAGCTTGCTGGGATCTGAAGCCCATAGATGGAGGGCCAGGGGGCACCCTGGGGCCTCTACTGCAAGTCTAGGGAGAGAGGTGGACCCATGGGTAGCTAGCTGGGGTAAGAGGCCCCTAAGTGGAGGGCCAGGGGGCACCCTGGGGCCTCTACTGCAAGTCTAGGGAGAGATGTGGACCCCTGGGTAGTTTGCTGGGGTCAGAGGCCCCTAGGCGGAGGGACAGGGGGCTTCCTGGAGCCTCTACTGCAAGTCCAGGGAGAAAGGTGTACCCCTGGGTAGCTTGCTAGGGTCAGAGGCCCCTAGGTGGAGGTCAAGGGGGCACCCTGGGGCCTTTACTGCGATCCCAGGGAGAGTTGTGGACCCTTGTGTAGCTTGCTGGGGTCAGAGGCCCCTTGGTGGAGGGTCAGGGGGCACCCTGGGGCCTATTCTGCAAGTCCAGGGAGAGAGGTGGACCTCTGGGTAGCTTGCTGGGGTCAGAGGCCACTAGGTGGAGGGCCAGGGGGCACCCTGGGGCCTATCCTGCAAGTCCAGGGAGAGAGGTTGACCCCTGGGTAGCTTGCCGGGGTACGAGGCCCATAGGTGGAGGGCCAGGGGGCACCCTGGGGCCTGTACTGCAAGTCCAGGGAGAGAGGTGGACCCCTGGGTAGCTTGCTGGGGTCAGAGGACCCTAGGTGGAGGGCCAGGGGGCACCCTGGGGCCTCTACTGCAAACCAGGGAAATAGGTGGACCCTTGGGTAGCTTCCTAAGGTTAGAGACCCCTAGGTGGAGGGCCAGAGGGCACCCAGGGGCCTATCCTGCAAGTCCAGGGAGAGAGGTGGACCCCTGGGTAGCTTGCTGGGGTACGAGGCCCCTAGGTGGAGGGCCAGGGGGCACCCTGGGGCCTCTACTGCAAGGCCAGGGAGAGAGGTGGACCCCTTGGTAGCTTGCTTGGGTCAGAGACCCCTAGGTGGAGGGCCAGGGGGCAGCTTGGGGCCTCTACTGCAAGTCTAGGTAGAGAGGTGGACCCATGGGTAGCTTGCTGGGGTACGAGTCCCCTAGGTGGAGGGCCAGGGGGCACCCTGGGGCCTCTACTGCAAGTCTAGGGAGAGAGGTGGACCCCTGGGTAGCTTGCTTGGGTCAGAGACCCCTAGGTGGAGGGCCAGGGGGCACCTTGGGGCCTCTACTGCAATTCTAGGTAGAGAGGTGGACCCCTGGGTAGCTTGCTGGGGTACGAGACCCCTAGGTGGAGGGCCAGGGGGCACCCTGGGGCCTCTACTGCAAGTCCAGGGAGAGAGGTGGACCCCTGGGTAGCTTGCTGGGGTACGAGACCCCTAGGTGGAGGGCCAGGGGGCACCCTGGGGCCTCTACTGCAAGTCCAGGGAGAGAGGTGGACCCCTGGGTAGCTTCCTGGGGTCAGAGGCCCCTAGGTGTAGGGCCAGGGGGCACCCTGGGGCACATCCTGCAAGTCCAGGGAGAGAGGTGGACCCCTGGGTAGCTTGCTGGTGTCAGACGCATCTAGGTGGAGGGACAGGGGGTACCCTGGGGCCTATACTGCAAGTCCAGGGAGAGAGGTGGACCCCTGGGTAGCTTCCTGAGGTCAGAGGCCCCTAGGTGTAGGGCCAGGGGGCACCCTGGGGCCTATCCTGCAAGTCCAGGGAGAGAGGTGGACCCCTGGGTAGCTTGCTGGGGTACGAGGCCCCTAGGTGGATGGCCAAGGGGCACCCTTGGGCCTATCCTGCAAGTCCAAGGAGAGAGTTGGACTCCTGGGTAGCTTGCTGTGGTACGAGGCCCCTAGTTGGAGGGTCAGGGGGCACCCTGGGGCCTCTACTGCAAGCCCAGGGAGAGAGGTGGACCCCTGGTTAGCTTGCTGGGGTCAGAGGCCGCTAGGTGGAGGGCCAGGGGGCTTCTTGGGGCCTCTACTGCAAGTCCAGGGAGAGAGGTGGACCCCTGGGTAGCTTGCTGGGGTACAAGGCCACTAGGTGGAGAGCCAGGGGGCACCCTGGGGCCTCTACTGCAAGACCAGGGAGAGAGGTGGACCCTTGGTAGCTTGCTGGGGTCAAAGACCCCTAGGTGGAGGGCCAGGGGGCACCCTGGGGCCTCTACTGCAAGTCTAGGGAGAGAGGTGGACCCATGGGTAGCTAGCCGGGGTAAGAGGCTCCTAAGTGGAGGGCAAGGGGGCACCCTGGGGCCTCTACTGCAAGTCCAGGGAGAGAGGTGGACCCCTGGGTAGTTTGCTGGGGTCAGAGGCCCCTAGGCGGAGGGACAGGGGGCTTCCTGGGGCCTCTACTGCAAGTCCAGGGAGAAAGGTGGACCCCTGGGTAGCTTGCTTGGGTCAGAGGCCCCTAGGTGGAGGTCAAGGGGGCACCCTGGGGCCTCTACTGCAAGTCCAGGGAGAGTTGTGGACCCTTGTGTAGCTTGCTGGGGTCAGAGGCTCCTTGGTGGAGGGTCAGTGGGCACCCTGGGGCCTATTCTGCAAGTCCAGGGAGAGAGGTGGACCTCTGCGTAGCTTGCTGGGGTCAGAGGCCCCTAGGTGGAAGGCCAGGGGGCACCCTGGGGCCTATCTTGGAAGTCCAGTGAGTAAGGTAGACCCCTGGGTAGCTTGCTGGGGTACGAGATTCTAGGTGGAGGGCCAGGGGGCACCCTGGGGCCTCTACTGCAAGTCCAGGGAGAGAGGTCGACCCCTGGGTAGCTTGCTGGGGTCAGAGGCCCCTAGGTTTAGGGCCAGGGGGCACCCTGGGGCATATACTGCAAGTCCAGGGAGAGAGGTGGACCGTGGGTAGCTTGCTGGGGTCTGAAGCCCATAGGTGGAGGGCCAGGGGGCACCCTGGGGCCTCTACTGCAAGTCTAGGGAGAGAGGTGGACCCATGGGTAGCTAGCTGGGGTAAGAGGCCCCTAAGTGGAGGGCCAGGGGGCACCCTGGGGCCTCTACTGCAAGTCCAGGGAGAGATGTGGACCCCTGGGTAGTTTGCTGGGGTCAGAGGCCCCTAGGCGGAGGGACAGGGGGCTTCCTGGAGCCTCTACTGCAAGTCCAGGGAGAAAGGTGGACCCCTGGGTAGCTAGCTAGGGTCAGAGGCCCCTAGGTGGAGGTCAAGGGGGCACCCTGGGGCCTTTACTGCAATCCCAGGGAGAGTTGTGAACCTTTGTGTAGCTTGCTGGGGTCAGAGGCCCCTTGGTGGAGGGTCAGGGGGCACCCTGGGGCCTATTCTGCAAGTCCAGGGAGAGAGGTGGACCTCTGGGTAGCTTGCTGGGGTCAGAGGCCCCTAGGTGGAGGGCCAGGGGGCACCCTGGGGCCTATCCTGCAAGTCCAGGGAGAGAGGTGGACCCTTGGGTAGCTTCCTTAGGTTAGAGGCCCCTAGGTGGAGGGCCAGAGGGCACCCTGGGGACTATCGTGCAAGTCCAGGGAGAGAGGTGGACCCCTGGGTAGCTTGCTGGGGTACAAGGCCTCTAGGTGGAGGGCCAGGGGGCACCCTGGGGCATATCTTGGTAGTCCAGTGAGTAAGGTGGACCCCTGAGTAGCTTGTTGGGGTACGAGGCCCCAGGTGGAGGGCCAGGGGGCACCCTGGGGCCTCTACTGCAAGTCCAGGGAGAGAGGTGGACCCCTGGGTAGCTAGCTGGGGTCTTAAGCCCATAGGTGGAGGGCCAGGGGGCACCCTGGGGCCTCTACGGCAAGTCTAGGGAGAGAGGTGGACCCATGGGTAGCTAGCTGGGGTAAGAGGCCCCTAAGTGGAGGGCCAGTGGGCACCCTGGGGCCTCTACTGCAAGTCCAGGGAGAGAGGTGGACCCCTGGGTAGTTTGCTGGGGTCAGAGGCCCCTAGGCGGAGGGACAGGGGGCTTCCTGGGGCCTCTACTGCAAGTCCAGGGAGAAAGGTGGACCCCTGGGTAGCTTGCTAGGGTCAGAGGCCCCTAGGTGGAGGTCAAGGGGGCACCCTGGGGCCTTTACTTCAATCCCAGGGAGAGTTGTGGACCCTTGTGTAGCTTGCTGGGGTCAGAGGCCCCTTGGTGGAGGGTCAGGGGGCACCCTGGGGCCTATTCTGCAAGTCCAGGTAGAGAGGTTGACCTCTGGGTAGCTTGCTGGGGTCAGAGGCCCCTAGGTGGAGGGCCAGGGGGCACCCTGGGGCCTATCCTGCAAGTCCAGGGAGAGAGGTGGACCCCTGGGTAGCTTGCTGGGGTACGAGGCCCGTAGGTGGAGGGCCAGGGGGCACCCTGGGGCCTCTACTGCAAGTCCAGGGAGAGAGGTGGACCCCTGGGTAGTTTGCTGGGGTCAGAGGCCCCTAGGTGGAGGGCCAGGGGGCACCCTGGGGCCTATACTTCAAGTCCAGGGAGAGAGGTGGACCCTTGGGTAGCTTCCTAAGGATAGAGGCCCCTAGGTGGAGGGCCAGAGGGCACCCTGGGGACTATCGTGCAAGTCCAGGGAGAGAGGTGGACCCCTGGGTAGCTTGCTGGGGTACAAGGCCTCTAGGTGGAGGGCCAGGGGGCACCCTGGGGCATATCTTGGTAGTCCAGGGAGTAAGGTGGACCCCTGAGTAGCTTGTTGGGGTACGAGGCCCCTAGGTGGAGGGCCAGGGGGCACCCTGGGGCCTCTACTGCAAGTCCAGGGAGAGAGGTGGACCCCTGGGTAGCTTGCTGGGGTCTGAAGCCCATAGGTGGAGGGCCAGGGGGCACCCTGGGGCCTCTACTGCAAGTCTAGGGAGAGAGGTGGACCCATGGGTAGCTAGCTGGGGTAAGAGGCCCCTAAGTGGAGGGCCAGGGGGCACCCTGGGGCCACTACTGCAAGTCCAGGGAGAGAGTTGGACCCCTGGGTAGTTTGCTGGGGTCAGAGGCCCCTAGGCGGAGGGACAGGGGGCTTCCTGGGGCCTCTACTGCAAGTCCAGGGAGAAAGGTGGACCCCTGGGTAGCTTGCTAGGGTCAGAGGCCCCTAGGTGGAGGTCAAGGGGGCACCCTGGGGCCTTTACTGCAATCCCAGGGAGAGTTGTGGACCCTTGTGTAGCTTGCTGGGGTCAGAGGCCCCTTGGTGGAGGGTCAGGGGGCACCCTGGGGCCTATTCTGCAAGTCCAGGGAGAGAGGTGGACCTCTGGGTAGCTTGCTGGGGTCAGAGGCCCCTAGGTGGAGGGCCAGGGGGCACCCTGGGGCCTATCCTGCAAGTCCAGGGAGAGAGGTGGACCCCTGGGTAGCTTGCTGGGGTACGAGGCCCCTAGGTGGAGGGCCAGGGGGCACCCTGGGGCCTCTACTGCAAGTCCAGGGAGAGAGGTGGACCCCTGGGTAGCTTGCTGGGGTCAGAGGCAACTAGGTGAAAGGACAGGGGTACCCTGAGGCCTATACTGCAAGTCCAAGGAGAGAGGTGGACCCCTGGGTAGCTTCCTGAGGTCAAAGGCCCCTAGGTGGAGAGCCAGGGGGCACCCTGGGGCCTCTCCTGCAACTCCAAGGAGAGAGGTGGACCCCGTGGGTAGCTTGCTGGGGTACGAGGCCCCTAGTTGGAGGGCCAAGGGGCACCTTGGGGCCTCTAGTGCAAGCCCAGGGAGAGAGGTGGACCCCTGGTTAGCTTGCTGGGGTCAGAGGCCACTAGGTGGAGGGCCAGGGGGCTTCTTGGGGCCTCTACTGCAAGTCCAGGGAGAGAGGTGGACCCCTGGGTAGCTTGCTGTTGTCGTAGGCCCCCAGGTGGAGGGCCAGAGGGCTTCTTGGGGCTTCTACTGCAAGTCTAGGGAGAGAGGTGGACCACTGTGTAGCTTGCTGGGGTCAGAGGCCCCTAGGTGGACGGCCTGGGGGCTTCGTGGGGCCTCTACTGCAAGTCAAGGGAGAGAGGTGGACCCCTGGGTAGCTTGCTGGGGTCGGAAGCCCCTTGGTGGAAGGCCAGGGGGCACCCTGGGGCCTATACTGCAAGTCCAGGGAGAGAGGTGGACCCATGGGTAGCTTACTGGGGTCAGAGGCCCTTAGGTGGAGGGCCAGGGGCACCCTGGGGCCTCTACTGCAAGTCCAGGGAGAGAGGTGGACCCCTGGGTAGCTTGCTGGTGTCAGACGCAACTAGGTGGAGGGACAGGGGGTACCCTGGGGCCTATACTGCAAGTCCAGGGAGAGAGGTGGACCCCTGGGTAGCTTGCTGGGGTACGAGGGCCCTAGGTGGAGGGCCAGGGGGCACCCTGGGGCCTATCCTGCAAGTCCAAGGAGAGAGGTGGACCCCTGGGTAGCTTGCTGTGGTACGAGGCCCCTAGTTGGAGGGTGAGGGGGCACCCTGGGGCCTCTACTGCAAGCCCAGGGAGAGAGGTGGACCCCTGGTTAGCTTGCTGGGGTCAGAGGCCGCTAGGTGGAGGGCCAGGGGGCTTCTTGGGGCCTCTACTGCAAGTCCAGGGAGAGAGGTGGACCCCTGGGTAGCTTGCTGGGGTACAAGGCCACTAGGTGGAGAGCCAGGGGGCACCCTGGGGCCTCTACTGCAAGACCAGGGAGAGAGGTGGACCCTTGGTAGCTTGCTGGGGTCAGAGACCCCTAGAGGGAGGGCCAGGGGGCACCCTGGGGCCTCTACTGCAAGTCTAGGGAGAGAGGTGGACCCATGGGTAGCTAGCTGGGGTAAGAGGCCCCTAAGTCGATGGCCAGGGGGCACCCTAGGGCCTCTACTGCAAGTCCAGGGAGAGAGGTGGACCCCTGGGTAGTTTGCTGGGGTCAGAGGCCCCTAGGCGGAGGGACAGGGGGCTTCCTGGGGCCTCTACTGCAAGTCCAGGGAGAGAGGTGGACCCCTGGGTAGCTAGCTGGGGTAAGAGGCTCCTAAGTGGAGGGCAAGGGGGCACCCTGGGGCCTCTACTGCAAGTCCAGGGAGAGAGGTGGACCCCTGGGTAGTTTGCTGGGGTCAGAGGCCCCTAGGCGGAGGGACAGGGGGCTTCCTGGGGCCTCTACTGCAAGTCCAGGGAGAAAGGTTGACCCCTGGGTAGCTTGCTTGGGTCAGAGGCCCCTAGGTGGAGGTCAAGGGGGCACCCTGGGGCCTCTACTGCAAGTCCAGGGAGAGTTGTGGACACTTGTGTAGCTTGCTGGGGTCAGAGGCCCCTTGCTGGAGGGTCAGGGGGCACCCTGGGGCCTATTCTGCAAGTCCAGGGAGAGAGGTGGACCTCTGGGTAGCTTGCTGGGGTCAGAGGCCCCTAGGTGGAAGGCCAGGGGGCACCCTGGGGCCTATCTTGCAAGTCCAGGGAGTAAGGTAGACCCCTGGGTAGCTTGCTGGGGTACGAGATTCTAGGTGGAGGGCCAGGGGGCACCCTGGGGCCTCTACTGCAATACCAGGGAGAGAGGTGGACCCCTGGGTAGCTTGCTGGGGTCAGAGGCCCCTAGGTGGAGGGCCAGGGGGCACCCTGGGGCATCTACTGCAAGTCCAGGGAGAGAGGTGGACCCCTGGGTAGCTTGCTGGGATCTGAAGCCCATAGGTGGAGGGCCAGGGGGCACCCTGGGGCCTCTACTGAAAGTCTAGGGAGAGAGGTGGACCCATGGGTAGCTAGCTGGGGTAAGAGGCCCCTAAGTGGAGGGCCAGGGGGCACCCTGGGGCCTCTACTGCAAGTCCAGGGAGAGATGTGGACCCCTGGGTAGTTTGCTGGGGTCAGAGGCCCCTAGGCGGAGGGACAGGGGGCTTCCTGGAGCCTCTACTGTAAGTCCAGGGAGAAAGGTGTACCCCTGGGTAGCTTGCTAGGGTCAGAGGCCCCTAGGTGGAAGGCCAGGGGGTACCCTGAGGCCTATACTTCAAGTCCAGGGAGAGAGGTGGACCCTTGGGTAGCTTCCTAAGGTTAGAGGCCCCTAGGTGGAGGGCCAGAGGGCACCCTGGGGACCATCGTGCAAGTCCAGGGAGAGAGGTGGACCCCTGGGTAGCTTGCTGGGGTACAAGGCCTCTAGGTGGAGGGCCAGGGGGCACCCTGGGGCCTATCTTGCAAGTCCAGGGAGTAAGGTAGACCCCTGGGTAGCTTGCTGGGGTACGAGATTCTAGGTGGAGGGCCAGGGGGCACCCTGGGGACTCTACTGCAAGTCCAGGGAGAGAGGTCGACCCCTGGGTAGCTTGCTGGGGTCAGAGGCCCTTAGGTTTAGGGCCAGGGGGCACCCTGGGGCATCTACTGCAAGTCCAGGGAGAGAGGTGGACCCCTGGGTAGCTTGCTGGGGTCTGAAGCCCAAAGGTGGAGGGCCAGGGGGCACCCTGGGGCCTCTAATGCAAATCTAGGGAGAGAGGTGGACCCATGGGTAGCTAGCTGGGGTAAGAGGCCCCTAAGTGGAGGGCCAGGGGGCACCCTGGGGCCTCTACTGCAAGTCCAGGGAGAGATGTGGACCCCTGGGTAGTTTGCTGGGGTCAGAGGCCCCTACGCGGAGGGACAGGGGGCTTCCTGGAGCCTCTACTGCAAGTCCAGGGAGAAAGGTGTACCCCTGGGTAGCTTGCTAGGGTCAGAGGCCCCTAGGTGGAGGTCAAGGGGGCACCCTGGGGCCTTTACTGCAATCCCAGGGAGAGTTGTGGACCCTTGTGTAGCTTGCTGGGGTCAGAGGCCCCTTGGTGGAGGGTCAGGGGGCACCCTGGGGCCTATTCTGCAAGTCCAGGGAGAGAGGTGGACCTCTGGGTAGCTTGCTGGGGTCAGAGGCCCCTACGTGGAGGGCCAGGGGGCACCCTGGGGCCTATCCTGCAAGTCCAGGGAGAGAGGTGGACCCCTGGGTAGCTTGCTGGGGTACATGGCCACTAGGTGGAGAGCCAGGGGGCACCCTGGGGCCTCTACTGCAAGTCCAGGGAGAGAGGTGGACCCCTGGGTAGTTTGCTGGGGTCAGAGGCCCCTAGGCGGAGGGACAGGGGGCTTCCTGGGGCATCTACTGCAAGTCCAGGGAGAGAGGTGGACCCCTGGGTAGCTAGCTGGGGTAAGAGGCTCCTAAGTGGAGGGCAAGGGGGCACCCTTGGGCCACTACTGCAAGTCCAGGGAGAGAGGTGGACCCCTGGGTAGTTTGCTGGGGTCAGAGGCCCCTAGGCGGAGGGACAGGGGGCTTCCTGGGGCCTCTACTGCAAGTCCAGGGAGAAAGGTGGACCCCTGGGTAGCTTGCTTGGGTCAGAGGCCCCTAGGTGGAGGTCAAGGGGGCACCCTGGGGCCTCTACTGCAAGTCCAGGGAGAGTTGTGGACCCTTGTGTAGCTTGCTGGGGTCAGAGGCCCCTTGCTGGAGGGTCAGGGGGCACCCTGGGGCCTATTCTGCAAGACCAGGGAGAGAGGTGGACCTCTGGGTAGCTTGCTGGGGTCAGAGGCCCCTAGGTGGAAGGCCAGGGGGCACCCTGGGGCCTATCTTGCAAGTCCAGGGAGTAAGGTAGACCCCTGGGTAGCTTGCTGGGGTACGAGATTCTAGGTGGAGGGCCAGGGGGCACCCTGGGGCCTCTACTGCAATACCAGGGAGAGAGGTGGACCCCTGGGTAGCTTGCTGGGGTCAAAGGCCCCTAGGTGGAGGGCCAGGGGGCACCCTGGGGCATCTACTGCAAGTCCAGGGAGAGAGGTGGACCCCTGGGTAGCTTGCTGGGGTCTGAAGCCCATAGGTGGAGGGCCAGGGGGCACCCTGGGGCCTCTACTGCAAGTCTAGGGAGAGAGGTGGACCCATGGGTAGCTAGCTGGGGTAAGAGGCCCCTAAGTGGAGGGCCAGGGGGCACCCTGGGTTCTCTACTGCAAGTCCAGGGAGAGATGTGGACCCCTGGGTAGTTTGCTGGGGTCAGAGGCCCCTAGGCGCAGGGACAGGGGGCTTCCTGGAGCCTCTACTGCAAGTCCAGGGAGAAAGGTTTACCCCTGGGTAGCTTGCTAGGGTCAGAGGCCCCTAGGTGGAGGTCAAGGGGGCACCCTGGGGCCTTTACTGCAATCCCAGGGAGAGTTGTGGACCCTTGTGTAGCTTGCTGGGGTCAGAGGCCCCTTGGTGGAGGGTCAGGGGGCACCCTGGGGCCTATTCTGCAAGTCCAGGGAGAGAGGTGGACCCCTGGGTAGTTTGCTGGGGTCAGAGGCCCCTAGGCGGAGGGACAGGGGGCTTCCTGGGGCCTCTACTGCAAGTCCAGGGAGAGAGGTGGACCCCTGGGTAGCTTGCTTGGGTCAGAGACCCCTAGGTGGAGGGCCAGGGGGCACCTTGGGGCCTCTACTTCAAGTCCAGGGAGAGAGGTGGACCCTTGGGTAGCTTCCTAAGGTTTGAGGCCCCTAGGTGGAGGGCCAGAGGGCACCCAGGGGACTATCGTGCAAGTCCAGGGAGAGAGGTGGACCCCTGGGTAGCTTGCTGGGGTACAAGGCCACTAGGTGGAGAGCCAGGGGGCACCCTGGGGCCTCTACTGCAAGACCAGGGAGAGAGGTGGACCCTTGGTAGCTTGCTGGGGTCAGAGACCCCTGGGTGGAGGGCCAGGGGGCACCCTGGGGCCTCTACTGCAAGTCCAGGGAGAGATGTGGACCCCGGGGTAGTTTGCTGGGGTCAGAGGCCCCTAGGCGGAGGGACAGGGGGATTCCTGGAGCCTCTACTGCAAGTCCAGGGAGAAAGGTGTACCCCTGGGTAGCTTGCTAGGGTCAGAGGCCCCTAGGTGGAGGTCAAGGGAGCACCCTGGGGCCTTTACTGCAATCCCAGGGAGAGTTGTGGACCCTTGTGTAGCTTGCTGGGGTCAGAGGCCCCTAGGTGGAGGGCCAGGGGGCACCCTGGGGCCTATCCTGCAAGTCCAGGGAGAGATGTGGACCCCTGGGTAGCTTGCTGGGGTACGAGGCCCCTAGGTGGAGGGCCAGGGGGCACCCTGGGGCCTCTACTGCAAGTCCAGGGAGAGAGGAGGACCCCTGGGTAGCTTGCTGGGGTAAGAGGCTACTAGGTGGAGGGACAGGGGTACCCTGGGGCCTAGACTGCAAGTCCAGGGAGAGAGGTGGACCCCTGGGTAGCTTCCTGAGGTCAAAGGCCCCTAGGTGGAGGGCCAGGGGGCACCCTGGGGCCTATCCTGCAAGTCCAAGGAGAGATGTGGACCGCTGGGTTGCTTGCTGGGGTACGAGGCCCCTAGTTGGAGGGCCAGGGGGCACCCTGGGGCCTCTACTGCAAGCCCAGGGAGAGAGGTGGACCCCTGGTTAGCTTGCTGGGGTCGGAAGCCCCTTGGTCTATGGCCAGGGGGCACCCTGGAGCCTATACTGCAAGTCCAGTGAGAGAGGTGGACACATGGGTAGCTTACTGGGGTCAGAGGCCCCTAGGTGGAGGGCCAGGGGCTTCCTGGGGCCTCTACTGCAAGTCCAGGGAGAGAAGTGGACCCCTGGGTAGCTTGCTGGTGTCAGAGGAAACTAGTTGGTGGGACAGGGGGTACCCTGGGGCCTATACTGCAAGTCCAGGGAGAGAGGTGGACCCCTGGGTAGCTTCCTGAGGTCAGAGGCCCCTAGGTGGAGGGCCAGGGCGCACCCTGGGGCCTATCATGCAAGTCCAGGGAGAGAGGTGGACCCCTGGGTAGCTTGCTGGGGTACGAGGCCCCTAGTTGGAGGGCCAGGGGGCAGCCTGGGGCCTCTACTGCAAGTCCAGGGAGAGAGGTGGACCCCTGGGTACCTTCCTGGGGTCAGAGTCCCCTAGGTGGAGGGCCAGGAGGCACCCTAGGGCCTCTACTGCAAGTCCAGGGTGAGAGGTGGACCCCTGGGTAGCTTGCTGGGGTCAGAGGCCCCTAGGCGGAGGGACAGGGGGCTTCCTGGGGGCTCTACTGCAAGTCCAGGGAGAAAGGTGGACCCCTCGGTAGCTTGCTTGGGTCAGAGACCTCTAGGTGGAGGTCAAGGGGGCACCCTGGGGCCTCTACTGCAAGTCCAGGGAGAGAGGTGGACCCCTGGGTAGCTTGCTGGGGTTAGAGGCCCCTAGGTGGAGGGCCAGGGGGCACCCTGGGGCCTCCACTGCAAGTACAGGGAAAGAGGTGGACCCCTTGGTAGCTTGCTGGGGTCAGAAGCCTCTAGGTGGAGGGCCAGGGGGCACCCTGAGGCCTCTACTGCAAGTCCAGGGAGAGAGGTGGACCCCTGGGTAGCTTGCTGGGGTCTGAAGCCCTTAGGCGGAGGGCCAGGGGGTACCCTGGGGCCTACACTTCAAGTCCAGGGAGAGAGGTGGACCCTTGGGTAGCTTCCTAAGGTTAGAGGCCCCTAGGTGGAGGGCCAGAGGGCACGCTGGGGACTATCGTGCAAGTCCAGGGAGAGAGGTGGACCCCTGGGTAGCTTGCTGGGGTACAAGGCCTCTAGGTGGAGGGCCAGGGGGCACCCTGGGGCCTCTACTGCAAGTCCAGGGAGAGAGGTGGACCGAATTGGTAGCTTGCTTGGGTCAGAGACCCCTAAGTGGAGGGCCAGGGGGCACCTTGGGGCCTCTACTGCAAGTCTAGATAGAGAGGTGGATCCATGGGTAGCTTGCTGGGGTACGAGTCCCCTAGGTGGAGGGCCAGGGGGCACCCTGGGGCCTCTACTGCAAGTCCAGGGAGAGAGGTGGACCCCTGGGTAGCTTGCTTGGGTCAGAGACCCCTAGGTGGAGGGCCAGGGGGCACCTTGGGGCCTCTACTGCAAGTCTAGGTAGAGAGGTGGACCCCTGGGTAGCTTGCTGGGGTACGAGTCCCCTAGGTGGAGGGCCAGGGGGCACCCTGGGGCCTCTACTGCAAGTCCAGGGAGAGAAGTGGACCCCTGGGTAGCTTCCTGGGGTCAGAGGCCCCTAGGTGTAGGGCCAGGGGGCACCCTGGGGCCTATCCTGCAAGTCCAGGGAGAGAGGTGGACCCCTGGGTAGCTTGCTGGTGTCAGACGCAACTAGGTGGAGGGACAGGGGGTACCCTGGGGCCTATACTGCAATCCCAGGGAGAGTTGTGGACCCTTGTGTAGCTTGCTGGGGTCAGAGACCCCTTGGTGGAGGGTCAGGGGGCACCCTGGGGCCTATTTTGCAAGTCCAGGGAGAGAGGTGGACCTCTGGGTAGCTTGCTGGGGTCAGAGGCCCCTAGGTGGAGGGCCAGGGGGCACCCTGGGGCCTATCCTGCAAGTCCAGGGAGAGAGGTGGACCCCTGGGTAGCTTGCTGGGGTACGAGGCCCCTAGGTGGAGGGCCAGGGGGCACCCTGGGGCCTCTACTGCAAGTCCAGGGAGAGAGGTGGACCCCTGGTTAGCTTGCTGGGGTTAGAGGCCCCTAGGTGGAGGGCCAGGGGGCACCCTGGGGCCTCCACTGCAAGTCCAGGGAAAGAGGTGGACCCCTTTGTAGCTTGCTGGGGTCAGAGGCCTCTAGGTGGAGGGCCAGGGGGCACCCTGGGGCCTCTACTGCAAGTCCAGGGAGAGAGGTGGACCCCTGGGTAGCTTGCTGGGGTCTGAAGCCCATAGGTGGAGGGCCAGGGGGTACCCTGGGGCCTATACTTCAAGTCCAGGGAGAGAGGTGGACCCTTGGGTAGCTTCCTAAGGTTAGAGGCCCCTAGGTGGAGGGCCAGAGGGCACCCTGGGGACTATCGTGCAAGTCCAGGGAGAGAGGTGGACCCCTGGGTAGCTTGCTGGTGTACAAGGCCTCTAGGTGGAGGGCCAGAGGGCACCCTGGGGACTATCTTGCAAGTCCAGGGAGTAAGGTAGACCCCTGGGTAGCTTGCTGGGGTTCGAGATTCTAGGTGGAGGGCCAGGGGGCACCCTTGGGACTCTACTGCAAGTCCAGGGAGAGAGGTCGACCCCTGGGTAGCTTGCTGGGGTCAGAGGCCCCTAGGTTTAGGGCCAGGGGGCACCCTGGGGCATCTACTGCAAGTCCAGGGAGAGAGGTGGACCCCTGGGTAGCTTGCTGGGGTCTGAAGCCCCTTGGTGGAGGGTCAGGGGGCACCCTGGGGCCTATTCTGCAAGTCCAGGGAGAGAGGTGGACCTCTGGGTAGCTTGCTGGGGTCAGAGGCCCCTAGGTGGAGGGACAGGGCCACCCTGGGGCCTATCCTGCAAGTCCAGGGAGAGAGGTGGACCCCTGGGTAGCTTGCTGGGGTACAAGGCCACTAGGTGGAGAGCCAGGGGGCACCCTGGGGCCTCTACTGCAAGACCAGGGAGAGAGGTGGACCCTTGGTAGCTTGCTGGGGTCAGAGACCCCTAGGTGGAGGGCCAGGGGGCACCCTGGGGCCTCTACTGCAAGTCCAGGGAGAGAGGTGGACCCCTGGGTAGTTTGCTGGGGTCAGAGGCCCCTAGGCGGAGGGACAGGGGGCTTCCTGGGGCCTCTACTGCAAGTCCAGGGAGAGAGGTGGACCCCTGGGTAGCTAGCTGGGGTAAGAGGCTCCTAAGTGGAGGGCAAGGGGGCACCCTGGGGCCTCTACTGCAAGTCCAGGGAGAGAGGTGGACCCCTGGGTAGCTTGCTTGGGTCAGAGGCCCCTAGGTGGAGGTCAAGGGGGCACCCTGGGGCCTCTACTGCAAGTCCAGGGAGAATTGTGGACCCTTGTGTAGCTTGCTGGGGTCAGAGGCCCCTTGCTGGAGGGTCAGGGGGCACCCTGGGGCCTATTCTGCAAGTCCAGGGAGAGAGGTGGACCTCTGGGTAGCTTGCTGGGGTCAGAGGCCCCTAGGTGGAAGGCCAGGGGGCACCCTGGGGCCTATCTTGCAAGTCCAGGGAGTAAGGTAGACCCCTGGGTAGCTTGCTGGGGTACGAGATTCTAGGTGGAGGGCCAGGGGGCACCCTGGGGCCTCTACTGCAATACCAGGGAGAGAGGTGGACCCCTGGGTAGCTTGCTGGGGTCAGAGGCCCCTAGGTGGAGGGCCAGGGGGCACCCTGGGGCATCTACTGCAAGTCCAGGGAGAGAGGTGGACCCCTGGGTAGCTTGCTGGGGTCTGAAGCCCATAGGTGGAGGGCCAGGGGGCACCCTGGGGCCTCTACTGCAAGTCTAGGGAGAGAGGTGGACCCATGGGTAGCTAGCTGGGGTAAGAGGCCCCTAAGTGGAGGGCCAGGGGGCACCCTGGGGCCTCTACTGCAAGTCCAGGGAGAGATGTGGACCCCTTGGTAGTTTGCTGGGGTCAGAGGCCCCTAGGCGCAGGGACAGGGGGCTTCCTGGAGCCTCTACTGCAAGTCCAGGGAGAAAGGTGTACCGCTGGGTAGCTTGCTAGGGTCAGAGGCCCTTAGCTGGAGGTCAAGGGGGCACCCTGGGGCCTTTACTGCAATCCCAGGGAGAGTTGTGGACCCTTGTGTAGTTTGCTGGGGTCAGAGGCCCCTTGGTGGAGGGTCAGGGGGCACCCTGGGGCCTATTCTGCAAGTCCAGGGAGAGAGGTGGACCTCTGGGTAGCTTGCTGGGGTCAGAGGCCCCTAGGTGGAGGGCCAGGGGGCACCCTGGGGCCTATCCTGCAAGTCCAGGGAGAGAGGTGGACCCCTGGGTAGCTTGCTGGGGTACGAGGCCCATAGGTGGAGGGCCAGGGGGCACCCTGGGGCCTCTACTGCAAGTCCAGGGAGAGAGGTGGACCCCTGGGTAGCTTGCTGGGGTCAGAGGCCCCTAGGTGGAGGGCCAGGGGGCACCCTGGGGCCTCCACTGCAAGTCCAGGGAAAGAGGTGGACCCATGGGTAGCTTGCTGGGGTCAGAGGCCTCTAGGTGGAGGGCCAGGGGGCACCCTGGGGCCTCTACTGCAAGTCCAGGGAGAGAGGTGGACCCCTGGGTAGCTTGCTGGGGTCTGAAGCCCATAGGTGGAGGGCCAGGGGGTACCCTGGGGCTTTTACTTCAAGTCCAGGGAGAGAGGTGGACCCTTGGGTAGCTTCCTAAGGTTAGAGGCCCCTAGGTGGAGGGCCAGAGGGCACCCTGGGGACAATCGTACAAGTCCAGGGAGAGAGGTGGACCCCTGGGTAGCTTGCTGGGGTACAAGGCCTCTAGGTGGAGGGCCAGGGGGCACCCTGGGGCCTATCTTGCAAGTCCAGGGAGTAAGGTAGACCCCTGGGTAGCTTGCTGGGGTACGAGATTCTAGGTGGAGGGCCAGGGGGCACCCTGGGGCCTCTACTGCAAGTCCAGGGAGAGAGGTCGACCCCTGGGTAGCTTGCTGGGGTCAGAGGCCCCTAGTTTTAGGGCCAGGGGGCACCCTGGGGCATCTACTGCAAGTCCAGGGAGAGAGGTGGACCCCTGGGTAGCTTGCTGGGGTCTGAAGCCCATAGGTGGAGGGCCAGGGGGCACCCTGGGGTCTCTACTGCAAGTCTAGGGAGAGAGGTGGACCCATGGGTAGCTAGCTGGGGTAAGAGGCCCCTAAGTGGAGGGCCAGGGGGCACCCTGGGGCCTCTACTGCAAGTCCAGGGAGAGATGTGGACCCCTGGGTAGTTTGCTGGGGTCAGAGGCCCCTAGGCGGAGGGACAGGGGGCTTCCTGGAGCCTCTACTGCAAGTCCAGGGAGAAAGGTGTACCCCTGGGTAGCTTGCTAGGGTCAGAGGCCCCTAGGTGGAGGTCAAGGGGGCACCCTGGGGCCTTTACTGCAAGTCCAGGGAAAGAGGTGGACCCCTGGGTAGCTTGCTGGGGTCAGAGGCCTCTAGATGGAGGGCCAGGGGGCACCCTGGGGCCTCTACTGCAAGTCCAGGGAGAGAGGTGGACCCCTGGGTAGCTTGCTGGGGTCTGAAGCCCATAGGTGGAGGGCCAGGGGGTACCCTGGGGCCTTTACTTCAAGTCCAGGGAGAGAGGTGGACCCTTGGGTAGCTTCCTAAGGTTAGAGGCCCCTAGGTGGAGGGCCAGAGGGCACCCTGGGGACAATCGTGCAAGTCCAGGGAGAGAGGTTGACCCCTGGGTAGCTTGCTGGGGTACAAGGCCTCTAGGTGGAGGGCCAGGGGGCACCCTGGGGCCTATCTTGCAAGTCCAGGGAGTAAGGTAGACCCCTGGGTAGCTTGCTGGGGTACGAGATTCTAGGTGGAGGGCCAGGGGGCACCCTGGGGCCTCTACTGCAAGTCCATGGAGAGAGGTCGACCCCTGGGTAGCTTGCTGGGGTCAGAGGCCCCTAGTTTTAGGGCCAGGGGGCACCCTGGGGCATCTACTGCAAGTCCAGGGAGAGAGGTGGACCCCTGGGTAGCTTGCTGGGGTCTGAAGCCCATAGGTGGAGGGCCAGGGGGCACCCTGGGGTCTCTACTGCAAGTCTAGGGAGAGAGGTGGACCCATGGGTAGCTAGCTGGGGTAAGAGGCCCCTAAGTGGAGGGCCAGGGGGCACCCTGGGGCCTCTACTGCAAGTCCAGGGAGAGATGTGGACCCCTGGGTAGTTTGCTGGGGTCAGAGGCCCCTAGGCGGAGGGACAGGGGGCTTCCTGGAGCCTCTACTGCAAGTCCAGGGAGAAAGGTGTACCCCTGGGTAGCTTGCTAGGGTCAGAGGCCCCTAGGTGGAGGTCAAGGGGGCACCCTGGGGCCTTTACTGCAATCCCAGGGAGAGTTGTGGACCCTTGTGTAGCTTGCTGGGGTCAGAGGCCCCTTGGTGGAGGGTCAGGGGGCACCCTGGGGCCTATTCTGCAAGTCCAGGGAGAGAGGTGGACCTCTGGGTAGCTTGCTGGGGTCAGAGGCCCCTAGGTGGATGGCCAGGGGGCACCCTGGGGCCTATCCTGCAAGTCCAGGGAGAGAGGTGGACCCCTGGGTAGCTTGCTGGGGTACGAGGCCTATAGGTGGAGGGCCAGGGGGCACCCTGGGGCCTCTACTGCAAGACCAGGGAAAAAGGTGGACCCCTGGGTAGCTTGCTGGGGTCAGAGGCCTCTAGGTGGAGGGCCAGGGGGCACCCTGGGGCCTCTACTGCAAGTCTAGGGAGAAAGGTGGACCCATGGGTAGCTAGCTGGGGTAAGAGGCCCCTTGGTGGAGGGCCAGGGGGCACCCTGGGGCCTCTACTGCAAGTCCAGGGAGAGAGGTGGACCCCTGGGTAGCTTGCTGGGGTCTGAAGCCCATAGGTGGAGGGCCAGGGGGTACCCTGGGGCCTATACTTCAAGTCCAGGGAGAGAGGTGGACCCTTGGGTAGCTTCCTAAGGTTAGAGGCCCCTAGGTGGAGGGCCAGAGGGCACCCTGGGGACTATCGTGCAAGTCCAGGGAGAGAGGTGGACCCCTGGGTAGCTTGCTGGGGTACAAGGCCTCTAGGTGGAGGGCCAGGGGGCACCCTGGGGCATATCTTGGTAGTCCAGGGAGTAAGGTGGACCCCTGAGTAGCTTGCTGGGGTACGAGGCCCCTAGGTGGAGGGCCAGGGGGCAACCTGGGGCCTCTACTGCAAGTCCAGGGAGAGAGGTGGACCCCTGGGTAGCTTGCTGGGGTCTGAAGCCCATAGGTGGAGGGCCAGGGGGCACCCTGGGGCCTCTACTGCAAGTCTAGGGAGAGAGGTGGACCCATGGGTAGCTAGCTGGGGTAAGAGGCCCCTAAGTGGAGGGCCAGGGGGCACCCTGGGGCCTCTACTGCAAGTCCAGGGAGAGAGGTGGACCCCTGGGTAGTTTGCTGGGGTCAGAGGCCCCTAGGCGGAGGGACAGGCGGCTTCCTGGGGCCTCTACTGCAAGTCCAGGGAGAAAGGTGGACCCCTGGGTAGCTTGCTAGGGTCAGAGGCCCCTAGGTGGAGGTCAAGGGGGCACCCTGGGGCCTTTACTGCAATCCCAGGGAGAGTTGTGGACCCTTATGTAGCTTGCTGGGGTCAGAGGCCCCTTGGTGGAGGGTCAGGGGGCACCCTGGGGCCTATTCTGCAAGTCCAGGGAGAGAGGTGGACCTCTGGGTAGCTTGCTGGGGTCAGAGGCCCCTAGGTGGAGGGCCAGGGGGTACCCTGGGGCCTATCCTGCAAGTCCAGGAAGAGAGGTGGACCCCTGGGTAGCTTGCTGGGGTACATGGCCCCTAGGTGGAGGGCCAGGGGGCACCCTGGGGCCTCTACTGCAAGTCCAGGGAGAGAGGTGGACCCCTGGGTAGCTTGCTGGGGTCAGAGGCCACTAGGTGAAAGGACAGGGGTACCCTGAGGCCTATACTGCAAGTCCAGGGAGAGAGGTGGACCCCTGGGTAGCTTCCTGGGGTCAAAGGCCCCTAGGTGGAGAGCCAGGGGGCACCCTGGGGCCTCTCCTGCAAGTCCAAGGAGAGAGGTGGACCCCTGGGTAGCTTGCTGGGGTACGAGGCCCCTAGTTGGAGGGCCAAGGGGCACCCTGGGGCCTCTACTGCAAGCCCAGGGAGAGAGGTGGACCCCTGGTTAGCTTGCTGGGGTCAGAGGCCACTAGGTGGAGGGCCAGGGGGCTTCTTGGGGCCTCTACTGCAAGTCCAGGGAGAGAGGTGGACCCCTGGGTAGCTTGCTGTTGTCGTAGGCCCCCATGTGGAGGGCCAGAGGGCTTCTTGGGGCTTCTGCTGCAAGTCTAGGGAAAGAGGTGGACCACTGTGTAGCTTGCTGGGGTCAGAGGCCCCTAGGTGGACGGCCTGGGGGCTTCGTGGGGCCTCTACTGCAAGTCAAGGGAGAGAGGTGGACCTCTGGGTAGCTTGCTGGGGTCGGAAGCCCCTAGGTGGAAGGCCAGGGGGCACCCTGGGGCCTATACTGCAAGTCCAGGGAGAGAGGTGGACCCATGGGTAGCTTACTGGGGTCAGAGGCCCCTATGTGGAGGGCCAGGGGCACCCTGGGGCCTCTACTGCAAGTCCAGGTAGAGAGGTGGACCCCTGGGTAGCTTGCTGGTGTCAGACGCAACTAGGTGGAGGGACAGGGGGTACCCTGGGGCCTATACTGCAAGTCCAGGGAGAGAGGTGGACCCCTGGGTAGCTTGCTGGGGTACGAGGCCCCTAGGTGGAGGGCCAGGGGGCACCCTGGGGCCTATCCTGCAAGTCCAAGGAGAGAGGTGGACCCCTGGGTAGCTTGCTGTGGTACGAGGCCCCTAGTTGGAGGGTGAGGGGGCACCCTGGGGCCTCTACTGCAAGCCCAGGGAGAGAGGTGGACCCCTGGTTAGCTTGCTGGGGTCAGAGGCCGCTAGGTGGAGGGCCAGGGGGCTTCTTGGGGCCTCTACTGCAAGTCCAGGGAGAGAGGTGGACCCCTGGGTAGCTTGCTGGGGTACAAGGCCACTAGGTGGAGAGCCAGGGGGCACCCTGGGGCCTCTACTGCAAGACCAGGGAGAGAGGTGGACCCTTGGTAGCTTGCTGGGGTCAGAGACCCCTAGGTGGAGGGCCAGGGGGCACCCTGGGGCCTCTACTGCAAGTCTAAGGAGAGAGGTGGACCCATGGGTACCTAGCTGGCGTAAGAGGCCCCTAAGTCGATGGCCAGGGGGCACCCTGGGGCCTCTACTGCAAGTCCAGGGAGAGAGGTGGACCCCTGGGTAGTTTGCTGGGGTCAGAGGCCCCTAGGCGGAGGGACAGGGGGCTTCCTGGGGCCTCTACTGCAAGTCCAGGGAGAGAGGTGGACCCCTGGGTAGCTAGCTTGGGTAAGAGGCTCCTTAGTGGAGGGCAAGGGGGCACCCTGGGGCCTCTACTGCAAGTCCAGGGAGAGAGGTGGACCCCTGGGTAGTTTGCTGGGGTCAGAGGCCCCTCGGTGGAGGGACAGGGGGCTTCCTGGGGCCTCTACTGCAAGTCCAGGGAGAAAGGTGGACCCCTGGGTAGCTTGCTTGGGTCAGAGGCCCCTAGGTGGAGGTCAAGGGGGCACCCTGGGGCCTCTACTGCAAGTCCAGGGAGAGTTGTGGACCCTTGTGTAGCTTGCTGGGGTCAGAGGCCCCTTGCTGGAGGGTCAGGGGGCACCCTGGGGCCTAATCTGCAAGTCCAGGGAGAGAGGTGGACCTCTGGGTAGCTTGCTGGGGTCAGAGGCCCCTAGGTGGAAGGCCAGGGGGCACCCTGGGGCCTATCTTGCAAGTCCAGGGAGTAAGGTAGACCCCTGGGTAGCTTGCTGGGGTATGAGATTCTAGGTGGAGGGCCAGGGGGCACCCTGGGGCCTCTACTGCAATACCAGGGAGAGAGGTGGACCCCTGGGTAGCTTGCTGGGGTCAGAGGCCCCTAGGTGGAGGGCCAGGGGGCACCCTGGGGCATCTACTGCAAGTCCAGGGAGAGAGGTGGACCCCTGGGTAGCTTGCTGGGGTCTGAAGCCCATAGGTGGAGGGCCAGGGGGCACCCTGGGGCCTCTACTGCAAGTCTAGGGAGAGAGGTGGACCCATGGGTAGCTAGCTGGGGTAAGAGGCCCCTAAGTGGAGGGCCAGGGGGCACCCTGGGGCCTCTAGTGCAAGTCCAGGGAGAGATGTGGACCCCTGGGTAGTTTGCTGGGGTCAGAGGCCCCTAGGCGGAGGGACAGGGGGCTTCCTGGAGCCTCTACTGCAAGTCCAGGGAGAAAGGTGTACCCCTGGGTAGCTTGCTAGGGTCAGAGGCCCCTAGGTGGAGGTCAAGGGGGCACCCTGGGGCCTTTACTGCAATCCCAGGGAGAGTTGTGGACCCTTGTGTAGCTTGCTGGGGTCAGAGGCCCCTAGGTGGAGGGCCAGGGGGCACCCTGGGGCCTATCCTGCAAGTCCAGGGAGAGATGTGGACCCCTGGGTAGCTTGCTGGGGTACGAGGCCCCTAGGTGGAGGGCCAGGGGGCACCCTGGGGCCTCTACTGCAAGTCCAGGGAGAGAGGAGGACCCCTGGGTAGCTTGCTGGGGTAAGAGGCAACTAGGTGGAGGGACAGGGGTACCCTGGGGCCTAGACTGCAAGTCCAGGGAGAGAGGTGGACCCCTGGGTAGCTTCCTGAGGTCAAAGGCCCCTAGGTGGAGGGCCAGGGGGCACCCTGGGGCCTATCCTGCAAGTCCAAGGAGAGATGTGGACCGCTGGGTTGCTTGCTGGGGTACGAGGCCCCTAGTTGGAGGGCCAGGGGGCACCCTGGGGCCTCTACTGCAAGCCCAGGGAGAGAGGTGGACCCCTGGTTAGCTTGCTGGGGTCGGAAGCCCCTTGGTCTATGGACAGGGGGCACCCTGGGGCCTATACTGCAAGTCCAGTGAGAGAGGTGGACCCATGGGTAGCTTACTGGGGTCAGAGGCCCCTAGGTGGAGGGCCAGGGGCTTCCTGGGGCCTCTACTGCAAGTCCAGGGAGAGAAGTGGACACCTGGGTAGCTTGCTGGTGTCAGAGGAAACTAGTTGGTGGGACAGGGGGTACCCTGGGGCCTATACTGCAAGTCCAGGGAGAGAGGTGGACCCCTGGGTAGCTTCCTGAGGTCAGAGGCCCCTAGGTGGAGGGCCAGGGCGCACCCTGGGGCCTATCATGCAAGTCCAGGGAGAGAGGTGGACCCCTGGGTAGCTTGCTGGGGTACGAGGCCCCTAGTTGGAGGGCCAGGGGGCAGCCTGGGGCCTCTACTGCAAGTCCAGGGAGAGAGGTGGACCCCTGGGTACCTTCCTGGGGTCAGAGTCCCCTAGGTGGAAGGCCAGGGGGCACCCTGGGGCCTATACTGCAAGTCCAGGGAGAGAGGTGGACCCATGGGTAGCTTACTGGGGTCAGAGGCCCCTAGGTGGAGGGCTAGGGGCACCCTGGGGCCTCTACTGCAAGTCCAGGTAGAGAGGTGGACCCCTGGGTAGCTTGCTGGTGTCAGACGCAACTAGGTGGAGGGACAGGGGGTACCCTGGGGCCTATACTGCAAGTCCAGGGAGAGAGGTGGACCCCTGGGTAGCTTGCTGGGGTACGAAGCCCCTAGGTGGAGGGCCAGGGGGCACCCTGGGGCCTATCCTGCAAGTCCAAGGAGAGAGGTGGACCCCTGGGTAGCTTGCTGTGGTACGAGGCCCCTAGTTGGAGGGTGAGGGGGCACCCTGGGGCCTCTACTGCAAGCCCAGGGAGAGAGGTGGACCCCTGGTTAGCTTGCTGGGGTCAGAGGCCGCTAGGTGGAGGGCCAGGGGGCTTCTTGGGGCCTCTACTGCAAGTCCAGGGAGAGAGGTGGACCCCTGGGTAGCTTGCTGGGGTACAAGGCCACTAGGTGGAGAGCCAGGGGGCACCCTGGGGCCTCTACTGCAAGACCAGGGAGAGAGGTGGACCCTTGGTAGCTTGCTGGGGTCAGAGACCCCTAGGTGGAGGGCCAGGGGGCACCCTGGGGCCTCTACTGCAAGTCTAAGGAGAGAGGTGGACCCATGGGTAGCTAGCTGGGGTAAGAGGCCCCTAAGTCGATGGCCAGGGGGCACCCTGGGGCCTCTACTGCAAGTCCAGGGAGAGAGGTGGACCCCTGGGTAGTTTGCTGGGGTCAGAGGCCCCTAGGCGGAGGGACAGGGGGCTTCCTGGGGCCTCTACTGCAAGTCCAGGGAGAGAGGTGGACCCCTGGGTAGCTAGCTGGGGTAAGAGGCTCCTAAGTGGAGGGCAAGGGGGCACCCTGGGGCCTCTACTGCAAGTCCAGGGAGAGAGGTGGACCCCTGGGTAGTTTGCTGGGGACAGAGGCCCCTCGGTGGAGGGACAAGGGGCTTCCTGGGGCCTCTACTGCAAGTCCAGGGAGAAAGGTGGACCCCTGGGTAGCTTGCTTGGGTCAGAGGCCCCTAGGTGGAGGTCAAGGGGGCACCCTGGGGCCTCTACTGCAAGTCCAGGGAGAGTTGTGGACCCTTGTGTAGCTTGCTGGGGTCAGAGGCCCCTTGCTGGAGGGTCAGGGGGTACCCTGGGGCCTAGACTGCAAGTCCAGGGAGAGAGGTGGACCCCTGGGTAGCTTCCTGAGGTCAAAGGCCCCTAGGTGGAGGGCCAGGGGGCACCCTGGGGCCTATCCTGCAAGTCCAAGGAGAGATGTGGACCGCTGGGTTGCTTGCTGGGGTACGAGGCCCCTAGTTGGAGGGCCAGGGGGCACCCTGGGGCCTCTACTGCAAGCCCAGGGAGAGAGGTGGACCCCTGGTTAGCTTGCTGGGGTCGGAAGCCCCTTGGTCTATGGCCAGGGGGCACCCTGGGGCCTATACTGCAAGTCCAGTGAGAGAGGTGGACCCATGGGTAGCTTACTGGGGTCAGAGGCCCCTAGGTGGAGGGCCAGGGGCTTCCTGGGGCCTCTACTGCAAGTCCAGGGAGAGAAGTGGACCCCTGGGTAGCTTGCTGGTGTCAGAGGAAACTAGTTGGTTGGACAGGGGGTACCCTGGGGCCTATACTGCAAGTCCAGGGAGAGAGGTGGACCCCTGGGTAGCTTCCTGAGGTCAGAGGCCCCTAGGTGGAGGGCCAGGGCGCACCCTGGGGCCTATCATGCAAGTCCAGGGAGAGAGGTGGACCCCTGGGTAGCTTGCTGGGGTACGAGGCCCCTAGTTGGAGGGCCAGGGGGCAGCCTGGGGCCTCTACTGCAAGTCCAGGGAGAGAGGTGGACCCCTGGGTACCTTCCTGGGGTCAGAGTCCCCTAGGTGGAGGGCCAGGAGGCACCCTAGGGCCTCTACTGCAAATCCAGGGTGAGAGGTGGACCCCTGGGTAGCTTGCTGGGGTCAGAGGCCCCTAGGCAGAGGGACAGGGGGCTTCCTGGGGGCTCTACTGCAAGTCCAGTGAGAAAGGTGGACCCCTTGGTAGCTTGCTTGGGTCAGAGGCCTCTAGGTGGAGGTCAAGGGGGCACCCTGGGGCCTCTACTGCAAGTCCAGGGAGAGAGGTGGACCCCTGGGTAGCTTGCTGGGGTCAGAGGCCCCTAGGTGGAGGGCCAGGGGGCACCCTGGGGCCTCCACTGCAAGTACAGGGAAAGAGGTGGACCCATTGGTAGCTTGCTGGGGTCAGAAGCCTCTAGGTGGAGGGCCAGGGGGCACCCTGGGGCCTCTACTGCAAGTCCAGGGAGAGAGGTGGACCCCTGGGTAGCTTGCTGGGGTCTGAAGCCCTTAGGCGGAGGGCCAGGGGGTACCCTGGGGCCTACACTTCAAGTCCAGGGAGAGAGGTGGACCCTTGGGTAGCTTCCTAAGGTTAGAGGCCCCTAGGTGGAGGGCCAGAGGGCACGCTGGGGACTATCGTGCAAGTCCAGGGAGAGAGGTGGACCCCTGGGTAGCTTGCTGGGGTACAAGGCCTCTAGGTGGAGGGCCAGGGGGCACCCTGGGGCCTCTACTGCAAGGCCAGGGAGAGAGGTGGACCGAATTGGTAGCTTGTTTGGGTCAGAGACCCCTAGGTGGAGGGCCAGGGGGCACCTTGGGGCCTCTACTGCAAGTCTAGATAGAGAGGTGGATCCATGGGTAGCTTGCTGGGGTACGAGTCCCCTAGGTGGAGGGCCAGGGGGCACCCTGGGGCCTCTACTGCAAGTCCAGGGAGAGAGGTGGACCCCTGGGTAGCTTGCTTGGGTCAGAGACCCCTAGGTGGAGGGCCAGGGGGCACCTTGGGGCCTCTACTGCAAGTCTAGGTAGAGAGGTGGACCCCTGGGTAGCTTGCTGGGGTACGAGTCCCCTAGGTGGAGGGCCAGGGGGCACCCTGGGGCCTCTACTGCAAGTCCAGGGAGAGAGGTGGACCCCTGGGTAGCTTCCTGGGGTCAGAGGCCCCTAGGTGTAGGGCCAGGGGGCACCCTGGGGCCTATCCTGCAAGTCCAGGGAGAGAGGTGGACCCCTGGGTAGCTTGCTGGTGTCAGACGCAACTAGGTGGAGGGACAGGGGGTACCCTGGGGCCTATACTGCAAGTCCAGGGAGAGAGGTGGACCCCTGGGTAGCTTGCTGGGGTCAGAGGCCCCTAGGTGGAGGGCCAGGGGGCACCCTGGGGCCTCCACTGCAAGTACAGGGAAAGAGGTGGACCCCTTGGTAGCTTGCTGGGGTCAGAAGCCTCTAGGTGGAGGGCCAGGGGGCACCCTGGGGCCTCTACTGCAAGTCCAGGGAGAAAGGTGGACCCCTGGGTAGCTTGCTTGGGTCAGAGGCCCCTAGGTGGAGGTCAAGGGGGCACCCTGGGGCCTCTACTGCAAGTCCAGGGAGAGTTGTGGACCCTTGTGTAGCTTGCTGGGGTCAGAGGCCCCTTGCTGGAGGGTCAGGGGGCACCCTGGGGCCTATTCTGCAAGTCCAGGGAGAGAGGTGGACCTCTGGGTAGCTTGCTGGGGTCAGAGGCCCCTAGGTGGAAGGCCAGGGGGCACCCTGGGGCCTATCTTGCAAGTCCAGGGAGTAAGGTAGACCCCTGGGTAGCTTGCTGGGGTACGAGATTCTAGGTGGAGGGCCAGGGGGCACCCTGGGGCCTCTACTGCAATACCAGGGAGAGAGGTGGACCCCTGGGTAGCTTGCTGGGGTCAAAGGCCCGTAGGTGGAGGGCCAGGGGGCACCCTGGGGCATCTACTGCAAGTCCAGGGAGAGAGGTGGACCCCTGGGTAGCTTGCTGGGATCTGAAGCCCATAGGTGGAGGGCCAGGGGGCACCCTGGGGCCTCTACTGCAAGTCTAGGGAGAGAGGTGGACCCATGGGTAGCTAGCTGGGGTAAGAGGCCCCTAAGTGGAGGGCCAGGGGGCACCCTGGGGCCTCTACTGCAAGTCCAGGGAGAGATGTGGACCCCTGGGTAGTTTGCTGGGGT
Organism: Danio rerio; assembly: GCF_049306965.1. Classification (NCBI taxonomy): domain Eukaryota; kingdom Metazoa; phylum Chordata; class Actinopteri; order Cypriniformes; family Danionidae; genus Danio; species Danio rerio. The sequence goes on along the minus strand of NC_133180.1, from coordinate 51,293,125 downwards.
CAGAGGCCCCTAGGCGGAGGGAAAGGGGGCTTCCTGGAGCCTCTACTGCAAGTCCAGGGAGAAAGGTGTACCCCTGGGTAGCTTGCTAGGGTCAGAGGCCCCTAGGTGGAGGTCAAGGGGGCACCCTGGGGCCTTTACTGCGATCCCAGGGAGAGTTGTGGACTCTTGTGTAGCTTGCTGGGGTCAGAGGCCTCTTGGTGGAGGGTCAGGGGGCACCCTGGGGCCTATTCTGCAAGTCCAGGGAGAGAGGTGGACCTCTGGGTAGCTTGCTGGGGTCAGAGGCCCCTAGGTGGAGGGCCAGGGGGCACCCTGGGGCCTATCCCGCAAGTCCAGGGAGAGAGGTGGACCCCTGGGTATCTTGCAGGGGTACAAGGCCCATAGGTGGAGGGCCAGGGGGCACCCTGGGGCCTCTACTGCAAGTCCAGGGAGAGAGGTGGACCCCTGGGTAGCTTGCTGGGGTCAGAGGACCCTAGGTGGAGGGCCAGGGGGCACCCTGGGGCCTCTACTGCAAACCAGGGAAATAGGTGGACCCCTGGGTAGCTTGCTGGGGTCAGAGGCCTCAAGGTGGAGGGCCAGGGGGCACCCTGGGGCCTCTACTGCAAGTCTAGGGAGAGAGGTGGACCCATGGGTAGCTAGCTGGGGTAAGAGGCCCCTAAGTGGAGGGCCAGGGGGCACCCTGGGGCCTCTACTGCAAGTCCAGGGAGAGAGGTGGACCCCTGGGTAGCTTGCTGGGGTCTGAAGCCCATAGGTGGAGGTCCAGGGGGTACCCTGGGGCCTATACTTCAAGTCCAGGGAGAGAGGTGGACCCTTGGGTAGCTTCCTAAGGTTAGAGGCCCCTAGGTGGAGGGCCAGAGGGCACCCTGGGGACTATCGTGCATGTCCAGGGAGAGAGGTGGACCCCTGGGTAGCTTGCTGAGGTACAAGGCCTCTAGGTGGAGGGCCAGGGGGCACCCTGGGGCCTATCTTGGTAGTCCAGGGAGTGAGGTGGACCCCTGAGTAGCTTGCTGGGGTACGAGGCCCCTAGGTGGAGGGCCAGGGGGCACCCTGGGGCCTCTACTGCAAGTCCAGGGAGAGAGGTGGACCCCTGGGTAGCTTGCTGGGGTCTGAAGCCCATAGGTGGAGGGCCAGGGGGCACCCTGGGGCCTCTACTGCAAGTCTAGGGAGAGAGGTGGACCCATGGGTAGCTAGCTGGGGTAAGAGGCCCCTAAGTGGAGGGCCAGGGGGCACCCTGGGGCCTCTACTGCAAGTCCAGGGAGAGAGGTGGACCCCTGGGTAGTTTGCTGGGGTTTGAGGCCCCTAGGCGGAGGGACAGGGGGCTTCCTGGGGCCTCTACTGCAAGTCCAGGGAGAAAGGTGGACCCCTGGGTAGCTTGCTAGGGTCAGAGGCCCCTAGGTGGAGGTCAAGGGGGCACCCTGGGGCCTTTACTGCAATCCCAGGGAGAGTTGTGGACCCTTGTGTAGCTTGCTGGGGTCAGAGGCCCCTTGGTGGAGGGTCAGGGGGCACCCTGGGGCCTATTTTGCAAGTCCAGGGAGAGAGGTGGACCTCTGGGTAGCTTGCTGGGGTCAGAGGCCCCTAGGTGGAGGGCCAGGGGGCACCCTGGGGCCTATCCTGCAAGTCCAGGGAGAGAGGTGGACCCCTGGGTAGCTTGCTGGGGTACGAGGCCCCTAGGTGGAGGGCCAGGGGGCACCCTGGGGCCTCTACTGCAAGTCCAGGGAGAGAGGTGGACCCCTGGGTAGCTTGCTGGGGTCAGAGGCCCCTAGGTGGAGGGCCAGGGGGCACCCTGGGGCCTCCACTGCAAGTCCAGGGAAAGAGGTGGACCCCTTTGTAGCTTGCTGGGGTCAGAGGCCTCTAGGTGGAGGGCCAGGGGGTACCCTGGGGCCTATCCTGCAAGTCCAGGAAGAGAGGTGGACCCCTGGGTAGCTTGCTGGGGTACATGGCCCCTAGGTGGAGGGCCAGGGGGCACCCTGGGGCCTCTACTGCAAGTCCAGGGAGAGAGGTGGACCCCTGGGTAGCTTGCTGGGGTCAGAGGCCACTAGGTGAAAGGACAGGGGTACCCTGAGGCCTATACTGCAAGTCCAGGGAGAGAGGTGGACCCCTGGGTAGCTTCCTGAGGTCAAAGGCCCCTAGGTGGAAAGCCAGGGGGCACCCTGGGGCCTCTCCTGCAAGTCCAAGGAAAGAGGTGGACCCCTGGGTAGCTTGCTGGGGTACGAGGCCCCTAGTTGGAGGGCCAAGGGGCACCCTGGGGCCTCTACTGCAAGCCCAGGGAGAGAGGTGGACCCCTGGTTAGCTTGCTGGGGTCAGAGGCCACTAGGTGGAGGGCCAGGGGGCTTCTTGGGGCCTCTACTGCAAGTCCAGGGAGAGAGGTGGACCCCTGGGTAGCTTGCTGTTGTCGTAGGCCCCCATGTGGAGAGCCAGAGGGCTTCTTGGGGCTTCTACTGCAAGTCTAGGGAGAGAGGTGGACCACTGTGTAGCTTGCTGGGGTCAGAGGCCCCTAGGTGGACGGCCTGGGGGCTTCGTGGGGCCTCTACTGCAAGTCAAGGGAGAGAGGTGGACCTCTGGGTAGCTTGCTGGGGTCGGAAGCCCCTAGGTGGAAGGCCAGGGGGCACCCTGGGGCCTCTACTGCAAGACCAGGGAAAAAGGTGGACCCCTGGGTAGCTTGCTGGGGTCAGAGGCCTCTAGGTGGAGGGCCAGGGGGCACCCTGGGGCCTCTACTGCAAGTCTAGGGAGAAAGGTGGACCCATGGGTAGCTAGCTGGGGTAAGAGGCCCCTTGGTGGAGGGCCAGGGGGCACCCTGGGGCCTCTACTGCAAGTCCAGGGAGAGAGGTGGACCCCTGGGTAGCTTGCTGGGTTCTGAAGCCCATAGGTGGAGGGCCAGGGGTTACCCTGGGGCCTATACTTCAAGTCCAGGGAGAGAGGTGGACCCTTGGGTAGCTTCCTAAGGTTAGAGGCCCCTAGGTGGAGGGCCAGAGGGCACCCTGGGGACTATCGTGCAAGTCCAGGGAGAGAGGTGGACCCCTGGGTAGCTTGCTGGGGTACAAGGCCTCTAGGTGGAGGGCCAGGGGGCACCCTGGGGCATATCTTGGTAGTCCAGGGAGTAAGGTGGACCCCTGAGTAGCTTGCTGGGGTACGAGGCCCCTAGGTGGAGGGCCAGGGGGCAACCTGGGGCCTCTACTGCAAGTCCAGGGAGAGAGGTGGACCCCTGGGTAGCTTGCTGGGGTCTGAAGCCCATAGGTGGAGGGCCAGGGGGCACCCTGGGGCCTCTACTGCAAGTCTAGGGAGAGAGGTGGACCCATGGGTAGCTAGCTGGGGTAAGAGGCCCCTAAGTGGAGGGCCAGGGGGCACCCTGGGGCCTCTACTGCAAGTCCAGGGAGAGAGGTGGACCCCTGGGTAGTTTGCTGGGGTCAGAGGCCCCTAGGCGGAGGGACAGGCGGCTTCCTGGGGCCTCTACTGCAAGTCCAGGGAGAAAGGTGGACCCCTGGGTAGCTTGCTAGGGTCAGAGGCCCCTAGGTGGAGGTCAAGGGGGCACCCTGGGGCCTTTACTGCAATCCCAGGGAGAATTGTGGACCCTTGTGTAGCTTGCTGGGGTCAGAGGCCCCTTGGTGGAGGGTCAGGGGGCGCCCTGGGGCCTATTCTGCAAGTCCAGGGAGAGAGGTGGACCTCTGGGTAGCTTGCTGGGGTCAGAGGCCCCTAGGTGGAGGGCCAGGGGGTACCCTGGGGCCTATCCTGCAAGTCCAGGAACAGAGGTGGACCCCTGGGTAGCTTGCTGGGGTACATGGCCCCTAGGTGGAGGGCCAGGGGGCACCCTGGGGCCTCTACTGCAAGTCCAGGGAGAGAGGTGGACCCCTGGGTAGCTTGCTGGGGTCAGAGGCCACTAGGTGAAAGGACAGGGGTACCCTGAGGCCTATACTGCAAGTCCAGGGAGAGAGGTGGACCCCTGGGTAGCTTCCTGGGGTCAAAGGCCCCTAGGTGGAGAGCCAGGGGGCACCCTGGGGCCTCTCCTGCAAGTCCAAGGAGAGAGGTGGACCCCTGGGTAGCTTGCTGGGGTACGAGGCCCCTAGTTGGAGGGCCAAGGGGCACCCTGGGGCCTCTACTGCAAGCCCAGGGAGAGAGGTGGACCCCTGGTTAGCTTGCTGGGGTCAGAGGCCACTAGGTGGAGGGCCAGGGGGCTTCTTGGGGCCTCTACTGCAAGTCCAGGGAGAGAGGTGGACCCCTGGGTAGCTTGCTGTTGTCGTAGGCCCCCATGTGGAGGGCCAGAGGGCTTCTTGGGGCTTCTGCTGCAAGTCTAGGGAGAGAGGTGGACCACTGTGTAGCTTGCTGGGGTCAGAGGCCCCTAGGTGGACGGCCTGGGGGCTTCGTGGGGCCTCTACTGCAAGTCAAGGGAGAGAGGTGGACCTCTGGGTAGCTTGCTGGGGTCGGAAGCCCCTAGGTGGAAGGCCAGGGGGCACCCTGGGGCCTATACTGCAAGTCCAGGGAGAGAGGTGGACCCATGGGTAGCTTACTGGGGTCAGAGGCCCCTATGTGGAGGGCCAGGGGCACCCTGGGGCCTCTACTGCAAGTCCAGGTAGAGAGGTGGACCCCTGGGTAGCTTGCTGTTGTCAGACACAACTAGGTGGAGGGACAGGGGGTACCCTGGGGCCTATACTGCAAGTCCAGGGAGAGAGGTGGACCCCTGGGTAGCTTGCTGGGGTACGAGGCCCCTAGGTGGAGGGCCAGGGGGCACCCTGGGGCCTATCCTGCAAGTCCAAGGAGAGAGGTGGACCCCTGGGTAGCTTGCTGTGGTACGAGGCCCCTAGTTGGAGGGTGAGGGGGCACCCTGGGGCCTCTACTGCAAGCCCAGGGAGAGAGGTGGACCCCTGGTTAGCTTGCTGGGGTCAGAGGCCGCTAGGTGGAGGGCCAGGGGGCTTCTTGGGGCCTCTACTGCAAGTCCAGGGAGAGAGGTGGACCCCTGGGTAGCTTGCTGGGGTACAAGGCCACTAGGTGGAGAGCCAGGGGGCACCCTGGGGCCTCTACTGCAAGACCAGGGAGAGAGGTGGACCCTTGGTAGCTTGCTGGGGTCAGAGACCCCTAGGTGGAGGGCCAGGGGGCACCCTGGGGCCTCTACTGCAAGTCTAAGGAGAGAGGTGGACCCATGGGTACCTAGCTGGCGTAAGAGGCCCCTAAGTCGATGGCCAGGGGGCACCCTGGGGCCTCTACTGCAAGTCCAGGGTGAGAGGTGGACCCCTGGATAGTTTGCTGGGGTCAGAGGCCCCTAGGCGGAGGGACAGGGGGCTTCCTGGGGCCTCTACTGCAAGTCCAGGGAGAGAGGTGGACCCCTGGGTAGCTAGCTGGGGTAAGAGGCTCCTTAGTGGAGGGCAAGGGGGCACCCTGGGGCCTCTACTGCAAGTCCAGGGAGAGAGGTGGACCCCTGGGTAGTTTGCTGGGGTCAGAGGCCCCTCGGTGGAGGGACAGGGGGCTTCCTGGGGCCTCTACTGCAAGTCCAGGGAGAAAGGTGGACCCCTGGGTAGCTTGCTTGGGTCAGAGGCCCCTAGGTGGAGGTCAAGGGGGCACCCTGGGGCCTCTACTGCAAGTCCAGGGAGAGTTGTGGACCCTTGTGTAGCTTGCTGGGGTCAGAGGCCCCTTGCTGGAGGGTCAGGGGGCACCCTGGGGCCTAATCTGCAAGTCCAGGGAGAGAGGTGGACCTCTGGGTAGCTTGCTGGGGTCAGAGGCCCCTAGGTGGAAGGCCAGGGGGCACCCTGGGGCCTATCTTGCAAGTCCAGGGAGTAAGGTAGACCCCTGGGTAGCTTACTGGGGTATGAGATTCTAGGTGGAGGGCCAGGGGGCACCCTGGGGCCTCTACTGCAATACCAGGGAGAGAGGTGGACCCCTGGGTAGCTTGCTGGGGTCAGAGGCCCCTAGGTGGAGGGCCAGGGGGCACCCTGGGGCATCTACTGCAAGTCCAGGGAGAGAGGTGGACCCCTGGGTAGCTTGCTGGGGTCTGAAGCCCATAGGTGGAGGGCCAGGGGGCACCCTGGGGCCTCTACTGCAAGTCTAGGGAGAGAGGTGGACCCATGGGTAGCTAGCTGGGGTAAGAGGCCCCTAAGTGGAGGGCCAGGGGGCACCTTGGGGCCTCTACTGCAAGTCCAGGGAGAGATGTGGACCCCTGGGTAGTTTGCTGGGGTCAGAGGCCCCTAGGCGGAGGGACAGGGGGCTTCCTGGAGCCTCCACTGCAAGTCCAGGGAGAAAGGTGTACCCCTGGGTAGCTTGCTAGGGTCAGAGGCCCCTAGGTGGAGGTCAAGGGGGCACCCTGGGGCCTTTACTGCAATCCCAGGGAGAGTTGTGGACCCTTGTGTAGCTTGCTGGGGTCAGAGGCCCCTAGGTGGAGGGCCAGGGGGCACCCTGGGGCCTATCCTGCAAGTCCAGGGAGAGATGTGGACCCCTGGGTAGCTTGCTGGGGTACGAGGCCCCTAGGTGGAGGGCCAGGGGGCACCCTGGGGCCTCTACTGCAAGTCCAGGGAGAGAGGAGGACCCCTGTGTAGCTTGCTGGGGTAAGAGGCAACTAGGTGGAGGGATAGGGGTACCCTGGGGCCTAGACTGCAAGTCCAGGGAGAGAGGTGGACCCCTGGGTAGCTTCCTGAGGTCAAAGGCCCCTAGGTGGAGGGCCAGGGGGCACCTTGGGGCCTATCCTGCAAGTCCAAGGAGAGATGTGGACCGCTGGGTTGCTTGCTGGGGTACGAGGCCCCTAGTTGGAGGGCCAGGGGGCACCCTGGGGCCTCTACTGCAAGCCCAGGGAGAGAGGTGGACCCCTGGTTAGCTTGCTGGGGTCGGAAGCCCCTTGGTCTATGGCCAGGGGGCACCCTGGGGCCTATACTGCAAGTCCAGTGAGAGAGGTGGACCCATGGGTAGCTTACTGGGGTCAGAGGCCCCTAGGTGGAGGGCCAGGGGCTTCCTGGGGCCTCTACTGCAAGTCCAGGGAGAGAAGTGGACACCTGGGTAGCTTGCTGGTGTCAGAGGAAACTAGTTGGTGGGACAGGGGGTACCCTGGGGCCTATACTGCAAGTCCAGGGAGAGAGGTGGACCCCTGGGTAGCTTCCTGAGGTCAGAGGCCCCTAGGTGGAGGGCCAGGGCGCACCCTGGGGCCTATCATGCAAGTCCAGGGAGAGAGGTGGACCCCTGGGTAGCTTGCTGGGGTACGAGGCCCCTAGTTGGAGGGCCAGGGGGCAGCCTGGGGCCTCTACTGCAAGTCCAGGGAGAGAGGTGGACCCCTGGGTACCTTCCTGGGGTCAGAGTCCCCTAGGTGGAGGGCCAGGAGGCACCCTAGTGCCTCTACTGCAAGTCCAGGGTGAGAGGTGGACCCCTGGGTAGCTTGCTGGGGTCAGAGGCCCCTAGGCGGAGGGACAGGGGGCTTCCTGGGGGCTCTACTGCAAGTCCATGGAGAAAGGTGGACCCCTTGGTAGCTTGCTTGGGTCAGAGGCCTCTAGGTGGAGGTCAAGGGGGCACCCTGGGGCCTCTACTGCAAGTCCAGGGAGAGAGGTGGACCCCTGGGTAGCTTGCTGGGGTCAGAGGCCCCTAGGTGGAGGGCCAGGGGGCACCCTGGGGCCTCCACTGCAAGTACAGGGAAAGAGGTGGACCCCTTGGTAGCTTGCTGGGGTCAGAAGCCTCTAGGTGGAGGGCCAGGGGGCACCCTGGGGCCTCTACTGCAAGTCCAGGGAGAAAGGTGGACCCCTGGGTAGCTTGCTTGGGTCAGAGGCCCCTAGGTGGAGGTCAAGGGGGCACCCTGGGGCCTCTACTGCAAGTCCAGGGAGAGTTGTGGACCCTTGTGTAGCTTGCTGGGGTCAGAGGCCCCTTGCTGGAGGGTCAGGGGGCACCCTGGGGCCTATTCTGCAAGTCCAGGGAGAGAGGTGGACCTCTGGGTAGCTTTCTGGGGTCTTAGGCCCCTAGGTGGAAGGCCAGGGGGCACCCTGGGGCCTATCTTGCAAGTCCAGGGAGTAAGGTAGACCCCTGGGTAGCTTGCTGGGGTACGAGATTCTAGGTGGAGGGCCAGGGGCCACCCTGGGGCCTCTACTGCAATACCAGGGAGAGAGGTGGACCCCTGGGTAGCTTGCTGGGGTCAGAGGCCCGTAGGTGGAGGGCCAGGGGGCACCCTGGGGCATCTACTGCAAGTCCAGGGAGAGAGGTGGACCCCTGGGTAGCTTGCTGGGATCTGAAGCCCATAGGTGGAGGGCCAGGGGGCACCCTGGGGCCTCTACTGCAAGTCTAGGGAGAGAGGTGGACCCATGGGTAGCTAGCTGGGGTAAGAGGCCCCTAAGTGGAGGGCCAGGGGGCACCCTGGGGCCTCTACTGCAAGTCCAGGGAGAGATGTGGACCCCTGGGTAGTTTGCTGGGGTCAGAGGCCCCTAGGCGGAGGGAAAGGGGGCTTCCTGGAGCCTCTACTGCAAGTCCAGGGAGAAAGGTGTACCCCTGGGTAGCTTGCTAGGGTCAGAGGCCCCTAGGTGGAGGTCAAGGGGGCACCCTGGGGCCTTTACTGCGATCCCAGGGAGAGTTGTGGACTCTTGTGTAGCTTGCTGGGGTCAGAGGCCTCTTGGTGGAGGGTCAGGGGGCACCCTGGGGCCTATTCTGCAAGTCCAGGGAGAGAGGTGGACCTCTGGGTAGCTTGCTGGGGTCAGAGGCCCCTAGGTGGAGGGCCAGGGGGCACCCTGGGGCCTATCCCGCAAGTCCAGGGAGAGAGGTGGACCCCTGGGTATCTTGCAGGGGTACAAGGCCCATAGGTGGAGGGCCAGGGGGCACCCTGGGGCCTCTACTGCAAGTCCAGGGAGAGAGGTGGACCCCTGGGTAGCTTGCTGGGGTCAGAGGACCCTAGGTGGAGGGCCAGGGGGCACCCTGGGGCCTCTACTGCAAACCAGGGAAATAGGTGGACCCCTGGGTAGCTTGCTGGGGTCAGAGGCCTCAAGGTGGAGGGCCAGGGGGCACCCTGGGGCCTCTACTGCAAGTCTAGGGAGAGAGGTGGACCCATGGGTAGCTAGCTGGGGTAAGAGGCCCCTAAGTGGAGGGCCAGGGGGCACCCTGGGGCCTCTACTGCAAGTCCAGGGAGAGAGGTGGACCCCTGGGTAGCTTGCTGGGGTCTGAAGCCCATAGGTGGAGGTCCAGGGGGTACCCTGGGGCCTATACTTCAAGTCCAGGGAGAGAGGTGGACCCTTGGGTAGCTTCCTAAGGTTAGAGGCCCCTAGGTGGAGGGCCAGAGGGCACCCTGGGGACTATCGTGCATGTCCAGGGAGAGAGGTGGACCCCTGGGTAGCTTGCTGGGGTACAAGGCCTCTAGGTGGAGGGCCAGGGGGCACCCTGGGGCCTATCTTGGTAGTCCAGGGAGTGAGGTGGACCCCTGAGTAGCTTGCTGGGGTACGAGGCCCCTAGGTGGAGGGCCAGGGGGCACCCTGGGGCCTCTACTGCAAGTCCAGGGAGAGAGGTGGACCCCTGGGTAGCTTGCTGGGGTCTGAAGCCCATAGGTGGAGGGCCAGGGGGCACCCTGGGGCCTCTACTGCAAGTCTAGGGAGAGAGGTGGACCCATGGGTAGCTAGCTGGGGTAAGAGGCCCCTAAGTGGAGGGCCAGGGGGCACCCTGGGGCCTCTACTGCAAGTCCAGGGAGAGAGGTGGACCCATGGGTAGCTTACTGGGGTCAGAGGCCCCTAGGTGGAGGGCTAGGGGCACCCTGGGGCCTCTACTGCAAGTCCAGGTAGAGAGGTGGACCCCTGGGTAGCTTGCTGGTGTCAGACGCAACTAGGTGGAGGGACAGGGGGTACCCTGGGGCCTATACTGCAAGTCCAGGGAGAGAGGTGGACCCCTGGGTAGCTTGCTGGGGTACTAGGCCCCTAGGTGGAGGGCCAGGGGGCACCCTGGGGCCTATCCTGCAAGTCCAAGGAGAGAGGTGGACCCCTGGGTAGCTTGCTGTGGTACGAGGCCCCTAGTTGGAGGGTGAGGGGGCACCCTGGGGCCTCTACTGCAAGCCCAGGGAGAGAGGTGGACCCCTGGTTAGCTTGCTGGGGTCAGAGGCCGCTAGGTGGAGGGCCAGGGGGCTTCTTGGGGCCTCTACTGCAAGTCCAGGGAGAGAGGTGGACCCCTGGGTAGCTTGCTGGGGTACAAGGCCACTAGGTGGAGAGCCAGGGGGCACCCTGGGGCCTCTACTGCAAGACCAGGGAGAGAGGTGGACCCTTGGTAGCTTGCTGGGGTCAGAGACCCCTAGGTGGAGGGCCAGGGGGCACCCTGGGGCCTCTACTGCAAGTCTAAGGAGAGAGGTGGACCCATGGGTAGCTAGCTGGGGTAAGAGGCCCCTAAGTCGATGGCCAGGGGGCACCCTGGGGCCTCTACTGCAAGTCCAGGGAGAGAGGTGGACCCCTGGGTAGTTTGCTGGGGTCAGAGGCCCCTAGGCGGAGGGACAGGGGGCTTCCTGGGGCCTCTACTGCAAGTCCAGGGAGAGAGGTGGACCCCTGGGTAGCTAGCTGGGGTAAGAGGCTCCTAAGTGGAGGGCAAGGGGGCACCCTGGGGCCTCTACTGCAAGTCCAGGGAGAGAGGTGGACCCCTGGGTAGTTTGCTGGGGTCAGAGGCCCCTCGGTGGAGGGACAAGGGGCTTCCTGGGGCCTCTACTGCAAGTCCAGGGAGAAAGGTGGACCCCTGGGTAGCTTGCTTGGGTCAGAGGCCCCTAGGTGGAGGTCAAGGGGGCACCCTGGGGCCTCTATTGCAAGTCCAGGGAGAGTTGTGGACCCCTGGGTAGCTTGCTGGGGTACGAGTCCCCTAGGTGGAGGGTCAGGGGGCACCCTGGGGCCTAATCTGCAAGTCCAGGGAGAGAGGTGGACCCCTGGGTAGCTTCTTGGGGTCAGAGTCCCCTAGGTGGAGGGTCAGGAGGTACCCTGGGGCCTATCCTGCAAGTCCAGGGAGAGAGGTGGACCCCTGGGTAGTTTGCTGGGGTCAGAGGCCCCTAGGCGGAGGGACAGGGGGCTTCCTGGGGCCTCTACTGCAAGTCCAGGGAGAAAGGTGGACCCCTGGGTAGCTTGCTAGGGTCAGAGGCCCCTAGGTGGAGGTCAAGGGGGCACCCTGGGGCCTTTACTGCAATCCCAGGGAGAGTTGTGGACCCTTTTGTAGCTTGCTGGGGTCAGAGGCCCCTTGGTGGAGGGTCAGGGGGCACCCTGGGGCCTATTCTGCAAGTCCAGGGAGAGAGGTGGACCTCTGGGTAGCTTGCTGGGGTCAGAGGCCCCTAGGTGGAGGGCCAGGGGGCACCCTGGGGCCTATCCTGCAAGTCCAGGGGGAGAGGTGGACCCCTGGGTAGCTTGCTGGGGTACGAGGCCCCTAGGTGGAGGGCCAGGGGGCACCCTGGGGCCTCTACTGCAAGTCCAGGGAGAGAGGTGGACCCCTGGGTAGCTTGCTGGGGTCAGAGGCCCCTAGGTGGAGGGCCAGGGGGCACCCTGGGGCCTCCACTGCAAGTCCAGAGAAAGAGGTGGACCCCTGGGTAGCTTGCTGGGGTCAGAGGCCTCTAGGTGGAGTGCCAGGGGGCACCCTGGGGCCTCTACTGCAAGTCCAGGGAGAGAGGTGGACCCCTGGGTAGCTTGCTGGGGTCTGAAGCCCATAGGTGGAGGGCCAGGGGGTACCCTGGGGCCTATACTTCAAGTCCAGGGAGAGAGGTGGACCCTTGGGTAGCTTCCTAAAGTTAGAGGCCCCTAGGTGGAGGGCCAGAGGGCACCCTGGGGACTATCGTGCAAGTCCAGGGAGAGAGGTGGACCCCTGGGTAGGTTGCTGGGGTACAAGGCCTCTAGGTGGAGGGCCAGGGGGCACCCTGGGGCCTCTACTGCAAGGCCAGGGAGAGAGGTGGACCCCTTGGTAGCTTGCTTGGGTGAGAGACCCCTAGGTGGAGGGCCAGGGGGCACCTTGGGGCCTCTACTGCAAGTCTAGGTAGAGAGGTGGACCCATTGGTAGCTAGCTGGGGTAAGAGGCCCTTAAGTGGAGGGCAAGAGGGCACCCTGGTGCCTCTACTGCAAGTCCAGGGAGAGAGGTGGACCCCTGGGTAGTTTGCTGGGGTCAGAGGCCCCAAGGCGGAGGGACAGGGGGCTTCCTGGGGCCTCTACTGCAAGTCCAGGGAGAGAGGTGGACCCCTGGGTAGCTTGCTGGGGTCAGAGGCCTCTAGGTGGAGGGCCAAGGGGCACCCTGGGGCCTATACTGCAAGTCCAGGGAGAGAGGTGGACCCCTGGGTAGCTTCATAAGGTCAGAGCAAGTCTTGCTGGGGTCTGAAGCCCAAAGGTGGAGGGCCAGGGGGCACCCTGGGGCCTCTACTGCAAGTCTAGGGAGAGAGGTGGACCCATAGGTAGCTAGCTGGGGTAAGAGGCCCCTAAGTGGAGGGCCAGGGGGCACCCTGGGGCCTCTACTGCAAGTCCAGGGAGAGAGTTGGACCCCTGGGTAGTTTGCTGGGGTCAGAGGCCCCTAGGCGGAGGGACAGGGGGCTTCCTGGGGCCTCTACTGCAAGTCCAGGGAGAAAGGTGTACCCCTGGGTAGCTTGCTAGGGTCAGAGGCCCCTAGATGGAGGTCAAGGGGGCACCCTGGGGCCTTTACTGCAATCCCAGGGAGAGTTGTGGACCCTTGTGTAGCTTGCTGGGGTCAGAGGCCCCTTGGTGGAGGGTCAGGGGGCACCTTGGGGCCTATTCTGCAAGTCCAGGGAGAGAGGTGGACCTCTGGGTAGCTTGCTGGGGTCAGAGGCCCCTAGGTGGAGGGCCAGGGGGCACCCTGGGGCCTATCCTGCAAGTCCAGGGAGAGAGGTGGACCCCTGGGTAGCTTGCTGGGGTACGAGGCCCCTAGGTGGAGGGCCATGGGGCACCCTGGGGCCTCTACTGCAAGTCCAGGGAGAGAGGTGGACCCCTTGGTAGCTTGCTGGGGTCAGAGGCCCCTAGGTGGAGGGCCAGGGGGCACCCTGGGGCCTCTACTGCAAGTCCAGGGAAAGAGGTGGACCCCTGGGTAGCTTGCTGGGGTCAGAGGCCTTTAGGTGGAGGGCCAGGGGGCACCCTGGGGCCTCTACTACAAATCTAGGGAGAGAGGTGGACCCATGGGTAGCTAGCTGGGGTAAGAGGCCCCTAAGTGGAGGGCCAGGGGGCACCCTGTGGCCTCTATTGCAAGTCCAGGAAGAAAGGTGGACCCCTGGGTAGCTTGCTAGGGTCAGAGGCCCCTAGGTGGAGGTCAAGGGGGCACCCTGGGGCCTTTACTGCAATCCCAGGGAGAGTTGTGGGCCCTTGTGTAGTTTGCTGGGGTCAGAGGCCCCTTGGTGGAGGGTCAGGGGGCACCCAGGGGCCTATTCTGCAAGTCCAGGGAGAGAGGTGGACCTCTGGGTAGCTTGCTGGGGTCAGAGGCCCCTAGGTGGAGGGCCAGGGGGCACCCTGGGGCCTATCCTAAAAGTCCAGGGAGGGAGGTGGACCCCTGGGTAGCTTGCTGGGGAACAAGGCCCCTAGGTGGAGGGCCAGGGGGCACCCTGGGGCCAATCCTAAAAGTCCAGGGAAAGAGGTGGACCTCTGGGTAGCTTGCTGGGGTCAGAGGCCCCTAGGTGGAGGGCCAGGGGGCACCCTGGGGCCTATCCTAAAAGTCCAGGGAAAGAGGTGGACCCCTAGGTAGCTTGCTGGGGTCAGAGGCCTCTAGGTGGAGGGCCAGGGGGCACCCTGGGGCCTCTACTGCAAGTCCAGGGAGAGAGGTGGACCCCTGGGTAGATTGCTGGGGTCTGAAGCCCATAGGTGGAGGGCCAGGGGGTACCCCGGGGCCTATACTTCAAGTCCAGGGAGAGAGGTGGACCCTTGGGTAGCTTCCTAAGGTTAGAGGCCCCTAGGTGGAGGGCCAGAGGGCACCCTGGGGACTATCGTGCAAGTCCAGGGAGAAAGGTGGACCCCTGGGTAGCTTGCTGGTGTACAAGGCCTCTAGGTGGAAGGCCAGGGGGCACCCTGGGGCCTCTACTGCAAGGCCAGGGAGAGAGGTGGACCCCTTGGTAGCTTGCTTGGGTCAGAGACCCCTAGGTGGAGGGCCAGGGGGCACCTTGGGGCCTCTACTTCAAGTCCAGGGAGAGAGGTGGACCCTTGGGTAGCTTCCTAAGGTTAGAGGCCCCTAGGTGGAGGGCCAGAGGGCACCCAGGGGACTATCGTGCAAGTCCAGGGAGAGAGGTGGACCCCTGGGTAGCTTGCTGGGGTACAAGGCCTCTAGGTGGAGGGCCAGGGGGCACCCTGGGGCCTCTACTGCAAGGCCAGGGAGAGAGGTGGACCCCTTGGTAGCTTGCTTGGGTCAGAGACCCCTAGGTGGAGGGCCAGGGGGCACCTTGGGGCCTCTACTGCAAGTCTAGAGAGAGGTGGACCCATGGGTAGCTAGCTGGGGTAAGAGGCCCCTAAGTGGAGGGCAAGTGGGCACCCTGGGGCCTCTACTGCAAGTCCAGGGAGAGAGGTGGACCCCTGGGTAGTTTGCTGGGGTCAGAGGCCCCTAGGCGGAGGGACAGGGGGCTTCCTGGGGCCTCTACTGCAAGTCTAGGGAGAGAGGTGGACCCCTGGGTAGCTTGCTGGGGTCAGAGGCCTCTAGGTGGAGGGCCAAGGGGCACCCTGGGGCATATACTGCAAGTCCAGGGAGAGGGGTGGACCCCTGGGTAGCTTGCCGGGGTCTGTAGCCCATAGGTGGAGGGCCAGGGGGTACCCTGGGGCCTATACTGCAAGTCCAGGGAGAGAGGTGGACCCCTGGGTAGCTTCCTAAGGTCAGAGGCCCCTAGGTGGAGGGCCAGGGGGCACCCTGGGGCCTATCCTGCAAGTCCAGGGAGAGAGGTGGACCCATGGGTAGCTTGCTGGGGCACGAGGCCCCTAGGTGGATGGCCAGGGGGCACCCTGGGGCCTCTACTGCAAGTCCAGTGAGAGAGGTGGACCCCTGGGTAGCTTCCTAAGGTCAGAGGCCCCTAGGTGGAGGGCCAGGAAGCTTCCTGGGGCCTATCCTGCAAGTCCAGGGAGAGAGGTGGACCCCTGGGTAGCTTGCTGGGGTACGAGTCCCCTAGGTGGAGGGCCAGGGGGCACCCTGGGGCCTCTACTGCAAGTCCAGGGAGAGAGGTGGACCCCTGGGTAGCTTCTTGGGGTCAGAGTCCCCTAGGTGGAGGGTCAGGAGGTACCCTGGGGCCTCTACTGCAAGTCTAGGGAAAGAGGTGGACCCCTGGGTAGCTTGCTGGGGTCTGAAGCCCATAGGCGGAGGGCCAGGGGGTACCCTGGGGCCTATACTTCAAGTCCAGGGAGATAGGTGAACCCTTGGGTAGCTTCCTAAGGTTAGAGGCCCCTAGGTGGAGGGCCAGAGGGCACCCTGGGGACTATCGTGCAAGTCCAGGGAGAGAGGTGGACCCCTGGGTAGCTTGCTGGGGTACAAGGCCTCTAGGTGGAGGGCCAGGGGGCACCCTGGGGCCTCTACTGCAAGTCCAGGGAGAGAGGTGGACCCCTTGGTAGCTTGCTGGGGTCAGGGACCCCTAGGTGGAGGGCCAGGGGGCACCCTGGGGCCTCTACTGCAAGTCTAGGGAGAAAGGTGGACCCCTGGGTAGCTTGCTAGGGTCAGAGGCCCCTAGGTGGAGGTCAAGGGGGCACCCTGGGGCCCTTACTGCAATCCCAGGGAGAGTTGTGGACCCTTGTGTAGCTTGCAGGGGTCAGAGGCCCCTAGGTGGAGGGCCAGGGGGCACCCTGGGGCATCTACTGCAAGTCCAGGGAGAGAGGTGGACCCCTGGGTAGCTTGCTGGGATCTGAAGCCCATAGATGGAGGGCCAGGGGGCACCCTGGGGCCTCTACTGCAAGTCTAGGGAGAGAGGTGGACCCATGGGTAGCTAGCTGGGGTAAGAGGCCCCTAAGTGGAGGGCCAGGGGGCACCCTGGGGCCTCTACTGCAAGTCTAGGGAGAGATGTGGACCCCTGGGTAGTTTGCTGGGGTCAGAGGCCCCTAGGCGGAGGGACAGGGGGCTTCCTGGAGCCTCTACTGCAAGTCCAGGGAGAAAGGTGTACCCCTGGGTAGCTTGCTAGGGTCAGAGGCCCCTAGGTGGAGGTCAAGGGGGCACCCTGGGGCCTTTACTGCGATCCCAGGGAGAGTTGTGGACCCTTGTGTAGCTTGCTGGGGTCAGAGGCCCCTTGGTGGAGGGTCAGGGGGCACCCTGGGGCCTATTCTGCAAGTCCAGGGAGAGAGGTGGACCTCTGGGTAGCTTGCTGGGGTCAGAGGCCACTAGGTGGAGGGCCAGGGGGCACCCTGGGGCCTATCCTGCAAGTCCAGGGAGAGAGGTTGACCCCTGGGTAGCTTGCCGGGGTACGAGGCCCATAGGTGGAGGGCCAGGGGGCACCCTGGGGCCTGTACTGCAAGTCCAGGGAGAGAGGTGGACCCCTGGGTAGCTTGCTGGGGTCAGAGGACCCTAGGTGGAGGGCCAGGGGGCACCCTGGGGCCTCTACTGCAAACCAGGGAAATAGGTGGACCCTTGGGTAGCTTCCTAAGGTTAGAGGCCCCTAGGTGGAGGGCCAGAGGGCACCCAGGGGCCTATCCTGCAAGTCCAGGGAGAGAGGTGGACCCCTGGGTAGCTTGCTGGGGTACGAGGCCCCTAGGTGGAGGGCCAGGGGGCACCCTGGGGCCTCTACTGCAAGGCCAGGGAGAGAGGTGGACCCTTTGGTAGCTTGCTTGGGTCAGAGACCCCTAGGTGGAGGGCCAGGGGGCAGCTTGGGGCCTCTACTGCAAGTCTAGGTAGAGAGGTGGACCCATGGGTAGCTTGCTGGGGTACGAGTCCCCTAGGTGGAGGGCCAGGGGGCACCCTGGGGCCTCTACTGCAAGTCTAGGGAGAGAGGTGGACCCCTGGGTAGCTTGCTTGGGTCAGAGACCCCTAGGTGGAGGGCCAGGGGGCACCTTGGGGCCTCTACTGCAATTCTAGGTAGAGAGGTGGACCCCTGGGTAGCTTGCTGGGGTACGAGACCCCTAGGTGGAGGGCCAGGGGGCACCCTGGGGCCTCTACTGCAAGTCCAGGGAGAGAGGTGGACCCCTGGGTAGCTTGCTGGGGTACGAGACCCCTAGGTGGAGGGCCAGGGGGCACCCTGGGGCCTCTACTGCAAGTCCAGGGAGAGAGGTGGACCCCTGGGTAGCTTCCTGGGGTCAGAGGCCCCTAGGTGTAGGGCCAGGGGGCACCCTGGGGCACATCCTGCAAGTCCAGGGAGAGAGGTGGACCCCTGGGTAGCTTCCTGGGGTCAGAGGCCCCTAGGTGTAGGGCCAGGGGGCACCCTGGGGCACATCCTGCAAGTCCAGGGAGAGAGTTGGACTCCTGGGTAGCTTGCTGTGGTACGAGGCCCCTAGTTGGAGGGTCAGGGGGCACCCTGGGGCCTCTACTGCAAGCCCAGGGAGAGAGGTGGACCCCTGGTTAGCTTGCTGGGGTCAGAGGCCGCTAGGTGGAGGGCCAGGGGGCTTCTTGGGGCCTCTACTGCAAGTCCAGGGAGAGAGGTGGACCCCTGGGTAGCTTGCTGGGGTACAAGGCCACTAGGTGGAGAGCCAGGGGGCACCCTGGGGCCTCTACTGCAAGACCAGGGAGAGAGGTGGACCCTTGGTAGCTTGCTGGGGTCAGAGACCCCTAGGTGGAGGGCCAGGGGGCACCCTGGGGCCTCTACTGCAAGTCTAGGGAGAGAGGTGGACCCATGGGTAGCTAGCCGGGGTAAGAGGCTCCTAAGTGGAGGGCAAGGGGGCACCCTGGGGCCTCTACTGCAAGTCCAGGGAGAGAGGTGGACCCCTGGGTAGTTTGCTGGGGTCAGAGGCCCCTAGGCGGAGGGACAGGGGGCTTCCTGGGGCCTCTACTGCAAGTCCAGGGAGAAAGGTGGACCCCTGGGTAGCTTGCTTGGGTCAGAGGCCCCTAGGTGGAGGTCAAGGGGGCACCCTGGGGCCTCTACTGCAAGTCCAGGGAGAGTTGTGGACCCTTGTGTAGCTTGCTGGGGTCAGAGGCTCCTTGGTGGAGGGTCAGTGGGCACCCTGGGGCCTATTCTGCAAGTCCAGGGAGAGAGGTGGACCTCTGCGTAGCTTGCTGGGGTCAGAGGCCCCTAGGTGGAAGGCCAGGGGGCACCCTGGGGCCTATCTTGGAAGTCCAGTGAGTAAGGTAGACCCCTGGGTAGCTTGCTGGGGTACGAGATTCTAGGTGGAGGGCCAGGGGGCACCCTGGGGCCTCTACTGCAAGTCCAGGGAGAGAGGTCGACCCCTGGGTAGCTTGCTGGGGTCAGAGGCCCCTAGGTTTAGGGCCAGGGGGCACCCTGGGGCATATACTGCAAGTCCAGGGAGAGAGGTGGACCGTGGGTAGCTTGCTGGGGTCTGAAGCCCATAGGTGGAGGGCCAGGGGGCACCCTGGGGCCTCTACTGCAAGTCTAGGGAGAGAGGTGGACCCATGGGTAGCTAGCTGGGGTAAGAGGCCCCTAAGTGGAGGGCCAGGGGGCACCCTGGGGCCTCTACTGCAAGTCCAGGGAGAGATGTGGACCCCTGGGTAGTTTGCTGGGGTCAGAGGCCCCTAGGCGGAGGGACAGGGGGCTTCCTGGAGCCTCTACTGCAAGTCCAGGGAGAAAGGTGGACCCCTGGGTAGCTAGCTAGGGTCAGAGGCCCCTAGGTGGAGGTCAAGGGGGCACCCTGGGGCCTTTACTGCAATCCCAGGGAGAGTTGTGAACCTTTGTGTAGCTTGCTGGGGTCAGAGGCCCCTTGGTGGAGGGTCAGGGGGCACCCTGGGGCCTATTCTGCAAGTCCAGGGAGAGAGGTGGACCTCTGGGTAGCTTGCTGGGGTCAGAGGCCCCTAGGTGGAGGGCCAGGGGGCACCCTGGGGCCTATCCTGCAAGTCCAGGGAGAGAGGTGGACCCTTGGGTAGCTTCCTAAGGTTAGAGGCCCCTAGGTGGAGGGCCAGAGGGCACCCTGGGGACTATCGTGCAAGTCCAGGGAGAGAGGTGGACCCCTGGGTAGCTTGCTGGGGTACAAGGCCTCTAGGTGGAGGGCCAGGGGGCACCCTGGGGCATATCTTGGTAGTCCAGTGAGTAAGGTGGACCCCTG
The DNA here is from genome assembly GCF_049306965.1 of Danio rerio. Taxonomy (NCBI): domain Eukaryota; kingdom Metazoa; phylum Chordata; class Actinopteri; order Cypriniformes; family Danionidae; genus Danio; species Danio rerio. Next base: position 51,274,094 of record NC_133180.1, on the reverse strand, counting down.
AGTAGCTTGTTGGGGTACGAGGCCCCAGGTGGAGGGCCAGGGGGCACCCTGGGGCCTCTACTGCAAGTCCAGGGAGAGAGGTGGACCCCTGGGTAGCTAGCTGGGGTCTTAAGCCCATAGGTGGAGGGCCAGGGGGCACCCTGGGGCCTCTACTGCAAGTCCAGGGAGAGAGGTCGACCCCTGGGTAGCTTGCTGGGGTCAGAGGCCCCTAGGTTTAGGGCCAGGGGGCACCCTGGGGCATATACTGCAAGTCCAGGGAGAGAGGTGGACCGTGGGTAGCTTGCTGGGGTCTGAAGCCCATAGGTGGAGGGCCAGGGGGCACCCTGGGGCCTCTACTGCAAGTCTAGGGAGAGAGGTGGACCCATGGGTAGCTAGCTGGGGTAAGAGGCCCCTAAGTGGAGGGCCAGGGGGCACCCTGGGGCCTCTACTGCAAGTCCAGGGAGAGATGTGGACCCCTGGGTAGTTTGCTGGGGTCAGAGGCCCCTAGGCGGAGGGACAGGGGGCTTCCTGGAGCCTCTACTGCAAGTCCAGGGAGAAAGGTGGACCCCTGGGTAGCTAGCTAGGGTCAGAGGCCCCTAGGTGGAGGTCAAGGGGGCACCCTGGGGCCTTTACTGCAATCCCAGGGAGAGTTGTGAACCTTTGTGTAGCTTGCTGGGGTCAGAGGCCCCTTGGTGGAGGGTCAGGGGGCACCCTGGGGCCTATTCTGCAAGTCCAGGGAGAGAGGTGGACCTCTGGGTAGCTTGCTGGGGTCAGAGGCCCCTAGGTGGAGGGCCAGGGGGCACCCTGGGGCCTATCCTGCAAGTCCAGGGAGAGAGGTGGACCCTTGGGTAGCTTCCTAAGGTTAGAGGCCCCTAGGTGGAGGGCCAGAGGGCACCCTGGGGACTATCGTGCAAGTCCAGGGAGAGAGGTGGACCCCTGGGTAGCTTGCTGGGGTACAAGGCCTCTAGGTGGAGGGCCAGGGGGCACCCTGGGGCATATCTTGGTAGTCCAGTGAGTAAGGTGGACCCCTGAGTAGCTTGTTGGGGTACGAGGCCCCAGGTGGAGGGCCAGGGGGCACCCTGGGGCCTCTACTGCAAGTCCAGGGAGAGAGGTGGACCCCTGGGTAGCTAGCTGGGGTCTTAAGCCCATAGGTGGAGGGCCAGGGGGCACCCTGGGGCCTCTACGGCAAGTCTAGGGAGAGAGGTGGACCCATGGGTAGCTAGCTGGGGTAAGAGGCCCCTAAGTGGAGGGCCAGTGGGCACCCTGGGGCCTCTACTGCAAGTCCAGGGAGAGAGGTGGACCCCTGGGTAGTTTGCTGGGGTCAGAGGCCCCTAGGCGGAGGGACAGGGGGCTTCCTGGGGCCTCTACTGCAAGTCCAGGGAGAAAGGTGGACCCCTGGGTAGCTTGCTAGGGTCAGAGGCCCCTAGGTGGAGGTCAAGGGGGCACCCTGGGGCCTTTACTTCAATCCCAGGGAGAGTTGTGGACCCTTGTGTAGCTTGCTGGGGTCAGAGGCCCCTTGGTGGAGGGTCAGGGGGCACCCTGGGGCCTATTCTGCAAGTCCAGGTAGAGAGGTTGACCTCTGGGTAGCTTGCTGGGGTCAGAGGCCCCTAGGTGGAGGGCCAGGGGGCACCCTGGGGCCTATCCTGCAAGTCCAGGGAGAGAGGTGGACCCCTGGGTAGCTTGCTGGGGTACGAGGCCCGTAGGTGGAGGGCCAGGGGGCACCCTGGGGCCTCTACTGCAAGTCCAGGGAGAGAGGTGGACCCCTGGGTAGTTTGCTGGGGTCAGAGGCCCCTAGGTGGAGGGCCAGGGGGCACCCTGGGGCCTATACTTCAAGTCCAGGGAGAGAGGTGGACCCTTGGGTAGCTTCCTAAGGTTAGAGGCCCCTAGGTGGAGGGCCAGAGGGCACCCTGGGGACTATCGTGCAAGTCCAGGGAGAGAGGTGGACCCCTGGGTAGCTTGCTGGGGTACAAGGCCTCTAGGTGGAGGGCCAGGGGGCACCCTGGGGCATATCTTGGTAGTCCAGGGAGTAAGGTGGACCCCTGAGTAGCTTGTTGGGGTCAGAGGCCCCTAGGTGGAGGGCCAGGGGGCACCCTGGGGCCTCTACTGCAAGTCCAGGGAGAGAGGTGGACCCCTGGGTAGCTTGCTGGGGTCTGAAGCCCATAGGTGGAGGGCCAGGGGGCACCCTGGGGCCTCTACTGCAAGTCTAGGGAGAGAGGTGGACCCATGGGTAGCTAGCTGGGGTAAGAGGCCCCTAAGTGGAGGGCCAGGGGGCACCCTGGGGCCTCTACTGCAAGTCCAGGGAGAGAGGTGGACCCCTGGGTAGTTTGCTGGGGTCAGAGGCCCCTAGGCGGAGGGACAGGGGGCTTCCTGGGGCCTCTACTGCAAGTCCAGGGAGAAAGGTGGACCCCTGGGTAGCTTGCTAGGGTCAGAGGCCCCTAGGTGGAGGTCAAGGGGGCACCCTGGGGCCTTTACTGCAATCCCAGGGAGAGTTGTGGACCCTTGTGTAGCTTGCTGGGGTCAGAGGCCCCTTGGTGGAGGGTCAGGGGGCACCCTGGGGCCTATTCTGCAAGTCCAGGGAGAGAGGTGGACCTCTGGGTAGCTTGCTGGGGTCAGAGGCCCCTAGGTGGAGGGCCAGGGGGCACCCTGGGGCCTATCCTGCAAGTCCAGGGAGAGAGGTGGACCCCTGGGTAGCTTGCTGGGGTACGAGGCCCCTAGGTGGAGGGCCAGGGGGCACCCTGGGGCCTCTACTGCAAGTCCAGGGAGAGAGGTGGACCCCTGGGTAGCTTGCTGGGGTCAGAGGCAACTAGGTGAAAGGACAGGGGTACCCTGAGGCCTATACTGCAAGTCCAAGGAGAGAGGTGGACCCCTGGGTAGCTTCCTGAGGTCAAAGGCCCCTAGGTGGAGAGCCAGGGGGCACCCTGGGGCCTCTCCTGCAACTCCAAGGAGAGAGGTGGACCCCGTGGGTAGCTTGCTGGGGTACGAGGCCCCTAGTTGGAGGGCCAAGGGGCACCTTGGGGCCTCTAGTGCAAGCCCAGGGAGAGAGGTGGACCCCTGGTTAGCTTGCTGGGGTCAGAGGCCACTAGGTGGAGGGCCAGGGGGCTTCTTGGGGCCTCTACTGCAAGTCCAGGGAGAGAGGTGGACCCCTGGGTAGCTTGCTGTTGTCGTAGGCCCCCAGGTGGAGGGCCAGAGGGCTTCTTGGGGCTTCTACTGCAAGTCTAGGGAGAGAGGTGGACCACTGTGTAGCTTGCTGGGGTCAGAGGCCCCTAGGTGGACGGCCTGGGGGCTTTGTGGGGCCTCTACTGCAAGTCAAGGGAGAGAGGTGGACCCCTGGGTAGCTTGCTGGGGTCGGAAGCCCCTTGGTGGAAGGCCAGGGGGCACCCTGGGGCCTATACTGCAAGTCCAGGGAGAGAGGTGGACCCATGGGTAGCTTACTGGGGTCAGAGGCCCTTAGGTGGAGGGCCAGGGGCACCCTGGGGCCTCTACTGCAAGTCCAGGGAGAGAGGTGGACCCTTGGGTAGCTTCCTAAGGTTAGAGGCCCCTAGGTGGAGGGCCAGAGGGCACCCTGGGGACCATCGTGCAAGTCCAGGGAGAGAGGTGGACCCCTGGGTAGCTTGCTGGGGTACAAGGCCTCTAGGTGGAGGGCCAGGGGGCACCCTGGGGCCTATCTTGCAAGTCCAGGGAGTAAGGTAGACCCCTGGGTAGCTTGCTGGGGTACGAGATTCTAGGTGGAGGGCCAGGGGGCACCCTGGGGACTCTACTGCAAGTCCAGGGAGAGAGGTCGACCCCTGGGTAGCTTGCTGGGGTCAGAGGCCCTTAGGTTTAGGGCCAGGGGGCACCCTGGGGCATCTACTGCAAGTCCAGGGAGAGAGGTGGACCCCTGGGTAGCTTGCTGGGGTCTGAAGCCCATAGGTGGAGGGCCAGGGGGCACCCTGGGGCCTCTAATGCAAATCTAGGGAGAGAGGTGGACCCATGGGTAGCTAGCTGGGGTAAGAGGCCCCTAAGTGGAGGGCCAGGGGGCACCCTGGGGCCTCTACTGCAAGTCCAGGGAGAGATGTGGACCCCTGGGTAGTTTGCTGGGGTCAGAGGCCCCTACGCGGAGGGACAGGGGGCTTCCTGGAGCCTCTACTGCAAGTCCAGGGAGAAAGGTGTACCCCTGGGTAGCTTGCTAGGGTCAGAGGCCCCTAGGTGGAGGTCAAGGGGGCACCCTGGGGCCTTTACTGCAATCCCAGGGAGAGTTGTGGACCCTTGTGTAGCTTGCTGGGGTCAGAGGCCCCTTGGTGGAGGGTCAGGGGGCACCCTGGGGCCTATCCTGCAAGTCCAGGGAGAGAGGTGGACCTCTGGGTAGCTTGCTGGGGTCAGAGGCCCCTACGTGGAGGGCCAGGGGGCACCCTGGGGCCTATCCTGCAAGTCCAGGGAGAGAGGTGGACCCCTGGGTAGCTTGCTGGGGTACATGGCCACTAGGTGGAGAGCCAGGGGGCACCCTGGGGCCTCTACTGCAAGTCCAGGGAGAGAGGTGGACCCCTGGGTAGTTTGCTGGGGTCAGAGGCCCCTAGGCGGAGGGACAGGGGGCTTCCTGGGGCATCTACTGCAAGTCCAGGGAGAGAGGTGGACCCCTGGGTAGCTAGCTGGGGTAAGAGGCTCCTAAGTGGAGGGCAAGGGGGCACCCTTGGGCCACTACTGCAAGTCCAGGGAGAGAGGTGGACCCCTGGGTAGTTTGCTGGGGTCAGAGGCCCCTAGGCGGAGGGACAGGGGGCTTCCTGGGGCCTCTACTGCAAGTCCAGGGAGAAAGGTGGACCCCTGGGTAGCTTGCTTGGGTCAAAGGCCCCTAGGTGGAGGTCAAGGGGGCACCCTGGGGCCTCTACTGCAAGTCCAGGGAGAGTTGTGGACCCTTGTGTAGCTTGCTGGGGTCAGAGGCCCCTTGCTGGAGGGTCAGGGGGCACCCTGGGGCCTATTCTGCAAGACCAGGGAGAGAGGTGGACCTCTGGGTAGCTTGCTGGGGTCAGAGGCCCCTAGGTGGAAGGCCAGGGGGCACCCTGGGGCCTATCTTGCAAGTCCAGGGAGTAAGGTAGACCCCTGGGTAGCTTGCTGGGGTACGAGATTCTAGGTGGAGGGCCAGGGGGCACCCTGGGGCCTCTACTGCAATACCAGGGAGAGAGGTGGACCCCTGGGTAGCTTGCTGGGGTCAGAGGCCCCTAGGTGGAGGGCCAGGGGGCACCCTGGGGCATCTACTGCAAGTCCAGGGAGAGAGGTGGACCCCTGGGTAGTTTGCTGGGGTCAGAGGCCCCTAGGCGCAGGGACAGGGGGCTTCCTGGAGCCTCTACTGCAAGTCCAGGGAGAAAGGTTTACCCCTGGGTAGCTTGCTAGGGTCAGAGGCCCCTAGGTGGAGGTCAAGGGGGCACCCTGGGGCCTTTACTGCAATCCCAGGGAGAGTTGTGGACCCTTGTGTAGCTTGCTGGGGTCAGAGGCCCCTTGGTGGAGGGTCAGGGGGCACCCTGGGGCCTATTCTGCAAGTCCAGGGAGAGAGGTGGACCCCTGGGTAGTTTGCTGGGGTCAGAGGCCCCTAGGCGGAGGGACAGGGGGCTTCCTGGGGCCTCTACTGCAAGTCCAGGGAGAGAGGTGGACCCCTGGGTAGCTTGCTTGGGTCAGAGACCCCTAGGTGGAGGGCCAGGGGGCACCTTGGGGCCTCTACTTCAAGTCCAGGGAGAGAGGTGGACCCTTGGGTAGCTTCCTAAGGTTTGAGGCCCCTAGGTGGAGGGCCAGAGGGCACCCAGGGGACTATCGTGCAAGTCCAGGGAGAGAGGTGGACCCCTGGGTAGCTTGCTGGGGTACAAGGCCACTAGGTGGAGAGCCAGGGGGCACCCTGGGGCCTCTACTGCAAGACCAGGGAGAGAGGTGGACCCTTGGTAGCTTGCTGGGGTCAGAGACCCCTGGGTGGAGGGCCAGGGGGCACCCTGGGGCCTCTACTGCAAGTCCAGGGAGAGATGTGGACCCCTGGGTAGTTTGCTGGGGTCAGAGGCCCCTAGGCGGAGGGACAGGGGGATTCCTGGAGCCTCTACTGCAAGTCCAGGGAGAAAGGTGTACCCCTGGGTAGCTTGCTAGGGTCAGAGGCCCCTAGGTGGAGGTCAAGGGAGCACCCTGGGGCCTTTACTGCAATCCCAGGGAGAGTTGTGGACCCTTGTGTAGCTTGCTGGGGTCAGAGGCCCCTAGGTGGAGGGCCAGGGGGCACCCTGGGGCCTATCCTGCAAGTCCAGGGAGAGATGTGGACCCCTGGGTAGCTTGCTGGGGTACGAGGCCCCTAGGTGGAGGGCCAGGGGCACCCTGGGGCCTCTACTGCAAGTCCAGGGAGAGAGGAGGACCCCTGGGTAGCTTGCTGGGGTAAGAGGCTACTAGGTGGAGGGACAGGGGTACCCTGGGGCCTAGACTGCAAGTCCAGGGAGAGAGGTGGACCCCTGGGTAGCTTCCTGAGGTCAAAGGCCCCTAGGTGGAGGGCCAGGGGGCACCCTGGGGCCTATCCTGCAAGTCCAAGGAGAGATGTGGACCGCTGGGTTGCTTGCTGGGGTACGAGGCCCCTAGTTGGAGGGCCAGGGGGCACCCTGGGGCCTCTACTGCAAGCCCAGGGAGAGAGGTGGACCCCTGGTTAGCTTGCTGGGGTCGGAAGCCCCTTGGTCTATGGCCAGGGGGCACCCTGGAGCCTATACTGCAAGTCCAGTGAGAGAGGTGGACACATGGGTAGCTTACTGGGGTCAGAGGCCCCTAGGTGGAGGGCCAGGGGCTTCCTGGGGCCTCTACTGCAAGTCCAGGGAGAGAAGTGGACCCCTGGGTAGCTTGCTGGTGTCAGAGGAAACTAGTTGGTGGGACAGGGGGTACCCTGGGGCCTATACTGCAAGTCCAGGGAGAGAGGTGGACCCCTGGGTAGCTTCCTGAGGTCAGAGGCCCCTAGGTGGAGGGCCAGGGCGCACCCTGGGGCCTATCATGCAAGTCCAGGGAGAGAGGTGGACCCCTGGGTAGCTTGCTGGGGTACGAGGCCCCTAGTTGGAGGGCCAGGGGGCAGCCTGGGGCCTCTACTGCAAGTCCAGGGAGAGAGGTGGACCCCTGGGTACCTTCCTGGGGTCAGAGTCCCCTAGGTGGAGGGCCAGGAGGCACCCTAGGGCCTCTACTGCAAGTCCAGGGTGAGAGGTGGACCCCTGGGTAGCTTGCTGGGGTCAGAGGCCCCTAGGCGGAGGGACAGGGGGCTTCCTGGGGGCTCTACTGCAAGTCCAGGGAGAAAGGTGGACCCCTTGGTAGCTTGCTTGGGTCAGAGGCCTCTAGGTGGAGGTCAAGGGGGCACCCTGGGGCCTCTACTGCAAGTCCTGGGAGAGAGGTGGACCCCTGGGTAGCTTGCTGGGGTCAGAGGCCCCTAGGTGGAGGGCCAGGGGGCACCCTGGGGCCTCCACTGCAAGTACAGGGAAAGAGGTGGACCCCTTGGTAGCTTGCTGGGGTCAGAAGCCTCTAGGTGGAGGGCCAGGGGGCACCCTGGGGCCTCTACTGCAAGTCCAGGGAGAGAGGTGGACCCCTGGGTAGCTTGCTGGGGTCTGAAGCCCTTAGGCGGAGGGCCAGGGGGTACCCTGGGGCCTACACTTCAAGTCCAGGGAGAGAGGTGGACCCTTGGGTAGCTTCCTAAGGTTAGAGGCCCCTAGGTGGAGGGCCAGAGGGCACGCTGGGGACTATCGTGCAAGTCCAGGGAGAGAGGTGGACCCCTGGGTAGCTTGCTGGGGTACAAGGCCTCTAGGTGGAGGGCCAGGGGGCACCCTGGGGCCTCTACTGCAAGTCCAGGGAGAGAGGTGGACCGAATTGGTAGCTTGCTTGGGTCAGAGACCCCTAAGTGGAGGGCCAGGGGGCACCTTGGGGCCTCTACTGCAAGTCTAGATAGAGAGGTGGATCCATGGGTAGCTTGCTGGGGTACGAGTCCCCTAGGTGGAGGGCCAGGGGGCACCCTGGGGCCTCTACTGCAAGTCCAGGGAGAGAGGTGGACCCCTGGGTAGCTTGCTTGGGTCAGAGACCCCTAGGTGGAGGGCCAGGGGGCACCTTGGGGCCTCTACTGCAAGTCTAGGTAGAGAGGTGGACCCCTGGGTAGCTTGCTGGGGTACGAGTCCCCTAGGTGGAGGGCCAGGGGGCACCCTGGGGCCTCTACTGCAAGTCCAGGGAGAGAAGTGGACCCCTGGGTAGCTTCCTGGGGTCAGAGGCCCCTAGGTGTAGGGCCAGGGGGCACCCTGGGGCCTATCCTGCAAGTCCAGGGAGAGAGGTGGACCCCTGGGTAGCTTGCTGGTGTCAGACGCAACTAGGTGGAGGGACAGGGGGTACCCTGGGGCCTATACTGCAATCCCAGGGAGAGTTGTGGACCCTTGTGTAGCTTGCTGGGGTCAGAGACCCCTTGGTGGAGGGTCAGGGGGCACCCTGGGGCCTATTTTGCAAGTCCAGGGAGAGAGGTGGACCTCTGGGTAGCTTGCTGGGGTCAGAGGCCCCTAGGTGGAGGGCCAGGGGGCACCCTGGGGCCTATCCTGCAAGTCCAGGGAGAGAGGTGGACCCCTGGGTAGCTTGCTGGGGTACGAGGCCCCTAGGTGGAGGGCCAGGGGGCACCCTGGGGCCTCTACTGCAAGTCCAGGGAGAGAGGTGGACCCCTGGTTAGCTTGCTGGGGTCAGAGGCCCCTAGGTGGAGGGCCAGGGGGCACCCTGGGGCCTCCACTGCAAGTCCAGGGAAAGAGGTGGACCCCTTTGTAGCTTGCTGGGGTCAGAGGCCTCTAGGTGGAGGGCCAGGGGGCACCCTGGGGCCTCTACTGCAAGTCCAGGGAGAGAGGTGGACCCCTGGGTAGCTTGCTGGGGTCTGAAGCCCATAGGTGGAGGGCCAGGGGGTACCCTGGGGCCTATACTTCAAGTCCAGGGAGAGAGGTGGACCCTTGGGTAGCTTCCTAAGGTTAGAGGCCCCTAGGTGGAGGGCCAGAGGGCACCCTGGGGACTATCGTGCAAGTCCAGGGAGAGAGGTGGACCCCTGGGTAGCTTGCTGGGGTACAAGGCCTCTAGGTGGAGGGCCAGAGGGCACCCTGGGGACTATCTTGCAAGTCCAGGGAGTAAGGTAGACCCCTGGGTAGCTTGCTGGGGTTCGAGATTCTAGGTGGAGGGCCAGGGGGCACCCTTGGGACTCTACTGCAAGTCCAGGGAGAGAGGTCGACCCCTGGGTAGCTTGCTGGGGTCAGAGGCCCCTAGGTTTAGGGCCAGGGGGCACCCTGGGGCATCTACTGCAAGTCCAGGGAGAGAGGTGGACCCCTGGGTAGCTTGCTGGGTTCTGAAGCCCATAGGTGGAGGGCCAGGGGGCACCCTGGGGCCTCTACTGCAAATCTAGGGAGAGAGGTGGACCCATGGGTAGCTAGCTGGGGTAAGAGGCCCCTAAGTGGAGGGCCAGGGGGCACCCTGGGGCCTCTACTGCAAGTCCAGGGAGAGAGGTGGACCCCTGGGTAGTTTGCTGGGGTCAGAGGCCCCTAGGCGGAGGGACAGGGGGCTTCCTGGAGCCTCTACTGCAAGTCCAGGGAGAAAGGTGTACACCTGGGTAGCTTGCTAGGGTCAGAGGCCCCTAGGTGGAGGTCAAGGGGGCACCCTGGGGCCTTTACTGCAATCCCAGGGAGAGTTGTGGACCCTTGTGTAGCTTGCTGGGGTCAGAGGCCCCTTGGTGGAGGGTCAGGGGGCACCCTGGGGCCTATTCTGCAAGTCCAGGGAGAGAGGTGGACCTCTGGGTAGCTTGCTGGGGTCAGAGGCCCCTAGGTGGAGGGACAGGGCCACCCTGGGGCCTATCCTGCAAGTCCAGGGAGAGAGGTGGACCCCTGGGTAGCTTGCTGGGGTACAAGGCCACTAGGTGGAGAGCCAGGGGGCACCCTGGGGCCTCTACTGCAAGACCAGGGAGAGAGGTGGACCCTTGGTAGCTTGCTGGGGTCAGAGACCCCTAGGTGGAGGGCCAGGGGGCACCCTGGGGCCTCTACTGCAAGTCCAGGGAGAGAGGTGGACCCCTGGGTAGTTTGCTGGGGTCAGAGGCCCCTAGGCGGAGGGACAGGGGGCTTCCTGGGGCCTCTACTGCAAGTCCAGGGAGAGAGGTGGACCCCTGGGTAGCTAGCTGGGGTAAGAGGCTCCTAAGTGGAGGGCAAGGGGGCACCCTGGGGCCTCTACTGCAAGTCCAGGGAGAGAGGTGGACCCCTGGGTAGTTTGCTGGGGTCAGAGGCCCCTAGGCGGAGGGACAGGGGGCTTCCTGGGGCCTCTACTGCAAGTCCAGGGAGAAAGGTGGACCCCTGGGTAGCTTGCTTGGGTCAGAGGCCCCTAGGTGGAGGTCAAGGGGGCACCCTGGGGCCTCTACTGCAAGTCCAGGGAGAATTGTGGACCCTTGTGTAGCTTGCTGGGGTCAGAGGCCCCTTGCTGGAGGGTCAGGGGGCACCCTGGGGCCTATTCTGCAAGTCCAGGGAGAGAGGTGGACCTCTGGGTAGCTTGCTGGGGTCAGAGGCCCCTAGGTGGAAGGCCAGGGGGCACCCTGGGGCCTATCTTGCAAGTCCAGGGAGTAAGGTAGACCCCTGGGTAGCTTGCTGGGGTACGAGATTCTAGGTGGAGGGCCAGGGGGCACCCTGGGGCCTCTACTGCAATACCAGGGAGAGAGGTGGACCCCTGGGTAGCTTGCTGGGGTCAGAGGCCCCTAGGTGGAGGGCCAGGGGGCACCCTGGGGCATCTACTGCAAGTCCAGGGAGAGAGGTGGACCCCTGGGTAGCTTGCTGGGGTCTGAAGCCCATAGGTGGAGGGCCAGGGGGCACCCTGGGGCCTCTACTGCAAGTCTAGGGAGAGAGGTGGACCCATGGGTAGCTAGCTGGGGTAAGAGGCCCCTAAGTGGAGGGCCAGGGGGCACCCTGGGGCCTCTACTGCAAGTCCAGGGAGAGATGTGGACCCCTTGGTAGTTTGCTGGGGTCAGAGGCCCCTAGGCGCAGGGACAGGGGGCTTCCTGGAGCCTCTACTGCAAGTCCAGGGAGAAAGGTGTACCGCTGGGTAGCTGGCTAGGGTCAGAGGCCCTTAGCTGGAGGTCAAGGGGGCACCCTGGGGCCTTTACTGCAATCCCAGGGAGAGTTGTGGACCCTTGTGTAGTTTGCTGGGGTCAGAGGCCCCTTGGTGGAGGGTCAGGGGGCACCCTGGGGCCTATTCTGCAAGTCCAGGGAGAGAGGTGGACCTCTGGGTAGCTTGCTGGGGTCAGAGGCCCCTAGGTGGAGGGCCAGGGGGCACCCTGGGGCCTATCCTGCAAGTCCAGGGAGAGAGGTGGACCCCTGGGTAGCTTGCTGGGGTACGAGGCCCATAGGTGGAGGGCCAGGGGGCACCCTGGGGCCTCTACTGCAAGTCCAGGGAGAGAGGTGGACCCCTGGGTAGCTTGCTGGGGTCAGAGGCCCCTAGGTGGAGGGCCAGGGGGCACCCTGGGGCCTCCACTGCAAGTCCAGGGAAAGAGGTGGACCCCTGGGTAGCTTGCTGGGGTCAGAGGCCTCTAGGTGGAGGGCCAGGGGGCACCCTGGGGCCTCTACTGCAAGTCCAGGGAGAGAGGTGGACCCCTGGGTAGCTTGCTGGGGTCTGAAGCCCATAGGTGGAGGGCCAGGGGGTACCCTGGGGCCTTTACTTCAAGTCCAGGGAGAGAGGTGGACCCTTGGGTAGCTTTCTAAGGTTAGAGGCCCCTAGGTGGAGGGCCAGAGGGCACCCTGGGGACAATCGTGCAAGTCCAGGGAGAGAGGTGGACCCCTGGGTAGCTTGCTGGGGTACAAGGCCTCTAGGTGGAGGGCCAGGGGGCACCCTGGGGCCTATCTTGCAAGTCCAGGGAGTAAGGTAGACCCCTGGGTAGCTTGCTGGGGTACGAGATTCTAGGTGGAGGGCCAGGGGGCACCCTGGGGCCTCTACTGCAAGTCCAGGGAGAGAGGTCGACCCCTGGGTAGCTTGCTGGGGTCAGAGGCCCCTAGTTTTAGGGCCAGGGGGCACCCTGGGGCATCTACTGCAAGTCCAGGGAGAGAGGTGGACCCCTGGGTAGCTTGCTGGGGTCTGAAGCCCATAGGTGGAGGGCCAGGGGGCACCCTGGGGTCTCTACTGCAAGTCTAGGGAGAGAGGTGGACCCATGGGTAGCTAGCTGGGGTAAGAGGCCCCTAAGTGGAGGGCCAGGGGGCACCCTGGGGCCTCTACTGCAAGTCCAGGGAGAGATGTGGACCCCTGGGTAGTTTGCTGGGGTCAGAGGCCCCTAGGCGGAGGGACAGGGGGCTTCCTGGAGCCTCTACTGCAAGTCCAGGGAGAAAGGTGTACCCCTGGGTAGCTTGCTAGGGTCAGAGGCCCCTAGGTGGAGGTCAAGGGGGCACCCTGGGGCCTTTACTGCAAGTCCAGGGAAAGAGGTGGACCCCTGGGTAGCTTGCTGGGGTCAGAGGCCTCTAGATGGAGGGCCAGGGGGCACCCTGGGGCCTCTACTGCAAGTCCAGGGAGAGAGGTGGACCCCTGGGTAGCTTGCTGGGGTCTGAAGCCCATAGGTGGAGGGCCAGGGGGTACCCTGGGGCCTTTACTTTAAGTCCAGGGAGAGAGGTGGACCCTTGGGTAGCTTCCTAAGGTTAGAGGCCCCTAGGTGGAGGGCCAGAGGGCACCCTGGGGACAATCGTGCAAGTCCAGGGAGAGAGGTGGACCCCTGGGTAGCTTGCTGGGGTACAAGGCCTCTAGGTGGAGGGCCAGGGGGCACCCTGGGGCCTATCTTGCAAGTCCAGGGAGTAAGGTAGACCCCTGGGTAGCTTGCTGGGGTACGAGATTCTAGGTGGAGGGCCAGGGGGCACCCTGGGGCCTCTACTGCAAGTCCATGGAGAGAGGTCGACCCCTGGGTAGCTTGCTGGGGTCAGAGGCCCCTAGTTTTAGGGCCAGGGGGCACCCTGGGGCATCTACTGCAAGTCCAGGGAGAGAGGTGGACCCCTGGGTAGCTTGCTGGGGTCTGAAGCCCATAGGTGGAGGGCCAGGGGGCACCCTGGGGTCTCTACTGCAAGTCTAGGGAGAGAGGTGGACCCATGGGTAGCTAGCTGGGGTAAGATGCCCCTAAGTGGAGGGCCAGGGGGCACCCTGGGGCCTCTACTGCAAGTCCAGGGAGAGATGTGGACCCCTGGGTAGTTTGCTGGGGTCAGAGGCCCCTAGGCGGAGGGACAGGGGGCTTCCTGGAGCCTCTACTGCAAGTCCAGGGAGAAAGGTGTACCCCTGGGTAGCTTGCTAGGGTCAGAGGCCCCTAGGTGGAGGTCAAGGGGGCACCCTGGGGCCTTTACTGCAATCCCAGGGAGAGTTGTGGACCCTTGTGTAGCTTGCTGGGGTCAGAGGCCCCTTGGTGGAGGGTCAGGGGGCACCCTGGGGCCTATTCTGCAAGTCCAGGGAGAGAGGTGGACCTCTGGGTAGCTTGCTGGGGTCAGAGGCCCCTAGGTGGATGGCCAGGGGGCACCCTGGGGCCTATCCTGCAAGTCCAGGGAGAGAGGTGGACCCCTGGGTAGCTTGCTGGGGTACGAGGCCTATAGGTGGAGGGCCAGGGGGCACCCTGGGGCCTCTACTGCAAGTCCAGGGAGAGAGGTGGACCCCAGGGTAGCTTGCTGGGGTCAGAGGCCCCTAGGTGGAGTGCCAGGGGGCACCCTGGGGCCTCTACTGCAAGACCAGGGAAAAAGGTGGACCCCTGGGTAGCTTGCTGGGGTCAGAGGCCTCTAGGTGGAGGGCCAGGGGGCACCCTGGGGCCTCTACTGCAAGTCTAGGGAGAAAGGTGGACCCATGGGTAGCTAGCTGGGGTAAGAGGCCCCTTGGTGGAGGGCCAGGGGGCACCCTGGGGCCTCTACTGCAAGTCCAGGGAGAGAGGTGGACCCCTGGGTAGCTTGCTGGGGTCTGAAGCCCATAGGTGGAGGGCCAGGGGGTACCCTGGGGCCTATACTTCAAGTCCAGGGAGAGAGGTGGACCCTTGGGTAGCTTCCTAAGGTTAGAGGCCCCTAGGTGGAGGGCCAGAGGGCACCCTGGGGACTATCGTGCAAGTCCAGGGAGAGAGGTGGACCCCTGGGTAGCTTGCTGGGGTACAAGGCCTCTAGGTGGAGGGCCAGGGGGCACCCTGGGGCATATCTTGGTAGTCCAGGGAGTAAGGTGGACCCCTGAGTAGCTTGCTGGGGTACGAGGCCCCTAGGTGGAGGGCCAGGGGGCAACCTGGGGCCTCTACTGCAAGTCCAGGGAGAGAGGTGGACCCCTGGGTAGCTTGCTGGGGTCTGAAGCCCATAGGTGGAGGGCCAGGGGGCACCCTGGGGCCTCTACTGCAAGTCTAGGGAGAGAGGTGGACCCATGGGTAGCTAGCTGGGGTAAGAGGCCCCTAAGTGGAGGGCCAGGGGGCACCCTGGGGCCTCTACTGCAAGTCCAGGGAGAGAGGTGGACCCCTGGGTAGTTTGCTGGGGTCAGAGGCCCCTAGGCGGAGGGACAGGCGGCTTCCTGGGGCCTCTACTGCAAGTCCAGGGAGAAAGGTGGACCCCTGGGTAGCTTGCTAGGGTCAGAGGCCCCTAGGTGGAGGTCAAGGGGGCACCCTGGGGCCTTTACTGCAATCCCAGGGAGAGTTGTGGACCCTTATGTAGCTTGCTGGGGTCAGAGGCCCCTTGGTGGAGGGTCAGGGGGCACCCTGGGGCCTATTCTGCAAGTCCAGGGAGAGAGGTGGACCTCTGGGTAGCTTGCTGGGGTCAGAGGCCCCTAGGTGGAGGGCCAGGGGGTACCCTGGGGCCTATCCTGCAAGTCCAGGAAGAGAGGTGGACCCCTGGGTAGCTTGCTGGGGTACATGGCCCCTAGGTGGAGGGCCAGGGGGCACCCTGGGGCCTCTACTGCAAGTCCAGGGAGAGAGGTGGACCCCTGGGTAGCTTGCTGGGGTCAGAGGCCACTAGGTGAAAGGACAGGGGTACCCTGAGGCCTATACTGCAAGTCCAGGGAGAGAGGTGGACCCCTGGGTAGCTTCCTGGGGTCAAAGGCCCCTAGGTGGAGAGCCAGGGGGCACCCTGGGGCCTCTCCTGCAAGTCCAAGGAGAGAGGTGGACCCCTGGGTAGCTTGCTGGGGTACGAGGCCCCTAGTTGGAGGGCCAAGGGGCACCCTGGGGCCTCTACTGCAAGCCCAGGGAGAGAGGTGGACCCCTGGTTAGCTTGCTGGGGTCAGAGGCCACTAGGTGGAGGGCCAGGGGGCTTCTTGGGGCCTCTACTGCAAGTCCAGGGAGAGAGGTGGACCCCTGGGTAGCTTGCTGTTGTCGTAGGCCCCCATGTGGAGGGCCAGAGGGCTTCTTGGGGCTTCTGCTGCAAGTCTAGGGAGAGAGGTGGACCACTGTGTAGCTTGCTGGGGTCAGAGGCCCCTAGGTGGACGGCCTGGGGGCTTCGTGGGGCCTCTACTGCAAGTCAAGGGAGAGAGGTGGACCTCTGGGTAGCTTGCTGGGGTCGGAAGCCCCTAGGTGGAAGGCCAGGGGGCACCCTGGGGCCTATACTGCAAGTCCAGGGAGAGAGGTGGACCCATGGGTAGCTTACTGGGGTCAGAGGCCCCTATGTGGAGGGCCAGGGGCACCCTGGGGCCTCTACTGCAAGTCCAGGTAGAGAGGTGGACCCCTGGGCAGCTTGCTGGTGTCAGACGCAACTAGGTGGAGGGACAGGGGGTACCCTGGGGCCTATACTGCAAGTCCAGGGAGAGAGGTGGACCCCTGGGTAGCTTGCTGGGGTACGAGGCCCCTAGGTGGAGGGCCAGGGGGCACCCTGGGGCCTATCCTGCAAGTCCAAGGAGAGAGGTGGACCCCTGGGTAGCTTGCTGTGGTACGAGGCCCCTAGTTGGAGGGTGAGGGGGCACCCTGGGGCCTCTACTGCAAGCCCAGGGAGAGAGGTGGACCCCTGGTTAGCTTGCTGGGGTCAGAGGCCGCTAGGTGGAGGGCCAGGGGGCTTCTTGGGGCCTCTACTGCAAGTCCAGGGAGAGAGGTGGACCCCTGGGTAGCTTGCTGGGGTACAAGGCCACTAGGTGGAGAGCCAGGGGGCACCCTGGGGCCTCTACTGCAAGACCAGGGAGAGAGGTGGACCCTTGGTAGCTTGCTGGGGTCAGAGACCCCTAGGTGGAGGGCCAGGGGGCACCCTGGGGCCTCTACTGCAAGTCTAAGGAGAGAGGTGGACCCATGGGTACCTAGCTGGCGTAAGAGGCCCCTAAGTCGATGGCCAGGGGGCACCCTGGGGCCTATACTGCAAGTCCAGGGAGAGAGGTGGACCCCTGGGTAGTTTGCTGGGGTCAGAGGCCCCTAGGCGGAGGGACAGGGGGCTTCCTGGGGCCTCTACTGCAAGTCCAGGGAGAGAGGTGGACCCCTGGGTAGCTAGCTTGGGTAAGAGGCTCCTTAGTGGAGGGCAAGGGGGCACCCTGGGGCCTCTACTGCAAGTCCAGGGAGAGAGGTGGACCCCTGGGTAGTTTGCTGGGGTCAGAGGCCCCTCGGTGGAGGGACAGGGGGCTTCCTGGGGCCTCTACTGCAAGTCCAGGGAGAAAGGTGGACCCCTGGGTAGCTTGCTTGGGTCAGAGGCCCCTAGGTGGAGGTCAAGGGGGCACCCTGGGGCCTCTACTGCAAGTCCAGGGAGAGTTGTGGACCCTTGTGTAGCTTGCTGGGGTCAGAGGCCCCTTGCTGGAGGGTCAGGGGGCACCCTGGGGCCTAATCTGCAAGTCCAGGGAGAGAGGTGGACCTCTGGGTAGCTTGCTGGGGTCAGAGGCCCCTAGGTGGAAGGCCAGGGGGCACCCTGGGGCCTATCTTGCAAGTCCAGGGAGTAAGGTAGACCCCTGGGTAGCTTGCTGGGGTATGAGATTCTAGGTGGAGGGCCAGGGGGCACCCTGGGGCCTCTACTGCAATACCAGGGAGAGAGGTGGACCCCTGGGTAGCTTGCTGGGGTCAGAGGCCCCTAGGTGGAGGGCCAGGGGGCACCCTGGGGCATCTACTGCAAGTCCAGGGAGAGAGGTGGACCCCTGGGTAGCTTGCTGGGGTCAGAGGCCCCTAGTTGGAGGGCCAAGGGGCACCCTGGGGCCTCTACTGCAAGCCCAGGGAGAGAGGTGGACCCCTGGTTAGCTTGCTGGGGTCAGAGGCCACTAGGTGGAGGGCCAGGGGGCTTCTTGGGGCCTCTACTGCAAGTCCAGGGAGAGAGGTGGACCCCTGGGTAGCTTGCTGTTGTCGTAGGCCCCCATGTGGAGGGCCAGAGGGCTTCTTGGGGCTTCTGCTGCAAGTCTAGGGAGAGAGGTGGACCACTGTGTAGCTTGCTGGGGTCAGAGGCCCCTAGGTGGACGGCCTGGGGGCTTCGTGGGGCCTCTACTGCAAGTCAAGGGAGAGAGGTGGACCTCTGGGTAGCTTGCTGGGGTCGGAAGCCCCTAGGTGGAAGGCCAGGGGGCACCCTGGGGCCTATACTGCAAGTCCAGGGAGAGAGGTGGACCCATGGGTAGCTTACTGGGGTCAGAGGCCCCTATGTGGAGGGCCAGGGGCACCCTGGGGCCTCTACTGCAAGTCCAGGTAGAGAGGTGGACCCCTGGGCAGCTTGCTGGTGTCAGACGCAACTAGGTGGAGGGACAGGGGGTACCCTGGGGCCTATACTGCAAGTCCAGGGAGAGAGGTGGACCCCTGGGTAGCTTGCTGGGGTACGAGGCCCCTAGGTGGAGGGCCAGGGGGCACCCTGGGGCCTATCCTGCAAGTCCAAGGAGAGAGGTGGACCCCTGGGTAGCTTGCTGTGGTACGAGGCCCCTAGTTGGAGGGTGAGGGGGCACCCTGGGGCCTCTACTGCAAGCCCAGGGAGAGAGGTGGACCCCTGGTTAGCTTGCTGGGGTCAGAGGCCGCTAGGTGGAGGGCCAGGGGGCTTCTTGGGGCCTCTACTGCAAGTCCAGGGAGAGAGGTGGACCCCTGGGTAGCTTGCTGGGGTACAAGGCCACTAGGTGGAGAGCCAGGGGGCACCCTGGGGCCTCTACTGCAAGACCAGGGAGAGAGGTGGACCCTTGGTAGCTTGCTGGGGTCAGAGACCCCTAGGTGGAGGGCCAGGGGGCACCCTGGGGCCTCTACTGCAAGTCTAAGGAGAGAGGTGGACCCATGGGTACCTAGCTGGCGTAAGAGGCCCCTAAGTCGATGGCCAGGGGGCACCCTGGGGCCTATACTGCAAGTCCAGGGAGAGAGGTGGACCCCTGGGTAGTTTGCTGGGGTCAGAGGCCCCTAGGCGGAGGGACAGGGGGCTTCCTGGGGCCTCTACTGCAAGTCCAGGGAGAGAGGTGGACCCCTGGGTAGCTAGCTTGGGTAAGAGGCTCCTTAGTGGAGGGCAAGGGGGCACCCTGGGGCCTCTACTGCAAGTCCAGGGAGAGAGGTGGACCCCTGGGTAGTTTGCTGGGGTCAGAGGCCCCTCGGTGGAGGGACAGGGGGCTTCCTGGGGCCTCTACTGCAAGTCCAGGGAGAAAGGTGGACCCCTGGGTAGCTTGCTTGGGTCAGAGGCCCCTAGGTGGAGGTCAAGGGGGCACCCTGGGGCCTCTACTGCAAGTCCAGGGAGAGTTGTGGACCCTTGTGTAGCTTGCTGGGGTCAGAGGCCCCTTGCTGGAGGGTCAGGGGGCACCCTGGGGCCTAATCTGCAAGTCCAGGGAGAGAGGTGGACCTCTGGGTAGCTTGCTGGGGTCAGAGGCCCCTAGGTGGAAGGCCAGGGGGCACCCTGGGGCCTATCTTGCAAGTCCAGGGAGTAAGGTAGACCCCTGGGTAGCTTGCTGGGGTATGAGATTCTAGGTGGAGGGCCAGGGGGCACCCTGGGGCCTCTACTGCAATACCAGGGAGAGAGGTGGACCCCTGGGTAGCTTGCTGGGGTCAGAGGCCCCTAGGTGGAGGGCCAGGGGGCACCCTGGGGCATCTACTGCAAGTCCAGGGAGAGAGGTGGACCCCTGGGTAGCTTGCTGGGGTCTGAAGCCCATAGGTGGAGGGCCAGGGGGCACCCTGGGGCCTCTACTGCAAGTCTAGGGAGAGAGGTGGACCCATGGGTAGCTAGCTGGGGTAAGAGGCCCCTAAGTGGAGGGCCAGGGGGCACCCTGGGGCCTCTAGTGCAAGTCCAGGGAGAGATGTGGACCCCTGGGTAGTTTGCTGGGGTCAGAGGCCCCTAGGCGGAGGGACAGGGGGCTTCCTGGAGCCTCTACTGCAAGTCCAGGGAGAAAGGTGTACCCCTGGGTAGCTTCCTAGGGTCAGAGGCCCCTAGGTGGAGGTCAAGGGGGCACCCTGGGGCCTTTACTGCAATCCCAGGGAGAGTTGTGGACCCTTGTGTAGCTTGCTGGGGTCAGAGGCCCCTAGGTGGAGGGCCAGGGGGCACCCTGGGGCCTATCCTGCAAGTCCAGGGAGAGATGTGGACCCCTGGGTAGCTTGCTGGGGTACGAGGCCCCTAGGTGGAGGGCCAGGGGGCACCCTGGGGCCTCTACTGCAAGTCCAGGGAGAGAGGAGGACCCCTGGGTAGCTTGCTGGGGTAAGAGGCAACTAGGTGGAGGGACAGGGGTACCCTGGGGCCTAGACTGCAAGTCCAGGGAGAGAGGTGGACCCCTGGGTAGCTTCCTGAGGTCAAAGGCCCCTAGGTGGAGGGCCAGGGGGCACCCTGGGGCCTATCCTGCAAGTCCAAGGAGAGATGTGGACCGCTGGGTTGCTTGCTGGGGTACGAGGCCCCTAGTTGGAGGGCCAGGGGGCACCCTGGGGCCTCTACTGCAAGCCCAGGGAGAGAGGTGGACCCCTGGTTAGCTTGCTGGGGTCGGAAGCCCCTTGGTCTATGGACAGGGGGCACCCTGGGGCCTATACTGCAAGTCCAGTGAGAGAGGTGGACCCATGGGTAGCTTACTGGGGTCAGAGGCCCCTAGGTGGAGGGCCAGGGGCTTCCTGGGGCCTCTACTGCAAGTCCAGGGAGAGAAGTGGACACCTGGGTAGCTTGCTGGTGTCAGAGGAAACTAGTTGGTGGGACAGGGGGTACCCTGGGGCCTATACTGCAAGTCCAGGGAGAGAGGTGGACCCCTGGGTAGCTTCCTGAGGTCAGAGGCCCCTAGGTGGAGGGCCAGGGCGCACCCTGGGGCCTATCATGCAAGTCCAGGGAGAGAGGTGGACCCCTGGGTAGCTTGCTGGGGTACGAGGCCCCTAGTTGGAGGGCCAGGGGGCAGCCTGGGGCCTCTACTGCAAGTCCAGGGAGAGAGGTGGACCCCTGGGTACCTTCCTGGGGTCAGAGTCCCCTAGGTGGAGGGCCAGGAGGCACCCTAGGGCCTCTACTGCAAGTCCAGGGTGAGAGGTGGACCCCTGGGTAGCTTGCTGGGGTCAGAGGCCCCTAGGCGGAGGGACAGGGGGCTTCCTGGGGGCTCTACTGCAAGACCAGGGAGAAAGGTGGACCCCTTGGTAGCTTGCTTGGGTCAGAGGCCTCTAGGTGGAGGTCAAGGGGGCACCCTGGGGCCTCTACTGCAAGTCCAGGGAGAGAGGTGGACCCCTGGGTAGCTTGCTGGGGTCAAAGGCCCGTAGGTGGAGGGCCAGGGGGCACCCTGGGGCATCTACTGCAAGTCCAGGGAGAGAGGTGGACCCCTGGGTAGCTTGCTGGGATCTGAAGCCCATAGGTGGAGGGCCAGGGGGCACCCTGGGGCCTCTACTGCAAGTCTAGGGAGAGAGGTGGACCCATGGGTAGCTAGCTGGGGTAAGAGGCCCCTAAGTGGAGGGCCAGGGGGCACCCTGGGGCCTCTACTGCAAGTCCAGGGAGAGATGTGGACCCCTGGGTAGTTTGCTGGGGTCAGAGGCCCCTAGGCGGAGGGAAAGGGGGCTTCCTGGAGCCTCTACTGCAAGTCCAGGGAGAAAGGTGTACCCCTGGGTAGCTTGCTAGGGTCAGAGGCCCCTAGGTGGAGGTCAAGGGGGCACCCTGGGGCCTTTACTGCGATCCCAGGGAGAGTTGTGGACTCTTGTGTAGCTTGCTGGGGTCAGAGGCCTCTTGGTGGAGGGTCAGGGGGCACCCTGGGGCCTATTCTGCAAGTCCAGGGAGAGAGGTGGACCTCTGGGTAGCTTGCTGGGGTCAGAGGCCCCTAGGTGGAGGGCCAGGGGGCACCCTGGGGCCTATCCCGCAAGTCCAGGGAGAGAGGTGGACCCCTGGGTATCTTGCAGGGGTACAAGGCCCATAGGTGGAGGGCCAGGGGGCACCCTGGGGCCTCTACTGCAAGTCCAGGGAGAGAGGTGGACCCCTGGGTAGCTTGCTGGGGTCAGAGGACCCTAGGTGGAGGGCCAGGGGGCACCCTGGGGCCTCTACTGCAAACCAGGGAAATAGGTGGACCCCTGGGTAGCTTGCTGGGGTCAGAGGCCACAAGGTGGAGGGCCAGGGGGCACCCTGGGGCCTCTACTGCAAGTCTAGGGAGAGAGATGGACCCATGGGTAGCTAGCTGGGGTAAGAGGCCCCTAAGTGGAGGGCCAGGGGGCACCCTGGGGCCTCTACTGCAAGTCCAGGGAGAGAGGTGGACCCCTGGGTAGCTTGCTGGGGTCTGAAGCCCATAGGTGGAGGTCCAGGGGGTACCCTGGGGCCTATACTTCAAGTCCAGGGAGAGAGGTGGACCCTTGGGTAGCTTCCTAAGGTTAGAGGCCCCTAGGTGGAGGGCCAGAGGGCACCCTGGGGACTATCGTGCATGTCCAGGGAGAGAGGTGGACCCCTGGGTAGCTTGCTGAGGTACAAGGCCTCTAGGTGGAGGGCCAGGGGGCACCCTGGGGCCTATCTTGGTAGTCCAGGGAGTGAGGTGGACCCCTGAGTAGCTTGCTGGGGTACGAGGCCCCTAGGTGGAGGGCCAGGGGGCACCCTGGGGCCTCTACTGCAAGTCCAGGGAGAGAGGTGGACCCCTGGGTAGCTTGCTGGGGTCTGAAGCCCATAGGTGGAGGGCCAGGGGGCACCCTGGGGCCTCTACTGCAAGTCTAGGGAGAGAGGTGGACCCATGGGTAGCTAGCTGGGGTAAGAGGCCCCTAAGTGGAGGGCCAGGGGGCACCCTGGGGCCTCTACTGCAAGTCCAGGGAGAGAGGTGGACCCCTGGGTAGTTTGCTGGGGTTTGAGGCCCCTAGGCGGAGGGACAGGGGGCTTCCTGGGGCCTCTACTGCAAGTCCAGGGAGAAAGGTGGACCCCTGGGTAGCTTGCTAGGGTCAGAGGCCCCTAGGTGGAGGTCAAGGGGGCACCCTGGGGCCTTTACTGCAATCCCAGGGAGAGTTGTGGACCCTTGTGTAGCTTGCTGGGGTCAGAGGCCCCTTGGTGGAGGGTCAGGGGGCACCCTGGGGCCTATTTTGCAAGTCCAGGGAGAGAGGTGGACCTCTGGGTAGCTTGCTGGGGTCAGAGGCCCCTAGGTGGAGGGCCAGGGGGCACCCTGGGGCCTATCCTGCAAGTCCAGGGAGAGAGGTGGACCCCTGGGTAGCTTGCTGGGGTACGAGGCCCCTAGGTGGAGGGCCAGGGGGCACCCTGGGGCCTCTACTGCAAGTCCAGGGAGAGAGGTGGACCCCTGGGTAGCTTGCTGGGGTCAGAGGCCCCTAGGTGGAGGGCCAGGGGGCACCCTGGGGCCTCCACTGCAAGTCCAGGGAAAGAGGTGGACCCCTTTGTAGCTTGCTGGGGTCAGAGGCCTCTAGGTGGAGGGCCAGGGGGCACCCTGGGGCCTCTACTGCAAGTCCAGGGAGAGAGGTGGACCCCTGGGTAGCTTGCTGGGGTCTGAAGCCCATAGGTGGAGGGCCAGGGGGTACCCTGGGGCCTATACTTCAAGTCCAGGGAGAGAGGTGGACCCTTGGGTAGCTTCCTAAGGTTAGAGGCCCCTAGGTGGAGGGCCAGAGGGCACCCTGGGGACTATCGTGCAAGTCCAGGGAGAGAGGTGGACCCCTGGGTAGCTTGCTGGGGTACAAGGCCTCTAGGTGGAGGGCCAGGGGGCACCCTGGGGCCTATCTTGCAAGTCCAGGGAGTAAGGTAGACCCCTGGGTAGCTTGCTGGGGTACGAGATTCTAGGTGGAGGGCCAGGGGGCACCCTGGGGACTCTACTGCAAGTCCAGGGAGAGAGGTCGACCCCTGGGTAGCTTACTGGGGTCAGAGGCCCCTAGGTTTAGGGCCAGGGGGCACCCTGGGGCATCTACTGCAAGTCCAGGGAGAGAGGTGGACCCCTGGGTAGCTTGCTGGGGTCTGAAGCCCATAGGTGGAGGGCCAGGGGGCACCCTGGGGCCTCTACTGCAAATCTAGGGAGAGAGGTGGACCCATGGGTAGCTAGCTGGGGTAAGAGGCCCCTAAGTGGAGGGCCAGGGGGCACCCTGGGGCCTCTACTGCAAGTCCAGGGAGAGATGTGGACCCCTGGGTAGTTTGCTGGGGTCAGAGGCCCCTAGGCGGAGGGACAGGGGGCTTCCTGGAGCCTCTACTGCAAGTCCAGGGAGAAAGGTGTACCCCTGGGTAGCTTGCTAGGGTCAGAGGCCCCTAGGTGGAGGTCAAGGGGGCACCCTGGGGCCTTTACTGTAATCACAGGGAGAGTTGTGGACCCTTGTGTAGCTTGCTGGGGTCAGAGGCCCCTTGGTGGAGGGTCAGGGGGCACCCTGGGGCCTATTCTGCAAGTCCAGGGAGAGAGGTGGACCTCTGGGTAGCTTGCTGGGGTCAGAGGCCCCTAGGTGGAGGGCCAGGGCCACCCTGGGGCCTATCCTGCAAGTCCAGGGAGAAAGGTGGACCCCTGGGTAGCTTGCTGGGGTACAAGGCCACTAGGTGGAGAGCCAGGGGGCACCCTGGGGCCTCTACTGCAAGACCAGGGAGAGAGGTGGACCCTTGGTAGCTTGCTGGGGTCAGAGACCCCTAGGTGGAGGGCCAGGGGGCACCCTGGGGCCTCTACTGCAAGTCTAGGGAGAGAGGTGGACCCATGGGTAGCTAGCTGGGGTAAGAGGCCCCTAAGTCGATGGCCAGGGGGCACCCTGGGGCCTCTACTGCAAGTCCAGGGAGAGAGGTGGACCCCTGGGTAGTTTGCTGGGGTCAGAGGCCCCTAGGCGGAGGGACAGGGGGCTTCCTGGGGCCTCTACTGCAAGTCCAGGGAGAGAGGTGGACCCCTGGGTAGCTAGCTGGGGTAAGAGGCTCCTAAGTGGAGGGCAAGGGGGCACCCTGGGGCCTCTACTGCAAGTTCAGGGAGAGAGGTGGACCCCTGGGTAGTTTGCTGGGGTCAGAGGCCCCTAGGCGGAGGGACAGGGGGCTTCCTGGGGCCTCTACTGCAAGTCCAGGGAGAAAGGTGGACCCCTGGGTAGCTTGCTTGGGTCAGAGGCCCCTAGGTGGAGGTCAAGGGGGCACCCTGGGGCCTCTACTGCAAGTCCAGGGAGAGTTGTGGACCCTTGTGTAGCTTGCTGGGGTCAGAGGCCCATTGCTGGAGGGTCAGGGGGCACCCTGGGGCCTATTCTGCAAGTCCAGGGAGAGAGGTGGACCTCTGGGTAGCTTGCTGGGGTCAGAGGCCCCTAGGTGGAAGGCCAGGGGGCACCCTGGGGCCTATCTTGCAAGTCCAGGGAGTAAGGTAGACCCCTGGGTAGCTTGCTGGGGTACGAGATTCTAGGTGGAGGGCCAGGGGGCACCCTGGGGCCTCTACTGCAATACCAGGGAGAGAGGTGGACCCCTGGGTAGCTTGCTGGGGTCAGAGGCCCCTAGGTGGACGGCCAGGGGGCACCCTGGGGCATCTACTGCAAGTCCAGGGAGAGAGGTGGACCCCTGGGTAGCTTGCTGGGGTCTGAAGCCCATAGGTGGAGGGCCAGGGGGCACCCTGGGGCCTCTACTGCAAGTCTAGGGAGAGAGGTGGACCCATGGGTAGCTAGCTGGGGTAAGAGGCCCCTAAGTGGAGGGCCAGGGGGCACCCTGGGGCCTCTACTGCAAGTCCAGGGAGAGATGTGGACCCCTTGGTAGTTTGCTGGGGTCAGAGGCCTCTAGGCGCAGGGACAGGGGGCTTCCTGGAGCCTCTACTGCAAGTCCAGGGAGAAAGGTGTACCGCTGGGTAGCTTGCTAGGGTCAGAGGCCCTTAGCTGGAGGTCAAGGGGGCACCCTGGGGCCTTTACTGCAATCCCAGGGAGAGTTGTGGACCCTTGTGTAGCTTGCTGGGGTCAGAGGCCCCTTGGTGGAGGGTCAGGGGGCACCCTGGGGCCTATTCTGCAAGTCCAGGGAGAGAGGTGGACCTCTGGGTAGCTTGCTGGGGTCAGAGGCCCCTAGGTGGAGGGCCAGGGGGCACCCTGGGGCCTATCCTGCAAGGCCAGGGAGAGAGGTGGACCCCTGGGTAGCTTGCTGGGGTACGAGGCCCCCAGGTGGAGGGCCAGGGGGCACCCTGGGGCCTCTACTGCAAGTCCAGGGAGAGAGGTGGACCCCTGGGTAGCTTGCTGGGGTCAGAGGCCCCTAGGTGGAGGGCCAGGGGGCACCCTGGGGCCTCCACTGCAAGTCCAGGGAAAGAGGTGGACCCCTGGGTAGCTTGCTGGGGTCAGAGGACTCTAGGTGGAGGGTCAGGGGGCACCCTGGGGCCCCTACTGCAAGTCCAGGGAGAGAGGTGGACCCCTGGGTAGCTTGCTGGGGTCTGAAGCCCATCGGTGGAGGGCCAGGGGGTACCCTGGGGCCTTTACTTCAAGTCCAGGGAGAGAGGTGGACCCTTGGGTAGCTTCCTAAGGTTAGAGGCCCCTAGGTGGAGGGCCAGAGGGCACCCTAGGGACTATCGTGCAAGTCCAGGGAGAGAGGTGGACCCCTGGGTAGCTTGCTGGGGTACAAGGCCTCTAGGTGGAGGGCCAGGGGGCACCCTGGGGCCTATCTTGCAAGTCCAGGGAGTAAGGTAGACCCCTGGGTAGCTTGCTGGGGTACGAGATTCTAGGTGGAGGGCCAGGGGGCACCCTGGGGCCTCTACTGCAAGTCCAGGGAGAGAGGTCGACCCCTGGGTAGCTTGCTGGGGTCAGAGGCCCCTAGTTTTAGGGCCAGGGGGCACCCTGGGGCATCTACTGCAAGTCCAGGGAGAGAGGTGGACCCCTGGGTAGCTTGCTGGGGTCTGAAGCCCATAGGTGGAGGGCCAGGGGGCACCCTGGGGCCTCTACTGCAAGTCCAGGGAGAGAGGTGGACCCATGGGTAGCTAGCTGGGGTAAGAGGCCCCTAAGTGGAGGGCCAGGGGGCACCCTGGGGCCTCTACTGCAAGTCCAGGGAGAGATGTGGACCCCTGGGTAGTTTGCTGGGGTCAGAGGCCCCTAGGCGGAGGGACAGGGGGCTTCCTGGAGCCTCTACTGCAAGTCCAGGGAGAAAGGTGTACCCCTGGGTAGCTTGCTAGGGTAAGAGGCCCCTAGGTGGAGGTCAAGGGGGCACCCTGGGGCCTTTACTGCAATCCCAGGGAGAGTTGTGGACCCTTGTGTAGCTTGCTGGGGTCAGAGGCCCCTTGGTGGAGGGTCAGGGGGCACCCTGGGGCCTATTCTGCAAGTCCAGGGAGAGAGGTGGACCTCTGGGTAGCTTGCTGGGGTCAGAGGCCCCTAGGTGGAGGGCCAGGGGGCACCCTGGGGCCTATCCTGCAAGTCCAGGGAGAGAGGTGGACCCCTGGGTAGCTTGCTGGGGTACGAGGCCTATAGGTGGAGGGCCAGGGGGCACCCTGGGGCCTCTACTGCAAGTCCAGGGAGAGAGGTGGACCCCAGGGTAGCTTGCTGGGGTCAGAAGCCCCTAGGTGGAGGGCCAGGGGGCACCCTGGGGCCTCTACTGCAAGTCCAGGGAGAGAGGTGGACCCCTGGGTAGCTTGCTGGGGTCTGAAGCCCATAGGTGGAGGGCCAGGGGGTACCCTGGGGCCTATACTTCAAGTCCAGGGAGAGAGGTGGACCCTTGGGTAGCTTCCTAAGGTTAGAGGCCCCTAGGTGGAGGGCCAGAGGGCACCCTGGGGACTATCGTGCAAGTCCAGGGAGAGAGGTGGACCCCTGGGTAGCTTGCTGGGGTACAAGGCCTCTAGGTGGAGGGCCAGGGGGCACCCTGGGGCATATCTTGGTAGTCCAGGGAGTAAGGTGGACCCCTGAGTAGCTTGCTGGGGTACGAGGCCCCTAGGTGAAGGGCCAGGGGGCAACCTGGGGCCTCTACTGCAAGTCCAGGGAGAGAGGTGGACCCCTGGGTAGCTTGCTGGGGTCTGAAGCCCATAGGTGGAGGGCCAGGGGGCACCCTGGGGCCTCTACTGCAAGTCTAGGGAGAGAGGTGGACCCATGGGTAGCTAGCTGGGGTAAGAGGCCCCTAAGTGGAGGGCCAGGGGGCACCCTGGGGCCTCTACTGCAAGTCCAGGGAGAGATGTGGACCCCTGGGTAGTTTGCTGGGGTCAGAGGCCCCTAGGCGGAGGGACAGGGGGCTTCCTGGGGCCTCTACTGCAAGTCCAGGGAGAAAGGTGGACCACTGGGTAGCTTGCTAGGCTCAGAGGCCCCTAGGTGGAGGTCAAGGGGGCACCCTGGGGCCTTTACTGCAATCCCAGGGAGAGTTGTGGACCCTTGTGTAGCTTGCTGGGGTCAGAGGCCCCTAGTTTTAGGGCCAGGGGGCACCCTGGGGCATCTACTGCAAGTCCAGGGAGAGAGGTGGACCCCTGGGTAGCTTGCTGGGGTCTGAAGCCCATAGGTGGAGGGCCAGGGGGCACCCTGGGGCCTCTACTGCAAGTCCAGGGAGAGAGGTGGACCCATGGGTAGCTAGCTGGGGTAAGAGGCCCCTAAGTGGAGGGCCAGGGGGCACCCTGGGGCCTCTACTGCAAGTCCAGGGAGAGATGTGGACCCCTGGGTAGTTTGCTGGGGTCAGAGGCCCCTAGGCGGAGGGACAGGGGGCTTCCTGGAGCCTCTACTGCAAGTCCAGGGAGAAAGGTGTACCCCTGGGTAGCTTGCTAGGGTAAGAGGCCCCTAGGTGGAGGTCAAGGGGGCACCCTGGGGCCTTTACTGCAATCCCAGGGAGAGTTGTGGACCCTTGTGTAGCTTGCTGGGGTCAGAGGCCCCTTGGTGGAGGGTCAGGGGGCACCCTGGGGCCTATTCTGCAAGTCCAGGGAGAGAGGTGGACCTCTGGGTAGCTTGCTGGGGTCAGAGGCCCCTAGGTGGAGGGCCAGGGGGCACCCTGGGGCCTATCCTGCAAGTCCAGGGAGAGAGGTGGACCCCTGGGTAGCTTGCTGGGGTACGAGGCCTATAGGTGGAGGGCCAGGGGGCACCCTGGGGCCTCTACTGCAAGTCCAGGGAGAGAGGTGGACCCCAGGGTAGCTTGCTGGGGTCAGAGGCCCCTAGGTGGAGGGCCAGGGGGCACCCTGGGGCCTCTACTGCAAGACCAGGGAAAAAGGTGGACCCCTGGGTAGCTTGCTGGGGTCAGAGGCCTCTAGGTGGAGGGCCAGGGGGCACCCTGGGGCCTCTACTGCAAGTCTAGGGAGAAAGGTGGACCCATGGGTAGCTAGCTGGGGTAAGAGGCCCCTTGGTGGAGGGCCAGGGGGCACCCTGGGGCCTCTACTGCAAGTCCAGGGAGAGAGGTGGACCCCTGGGTAGCTTGCTGGGGTCTGAAGCCCATAGGTGGAGGGCCAGGGGGTACCCTGGGGCCTATACTTCAAGTCCAGGGAGAGAGGTGGACCCTTGGGTAGCTTCCTAAGGTTAGAGGCCCCTAGGTGGAGGGCCAGAGGGCACCCTGGGGACTATCGTGCAAGTCCAGGGAGAGAGGTGGACCCCTGGGTAGCTTGCTGGGGTACAAGGCCTCTAGGTGGAGGGCCAGGGGGCACCCTGGGGCATATCTTGGTAGTCCAGGGAGTAAGGTGGACCCCTGAGTAGCTTGCTGGGGTACGAGGCCCCTAGGTGAAGGGCCAGGGGGCAACCTGGGGCCTCTACTGCAAGTCCAGGGAGAGAGGTGGACCCCTGGGTAGCTTGCTGGGGTCTGAAGCCCATAGGTGGAGGGCCAGGGGGCACCCTGGGGCCTCTACTGCAAGTCTAGGGAGAGAGGTGGACCCATGGGTAGCTAGCTGGGGTAAGAGGCCCCTAAGTGGAGGGCCAGGGGGCACCCTGGGGCCTCTACTGCAAGTCCAGAGAGAGAGGTGGACCCCTGGGTAGTTTGCTGGGGTCAGAGGCCCCTAGGCGGAGGGACAGGGGGCTTCCTGGGGCCTCTACTGCAAGTCCAGGGAGAAAGGTGGACCACTGGGTAGCTTGCTAGGCTCAGAGGCCCCTAGGTGGAGGTCAAGGGGGCACCCTGGGGCCTTTACTGCAATCCCAGGGAGAGTTGTGGACCCTTGTGTAGCTTGCTGGGGTCAGAGGCCCCTTGGTGGAGGGTCAGGGGGCACCCTGGGGCCTATTCTGCAAGTCCAGGGAGAGAGGTGGACCTCTGGGTAGCTTGCTGGGGTCAGAGGCCCCTAGGTGGAGGGCCAGGGGGTACCCTGGGGCCTATCCTGCAAGTCCAGGAAGAGAGGTGGACCCCTGGGTAGCTTGCTGGGGTACATGGCCCCTAGGTGGAGGGCCAGGGGGCACCCTGGGGCCTCTACTGCAAGTCCAGGGAGAGAGGTGGACCCCTGGGTAGCTTGCTGGGGTCAGAGGCCACTAGGTGAAAGGACAGGGGTACCCTGAGGCCTATACTGCAAGTCCAGGGAGAGAGGTGGACCCCTGGGTAGCTTCCTGAGGTCAAAGGCCCCTAGGTGGAGAGCCAGGGGGCACCCTGGGGCCTCTCCAGCAAGTCCAAGGAGAGAGGTGGACCCCTGGGTAGCTTGCTGGGGTACGAGGCCCCTAGTTGGAGGGCCAAGGGGCACCCTGGGGCCTCTACTGCAAGCCCAGGGAGAGAGGTGGACCCCTGGTTAGCTTGATGGGGTCAGAGGCCACTAGGTGGAGGGCCAGGGGGCTTCTTGGGGCCTCTACTGCAAGTCCAGGGAGAGAGGTGGACCCCTGGGTAGCTTGCTGTTGTCGTAGGCCCCCATGTGGAGGGCCAGAGGGCTTCTTGGGGCTTCTACTGCAAGTCTAGGGAGAGAGGTGGACCACTGTGTAGCTTGCTGGGGTCAGAGGCCCCTAGGTGGACGGCCTGGGGGCTTCGTGGGGCCTCTACTGCAAGTCAAGGGAGAGAGGTGGACCTCTGGGTAGCTTGCTGGGGTCGGAAGCCCCTAGGTGGAAGGCCAGGGGGCACCCTGGGGCCTATACTGCAAGTCCAGGGAGAGAGGTGGACCCATGGGTAGCTTACTGGGGTCAGAGGCCCCTAGGTGGAGGGCTAGGGGCACCCTGGGGCCTCTACTGCAAGTCCAGGTAGAGAGGTGGACCCCTGGGTAGCTTGCTGGTGTCAGACGCAACTAGGTGGAGGGACAGGGGGTACCCTGGGGCCTATACTGCAAGTCCAGGGAGAGAGGTGGACCCCTGGGTAGCTTGCTGGGGTACGAAGCCCCTAGGTGGAGGGCCAGGGGGCACCCTGGGGCCTATCCTGCAAGTCCAAGGAGAGAGGTGGACCCCTGGGTAGCTTGCTGTGGTACGAGGCCCCTAGTTGGAGGGTGAGGGGGCACCCTGGGGCCTCTACTGCAAGCCCAGGGAGAGAGGTGGACCCCTGGTTAGCTTGCTGGGGTCAGAGGCCGCTAGGTGGAGGGCCAGGGGGCTTCTTGGGGCCTCTACTGCAAGTCCAGGGAGAGAGGTGGACCCCTGGGTAGCTTGCTGGGGTACAAGGCCACTAGGTGGAGAGCCAGGGGGCACCCTGGGGCCTCTACTGCAAGACCAGGGAGAGAGGTGGACCCTTGGTAGCTTGCTGGGGTCAGAGACCCCTAGGTGGAGGGCCAGGGGGCACCCTGGGGCCTCTACTGCAAGTCTAAGGAGAGAGGTGGACCCATGGGTAGCTAGCTGGGGTAATAGGCCCCTAAGTCGATGGCCAGGGGGCACCCTGGGGCCTCTACTGCAAGTCCAGGGAGAGAGGTGGACCCCTGGGTAGTTTGCTGGGGTCAGAGGCCCCTAGGCGGAGGGACAGGGGGCTTCCTGGGGCCTCTACTGCAAGTCCAGGGAGAGAGGTGGACCCCTGGGTAGCTAGCTGGGGTAAGAGGCTCCTAAGTGGAGGGCAAGGGGGCACCCTGGGGCCTCTACTGCAAGTCCAGGGAGAGAGGTGGACCCCTGGGTAGTTTGCTGGGGACAGAGGCCCCTCGGTGGAGGGACAAGGGGCTTCCTGGGGCCTCTACTGCAAGTCCAGGGAGAAAGGTGGACCCCTGGGTAGCTTGCTTGGGTCAGAGGCCCCTAGGTGGAGGTCAAGGGGGCACCCTGGGGCCTCTACTGCAAGTCCAGGGAGAGTTGTGGACCCTTGTGTAGCTTGCTGGGGTCAGAGGCCCCTTGCTGGAGGGTCAGGGGGTACCCTGGGGCCTAGACTGCAAGTCCAGGGAGAGAGGTGGACCCCTGGGTAGCTTCCTGAGGTCAAAGGCCCCTAGGTGGAGGGCCAGGGGGCACCCTGGGGCCTATCCTGCAAGTCCAAGGAGAGATGTGGACCGCTGGGTTGCTTGCTGGGGTACGAGGCCCCTAGTTGGAGGGCCAGGGGGCACCCTGGGGCCTCTACTGCAAGCCCAGGGAGAGAGGTGGACCCCTGGTTAGCTTGCTGGGGTCGGAAGCCCCTTGGTCTATGGCCAGGGGGCACCCTGGGGCCTATACTGCAAGTCCAGTGAGAGAGGTGGACCCATGGGTAGCTTACTGGGGTCAGAGGCCCCTAGGTGGAGGGCCAGGGGCTTCCTGGGGCCTCTACTGCAAGTCCAGGGAGAGAAGTGGACCCCTGGGTAGCTTGCTGGTGTCAGAGGAAACTAGTTGGTGGGACAGGGGGTACCCTGGGGCCTATACTGCAAGTCCAGGGAGAGAGGTGGACCCCTGGGTAGCTTCCTGAGGTCAGAGGCCCCTAGGTGGAGGGCCAGGGCGCACCCTGGGGCCTATCATGCAAGTCCAGGGAGAGAGGTGGACCCCTGGGTAGCTTGCTGGGGTACGAGGCCCCTAGTTGGAGGGCCAGGGGGCAGCCTGGGGCCTCTACTGCAAGTCCAGGGAGAGAGGTGGACCCCTGGGTACCTTCCTGGGGTCAGAGTCCCCTAGGTGGAGGGCCAGGAGGCACCCTAGGGCCTCTACTGCAAATCCAGGGTGAGAGGTGGACCCCTGGGTAGCTTGCTGGGGTCAGAGGCCCCTAGGCAGAGGGACAGGGGGCTTCCTGGGGGCTCTACTGCAAGTCCAGTGAGAAAGGTGGACCCCTTGGTAGCTTGCTTGGGTCAGAGGCCTCTAGGTGGAGGTCAAGTGGGCACCCTGGGGCCTCTACTGCAAGTCCAGGGAGAGAGGTGGACCCCTGGGTAGCTTGCTGGGGTCAGAGGCCCCTAGGTGGAGGGCCAGGGGGCACCCTGGGGCCTCCACTGCAAGTACAGGGAAAGAGGTGGACCCATTGGTAGCTTGCTGGGGTCAGAAGCCTCTAGGTGGAGGGCCAGGGGGCACCCTGGGGCCTCTACTGCAAGTCCAGGGAGAGAGGTGGACCCCTGGGTAGCTTGCTGGGGTCTGAAGCCCTTAGGCGGAGGGCCAGGGGGTACCCTGGGGCCTACACTTCAAGTCCAGGGAGAGAGGTGGACCCTTGGGTAGCTTCCTAAGGTTAGAGGCCCCTAGGTGGAGGGCCAGAGGGCACGCTGGGGACTATCGTGCAAGTCCAGGGAGAGAGGTGGACCCCTGGGTAGCTTGCTGGGGTACAAGGCCTCTAGGTGGAGGGCCAGGGGGCACCCTGGGGCCTCTACTGCAAGGCCAGGGAGAGAGGTGGACCGAATTGGTAGCTTGTTTGGGTCAGAGACCCCTAGGTGGAGGGCCAGGGGGCACCTTGGGGCCTCTACTGCAAGTCTAGATAGAGAGGTGGATCCATGGGTAGCTTGCTGGGGTACGAGTCCCCTAGGTGGAGGGCCAGGGGGCACCCTGGGGCCTCTACTGCAAGTCCAGGGAGAGAGGTGGACCCCTGGGTAGCTTGCTTGGGTCAGAGACCCCTAGGTGGAGGGCCAGGGGGCACCTTGGGGCCTCTACTGCAAGTCTAGGTAGAGAGGTGGACCCCTGGGTAGCTTGCTGGGGTACGAGTCCCCTAGGTGGAGGGCCAGGGGGCACCCTGGGGCCTCTACTGCAAGTCCAGGGAGAGAGGTGGACCCCTGGGTAGCTTCCTGGGGTCAGAGGCCCCTAGGTGTAGGGCCAGGGGGCACCCTGGGGCCTATCCTGCAAGTCCAGGGAGAGAGGTGGACCCCTGGGTAGCTTGCTGGTGTCAGACGCAACTAGGTGGAGGGACAGGGGGTACCCTGGGGCCTATACTGCAAGTCCAGGGAGAGAGGTGGACCCCTGGGTAGCTTGCTGGGGTCAGAGGCCCCTAGGTGGAGGGCCAGGGGGCACCCTGGGGCCTCCACTGCAAGTACAGGGAAAGAGGTGGACCCCTTGGTAGCTTGCTGGGGTCAGAAGCCTCTAGGTGGAGGGCCAGGGGGCACCCTGGGGCCTCTACTGCAAGTCCAGGGAGAAAGGTGGACCCCTGGGTAGCTTGCTTGGGTCAGAGGCCCCTAGGTGGAGGTCAAGGGGGCACCCTGGGGCCTCTACTGCAAGTCCAGGGAGAGTTGTGGACCCTTGTGTAGCTTGCTGGGGTCAGAGGCCCCTTGCTGGAGGGTCAGGGGGCACCCTGGGGCCTATTCTGCAAGTCCAGGGAGAGAGGTGGACCTCTGGGTAGCTTGCTGGGGTCAGAGGCCCCTAGGTGGAAGGCCAGGGGGCACCCTGGGGCCTATCTTGCAAGTCCAGGGAGTAAGGTAGACCCCTGGGTAGCTTGCTGGGGTACGAGATTCTAGGTGGAGGGCCAGGGGGCACCCTGGGGCCTCTACTGCAATACCAGGGAGAGAGGTGGACCCCTGGGTAGCTTGCTGGGGTCAAAGGCCGGTAGGTGGAGGGCCAGGGGGCACCCTGGGGCATCTACTGCAAGTCCAGGGAGAGAGGTGGACCCCTGGGTAGCTTGCTGGGATCTGAAGCCCATAGGTGGAGGGCCAGGGGGCACCCTGGGGCCTCTACTGCAAGTCTAGGGAGAGAGGTGGACCCATGGGTAGCTAGCTGGGGTAAGAGGCCCCTAAGTGGAGGGCCAGGGGGCACCCTGGGGCCTCTACTGCAAGTCCAGGGAGAGATGTGGACCCCTGGGTAGTTTGCTGGGGTCAGAGGCCCCTAGGCGGAGGGAAAGGGGGCTTCCTGGAGCCTCTACTGCAAGTCCAGGGAGAAAGGTGTACCCCTGGGTAGCTTGCTAGGGTCAGAGGCCCCTAGGTGGAGGTCAAGGGGGCACCCTGGGGCCTTTACTGCGATCCCAGGGAGAGTTGTGGACTCTTGTGTAGCTTGCTGGGGTCAGAGGCCTCTTGGTGGAGGGTCAGGGGGCACCCTGGGGCCTATTCTGCAAGTCCAGGGAGAGAGGTGGACCTCTGGGTAGCTTGCTGGGGTCAGAGGCCCCTAGGTGGAGGGCCAGGGGGCACCCTGGGGCCTATCCCGCAAGTCCAGGGAGAGAGGTGGACCCCTGGGTATCTTGCAGGGGTACAAGGCCCATAGGTGGAGGGCCAGGGGGCACCCTGGGGCCTCTACTGCAAGTCCAGGGAGAGAGGTGGACCCCTGGGTAGCTTGCTGGGGTCAGAGGACCCTAGGTGGAGGGCCAGGGGGCACCCTGGGGCCTCTACTGCAAACCAGGGAAATAGGTGGACCCCTGGGTAGCTTGCTGGGGTCAGAGGCCTCAAGGTGGAGGGCCAGGGGGCACCCTGGGGCCTCTACTGCAAGTCTAGGGAGAGAGGTGGACCCATGGGTAGCTAGCTGGGGTAAGAGGCCCCTAAGTGGAGGGCCAGGGGGCACCCTGGGGCCTCTACTGCAAGTCCAGGGAGAGAGGTGGACCCCTGGGTAGCTTGCTGGGGTCTGAAGCCCATAGGTGGAGGTCCAGGGGGTACCCTGGGGCCTATACTTCAAGTCCAGGGAGAGAGGTGGACCCTTGGGTAGCTTCCTAAGGTTAGAGGCCCCTAGGTGGAGGGCCAGAGGGCACCCTGGGGACTATCGTGCATGTCCAGGGAGAGAGGTGGACCCCTGGGTAGCTTGCTGAGGTACAAGGCCTCTAGGTGGAGGGCCAGGGGGCACCCTGAGGCCTATCTTGGTAGTCCAGGGAGTGAGGTGGACCCCTGAGTAGCTTGCTGGGGTACGAGGCCCCTAGGTGGAGGGCCAGGGGGCACCCTGGGGCCTCTACTGCAAGTCCAGGGAGAGAGGTGGACCCCTGGGTAGCTTGCTGGGGTCTGAAGCCCATAGGTGGAGGGCCAGGGGGCACCCTGGGGCCTCTACTGCAAGTCTAGGGAGAGAGGTGGACCCATGGGTAGCTAGCTGGGGTAAGAGGCCCCTAAGTGGAGGGCCAGGGGGCACCCTGGGGCCTCTACTGCAAGTCCAGGGAGAGAGGTGGACCCCTGGGTAGTTTGCTGGGGTTTGAGGCCCCTAGGCGGAGGGACAGGGGGCTTCCTGGGGCCTCTACTGCAAGTCCAGGGAGAAAGGTGGACCCCTGGGTAGCTTGCTAGGGTCAGAGGCCCCTAGGTGGAGGTCAAGGGGGCACCCTGGGGCCTTTACTGCAATCCCAGGGAGAGTTGTGGACCCTTGTGTAGCTTGCTGGGGTCAGAGGCCCCTTGGTGGAGGGTCAGGGGGCACCCTGGGGCCTATTTTGCAAGTCCAGGGAGAGAGGTGGACCTCTGGGTAGCTTGCTGGGGTCAGAGGCCCCTAGGTGGAGGGCCAGGGGGCACCCTGGGGCCTATCCTGCAAGTCCAGGGAGAGAGGTGGACCCCTGGGTAGCTTGCTGGGGTACGAGGCCCCTAGGTGGAGGGCCAGGGGGCACCCTGGGGCCTCTACTGCAAGTCCAGGGAGAGAGGTGGACCCCTGGGTAGCTTGCTGGGGTCAGAGGCCCCTAGGTGGAGGGCCAGGGGGCACCCTGGGGCCTCCACTGCAAGTCCAGGGAAAGAGGTGGACCCCTTTGTAGCTTGCTGGGGTCAGAGGCCTCTAGGTGGAGGGCCAGGGGGCACCCTGGGGCCTCTACTGCAAGTCCAGGGAGAGAGGTGGACCCCTGGGTAGCTTGCTGGGGTCTGAAGCCCATAGGTGGAGGGCCAGGGGGTACCCTGGGGCCTATACTTCAAGTCCAGGGAGAGAGGTGGACCCTTGGGTAGCTTCCTAAGGTTAGAGGCCCCTAGGTGGAGGGCCAGAGGGCACCCTGGGGACTATCGTGCAAGTCCAGGGAGAGAGGTGGACCCCTGGGTAGCTTGCTGGGGTACAAGGCCTCTAGGTGGAGGGCCAGGGGGCACCCTGGGGCCTATCTTGCAAGTCCAGGGAGTAAGGTAGACCCCTGGGTAGCTTGCTGGGGTACGAGATTCTAGGTGGAGGGCCAGGGGGCACCCTGGGGACTCTACTGCAAGTCCAGGGAGAGAGGTCGACCCCTGGGTAGCTTGCTGGGGTCAGAGGCCCCTAGGTTTAGGGCCAGGGGGCACCCTGGGGCATCTACTGCAAGTCCAGGGAGAGAGGTGGACCCCTGGGTAGCTTGCTGGGGTCTGAAGCCCATAGGTGGAGGGCCAGGGGGCACCCTGGGGCCTCTACTGCAAATCTAGGGAGAGAGGTGGACCCATGGGTAGCTAGCTGGGGTAAGAGGCCCCTAAGTGGAGGGCCAGGGGGCACCCTGGGGCCTCTACTGCAAGTCCAGGGAGAGATGTGGACCCCTGGGTAGTTTGCTGGGGTCAGAGGCCCCTAGGCGGAGGGACAGGGGGCTTCCTGGAGCCTCTACTGCAAGTCCAGGGAGAAAGGTGTACCCCTGGGTAGCTTGCTAGGGTCAGAGGCCCCTAGGTGGAGGTCAAGGGGGCACCCTGGGGCCTTTACTGTAATCACAGGGAGAGTTGTGGACCCTTGTGTAGCTTGCTGGGGTCAGAGGCCCCTTGGTGGAGGGTCAGGGGGCACCCTGGGGCCTATTCTGCAAGTCCAGGGAGAGAGGTGGACCTCTGGGTAGCTTGCTGGGGTCAGAGGCCCCTAGGTGGAGGGCCAGGGCCACCCTGGGGCCTATCCTGCAAGTCCAGGGAGAGAGGTGGACCCCTGGGTAGCTTGCTGGGGTACAAGGCCACTAGGTGGAGAGCCAGGGGGCACCCTGGGGCCTCTACTGCAAGACCAGGGAGAGAGGTGGACCCTTGGTAGCTTGCTGGGGTCAGAGACCCCTAGGTGGAGGGCCAGGGGGCACCCTGGGGCCTCTACTGCAAGTCTAGGGAGAGAGGTGGACCCATGGGTAGCTAGCTGGGGTAAGAGGCCCCTAAGTCGATGGCCAGGGGGCACCCTGGGGCCTCTACTGCAAGTCCAGGGAGAGAGGTGGACCCCTGGGTAGTTTGCTGGGGTCAGAGGCCCCTAGGCGGAGGGACAGGGGGCTTCCTGGGGCCTCTACTGCAAGTCCAGGGAGAGACGTGGACCCCTGGGTAGCTAGCTGGGGTAAGAGGCTCCTAAGTGGAGGGCAAGGGGGCACCCTGGGGCCTCTACTGCAAGTTCAGGGAGAGAGGTGGACCCCTGGGTAGTTTGCTGGGGTCAGAGGCCCCTAGGCGGAGGGACAGGGGGCTTCCTGGGGCCTCTACTGCAAGTCCAGGGAGAAAGGTGGACCCCTGGGTAGCTTGCTTGGGTCAGAGGCCCCTAGGTGGAGGTCAAGGGGGCACCCTGGGGCCTCTACTGCAAGTCCAGGGAGAGTTGTGGACCCTTGTGTAGCTTGCTGGGGTCAGAGGCCCCTTGCTGGAGGGTCAGGGGGCACCCTGGGGCCTATTCTGCAAGTCCAGGGAGAGAGGTGGACCTCTGGGTAGCTTGCTGGGGTCAGAGGCCCCTAGGTGGAAGGCCAGGGGGCACCCTGGGGCCTATCTTGCAAGTCCAGGGAGTAAGGTAGACCCCTGGGTAGCTTGCTGGGGTACGAGATTCTAGGTGGAGGGCCAGGGGGCACCCTGGGGCCTCTACTGCAATACCAGGGAGAGAGGTGGACCCCTGGGTAGCTTGCTGGGGTCAGAGGCCCCTAGGTGGACGGCCAGGGGGCACCCTGGGGCATCTACTGCAAGTCCAGGGAGAGAGGTGGACCCCTGGGTAGCTTGCTGGGGTCTGAAGCCCATAGGTGGAGGGCCAGGGGGCACCCTGGGGCCTCTACTGCAAGTCTAGGGAGAGAGGTGGACCCATGGGTAGCTAGCTGGGGTAAGAGGCCCCTAAGTGGAGGGCCAGGGGGCACCCTGGGGCCTCTACTGCAAGTCCAGGGAGAGATGTGGACCCCTTGGTAGTTTGCTGGGGTCAGAGGCCTCTAGGCGCAGGGACAGGGGGCTTCCTGGAGCCTCTACTGCAAGTCCAGGGAGAAAGGTGTACCGCTGGGTAGCTTGCTAGGGTCAGAGGCCCTTAGCTGGAGGTCAAGGGGGCACCCTGGGGCCTTTACTGCAATCCCAGGGAGAGTTGTGGACCCTTGTGTAGCTTGCTGGGGTCAGAGGCCCCTTGGTGGAGGGTCAGGGGGCACCCTGGGGCCTATTCTGCAAGTCCAGGGAGAGAGGTGGACCTCTGGGTAGCTTGCTGGGGTCAGAGGCCCCTAGGTGGAGGGCCAGGGGGCACCCTGGGGCCTATCCTGCAAGGCCAGGGAGAGAGGTGGACCCCTGGGTAGCTTGCTGGGGTACGAGGCCCCTAGGTGGAGGGCCAGGGGGCACCCTGGGGCCTCTACTGCAAGTCCAGGGAGAGAGGTGGACCCCTGGGTAGCTTGCTGGGGTCAGAGGCCCCTAGGTGGAGGGCCAGGGGGCACCCTGGGGCCTCCACTGCAAGTCCAGGGAAAGAGGTGGACCCCTGGGTAGCTTGCTGGGGTCAGAGGACTCTAGGTGGAGGGTCAGGGGGCACCCTGGGGCCCCTACTGCAAGTCCAGGGAGAGAGGTGGACCCCTGGGTAGCTTGCTGGGGTCTGAAGCCCATCGGTGGAGGGCCAGGGGGTACCCTGGGGCCTTTACTTCAAGTCCAGGGAGAGAGGTGGACCCTTGGGTAGCTTCCTAAGGTTAGAGGCCCCTAGGTGGAGGGCCAGAGGGCACCCTGGGGACTATCGTGCAAGTCCAGGGAGAGAGGTGGACCCCTGGGTAGCTTGCTGGGGTACAAGGCCTCTAGGTGGAGGGCCAGGGGGCACCCTGGGGCCTATCTTGCAAGTCCAGGGAGTAAGGTAGACCCCTGGGTAGCTTGCTGGGGTACGAGATTCTAGGTGGAGGGCCAGGGGGCACCCTGGGGCCTCTACTGCAAGTCCAGGGAGAGAGGTCGACCCCTGGGTAGCTTGCTGGGGTCAGAGGCCCCTAGTTTTAGGGCCAGGGGGCACCCTGGGGCATCTACTGCAAGTCCAGGGAGAGAGGTGGACCCCTGGGTAGCTTGCTGGGGTCTGAAGCCCATAGGTGGAGGGCCAGGGGGCACCCTGGGGCCTCTACTGCAAGTCCAGGGAGAGAGGTGGACCCATGGGTAGCTAGCTGGGGTAAGAGGCCCCTAAGTGGAGGGCCAGGGGGCACCCTGGGGCCTCTACTGCAAGTCCAGGGAGAGATGTGGACCCCTGGGTAGTTTGCTGGGGTCAGAGGCCCCTAGGCGGAGGGACAGGGGGCTTCCTGGAGCCTCTACTGCAAGTCCAGGGAGAAAGGTGTACCCCTGGGTAGCTTGCTAGGGTAAGAGGCCCCTAGGTGGAGGTCAAGGGGGCACCCTGGGGCCTTTACTGCAATCCCAGGGAGAGTTGTGGACCCTTGTGTAGCTTGCTGGGGTCAGAGGCCCCTTGGTGGAGGGTCAGGGGGCACCCTGGGGCCTATTCTGCAAGTCCAGGGAGAGAGGTGGACCTCTGGGTAGCTTGCTGGGGTCAGAGGCCCCTAGGTGGAGGGCCAGGGGGCACCCTGGGGCCTATCCTGCAAGTCCAGGGAGAGAGGTGGACCCCTGGGTAGCTTGCTGGGGTACGAGGCCTATAGGTGGAGGGCCAGGGGGCACCCTGGGGCCTCTACTGCAAGTCCAGGGAGAGAGGTGGACCCCAGGGTAGCTTGCTGGGGTCAGAAGCCCCTAGGTGGAGGGCCAGGGGGCACCCTGGGGCCTCTACTGCAAGTCCAGGGAGAGAGGTGGACCCCTGGGTAGCTTGCTGGGGTCTGAAGCCCATAGGTGGAGGGCCAGGGGGTACCCTGGGGCCTATACTTCAAGTCCAGGGAGAGAGGTGGACCCTTGGGTAGCTTCCTAAGGTTAGAGGCCCCTAGGTGGAGGGCCAGAGGGCACCCTGGGGACTATCGTGCAAGTCCAGGGAGAGAGGTGGACCCCTGGGTAGCTTGCTGGGGTACAAGGCCTCTAGGTGGAGGGCCAGGGGGCACCCTGGGGCATATCTTGGTAGTCCAGGGAGTAAGGTGGACCCCTGAGTAGCTTGCTGGGGTACGAGGCCCCTAGGTGAAGGGCCAGGGGGCAACCTGGGGCCTCTACTGCAAGTCCAGGGAGAGAGGTGGACCCCTGGGTAGCTTGCTGGGGTCTGAAGCCCATAGGTGGAGGGCCAGGGGGCACCCTGGGGCCTCTACTGCAAGTCTAGGGAGAGAGGTGGACCCATGGGTAGCTAGCTGGGGTAAGAGGCCCCTAAGTGGAGGGCCAGGGGGCACCCTGGGGCCTCTACTGCAAGTCCAGGGAGAGATGTGGACCCCTGGGTAGTTTGCTGGGGTCAGAGGCCCCTAGGCGGAGGGACAGGGGGCTTCCTGGGGCCTCTACTGCAAGTCCAGGGAGAAAGGTGGACCACTGGGTAGCTTGCTAGGCTCAGAGGCCCCTAGGTGGAGGTCAAGGGGGCACCCTGGGGCCTTTACTGCAATCCCAGGGAGAGTTGTGGACCCTTGTGTAGCTTGCTGGGGTCAGAGGCCCCTAGTTTTAGGGCCAGGGGGCACCCTGGGGCATCTACTGCAAGTCCAGGGAGAGAGGTGGACCCCTGGGTAGCTTGCTGGGGTCTGAAGCCCATAGGTGGAGGGCCAGGGGGCACCCTGGGGCCTCTACTGCAAGTCCAGGGAGAGAGGTGGACCCATGGGTAGCTAGCTGGGGTAAGAGGCCCCTAAGTGGAGGGCCAGGGGGCACCCTGGGGCCTCTACTGCAAGTCCAGGGAGAGATGTGGACCCCTGGGTAGTTTGCTGGGGTCAGAGGCCCCTAGGCGGAGGGACAGGGGGCTTCCTGGAGCCTCTACTGCAAGTCCAGGGAGAAAGGTGTACCCCTGGGTAGCTTGCTAGGGTAAGAGGCCCCTAGGTGGAGGTCAAGGGGGCACCCTGGGGCCTTTACTGCAATCCCAGGGAGAGTTGTGGACCCTTGTGTAGCTTGCTGGGGTCAGAGGCCCCTTGGTGGAGGGTCAGGGGGCACCCTGGGGCCTATTCTGCAAGTCCAGGGAGAGAGGTGGACCTCTGGGTAGCTTGCTGGGGTCAGAGGCCCCTAGGTGGAGGGCCAGGGGGCACCCTGGGGCCTATCCTGCAAGTCCAGGGAGAGAGGTGGACCCCTGGGTAGCTTGCTGGGGTACGAGGCCTATAGGTGGAGGGCCAGGGGGCACCCTGGGGCCTCTACTGCAAGTCCAGGGAGAGAGGTGGACCCCAGGGTAGCTTGCTGGGGTCAGAGGCCCCTAGGTGGAGGGCCAGGGGGCACCCTGGGGCCTCTACTGCAAGACCAGGGAAAAAGGTGGACCCCTGGGTAGCTTGCTGGGGTCAGAGGCCTCTAGGTGGAGGGCCAGGGGGCACCCTGGGGCCTCTACTGCAAGTCTAGGGAGAAAGGTGGACCCATGGGTAGCTAGCTGGGGTAAGAGGCCCCTTGGTGGAGGGCCAGGGGGCACCCTGGGGCCTCTACTGCAAGTCCAGGGAGAGAGGTGGACCCCTGGGTAGCTTGCTGGGGTCTGAAGCCCATAGGTGGAGGGCCAGGGGGTACCCTGGGGCCTATACTTCAAGTCCAGGGAGAGAGGTGGACCCTTGGGTAGCTTCCTAAGGTTACAGGCCCCTAGGTGGAGGGCCAGAGGGCACCCTGGGGACTATCGTGCAAGTCCAGGGAGAGAGGTGGACCCCTGGGTAGCTTGCTGGGGTACAAGGCCTCTAGGTGGAGGGCCAGGGGGCACCCTGGGGCATATCTTGGTAGTCCAGGGAGTAAGGTGGACCCCTGAGTAGCTTGCTGGGGTACGAGGCCCCTAGGTGAAGGGCCAGGGGGCAACCTGGGGCCTCTACTGCAAGTCCAGGGAGAGAGGTGGACCCCTGGGTAGCTTGCTGGGGTCTGAAGCCCATAGGTGGAGGGCCAGGGGGCACCCTGGGGCCTCTACTGCAAGTCTAGGGAGAGAGGTGGACCCATGGGTAGCTAGCTGGGGTAAGAGGCCCCTAAGTGGAGGGCCAGGGGGCACCCTGGGGCCTCTACTGCAAGTCCAGAGAGAGAGGTGGACCCCTGGGTAGTTTGCTGGGGTCAGAGGCCCCTAGGCGGAGGGACAGGGGGCTTCCTGGGGCCTCTACTGCAAGTCCAGGGAGAAAGGTGGACCACTGGGTAGCTTGCTAGGCTCAGAGGCCCCTAGGTGGAGGTCAAGGGGGCACCCTGGGGCCTTTACTGCAATCCCAGGGAGAGTTGTGGACCCTTGTGTAGCTTGCTGGGGTCAGAGGCCCCTTGGTGGAGGGTCAGGGGGCACCCTGGGGCCTATTCTGCAAGTCCAGGGAGAGAGGTGGACCTCTGGGTAGCTTGCTGGGGTCAGAGGCCCCTAGGTGGAGGGCCAGGGGGTACCCTGGGGCCTATCCTGCAAGTCCAGGAAGAGAGGTGGACCCCTGGGTAGCTTGCTGGGGTACATGGCCCCTAGGTGGAGGGCCAGGGGGCACCCTGGGGCCTCTACTGCAAGTCCAGGGAGAGAGGTGGACCCCTGGGTAGCTTGCTGGGGTCAGAGGCCACTAGGTGAAAGGACAGGGGTACCCTGAGGCCTATACTGCAAGTCCAGGGAGAGAGGTGGACCCCTGGGTAGCTTCCTGAGGTCAAAGGCCCCTAGGTGGAGAGCCAGGGGGCACCCTGGGGCCTCTCCAGCAAGTCCAAGGAGAGAGGTGGACCCCTGGGTAGCTTGCTGGGGTACGAGGCCCCTAGTTGGAGGGCCAAGG
Organism: Danio rerio; assembly: GCF_049306965.1. Lineage (NCBI taxonomy): Eukaryota > Metazoa > Chordata > Actinopteri > Cypriniformes > Danionidae > Danio > Danio rerio. The sequence continues at coordinate 51,231,036 of NC_133180.1, read as the reverse complement.
GGCACCCTGGGGCCTCTACTGCAAGCCCAGGGAGAGAGGTGGACCCCTGGTTAGCTTGATGGGGTCAGAGGCCACTAGGTGGAGGGCCAGGGGGCTTCTTGGGGCCTCTACTGCAAGTCCAGGGAGAGAGGTGGACCCCTGGGTAGCTTGCTGTTGTCGTAGGCCCCCATGTGGAGGGCCAGAGGGCTTCTTGGGGCTTCTACTGCAAGTCTAGGGAGAGAGGTGGACCACTGTGTAGCTTGCTGGGGTCAGAGGCCCCTAGGTGGACGGCCTGGGGGCTTCGTGGGGCCTCTACTGCAAGTCAAGGGAGAGAGGTGGACCTCTGGGTAGCTTGCTGGGGTCGGAAGCCCCTAGGTGGAAGGCCAGGGGGCACCCTGGGGCCTATACTGCAAGTCCAGGGAGAGAGGTGGACCCATGGGTAGCTTACTGGGGTCAGAGGCCCCTAGGTGGAGGGCTAGGGGCACCCTGGGGCCTCTACTGCAAGTCCAGGTAGAGAGGTGGACCCCTGGGTAGCTTGCTGGTGTCAGACGCAACTAGGTGGAGGGACAGGGGGTACCCTGGGGCCTATACTGCAAGTCCAGGGAGAGAGGTGGACCCCTGGGTAGCTTGCTGGGGTACGAAGCCCCTAGGTGGAGGGCCAGGGGGCACCCTGGGGCCTATCCTGCAAGTCCAAGGAGAGAGGTGGACCCCTGGGTAGCTTGCTGTGGTACGAGGCCCCTAGTTGGAGGGTGAGGGGGCACCCTGGGGCCTCTACTGCAAGCCCAGGGAGAGAGGTGGACCCCTGGTTAGCTTGCTGGGGTCAGAGGCCGCTAGGTGGAGGGCCAGGGGGCTTCTTGGGGCCTCTACTGCAAGTCCAGGGAGAGAGGTGGACCCCTGGGTAGCTTGCTGGGGTACAAGGCCACTAGGTGGAGAGCCAGGGGGCACCCTGGGGCCTCTACTGCAAGACCAGGGAGAGAGGTGGACCCTTGGTAGCTTGCTGGGGTCAGAGACCCCTAGGTGGAGGGCCAGGGGGCACCCTGGGGCCTCTACTGCAAGTCTAAGGAGAGAGGTGGACCCATGGGTAGCTAGCTGGGGTAATAGGCCCCTAAGTCGATGGCCAGGGGGCACCCTGGGGCCTCTACTGCAAGTCCAGGGAGAGAGGTGGACCCCTGGGTAGTTTGCTGGGGTCAGAGGCCCCTAGGCGGAGGGACAGGGGGCTTCCTGGGGCCTCTACTGCAAGTCCAGGGAGAGAGGTGGACCCCTGGGTAGCTAGCTGGGGTAAGAGGCTCCTAAGTGGAGGGCAAGGGGGCACCCTGGGGCCTCTACTGCAAGTCCAGGGAGAGAGGTGGACCCCTGGGTAGTTTGCTGGGGACAGAGGCCCCTCGGTGGAGGGACAAGGGGCTTCCTGGGGCCTCTACTGCAAGTCCAGGGAGAAAGGTGGACCCCTGGGTAGCTTGCTTGGGTCAGAGGCCCCTAGGTGGAGGTCAAGGGGGCACCCTGGGGCCTCTACTGCAAGTCCAGGGAGAGTTGTGGACCCTTGTGTAGCTTGCTGGGGTCAGAGGCCCCTTGCTGGAGGGTCAGGGGGTACCCTGGGGCCTAGACTGCAAGTCCAGGGAGAGAGGTGGACCCCTGGGTAGCTTCCTGAGGTCAAAGGCCCCTAGGTGGAGGGCCAGGGGGCACCCTGGGGCCTATCCTGCAAGTCCAAGGAGAGATGTGGACCGCTGGGTTGCTTGCTGGGGTACGAGGCCCCTAGTTGGAGGGCCAGGGGGCACCCTGGGGCCTCTACTGCAAGCCCAGGGAGAGAGGTGGACCCCTGGTTAGCTTGCTGGGGTCGGAAGCCCCTTGGTCTATGGCCAGGGGGCACCCTGGGGCCTATACTGCAAGTCCAGTGAGAGAGGTGGACCCATGGGTAGCTTCCTGGGGTCAGAGGCCCCTAGGTGGAGGGCCAGGGGCTTCCTGGGGCCTCTACTGCAAGTCCAGGGAGAGAAGTGGACCCCTGGGTAGCTTGCTGGTGTCAGAGGAAACTAGTTGGTGGGACAGGGGGTACCCTGGGGCCTATACTGCAAGTCCAGGGAGAGAGGTGGACCCCTGGGTAGCTTCCTGAGGTCAGAGGCCCCTAGGTGGAGGGCCAGGGCGCACCCTGGGGCCTATCATGCAAGTCCAGGGAGAGAGGTGGACCCCTGGGTAGCTTGCTGGGGTACGAGGCCCCTAGTTGGAGGGCCAGGGGGCAGCCTGGGGCCTCTACTGCAAGTCCAGGGAGAGAGGTGGACCCCTGGGTACCTTCCTGGGGTCAGAGTCCCCTAGGTGGAGGGCCAGGAGGCACCCTAGGGCCTCTACTGCAAATCCAGGGTGAGAGGTGGACCCCTGGGTAGCTTGCTGGGGTCAGAGGCCCCTAGGCAGAGGGACAGGGGGCTTCCTGGGGGCTCTACTGCAAGTCCAGTGAGAAAGGTGGACCCCTTGGTAGCTTGCTTGGGTCAGAGGCCTCTAGGTGGAGGTCAAGGGGGCACCCTGGGGCCTCTACTGCAAGTCCAGGGAGAGAGGTGGACCCCTGGGTAGCTTGCTGGGGTCAGAGGCCCCTAGGTGGAGGGCCAGGGGGCACCCTGGGGCCTCCACTGCAAGTACAGGGAAAGAGGTGGACCCATTGGTAGCTTGCTGGGGTCAGAAGCCTCTAGGTGGAGGGCCAGGGGGCACCCTGGGGCCTCTACTGCAAGTCCAGGGAGAGAGGTGGACCCCTGGGTAGCTTGCTGGGGTCTGAAGCCCTTAGGCGGAGGGCCAGGGGGTACCCTGGGGCCTACACTTCAAGTCCAGGGAGAGAGGTGGACCCTTGGGTAGCTTCCTAAGGTTAGAGGCCCCTAGGTGGAGGGCCAGAGGGCACGCTGGGGACTATCGTGCAAGTCCAGGGAGAGAGGTGGACCCCTGGGTAGCTTGCTGGGGTACAAGGCCTCTAGGTGGAGGGCCAGGGGGCACCCTGGGGCCTCTACTGCAAGGCCAGGGAGAGAGGTGGACCGAATTGGTAGCTTGTTTGGGTCAGAGACCCCTAGGTGGAGGGCCAGGGGGCACCTTGGGGCCTCTACTGCAAGTCTAGATAGAGAGGTGGATCCATGGGTAGCTTGCTGGGGTACGAGTCCCCTAGGTGGAGGGCCAGGGGGCACCCTGGGGCCTCTACTGCAAGTCCAGGGAGAGAGGTGGACCCCTGGGTAGCTTGCTTGGGTCAGAGACCCCTAGGTGGAGGGCCAGGGGGCACCTTGGGGCCTCTACTGCAAGTCTAGGTAGAGAGGTGGACCCCTGGGTAGCTTGCTGGGGTACGAGTCCCCTAGGTGGAGGGCCAGGGGGCACCCTGGGGCCTCTACTGCAAGTCCAGGGAGAGAGGTGGACCCCTGGGTAGCTTCCTGGGGTCAGAGGCCCCTAGGTGTAGGGCCAGGGGGCACCCTGGGGCCTATCCTGCAAGTCCAGGGAGAGAGGTGGACCCCTGGGTAGCTTGCTGGTGTCAGACGCAACTAGGTGGAGGGACAAGGGGTACCCTGGGGCCTATACTGCAAGTCCAGGGAGAGAGGTGGACCCCTGGGTAGCTTGCTGGGGTCAGAGGCCCCTAGGTGGAGGGCCAGGGGGCACCCTGGGGCCTCCACTGCAAGTACAGGGAAAGAGGTGGACCCCTTGGTAGCTTGCTGGGGTCAGAAGCCTCTAGGTGGAGGGCCAGGGGGCACCCTGGGGCCTCTACTGCAAGTCCAGGGAGAAAGGTGGACCCCTGGGTAGCTTGCTTGGGTCAGAGGCCCCTAGGTGGAGGTCAAGGGGGCACCCTGGGGCCTCTACTGCAAGTCCAGGGAGAGTTGTGGACCCTTGTGTAGCTTGCTGGGGTCAGAGGCCCCTTGCTGGAGGGTCAGGGGGCACCCTGGGGCCTATTCTGCAAGTCCAGGGAGAGAGGTGGACCTCTGGGTAGCTTGCTGGGGTCAGAGGCCCCTAGGTGGAAGGCCAGGGGGCACCCTGGGGCCTATCTTGCAAGTCCAGGGAGTAAGGTAGACCCCTGGGTAGCTTGCTGGGGTACGAGATTCTAGGTGGAGGGCCAGGGGGCACCCTGGGGCCTCTACTGCAATACCAGGGAGAGAGGTGGACCCCTGGGTAGCTTGCTGGGGTCAAAGGCCGGTAGGTGGAGGGCCAGGGGGCACCCTGGGGCATCTACTGCAAGTCCAGGGAGAGAGGTGGACCCCTGGGTAGCTTGCTGGGATCTGAAGCCCATAGGTGGAGGGCCAGGGGGCACCCTGGGGCCTCTACTGCAAGTCTAGGGAGAGAGGTGGACCCATGGGTAGCTAGCTGGGGTAAGAGGCCCCTAAGTGGAGGGCCAGGGGGCACCCTGGGGCCTCTACTGCAAGTCCAGGGAGAGATGTGGACCCCTGGGTAGTTTGCTGGGGTCAGAGGCCCCTAGGCGGAGGGAAAGGGGGCTTCCTGGAGCCTCTACTGCAAGTCCAGGGAGAAAGGTGTACCCCTGGGTAGCTTGCTAGGGTCAGAGGCCCCTAGGTGGAGGTCAAGGGGGCACCCTGGGGCCTTTACTGCGATCCCAGGGAGAGTTGTGGACTCTTGTGTAGCTTGCTGGGGTCAGAGGCCTCTTGGTGGAGGGTCAGGGGGCACCCTGGGGCCTATTCTGCAAGTCCAGGGAGAGAGGTGGACCTCTGGGTAGCTTGCTGGGGTCAGAGGCCCCTAGGTGGAGGGCCAGGGGGCACCCTGGGGCCTATCCCGCAAGTCCAGGGAGAGAGGTGGACCCCTGGGTATCTTGCAGGGGTACAAGGCCCATAGGTGGAGGGCCAGGGGGCACCCTGGGGCCTCTACTGCAAGTCCAGGGAGAGAGGTGGACCCCTGGGTAGCTTGCTGGGGTCAGAGGACCCTAGGTGGAGGGCCAGGGGGCACCCTGGGGCCTCTACTGCAAACCAGGGAAATAGGTGGACCCCTGGGTAGCTTGCTGGGGTCAGAGGCCTCAAGGTGGAGGGCCAGGGGGCACCCTGGGGCCTCTACTGCAAGTCTAGGGAGAGAGGTGGACCCATGGGTAGCTAGCTGGGGTAAGAGGCCCCTAAGTGGAGGGCCAGGGGGCACCCTGGGGCCTCTACTGCAAGTCCAGGGAGAGAGGTGGACCCCTGGGTAGCTTGCTGGGGTCTGAAGCCCATAGGTGGAGGTCCAGGGGGTACCCTGGGGCCTATACTTCAAGTCCAGGGAGAGAGGTGGACCCTTGGGTAGCTTCCTAAGGTTAGAGGCCCCTAGGTGGAGGGCCAGAGGGCACCCTGGGGACTATCGTGCATGTCCAGGGAGAGAGGTGGACCCCTGGGTAGCTTGCTGAGGTACAAGGCCTCTAGGTGGAGGGCCAGGGGGCACCCTGAGGCCTATCTTGGTAGTCCAGGGAGTGAGGTGGACCCCTGAGTAGCTTGCTGGGGTACGAGGCCCCTAGGTGGAGGGCCAGGGGGCACCCTGGGGCCTCTACTGCAAGTCCAGGGAGAGAGGTGGACCCCTGGGTAGCTTGCTGGGGTCTGAAGCCCATAGGTGGAGGGCCAGGGGGCACCCTGGGGCCTCTACTGCAAGTCTAGGGAGAGAGGTGGACCCATGGGTAGCTAGCTGGGGTAAGAGGCCCCTAAGTGGAGGGCCAGGGGGCACCCTGGGGCCTCTACTGCAAGTCCAGGGAGAGAGGTGGACCCCTGGGTAGTTTGCTGGGGTTTGAGGCCCCTAGGCGGAGGGACAGGGGGCTTCCTGGGGCCTCTACTGCAAGTCCAGGGAGAAAGGTGGACCCCTGGGTAGCTTGCTAGGGTCAGAGGCCCCTAGGTGGAGGTCAAGGGGGCACCCTGGGGCCTTTACTGCAATCCCAGGGAGAGTTGTGGACCCTTGTGTAGCTTGCTGGGGTCAGAGGCCCCTTGGTGGAGGGTCAGGGGGCACCCTGGGGCCTATTTTGCAAGTCCAGGGAGAGAGGTGGACCTCTGGGTAGCTTGCTGGGGTCAGAGGCCCCTAGGTGGAGGGCCAGGGGGCACCCTGGGGCCTATCCTGCAAGTCCAGGGAGAGAGGTGGACCCCTGGGTAGCTTGCTGGGGTACGAGGCCCCTAGGTGGAGGGCCAGGGGGCACCCTGGGGCCTCTACTGCAAGTCCAGGGAGAGAGGTGGACCCCTGGGTAGCTTGCTGGGGTCAGAGGCCCCTAGGTGGAGGGCCAGGGGGCACCCTGGGGCCTCCACTGCAAGTCCAGGGAAAGAGGTGGACCCCTTTGTAGCTTGCTGGGGTCAGAGGCCTCTAGGTGGAGGGCCAGGGGGCACCCTGGGGCCTCTACTGCAAGTCCAGGGAGAGAGGTGGACCCCTGGGTAGCTTGCTGGGGTCTGAAGCCCATAGGTGGAGGGCCAGGGGGTACCCTGGGGCCTATACTTCAAGTCCAGGGAGAGAGGTGGACCCTTGGGTAGCTTCCTAAGGTTAGAGGCCCCTAGGTGGAGGGCCAGAGGGCACCCTGGGGACTATCGTGCAAGTCCAGGGAGAGAGGTGGACCCCTGGGTAGCTTGCTGGGGTACAAGGCCTCTAGGTGGAGGGCCAGGGGGCACCCTGGGGCCTATCTTGCAAGTCCAGGGAGTAAGGTAGACCCCTGGGTAGCTTGCTGGGGTACGAGATTCTAGGTGGAGGGCCAGGGGGCACCCTGGGGACTCTACTGCAAGTCCAGGGAGAGAGGTCGACCCCTGGGTAGCTTGCTGGGGTCAGAGGCCCCTAGGTTTAGGGCCAGGGGGCACCCTGGGGCATCTACTGCAAGTCCAGGGAGAGAGGTGGACCCCTGGGTAGCTTGCTGGGGTCTGAAGCCCATAGGTGGAGGGCCAGGGGGCACCCTGGGGCCTCTACTGCAAATCTAGGGAGAGAGGTGGACCCATGGGTAGCTAGCTGGGGTAAGAGGCCCCTAAGTGGAGGGCCAGGGGGCACCCTGGGGCCTCTACTGCAAGTCCAGGGAGAGATGTGGACCCCTGGGTAGTTTGCTGGGGTCAGAGGCCCCTAGGCGGAGGGACAGGGGGCTTCCTGGAGCCTCTACTGCAAGTCCAGGGAGAAAGGTGTACCCCTGGGTAGCTTGCTAGGGTCAGAGGCCCCTAGGTGGAGGTCAAGGGGGCACCCTGGGGCCTTTACTGTAATCACAGGGAGAGTTGTGGACCCTTGTGTAGCTTGCTGGGGTCAGAGGCCCCTTGGTGGAGGGTCAGGGGGCACCCTGGGGCCTATTCTGCAAGTCCAGGGAGAGAGGTGGACCTCTGGGTAGCTTGCTGGGGTCAGAGGCCCCTAGGTGGAGGGCCAGGGCCACCCTGGGGCCTATCCTGCAAGTCCAGGGAGAGAGGTGGACCCCTGGGTAGCTTGCTGGGGTACAAGGCCACTAGGTGGAGAGCCAGGGGGCACCCTGGGGCCTCTACTGCAAGACCAGGGAGAGAGGTGGACCCTTGGTAGCTTGCTGGGGTCAGAGACCCCTAGGTGGAGGGCCAGGGGGCACCCTGGGGCCTCTACTGCAAGTCTAGGGAGAGAGGTGGACCCATGGGTAGCTAGCTGGGGTAAGAGGCCCCTAAGTCGATGGCCAGGGGGCACCCTGGGGCCTCTACTGCAAGTCCAGGGAGAGAGGTGGACCCCTGGGTAGTTTGCTGGGGTCAGAGGCCCCTAGGCGGAGGGACAGGGGGCTTCCTGGGGCCTCTACTGCAAGTCCAGGGAGAGACGTGGACCCCTGGGTAGCTAGCTGGGGTAAGAGGCTCCTAAGTGGAGGGCAAGGGGGCACCCTGGGGCCTCTACTGCAAGTTCAGGGAGAGAGGTGGACCCCTGGGTAGTTTGCTGGGGTCAGAGGCCCCTAGGCGGAGGGACAGGGGGCTTCCTGGGGCCTCTACTGCAAGTCCAGGGAGAAAGGTGGACCCCTGGGTAGCTTGCTTGGGTCAGAGGCCCCTAGGTGGAGGTCAAGGGGGCACCCTGGGGCCTCTACTGCAAGTCCAGGGAGAGTTGTGGACCCTTGTGTAGCTTGCTGGGGTCAGAGGCCCCTTGCTGGAGGGTCAGGGGGCACCCTGGGGCCTATTCTGCAAGTCCAGGGAGAGAGGTGGACCTCTGGGTAGCTTGCTGGGGTCAGAGGCCCCTAGGTGGAAGGCCAGGGGGCACCCTGGGGCCTATCTTGCAAGTCCAGGGAGTAAGGTAGACCCCTGGGTAGCTTGCTGGGGTACGAGATTCTAGGTGGAGGGCCAGGGGGCACCCTGGGGCCTCTACTGCAATACCAGGGAGAGAGGTGGACCCCTGGGTAGCTTGCTGGGGTCAGAGGCCCCTAGGTGGACGGCCAGGGGGCACCCTGGGGCATCTACTGCAAGTCCAGGGAGAGAGGTGGACCCCTGGGTAGCTTGCTGGGGTCTGAAGCCCATAGGTGGAGGGCCAGGGGGCACCCTGGGGCCTCTACTGCAAGTCTAGGGAGAGAGGTGGACCCATGGGTAGCTAGCTGGGGTAAGAGGCCCCTAAGTGGAGGGCCAGGGGGCACCCTGGGGCCTCTACTGCAAGTCCAGGGAGAGATGTGGACCCCTTGGTAGTTTGCTGGGGTCAGAGGCCTCTAGGCGCAGGGACAGGGGGCTTCCTGGAGCCTCTACTGCAAGTCCAGGGAGAAAGGTGTACCGCTGGGTAGCTTGCTAGGGTCAGAGGCCCTTAGCTGGAGGTCAAGGGGGCACCCTGGGGCCTTTACTGCAATCCCAGGGAGAGTTGTGGACCCTTGTGTAGCTTGCTGGGGTCAGAGGCCCCTTGGTGGAGGGTCAGGGGGCACCCTGGGGCCTATTCTGCAAGTCCAGGGAGAGAGGTGGACCTCTGGGTAGCTTGCTGGGGTCAGAGGCCCCTAGGTGGAGGGCCAGGGGGCACCCTGGGGCCTATCCTGCAAGGCCAGGGAGAGAGGTGGACCCCTGGGTAGCTTGCTGGGGTACGAGGCCCCTAGGTGGAGGGCCAGGGGGCACCCTGGGGCCTCTACTGCAAGTCCAGGGAGAGAGGTGGACCCCTGGGTAGCTTGCTGGGGTCAGAGGCCCCTAGGTGGAGGGCCAGGGGGCACCCTGGGGCCTCCACTGCAAGTCCAGGGAAAGAGGTGGACCCCTGGGTAGCTTGCTGGGGTCAGAGGACTCTAGGTGGAGGGTCAGGGGGCACCCTGGGGCCCCTACTGCAAGTCCAGGGAGAGAGGTGGACCCCTGGGTAGCTTGCTGGGGTCTGAAGCCCATCGGTGGAGGGCCAGGGGGTACCCTGGGGCCTTTACTTCAAGTCCAGGGAGAGAGGTGGACCCTTGGGTAGCTTCCTAAGGTTAGAGGCCCCTAGGTGGAGGGCCAGAGGGCACCCTGGGGACTATCGTGCAAGTCCAGGGAGAGAGGTGGACCCCTGGGTAGCTTGCTGGGGTACAAGGCCTCTAGGTGGAGGGCCAGGGGGCACCCTGGGGCCTATCTTGCAAGTCCAGGGAGTAAGGTAGACCCCTGGGTAGCTTGCTGGGGTACGAGATTCTAGGTGGAGGGCCAGGGGGCACCCTGGGGCCTCTACTGCAAGTCCAGGGAGAGAGGTCGACCCCTGGGTAGCTTGCTGGGGTCAGAGGCCCCTAGTTTTAGGGCCAGGGGGCACCCTGGGGCATCTACTGCAAGTCCAGGGAGAGAGGTGGACCCCTGGGTAGCTTGCTGGGGTCTGAAGCCCATAGGTGGAGGGCCAGGGGGCACCCTGGGGCCTCTACTGCAAGTCCAGGGAGAGAGGTGGACCCATGGGTAGCTAGCTGGGGTAAGAGGCCCCTAAGTGGAGGGCCAGGGGGCACCCTGGGGCCTCTACTGCAAGTCCAGGGAGAGATGTGGACCCCTGGGTAGTTTGCTGGGGTCAGAGGCCCCTAGGCGGAGGGACAGGGGGCTTCCTGGAGCCTCTACTGCAAGTCCAGGGAGAAAGGTGTACCCCTGGGTAGCTTGCTAGGGTAAGAGGCCCCTAGGTGGAGGTCAAGGGGGCACCCTGGGGCCTTTACTGCAATCCCAGGGAGAGTTGTGGACCCTTGTGTAGCTTGCTGGGGTCAGAGGCCCCTTGGTGGAGGGTCAGGGGGCACCCTGGGGCCTATTCTGCAAGTCCAGGGAGAGAGGTGGACCTCTGGGTAGCTTGCTGGGGTCAGAGGCCCCTAGGTGGAGGGCCAGGGGGCACCCTGGGGCCTATCCTGCAAGTCCAGGGAGAGAGGTGGACCCCTGGGTAGCTTGCTGGGGTACGAGGCCTATAGGTGGAGGGCCAGGGGGCACCCTGGGGCCTCTACTGCAAGTCCAGGGAGAGAGGTGGACCCCAGGGTAGCTTGCTGGGGTCAGAGGCCCCTAGGTGGAGGGCCAGGGGGCACCCTGGGGCCTCTACTGCAAGTCCAGGGAGAGAGGTGGACCCCTGGGTAGCTTGCTGGGGTCTGAAGCCCATAGGTGGAGGGCCAGGGGGTACCCTGGGGCCTATACTTCAAGTCCAGGGAGAGAGGTGGACCCTTGGGTAGCTTCCTAAGGTTAGAGGCCCCTAGGTGGAGGGCCAGAGGGCACCCTGGGGACTATCGTGCAAGTCCAGGGAGAGAGGTGGACCCCTGGGTAGCTTGCTGGGGTACAAGGCCTCTAGGTGGAGGGCCAGGGGGCACCCTGGGGCATATCTTGGTAGTCCAGGGAGTAAGGTGGACCCCTGAGTAGCTTGCTGGGGTACGAGGCCCCTAGGTGAAGGGCCAGGGGGCAACCTGGGGCCTCTACTGCAAGTCCAGGGAGAGAGGTGGACCCCTGGGTAGCTTGCTGGGGTCTGAAGCCCATAGGTGGAGGGCCAGGGGGCACCCTGGGGCCTCTACTGCAAGTCTAGGGAGAGAGGTGGACCCATGGGTAGCTAGCTGGGGTAAGAGGCCCCTAAGTGGAGGGCCAGGGGGCACCCTGGGGCCTCTACTGCAAGTCCAGAGAGAGAGGTGGACCCCTGGGTAGTTTGCTGGGGTCAGAAACCCCTAGGCGGAGGGACAGGGGGCTTCCTGGGGCCTCTACTGCAAGTCCAGGGAGAAAGGTGGACCACTGGGTAGCTTGCTAGGCTCAGAGGCCCCTAGGTGGAGGTCAAGGGGGCACCCTGGGGCCTTTACTGCAATCCCAGGGAGAGTTGTGGACCCTTGTGTAGCTTGCTGGGGTCAGAGGCCCCTAGTTTTAGGGCCAGGGGGCACCCTGGGGCATCTACTGCAAGTCCAGGGAGAGAGGTGGACCCCTGGGTAGCTTGCTGGGGTCTGAAGCCCATAGGTAGAGGGCCAGGGGGCACCCTGGGGCTTCTACTGCAAGTCCAGGGAGAGAGGTGGACCCATGGGTAGCTAGCTGGGGTAAGAGGCCCCTAAGTGGAGGGCCAGGGGGCACCCTGGGGCCTCTACTGCAAGTCCAGGGAGAGATGTGGACCCCTGGGTAGTTTGCTGGGGTCAGAGGCCCCTAGGCGGAGGGACAGGGGGCTTCCTGGAGCCTCTACTGCAAGTCCAGGGAGAAAGGTGTACCCCTGGGTAGCTTGCTAGGGTAAGAGGCCCCTAGGTGGAGGTCAAGGGGGCACCCTGGGGCCTTTACTGCAATCCCAGGGAGAGTTGTGGACCCTTGTGTAGCTTGCTGGGGTCAGAGGCCCCTTGGTGGAGGGTCAGGGGGCACCCTGGGGCCTATTCTGCAAGTCCAGGGAGAGAGGTGGACCTCTGGGTAGCTTGCTGGGGTCAGAGGCCCCTAGGTGGAGGGCCAGGGGGCACCCTGGGGCCTATCCTGCAAGTCCAGGGAGAGAGGTGGACCCCTGGGTAGCTTGCTGGGGTACGAGGCCTATAGGTGGAGGGCCAGGGGGCACCCTGGGGCCTCTACTGCAAGTCCAGGGAGAGAGGTGGACCCCAGGGTAGCTTGCTGGGGTCAGAGGCCCCTAGGTGGAGGGCCAGGGGGCACCCTGGGGCCTCTACTGCAAGACCAGGGAAAAAGGTGGACCCCTGGGTAGCTTGCTGGGGTCAGAGGCCTCTAGGTGGAGGGCCAGGGGGCACCCTGGGGCCTCTACTGCAAGTCTAGGGAGAAAGGTGGACCCATGGGTAGCTAGCTGGGGTAAGAGGCCCCTTGGTGGAGGGCCAGGGGGCACCCTGGGGCCTCTACTGCAAGTCCAGGGAGAGAGGTGGACCCCTGGGTAGCTTGCTGGGGTCTGAAGCCCATAGGTGGAGGGCCAGGGGGTACCCTGGGGCCTATACTTCAAGTCCAGGGAGAGAGGTGGACCCTTGGGTAGCTTCCTAAGGTTACAGGCCCCTAGGTGGAGGGCCAGAGGGCACCCTGGGGACTATCGTGCAAGTCCAGGGAGAGAGGTGGACCCCTGGGTAGCTTGCTGGGGTACAAGGCCTCTAGGTGGAGGGCCAGGGGGCACCCTGGGGCATATCTTGGTAGTCCAGGGAGTAAGGTGGACCCCTGAGTAGCTTGCTGGGGTACGAGGCCCCTAGGTGAAGGGCCAGGGGGCAACCTGGGGCCTCTACTGCAAGTCCAGGGAGAGAGGTGGACCCCTGGGTAGCTTGCTGGGGTCTGAAGCCCATAGGTGGAGGGCCAGGGGGCACCCTGGGGCCTCTACTGCAAGTCTAGGGAGAGAGGTGGACCCATGGGTAGCTAGCTGGGGTAAGAGGCCCCTAAGTGGAGGGCCAGGGGGCACCCTGGGGCCTCTACTGCAAGTCCAGAGAGAGAGGTGGACCCCTGGGTAGTTTGCTGGGGTCAGAGGCCCCTAGGCGGAGGGACAGGGGGCTTCCTGGGGCCTCTACTGCAAGTCCAGGGAGAAAGGTGGACCACTGGGTAGCTTGCTAGGCTCAGAGGCCCCTAGGTGGAGGTCAAGGGGGCACCCTGGGGCCTTTACTGCAATCCCAGGGAGAGTTGTGGACCCTTGTGTAGCTTGCTGGGGTCAGAGGCCCCTTGGTGGAGGGTCAGGGGGCACCCTGGGGCCTATTCTGCAAGTCCAGGGAGAGAGGTGGACCTCTGGGTAGCTTGCTGGGGTCAGAGGCCCCTAGGTGGAGGGCCAGGGGGTACCCTGGGGCCTATCCTGCAAGTCCAGGAAGAGAGGTGGACCCCTGGGTAGCTTGCTGGGGTACATGGCCCCTAGGTGGAGGGCCAGGGGGCACCCTGGGGCCTCTACTGCAAGTCCAGGGAGAGAGGTGGACCCCTGGGTAGCTTGCTGGGGTCAGAGGCCACTAGGTGAAAGGACAGGGGTACCCTGAGGCCTATACTGCAAGTCCAGGGAGAGAGGTGGACCCCTGGGTAGCTTCCTGAGGTCAAAGGCCCCTAGGTGGAGAGCCAGGGGGCACCCTGGGGCCTCTCCAGCAAGTCCAAGGAGAGAGGTGGACCCCTGGGTAGCTTGCTGGGGTACGAGGCCCCTAGTTGGAGGGCCAAGGGGCACCCTGGGGCCTCTACTGCAAGCCCAGGGAGAGAGGTGGACCCCTGGTTAGCTTGCTGGGGTCAGAGGCCACTAGGTGGAGGGCCAGGGGGCTTCTTGGGGCCTCTACTGCAAGTCCAGGGAGAGAGGTGGACCCCTGGGTAGCTTGCTGTTGTCGTAGGCCCCCATGTGGAGGGCCAGAGGGCTTCTTGGGGCTTCTACTGCAAGTCTAGGGAGAGAGGTGGACCACTGTGTAGCTTGCTGGGGTCAGAGGCCCCTAGGTGGACGGCCTGGGGGCTTCGTGGGGCCTCTACTGCAAGTCAAGGGAGAGAGGTGGACCTCTGGGTAGCTTGCTGGGGTCGGAAGCCCCTAGGTGGAAGGCCAGGGGGCACCCTGGGGCCTATACTGCAAGTCCAGGGAGAGAGGTGGACCCATGGGTAGCTTACTGGGGTCAGAGGCCCCTAGGTGGAGGGCTAGGGGCACCCTGGGGCCTCTACTGCAAGTCCAGGTAGAGAGGTGGACCCCTGGGTAGCTTGCTGGTGTCAGACGCAACTAGGTGGAGGGACAGGGGGTACCCTGGGGCCTATACTGCAAGTCCAGGGAGAGAGGTGGACCCCTGGGTAGCTTGCTGGGGTACGAAGCCCCTAGGTGGAGGGCCAGGGGGCACCCTGGGGCCTATCCTGCAAGTCCAAGGAGAGAGGTGGACCCCTGGGTAGCTTGCTGTGGTACGAGGCCCCTAGTTGGAGGGTGAGGGGGCACCCTGGGGCCTCTACTGCAAGCCCAGGGAGAGAGGTGGACCCCTGGTTAGCTTGCTGGGGTCAGAGGCCGCTAGGTGGAGGGCCAGGGGGCTTCTTGGGGCCTCTACTGCAAGTCCAGGGAGAGAGGTGGACCCCTGGGTAGCTTGCTGGGGTACAAGGCCACTAGGTGGAGAGCCAGGGGGCACCCTGGGGCCTCTACTGCAAGACCAGGGAGAGAGGTGGACCCTTGGTAGCTTGCTGGGGTCAGAGACCCCTAGGTGGAGGGCCAGGGGGCACCCTGGGGCCTCTACTGCAAGTCTAAGGAGAGAGGTGGACCCATGGGTAGCTAGCTGGGGTAAGAGGCCCCTAAGTCGATGGCCAGGGGGCACCCTGGGGCCTCTACTGCAAGTCCAGGGAGAGAGGTGGACCCCTGGGTAGTTTGCTGGGGTCAGAGGCCCCTAGGCGGAGGGACAGGGGGCTTCCTGGGGCCTCTACTGCAAGTCCAGGGAGAGAGGTGGACCCCTGGGTAGCTAGCTGGGGTAAGAGGCTCCTAAGTGGAGGGCAAGGGGGCACCCTGGGGCCTCTACTGCAAGTCCAGGGAGAGAGGTGGACCCCTGGGTAGTTTGCTGGGGACAGAGGCCCCTCGGTGGAGGGACAAGGGGCTTCCTGGGGCCTCTACTGCAAGTCCAGGGAGAAAGGTGGACCCCTGGGTAGCTTGCTTGGGTCAGAGGCCCCTAGGTGGAGGTCAAGGGGGCACCCTGGGGCCTTTACTGCAAGTCCAGGGAGAGTTGTGGACCCTTGTGTAGCTTGCTGGGGTCAGAGGCCCCTTGCTGGAGGGTCAGGGGGCACCCTGGGGCCTAATCTGCAAGTCCAGGGAGAGAGGTGGACCTCTGGGTAGCTTGCTGGGGTCAGAGACCCCTAGGTGGAAGGCCAGGGGGCACCCTGGGGCCTATCTTGCAAGTCCAGGGAGTAAGGTAGACCCCTGGGTAGCTTGCTGGGGTATGAGATTCTAGGTGGAGGGCCAGGGGGCACCCTGGGGCCTCTACTGCAATACCAGGGAGAGAGGTGGACCCCTGGGTAGCTTGCTGGGGTCAGAGGCCCCTAGGTGGAGGGCCAGGGGGCACCCTGGGGCATCTACTGCAAGTCCAGGGAGAGAGGTGGACCCCTGGGTAGCTTGCTGGGGTCTGAAGCCCATAGGTGGAGGGCCAGGGGGCACCCTGGGGCCTCTACTGCAAGTCTAGGGAGAGAGGTGGACCCATGGGTAGCTAGCTGGGGTAAGAGGACCCTAAGTGGAGGGCCAGGGGGCACCCTGGGGCCTCTACTGCAAGTCCAGGGAGAGATGTGGACCCCTGGGTAGTTTGCTGGGGTCAGAGGCCCCTAGGCGGAGGGACAGGGGGCTTCCTGGAGCCTCTACTGCAAGTCCAGGGAGAAAGGTGTACCCCTGGGTAGCTTGCTAGGGTCAGAGGCCCCTAGGTGGAGGTCAAGGGGGCACCCTGGGGCCTTTACTGCAATCCCAGGGAGAGTTGTGGACCCTTGTGTAGCTTGCTGGGGTCAGAGGCCCCTAGGTGGAGGGCCAGGGGGCACCCTGGGGCCTATCCTGCAAGTCCAGGGAGAGATGTGGACCCCTGGGTAGCTTGCTGGGGTACGAGGCCCCTAGGTGGAGGGCCAGGGGGCACCCTGGGGCCTCTACTGCAAGTCCAGGGAGAGAGGAGGACCCCTGGGTAGCTTGCTGGGGTAAGAGGCTACTAGGTGGAGGGACAGGGGTACCCTGGGGCCTAGACTGCAAGTCCAGGGAGAGAGGTGGACCCCCGGGTAGCTTCCTGAGGTCAAAGGCCCCTAGGTGGAGGGCCAGGGGGCACCCTGGGGCCTATCCTGCAAGTCCAAGGAGAGATGTGGACCGCTGGGTTGCTTGCTGGGGTACGAGGCCCCTAGTTGGAGGGCCAGGGGGCACCCTGGGGCCTCTACTGCAAGCCCAGGGAGAGAGGTGGACCCCTGGTTAGCTTGCTGGGGTCGGAAGCCCCTTGGTCTATGGCCAGGGGGCACCCTGGGGCCTATACTGCAAGTCCAGTGAGAGAGGTGGACCCATGGGTAGCTTACTGGGGTCAGAGGCCCCTAGGTGGAGGGCCAGGGGCTTCCTGGGGCCTCTACTGCAAGTCCAGGGAGAGAAGTGGACCCCTGGGTAGCTTGCTGGTGTCAGAGGAAACTAGTTGGTGGGACAGGGGGTACCCTGGGGCCTATACTGCAAGTCCAGGGAGAGAGGTGGACCCCTGGGTAGCTTCCTGAGGTCAGAGGCCCCTAGGTGGAGGGCCAGGGCGCACCCTGGGGCCTATCATGCAAGTCCAGGGAGAGAGGTGGACCCCTGGGTAGCTTGCTGGGGTACGAGGCCCCTAGTTGGAGGGCCAGGGGGCAGCCTGGGGCCTCTACTGCAAGTCCAGGGAGAGAGGTGGACCCCTGGGTACCTTCCTGGGGTCAGAGTCCCCTAGGTGGAGGGCCAGGAGGCACCCTAGGGCCTCTACTGCAAATCCAGGGTGAGAGGTGGACCCCTGGGTAGCTTGCTGGGGTCAGAGGCCCCTAGGCAGAGGGACAGGGGGCTTCCTGGGGGCTCTACTGCAAGTCCAGTGAGAAAGGTGGACCCCTTGGTAGCTTGCTTGGGTCAGAGGCCTCTAGGTGGAGGTCAAGGGGGCACCCTGGGGCCTCTACTGCAAGTCCAGGGAGAGAGGTGGACCCCTGGGTAGCTTGCTGGGGTCAGAGGCCCCTAGGTGGAGGGCCAGGGGGCACCCTGGGGCCTCCACTGCAAGTACAGGGAAAGAGGTGGACCCATTGGTAGCTTGCTGGGGTCAGAAGCCTCTAGGTGGAGGGCCAGGGGGCACCCTGGGGCCTCTACTGCAAGTCCAGGGAGAGAGGTGGACCCCTGGGTAGCTTGCTGGGGTCTGAAGCCCTTAGGCGGAGGGCCAGGGGGTACCCTGGGGCCTACACTTCAAGTCCAGGGAGAGAGGTGGACCCTTGGGTAGCTTCCTAAGGTTAGAGGCCCCTAGGTGGAGGGCCAGAGGGCACGCTGGGGACTATCGTGCAAGTCCAGGGAGAGAGGTGGACCCCTGGGTAGCTTGCTGGGGTACAAGGCCTCTAGGTGGAGGGCCAGGGGGCACCCTGGGGCCTCTACTGCAAGGCCAGGGAGAGAGGTGGACCGAATTGGTAGCTTGTTTGGGTCAGAGACCCCTAGGTGGAGGGCCAGGGGGCACCTTGGGGCCTCTACTGCAAGTCTAGATAGAGAGGTGGATCCATGGGTAGCTTGCTGGGGTACGAGTCCCCTAGGTGGAGGGCCAGGGGGCACCCTGGGGCCTCTACTGCAAGTCTAGGGAGAGAGGTGGACCCCTGGGTAGCTTGCTGGGGTCAGAGGCCTCTAGGTGGAGGGCCAAGGGGCACCCTGGGGCATATACTGCAAGTCCAGGGAGAGAGGTGGACCCCTGGGTAGCTTGCCGGGGTCTGTAGCCCATAGGTGGAGGGCCAGGGGGTACCCTGGGGACTATCGTGCAAGTCCAGGGAGAAAGGTGGACCCCTGGGTAGCTTGCTGGTGTACAAGGCCTCTAGGTGGAAGGCCAGGGGGCAACCTGGGGCCTCTACTGCAAGTCCAGGGAGAGAGGTGGACCCCTTGGTAGCTTGCTTGGGTCAGAGACCCCTAGGTGGAGGGCCAGGGGGCACCTTGGGGCCTCTACTTCAAGTCCAGGGAGAGAGGTGGACCCTTGGGTAGCTTCCTAAGGTTAGAGGCCCCTAGGTGGAGGGCCAGAGGGCACCCAGGGGACTATCGTGCAAGTCCAGGGAGAGAGGTGGACCCCTGGGTAGCTTGCTGGGGTACAAGGCCTCTAGGTGGAGGGCCAGGGGGCACCCTGGGGCCTCTACTGCAAGGCCAGGGAGAGAGGTGGACCCCTTGGTAGCTTGCTTGGGTCAGAGACCCCTAGGTGGAGGGCCAGGGGGCACCTTGGGGCCTCTACTGCAAGTCTAGAGAGAGGTGGACCCATGGGTAGCTAGCTGGGGTAAGAGGCCCCTAAGTGGAGGGCAAGTGGGCACCCTGGGGCCTCTACTGCAAGTCCAGGGAGAGAGGTGGACCCCTGGGTAGTTTGCTGGGGTCAGAGGCCCCTAGGCGGAGGGACAGGGGGCGTCCTGGGGCCTCTACTGCAAGTCTAGGGAGAGAGGTGGACCCCTGGGTAGCTTGCTGGGGTCAGAGGCCTCTAGGTGGAGGGCCAAGGGGCACCCTGGGGCATATACTGCAAGTCCAGGGAGAGAGGTGGACCCCTGGGTAGCTTGCCGGGGTCTGTAGCCCATAGGTGGAGGGCCAGGGGGTACCCTGGGGCCTATACTGCAAGTCCAGGGAGAGAGGTGGACCCCTGGGTAGCTTCCTAAGGTCAGAGGCCCCTAGGTGGAGGGCCAGGGGGCACCCTGGGGCCTATCCTGCAAGTCCAGGGAGAGAGGTGGACCCATGGGTAGCTTTCTGGGGCACGAGGCCCCTAGGTGGATGGCCAGGGGGCACCCTGGGGCCTCTACTGCAAGTCCAGTGAGAGAGGTGGACCCCTGGGTAGCTTCCTAAGGTCAGAGGCCCCTAGGTGGAGGGCCAGGAAGCTTCCTGGGGCCTATCCTGCAAGTCCAGGGAGAGAGGTGGACCCCTGGGTAGCTTGCTGGGGTACGAGTCCCCTAGGTGGAGGGCCAGGGGGCACCCTGGGGCCTCTACTGCAAGTCCAGGGAGAGAGGTGGACCCCTGGGTAGCTTCTTGGGGTCAGAGTCCCCTAGGTGGAGGGTCAGGAGGTACCCTGGGGCCTCTACTGCAAGTCTAGGGAAAGAGGTGGACCCCTGGGTAGCTTGCTGGGGTCTGAAGCCCATAGGCGGAGGGCCAGGGGGTACCCTGGGGCCTATACTTCAAGTCCAGGGAGATAGGTGAACCCTTGGGTAGCTTCCTAAGGTTAGAGGCCCCTAGGTGGAGGGCCAGAGGGCACCCTGGGGACTATCGTGCAAGTCCAGGGAGAGAGGTGGACCCCTGGGTAGCTTGCTGGGGTACAAGGCCTCTAGGTGGAGGGCCAGGGGGCACCCTGGGGCCTCTACTGCAAGTCCAGGGAGAGAGGTGGACCCCTGGGTAGCTTGCTGGGGTCTGAAGCCCAAAGGTGGATGGCCAGGGGGCATCCTGGGGCCCCTACTGCAAGTCTAGGGAGAGAGGTGGACCCTTAGGTAGCTAGCTGGGGTAAGAGGCCCCTAAGTAGAGGGCGAGGGGGCACCCTGGGAACTCTACTGCAAGTCCAGGGAGAAAGGTGGACCCCTGGGTAGCTTGCTAGGGTCAGAGGCCCCTAGGTGGAGGTCAAGGGGGCACCCTGGGGCCTTTACTGCAATCCCAGAGAGAGTTGTGGACCCTTGTGTAGTTTGCTGGGGTCAGAGGCCCCTTGGTGGAGGGTCAGGGGGCACCCTGGGGCCTATTCTGCAAGTCCAGGGAGAGAGGTGGACCTCTGGGTAGCTTGCTGGGGTCGTAGGCCCCTAGGTGGAGGGCCAGAGGGCACCCTGGGGACTATCGTGCAAGTCCAGGGAGAGAGGTGGACCCCTGGGTAGCTTGCTGGGGTACAAGGCCTCTAGGTGGAGGGCCAGGGGGCACCCTGGGGCCTCTACTGCAAGGCCAGGGAGAGAGGTGGACCCCTTGGTAGCTTGCTTGGGTCAGAGACCCCTAGGTGGAGGGCCAGGGGGCACCTTGGGGACTCTACTTCAAGTCCAGGGAGAGAGGTGGACCCTTGGGTAGCTTCCTAAGGTTTGAGGCCCCTAGGTGGAGGGCCAGAGGGCACCCAGGGGACTATCGTGCAAGTCCATGGAGAGAGGTGGACCCTGAGTAGCTTGCTGGGGTACAAGGCCTCTAGGTGGAGGGCCAGGGGGCACCCTGGGGCCTCTACTGCAAGGCCAGGGAGAGAGGTGGACCCCTTGGTAGCTTGCTTGGGTCAGAGACCCTTAGGTGGAGGGCCAGGGGGCACCTTGGGGCCTCTACTGCAAGTCTAGGGAGAGAGGTGGACCCATGGGTAGCTAGCTGGGGTAAGAGGCCCCTAAGTGGAGGGCAAGGGGGGCACCCTGGGGCCTCTACTGCAAGTCCAGGGAGAGAGGTGGACCCCTGGGTAGTTTGCTGGGGTCAGAGGCCCCTAGGCGGAGGGACAGGGGGCTTCCTGGGGCCTCTACTGCAAGTCCAGGGAGAGAGGTGGACCCCTGGGTAGCTTGCAGGGGTCAGAGGCCTCTAGGTGGAGGGCCAAGGGGCACCCTGGGGCCTATACTGCAAGTCCAGGGAGAGAGGTGAACCCCTTGGTAGCTTGCTTGGGTCAGAGACCCCTAGGTGGAGGGCCAGGGGGCACCTTGGGGCCTCTACTGCAAGTCTAGGGAGAGAGGTGGACCCATGGGTAGCTAGCTGGGGTAAGAGGCCCCTAAGTGGAGGGCAAGGGGGCACCCTAGGGCCTCTACTGCAAGTCCAGGGAGAGAGGTGGACCCCTGGGTAGTTTGCTGGGGTACGAGTCCCCAAGGTGGAGGGCCAGGGGGCACCCTGGGGCCTCTACTGCAAGTCCAGGGAGAGAGGTGGACCCCTGGGTAGCTTCTTGGGGTCAGAGTCCCCTAGGTGGAGGGTCAGGAGGTACCCTGGGGCCTATCCTGCAAGTCAGGGAGAGAGGTGGACCCCTGGGTAGTTTGCTGGGGTCAGAGGCCCCTAGGCGGAGGGACAGGGGGCTTTCTGGGGCCTCTACTGCAAGTCCAGGGAGAAAGGTGGACCCCTGGGTAGCTTGCTAGGGTCAGAGGCCCCTAGGTGGAGGTCAAGGGGGCACCCTGGGGCCTTTACTGCAATCCCAGGGAGAGTTGTGGACCCTTTTGTAGCTTGCTGGGGTCAGAGGCCCCTTGGTGGAGGGTCAGGGGGCACCCTGGGGCCTATTCTGCAAGTCCAGGGAGAGAGGTGGACCTCTGGGTAGCTTGCTGGGGTCAGAGGCCCCTAGGTGGAGGGCCAGGGGGCACCCTGGGGCCTATCCTGCAAGTCCAGGGAGAGTAGTGGACCCCTGGGTAGCTTGCTGGGGTACGAGGCCCTAGGTGGAGGGCCAGGGGGCACCCTGGGGCCTCTACTGCAAGTCCAGGGAGAGAGGTGGACCCCTGGGTAGCTTGCTGGGGTCAGAGGCCCCTAGGTGGAGGGCCAGGGGGCACCCTGGGGCCTCCACTGCAAGTCCAGAGAAAGAGGTGGACCCCTGGGTAGCTTGCTGGGGTCAGAGGCCTCTAGGTGGAGTGCCAGGGGGCACCCTGGGGCCTCTACTGCAAGTCCAGGGAGAGAGGTGGACCCCTGGGTAGCTTGCTGGGGTCTGAAGCCCATAGGTGGAGGGCCAGGGGGTACCCTGGGGCCTATACTTCAAGTCCAGGGAGAGAGGTGGACCCTTGGGTAGCTTCCTAAAGTTAGAGGCCCCTAGGTGGAGGGCCAGAGGGCACCCTGGGGACTATCGTGCAAGTCCAGGGAGAGAGGTGGACCCCTGGGTAGGTTGCTGGGGTACAAGGCCAATAGGTGGAGGGCCAGGGGGCACCCTGGGGCCTCTACTGCAAGGCCAGGGAGAGAGGTGGACCCCTTGGTAGCTTGCTTGGGTGAGAGACCCCTAGGTGGAGGGCCAGGGGGCACCTTGGGGCCTCTACTGCAAGTCTAGGTAGAGAGGTGGACCCATTGGTAGCTAGCTGGGGTAAGAGGCCCTTAAGTGGAGGCAAGGGGGCACCCTGGCGCCTCTACTGCAAGTCCAGGAAGAGAGGTGGACCCCTGGGTAGTTTGCTGGGGTCAGAGGCCCCAAGGCGGAGGGACAGGGGGCTTCCTGGGGCCTCTACTGCAAGTCCAGGGAGAGAGGTGGACCCCTGGGTAGCTTGCTGGGGTCAGAGGCCTCTAGGTGGAGGGCCAAGGGGCACCCTGGGGCCTATACTGCAAGTCCAGGGAGAGAGGTGGACCCCTGGGTAGCTTGCTGGGGTCTGTAGCCCATAGGTGGAGGTCCAGGGGGTACCCTGGGGCCTATCCTGCAAGTCCAGGGAGAGAGGTGGACCCCTGGGTAGCTTGCTGGGGTACGAGGCCCCTAGGAGGAGGGCCAGGGGGCACCCTGGGGCCTCTACTGCAAGTCCAGGGAGAGAGGTGGACCCCTGGGTAGCTTCATAAGGTCAGAGCAAGTCTTGCTGGGGTCTGAAGCCCAAAGGTGGAGGGCCAGGGGGCACCCTGGGGCCTCTACTGCAAGTCTAGGGAGAGAGGTGGACCCATAGGTAGCTAGCTGGGGTAAGAGGCCCCTAAGTGGAGGGCCAGGGGGCACCCTGGGGCCTCTACTGCAAGTCCAGGGAGAGAGTTGGACCCCTGGGTAGTTTGCTGGGGTCAGAGGCCCCTAGGCGGAGGGACAGGGGGCTTCCTGGGGCCTCTACTGCAAGTCCAGGGAGAAAGGTGTACCCCTGGGTAGCTTGCTAGGGTCAGAGGCCCCTAGATGGAGGTCAAGGGGGCACCCTGGGGCCTTTACTGCAATCCCAGGGAGAGTTGTGGACCCTTGTGTAGCTTGCTGGGGTCAGAGGCCCCTTGGTGGAGGGTCAGGGGGCACCTTGGGGCCTATTCTGCAAGTCCAGGGAGAGAGGTGGACCTCTGGGTAGCTGGCTGGGGTCAGAGGCCCCTAGGTGGAGGGCCAGGGGGCACCCTGGGCCTATCCTGCAAGTCCAGGGAGAGAGGTGGACCCCTGGGTAGCTTGCTGGGGTACGAGGCCCCTAGGTGGAGGGCCATGGGGCACCCTGGGGCCTCTACTGCAAGTCCAGGGAGAGAGGTGGACCCCTGGGTAGCTTGCTGGGGTCAGAGGCCCCTAGGTGGAGGGCCAGGGGGCACCCTGGGGCCTCTACTGCAAGTCCAGGGAAAGAGGTGGACCCCTGGGTAGCTTGCTGGGGTCAGAGGCCTTTAGGTGGAGGGCCAGGGGGCACCCTGGGGCCTCTACTGCAAATCCAGGGAGAGAGGTGGACCCATGGGTAGCTAGCTGGGTAAGAGGCCCCTAAGTGGAGGGCCAGGGGGCACCCTGTGGCCTCTATTGCAAGTCCAGGAAGAAAGGTGGACCCCTGGGTAGCTTGCTAGGGTCAGAGGCCCCTAGGTGGAGGTCAAGGGGGCACCCTGGGGCCTTTACTGCAATCCCAGGGAGAGTTGTGGGCCCTTGTGTAGTTTGCTGGGGTCAGAGGCCCCTTGGTGGAGGGTCAGGGGGCACCCAGGGGCCTATTCTGCAAGTCCAGGGAGAGAGGTGGACCTCTGGGTAGCTTGCTGGGGTCAGAGGCCCCTAGGTGGAGGGCCAGGGGGCACCCTGGGGCCTATCCTAAAAGTCCAGGGAGAGAGGTGGACCCCTGGGTAGCTTGCTGGGGAACAAGGCCCCTAGGTGGAGGGCCAGGGGGCACCCTGGGGCCTATCCTAAAAGTCCAGGGAAAGAGGTGGACCTCTGGGTAGCTTGCTGGGTTCAGAGGCCCCTAGGTGGAGGGCCAGGGGGCACCCTGGGGCCTATCCTAAAAGTCTAGGGAAAGAGGTGGACCCCTAGGTAGCTTGCTGGGGTCAGAGGCCTCTAGGTGGAGGGCCAGGGGGCACCCTGGGGCCTCTACTGCAAGTCCAGGGAGAGAGGTGGACCCCTGGGTAGCTTGCTGGGCTCTGAAGCCCATAGGTGGAGGGCCAGGGGGTACCCCGGGGCCTATACTTCAAGTCCAGGGAGAGAGATGGACCCTTGGGTAGCTTCCTAAGGTTAGAGGCCCCTAGGTGGAGGGCCAGAGGGCACCCTGGGGACTATCGTGCAAGTCCAAGGAGAAAGGTGGACCCCTGGGTAGCTTGCTGGTGTACAAGGCCTCTAGGTGGAAGGCCAGGGGGCACCCTGGGGCCTCTACTGCAAGGCCAGGGAGAGAGGTGGACCCCTTGGTAGCTTGCTTGGGTCAGAGACCCCTAGGTGGAGGGCCAGGGGGCACCTTGGGGCCTCTACTTCAAGTCCAGGGAGAGAGGTGGACCCTTGGGTAGCTTCCTAAGGTTAGAGGCCCCTAGGTGGAGGGCCAGAGGGCACCCAGGTGACTATCGTGCAAGTCCAGGGAGAGAGGTGGACCCCTGGGTAGCTTGCTGGGGTACAAGGCCTCTAGGTGGAGGGCCAGGGGGCACCCTGGGGCCTCTACTGCAAGGCCAGGGAGAGAGGTGGACCCCTTGGTAGCTTGCTTGGGTCAGAGACCCCTAGGTGGAGGGCCAGGGGGCACCTTGGGGCCTCTACTGCAAGTCTAGAGAGAGGTGGACCCATGGGTAGCTAGCTGGGGTAAGAGGCCCCTAAGTGGAGGGCAAGTGGGCACCCTGGGGCCTCTACTGCAAGTCCAGGGAGAGAGGTGGACCCCTGGGTAGTTTGCTGGGGTCAGAGGCCTCTAGGCGGAGGGACAGGGGGCTTCCTGGGGCCTCTACTGCAAGTCTAGGGAGAGAGGTGGACCCCTGGGTAGCTTGCTGGGGTCAGAGGCCTCTAGGTGGAGGGCCAAGGGGCACCCTGGGGCATATACTGCAAGTCCAGGGAGAGAGGTGGACCCCTGGGTAGCTTGCCGGGGTCTGTAGCCCATAGGTGGAGGGCCAGGGGGTACCCTGGGGCCTATACTGCAAGTCCAGGGAGAGAGGTGGACCCCTGGGTAGCTTCCTAAGGTCAGAGGCCCCTAGGTGGAGGGCCAGGGGGCACCCTGGGGCCTATCCTGCAAGTCCAGGGAGAGAGGTGGACCCATGGGTAGCTTGCTGGGGCACGAGGCCCCTAGGTGGATGGCCAGGGGGCACCCTGGGGCCTCTACTGCAAGTCCAGTGAGAGAGGTGGACCCCTGGGTAGCTTCCTAAGGTCAGAGGCCCCTAGGTGGAGGGCCAGGAAGCTTCCTGGGGCCTATCCTGCAAGTCCAGGGAGAGAGGTGGACCCCTGGGTAGCTTGCTGGGGTACGAGTCCCCTAGGTGGAGGGCCAGGGGGCACCCTGGGTCCTCTACTGCAAGTCCAGGGAGAGAGGTGGACCCCTGGGTAGCTTCTTGGGGTCAGAGTCCCCTAGGTGGAGGGTCAGGAGGTACCCTGGGGCCTCTACTGCAAGTCTAGGGAAAGAGGTGGACCCCTGGGTAGCTTGCTGGGGTCTGAAGCCCATAGGCGGAGGGCCAGGGGGTACCCTGGGGCCTATACTTCAAGTCCAGGGAGATAGGTGAACCCTTGGGTAGCTTCCTAAGGTTAGAGGCCCCTAGGTGGAGGGCCAGAGGGCACCCTGGGGACTATCGTGCAAGTCCAGGGAGAGAGGTGGACCCCTGGGTAGCTTGCTGGGGTACAAGGCCTCTAGGTGGAGGGCCAGGGGGCACCCTGGGGCCTCTACTGCAAGTCTAGGGAGAGAGGTGGACCCATGGGTAGCTAGCTGGGGTAAGAGGCCCCTAAGTGGAGGGCCAGGGGGCACCCTGGGGCCTCTACTGCAAGTCCAGGGAGAGAGGTGGACCCCTGGGTAGCTTGCTGGGGTCAGAGGCCCCTAGGTGGAGGGCCAGGGGGCACCCTGGGGCCTATACTTCAAGTCCAGGGAGAGAGGTGGACCCTTGGGTAGCTTCCTAAGGTTAGAGGCCCCTAGGTGGAGGGCCAGAGGGCACCCTGGGGACTATCGTGCAAGTCCAGGGAGAGAGGTGGACCCCTGGGTAGCTTGCTGGGGTACAAGGCCTCTAGGTGGAGGGCCAGGGGGCACCCTGGGGCATATCTTGGTAGTCCAGGGAGTAAGATGGACCCCTGAGTAGCTTGTTGGGGTACGAGGCCCCTAGGTGGAGGGCCAGGGGGCACCCTGGGGCCTCTACTGCAAGTCCAGGGAGAGAGGTGGACCCCTGGGTAGCTTGCTGGGGTCTGAAGCCCATAGGTGGAGGGCCAGGGGGCACCCTGGGGCCTCTACTGCAAGTCTAGGGAGAGAGGTGGACCCATGGGTAGCTAGCTGGGGTAAGAGGCCCCTAAGTGGAGGGCCAGGGGGCACCCTGGGGCCACTACTGCAAGTCCAGGGAGAGAGGTGGACCCCTGGGTAGTTTGCTGGGGTCAGAGGCCCCTAGGCGGAGGGACAGGGGGGTTCCTGGGGCCTCTACTGCAAGTCCAGGGAGAAAGGTGGACCCCTGGGTAGCTTGCTAGGGTCAGAGGCCCCTAGGTGGAGGTCAAGGGGGCACCCTGGGGCCTTTACTGCAATCCCAGGGAGAGTTGTGGACCCTTGTGTAGCTTGCTGGGGTCAGAGGCCCCTTGGTGGAGGGTCAGGGGGCACCCTGGGGCCTATTCTGCAAGTCCAGGGAGAGAGGTGGACCTCTGGGTAGCTTGCTGGGGTCAGACGCCCCTAGGTGGAGGGCCAGGGGGCACCCTGGGGCCTATCCTGCAAGTCCAGGGAGAGAGGTGGACCCCTGGGTAGCTTGCTGGGGTACGAGGCCCCTAGGTGGAGGGCCAGGGGGCACCCTGGGGCCTCTACTGCAAGTCCAGGGAGAGAGGTGGACCCCTGGGTAGCTTGCTGGGGTCAGAGGCAACTAGGTGAAAGGACAGGGGTACCCTGAGGCCTATACTGCAAGTCCAAGGAGAGAGGTGGACCCCTGGGTAGCTTCCTGAGGTCAAAGGCCCCTAGGTGGAGAGCCAGGGGGCAACCTGGGGCCTCTCCTGCAACTCCAAGGAGAGAGGTGGACCCCTGGGTAGCTTGCTGGGGTACGAGGCCCCTAGTTGGAGGGCCAAGGGGCACCCTGGGGCCTCTAGTGCAAGCCCAGGGAGAGAGGTGAACCCCTGGTTAGCTTGCTGGGGTCAGAGGCCACTAGGTGGAGGGCCAGGGGGCTTCTTGGGGCCTCTACTGCAAGTCCAGGGAGAGAGGTGGACCCCTGGGTAGCTTGCTGTTGTCGTAGGCCCCCAGGTGGAGGGCCAGAGGGCTTCTTGGGGCTTCTACTGCAAGTCTAGGGAGAGAGGTGGACCACTGTGTTGCTTGCTGGGGTCAGAGGCCCCTAGGTGGACGGCCTGGGGGCTTCGTGGGGCCTCTACTGCAAGTCAAGGGAGAGAGGTGGACCCCTGGGTAGCTTGCTGGGGTCGGAAGCCCCTTGGTGGAAGGCCAGGGGGCACCCTGGGGCCTATATTGCAAGTCCAGGGAGAGAGGTGGACCCATGGGTAGCTTACTGGGGTCAGAGGCCCTTAGGTGGAGGGCCAGGGGCACCCTGGGGCCTCTACTGCAAGTCCAGGGAGAGAGGTGGACCCCTGGGTAGCTTGCTGGTGTCAGACGCAACAAGGTGGAGGGACAGGTGGTACCTTGGGGCCTATACTGCAAGTCCAGGGAGAGAGGTGGACCCCTGGGTAGCTTGCTGGGGTACGAGGGCCCTAGGTGGAGGGCCAGGGGGCACCCTGGGGCCTATCCTGCAAGTCCAAGGAGAGAGGTGGACCCCTGGGTAGCTTGCTGTGGTACGAGGCCCCTAGTTGGAGGGTGAGGGGGCACCCTGGGGCCTCTACTGCAAGCCCAGGGAGAGAGGTGGACCCCTGGTTAGCTTGCTGGGGTCAGAGGCCGCTAGGTGGAGGGCCAGGGGGCTTCTTGGGGCCTCTACTGCAAGTCCAGGGAGAGAGGTGGACCCCTGGGTAGCTTGCTGGGGTACAAGGCCACTAGGTGGAGAGCCAGGGGGCACCCTGGGGCCTCTACTGCAAGACCAGGGAGAGAGGTGGACCCTTGGTAGCTTGCTGGGGTCAGAGACCCCTAGAGGGAGGGCCAGGGGGCACCCTGGGGCCTCTACTGCAAGTCTAGGGAGAGAGGTGGACCCATGGGTAGCTAGCTGGGGTAAGAGGCCCCTAAGTCGATGGCCATGGGGCACCCTGGGGCCTCTACTGCAAGTCCAGGGAGAGAGGTGGACCCCTGGGTAGTTTGCTGGGGTCAGAGGCCCCTAGGCGGAGGGACAGGGGGCTTCCTGGGGCCTCTACTGCAAGTCCAGGGAGAGAGGTGGACCCCTGGGTAGCTAGCTGGTGTAAGAGGCTCCTAAGTGGAGGGCAAGGGGGCACCCTGGGGCCTCTACTGCAAGTCCAGGGAGAGAGGTGGACCCCTGGGTAGTTTGCTGGGGTCAGAGGCCCCTAGGCGGAGGGACAGGGGGCTTCCTGGGGCCTCTACTGCAAGTCCAGGGAGAAGGGTGGACCCCTGGGTAGCTTGCTTGGGTCAGAGGCCCCTAGGTGGAGGTCAGGGGGGCACCCTGGGGCCTCTACTGCAAGTCCAGGGAGAGTTGTGGACCCTTGTGTAGCTTGCTGGGGTCAGAGGCCCCTTGCTGGAGGGTCAGGGGGCACCCTTGGGCCTATTCTGCAAGTCCAGGGAGAGAGGTGGACCTCTGGGTAGCTTGCTGGGGTCAGAGGCCCCTAGGTGGAAGGCCAGGGGGCACCCTGGGGCCTATCTTGCAAGTCCAGGGAGTAAGGTAGACCCCTGGGTAGCTTGCTGGAGTACGAGATTCTAGGTGGAGGGCCAGGGGGCACCCTGGGGCCTCTACTGCAATACCAGGGAGAGAGGTGGACCCCTGGGTAGCTTGCTGGGGTCAGAGGCCCCTAGGTGGAGGGCCAGGGGGCACCCTGGGGCATCTACTGCAAGTCCAGGGAGAGAGGTGGACCCCTGGGTAGCTTGCTGGGATCTGAAGCCCATAGGTGGAGGGCCAGGGGGCACCCTGGGGCCTCTACTGAAAGTCTAGGGAGAGAGGTGGACCCATGGGTAGCTAGCTGGGGTAAGAGGCCCCTAAGTGGAGGGCCAGGGGGCACCCTGGGGCCTCTACTGCAAGTCCAGGGAGAGATGTGGACCCCTGGGTAGTTTGCTGGGGTCAGAGGCCCCTAGGCGGAGGGACAGGGGGCTTCCTGGAGCCTCTACTGCAAGTCCAGGGAGAAAGGTGTACCCCTGGGTAGCTTGCTAGGGTCAGAGGCCCCTAGGTGGAGGTCAAGGGGGCACCCTGGGGCCTTTACTGCGATCCCAGGGAGAGTTGTGGACCCTTGTGTAGCTTGCTGGGGTCAGAGGCCCCTTGGTGGAGGGTCAGGGGGCAACCTGGGGCCTATTCTGCAAGTCCAGGGAGAGAGGTGGACCTCTGGGTAGCTTGCTGGGGTCAGAGGCCCCTAGGTGGAGGGCCAGGGGGCACCCTGGGGCCTATCCTGCAAGTCCAGGGAGAGAGGTGGACCCCTGGGTATCTTGCTGGGGTACAAGGCCCATAGGTGGAGGGCCAGGGGGCACCCTGGGGCCTCTACTGCAAGTCCAGGGAGAGAGGTGGACCCCTGGGTAGCTTGCTGGGGTCAGAGGACCCTAGGTGGAGGGCCAGGGGGCACCCTGGGGCCTCTACTGCAAACCAGGGAAATAGGTGGACCCCTGGGTAGCTTGCTGGGGTCAGAGGCCTCTAGGTGGAGGGCCAGGGGGCACCCTGGGGCCTCTACTGCAAGTCTAGGGAGAGAGGTGGACCCATGGGTAGCTAGCTGGGGTAAGAGGCCCCTAAGTGGAGGGCCAGGGGGCACCCTGGGGCCTCTACAGCAAGTCCAGGGAGAGAGGTGGACCCCTGGGTAGCTTGCTGGGGTCTGAAGCCCATAGGTGGAGGTCCAGGGGGTACCCTGGGGCCTATACTTCAAGTCCAGGGAGAGAGGTGGACATTTGGGTAGCTTCCTAAGGTTAGAGGCCCCTAGGTGGAGGGCCAGAGGGCACCCTGGGGACTATCGTGCATGTCCAGGGAGAGAGGTGGACCCCTGGGTAGCTTGCTGGGGTACAAGGCCTCTAGGTGGAGGGCCAGGGGGCACCCTGGGGCCTATCTTGGTAGTCCAGGGAGTAAGGTGGACCCCTGAGTAGCTTGCTGGGGTACGAGGCCCCTAGGTGGAGGGCCAGGGGGCACCCTGGGATCTCTACTGCAAGTCCAGGGAGAGAGGTGGACCCATGGGTAGCTAGCTGGGGTAAGAGGCCCCTAAGTGGAGGGCCAGGGGGCACCCTGGGGCCTCTACTGCAAGTCCAGGGAGAGAGGTGGACCCCTGGGTAGTTTGCTGGGGTCAGAGGCCCCTAGGCGGAGGGACAGGGGGCTTCCTGGGGCCTCTACTGCAAGTCCAGGGAGAAAGGTGGACCCCTGGGTAGCTTGCTAGGGTCAGAGGCCCCTAGGTGGAGGTCAAGGGGGCACCCTGGGGCCTTTACTGCAATCCCAGGGAGAGTTGTGGACCCTTGTGTAGCTTGCTGGGGTCAGAGGCCCCTTGGTGGAGGGTCAGGGGGCACCCTGGGGCCTATTCTGCAAGTCCAGGGAGAGAGGTGGACCTCTGGGTAGCTTGCTGGGGTACGAGGCCCCTAGGTGGAGGGCCAGGGGGCACCCTGGGTTCTCTACTGCAAGTCCAGGGAGAGAGGTGGACCCCTGGGTAGCTTGCTGGGGTCAGAGGCCCCTAGGTGGAGGGCCAGGGGGCACCCTGGGGCCTCCACTGCAAGTCCAGGGAAAGAGGTGGACCCCTGGGTAGCTTGCTGGGGTCAGAGGCCTCTAGGTGGAGGGCCAGGGGGCACCCTGGGGCCTCTACTGCAAGTCCAGGGAGAGAGGTGGACCCCTGGGTAGCTTGCTGGGGTCTGAAGCCCATAGGTGGAGGGCCAGGGGGTACCCTGGGGCCTATACTTCAAGTCCAGGGAGAGAGGTGGACCCTTGGGTAGCTTCCTAAGGTTAGAGGCCCCTAGGTGGAGGGCCAGAGGGCACCCTGGGGACTATCGTGCAAGTCCAGGGAGAGAGGTGGACCCCTGGGTAGCTTGCTGGGGTACAAGGCCTCTAGGTGGAGGGCCAGGGGGCACCCTGGGGCCTATCTTGCAAGTCCAGGGAGTAAGGTAGACCCCTGGGTAGCTTGCTGGGGTACGAGATTCTAGGTGGAGGGCCAGGGGGCACCCTGGGGACTCTACTGCAAGTCCAGGGAGAGAGGTCGACCCCTGGGTAGCTTGCTGGGGTCAGAGGCCCTTAGGTTTAGGGCCAGGGGGCACCCTGGGGCATCTACTGCAAGTCCAGGGAGAGAGGTGGACCCCTGGGTAGCTTGCTGGGGTCTGAAGCCCATAGGTGGAGGGCCAGGGGGCACCCTGGGGCCTCTACTGCAAATCTAGGGAGAGAGGTGGACCCATGGGTAGCTAGCTGGGGTAAGAGGCCCCTAAGTGGAGGGCCAGGGGGCACCCTGGGGCCTCTACTGCAAGTCCAGGGAGAGATGTGGACCCCTGGGTAGTTTGCTGGGGTCAGAGGCCCCTACGCGGAGGGACAGGGGGCTTCCTGGAGCCTCTACTGCAAGTCCAGGGAGAAAGGTGTACCCCTGGGTAGCTTGCTAGGGTCAGAGGCCCCTAGGTGGAGGTCAAGGGGGCACCCTGGGGCCTTTACTGCAATCCCAGGGAGAGTTGTGGACCCTTGTATAGCTTGCTGGGGTCAGAGGCCCCTTGGTGGAGGGTCAGGGGGCACCCTGGGGCCTATTCTGCAAGTCCAGGGAGAGAGGTGGACCTCTGGGTAGCTTGCTGGGGTCAGAGGCCCCTACGTGGAGGGCCAGGGGGCACCCTGGGGCCTATCCTGCAAGTCCAGGGAGAGAGGTGGACCCCTGGGTAGCTTGCTGGGGTACATGGCCACTAGGTGGAGAGCCAGGGGGCACCCTGGGGCCTCTACTGCAAGTCCAGGGAGAGAGGTGGACCCCTGGGTAGTTTGCTGGGGTCAGAGGCCCCTAGGCGGAGGGACAGGGGGCTTCCTGGGGCATCTACTGCAAGTCCAGGGAGAGAGGTGGACCCCTGGGTAGCTAGCTGGGGTAAGAGGCTCCTAAGTGGAGGGCAAGGGGGCACCCTTGGGCCACTACTGCAAGTCCAGGGAGAGAGGTGGACCCCTGGGTAGTTTGCTGGGGTCAGAGGCCCCTAGGCGGAGGGACAGGGGGCTTCCTGGGGCCTCTACTGCAAGTCCAGGGAGAAAGGTGGACCCCTGGGTAGCTTGCTTGGGTCAGAGGCCCCTAGGTGGAGGTCAAGGGGGCACCCTGGGGCCTCTACTGCAAGTCCAGGGAGAGTTGTGGACCCTTGTGTAGCTTGCTGGGGTCAGAGGCCCCTTGCTGGAGGGTCAGGGGGCACCCTGGGGCCTATTCTGCAAGTCCAGGGAGAGAGGTGGACCTCTGGGTAGCTTGCTGGGGTCAGAGGCCCCTAGGTGGAAGGCCAGGGGGCACCCTGGGGCCTATCTTGCAAGTCCAGGGAGTAAGGTAGACCCCTGGGTAGCTTGCTGGGGTACGAGATTCTAGGTGGAGGGCCAGGGGGCACCCTGGGGCCTCTACTGCAATACCAGGGAGAGAGGTGGACCCCTGGGTAGCTTGCTGGGGTCAGAGGCCCCTAGGTGGAGGGCCAGGGGGCACCCTGGGGCATCTACTGCAAGTCCAGGGAGAGAGGTGGACCCCTGGGTAGCTTGCTGGGGTCTGAAGCCCATAGGTGGAGGGCCAGGGGGCACCCTGGGGCCTCTACTGCAAGTCTAGGGAGAGAGGTGGACCCATGGGTAGCTAGCTGGGGTAAGAGGCCCCTAAGTGGAGGGCCAGGGGGCACCCTGGGGCCTCTACTGCAAGTCCAGGGAGAGATGTGGACCCCTGGGTAGTTTGCTGGGGTCAGAGGCCCCTAGGCGCAGGGACAGGGGGCTTCCTGGAGCCTCTACTGCAAGTCCAGGGAGAAAGGTGTACCCCTGGGTAGCTTGCTAGGGTCAGAGGCCCCTAGGTGGAGGTCAAGGGGGCACCCTGGGGCCTTTACTGCAATCCCAGGGAGAGTTGTGGACCCTTGTGTAGCTTGCTGGGGTCAGAGGCCCCTTGGTGGAGGGTCAGGGGGCACCCTGGGGCCTATTCTGCAAGTCCAGGGAGAGAGGTGGACCTCTGGGTAGCTTGCTGGGGTCAGAGGCCCCTAGGTGGAGGGCCAGGGGGCACCCTGGGGCCTATCCTGCAAGTCCAGGGAGAGAGGTGGACCCCTGGGTAGCTTGCCGGGGTCAGAGGCCCATAGGTGGAGGGCCAGGGGGCACCCTGGGGCCTCTACTGCAAGTCCAGGGAGAGAGGTGGACCCCTGGGTAGCTTGCTGGGGTCAGAGGCCCCTAGGTGGAGGGCCAGGGGGCACCCTGGGGCCTCTACTGCAAGACCAGGGAAATAGGTGGACCCCTGGGTAGCTTGCTGGGGTCAGATGCCTCTAGGTGGAGGGCCAGGGGGCACCCTGGGGCCTCTACTGCAAGTCTAGGGAGAGAGGTGGACCCATGGGTAGCTAGCTGGGGTAAGAGGCCCCTAAGTGGAGGGCCAGGGGGCACCCTGGGGCCTCTACTGCAAGTCCAGGGAGAGAGGTGGACCCCTGGGTAGCTTGCTGGGGTCTGAAGCCCATAGGTGGAGGTCCAGGGGGTACCCTGGGGCCTATACTTCAATTCCAGGGAGAGAGGTGGACCCTTGGGTAGCTTCCTAAGGTTAGAGGCCCCTAGGTGGAGGGCCAGAGGGCACCCCGGGGACTATCGTGCATGTCCAGGGAGAGAGGTGGACCCCTGGGTAGCTTGCTGGGGTACAAGGCCTCTAGGTGGAGGGCCAGGGGGCACCCTGGGGCCTATCTTGGTAGTCCAGGGAGTAAGGTGGACCCCTGAGTAGCTTGCTGGGGTACGAGGCCCCTAGGTGGAGGGCCAGGGGGCACCCTGGGGCCTCTACTGCAAGTCCAGGGAGAGAGGTGGACCTCTGGGTAGCTTGCTGGGGTCAGAGGCCCCTAGGTGGAGGGCCAGGGGGCACCCTGGGGCCTATCCTGCAAGTCCAGGGAGAGAGGTGGACCCCTGGGTAGCTTGCTGGGGTACGAGGCCCCTAGGTGGAGGGCCAGGGGGCACCCTGGGGCCTCTACTGCAAGTCCAGGGAGAGAGGTGGACCCCTGGGTAGCTTGCTGGGGTCAGAGGCCCCTAGGTGGAGGGCCAGGGGGCACCCTGGGGCCTCCACTGCAAGTCAAGGGAAAGAGGTGGACCCCTGGGTAGCTTGCTGGGGTCAGAGGCCTCTAGGTGGAGGGCCAGGGGGCACACTGGGGCCTCTACTGCAAGTCCAGGGAGAGATGTGGACCCCTGGGTAGCTTGCTGGGGTCTGAAGCCCATAGGTGGAGGGCCAGGGGGTACCCTGGGGCCTATACTTCAAGTCCAGGGAGAGAGGTGGACCCTTGGGTAGCTTCCTAAGGTTAGAGGCCCCTAGGTGGAGGGCCAGAGGGCACCCTGGGGACTATCGTGCAAGTCCAGGGAGAGAGGTGGACCCCTGGGTAGCTTGCTGGGGTACAAAGCCTCTAGGTGGAGGGCCAGGGGGCACCCTGGGGCCTATCTTGCAAGTCCAGGGAGTAAGGTAGACCCCTGGGTAGCTTGCTGGGGTACGAGATTCTAGGTGGAGGGCCAGGGGGCACCCTGGGGCCTCTACTGCAAGTCCAGGGAGAGAGGTCGACCCCTGGGTAGCTTGCTGGGGTCAGAGGCCCCTAGGTTTAGGGCCAGGGGGCACCCTGGGGCATCTACTGCAAGTCCAGGGAGAGAGGTGGACCCCTGGGTAGCTTGCTGGGGTCTGAAGCCCATAGGTGGAGGGCCAGGGGGCACCCTGGGGCCTCTACTGCAAGTCTAGTGAGAGAGGTGGACCCATGGGTAGCTAGCTGGGGTAAGAGGCCCCTAAGTGGAGGGCCAGGGGGCACCCTGGGGCCTCTACTGCAAGTCCAGGGAGAGATGTGGACCCCTGGGAAGTTTGCTGGGGTCAGAGGCCCCTAGGCGGAGGGACAGGGGGCTTCCTGGAGCCTCTACTGCAAGTCCAGAAAGAAAGGTGTACCCCTGGGTAGCTTGCTAGGGTCAGAGGCCCCTAGGTGGAGGTCAAGGGGGCACCCTGGGGCCTTTACTACAATCCCAGGGAGAGTTGTGGACCCTTGTGTAGCTTGCTGGGGTCAGAGGCCCCTTGGTGGAGGGTCAGGGGGCACCCTGGGGCCTATTCTGCAAGTCCAGGGAGAGAGGTGGACCTCTGGGTAGCTTGCTGGGTTCAGAGGCCCCTAGGTGGAGGGCCAGGGGGCACCCTGGGGCCTATCCTGCAAGTCCAGGGAGAGAGGTGGACCCCTGGGTAGCTTGCTGGGGTACGAGGCCCATAGGTGGAGGGCCAGGGGGCACCCTGGGGCCTCTACTGCAAGTCCAGGGAGAGAGGTGGACCCCTGGGTAGCTTGCTGGGGTCAGAGGCCCCTAGGTGGAGGGCCAGGGGGCACCCTGGGTTCTCTACTGCAAGACCAGGGAAAAAGATGGACCCCTGGGTAGCTTGCTGGGGTCAGAGGCCTCTAGGTGGAGGGCCAGGGGGCACCCTGGGGCCTCTACTGCAAGTGTAGGGAGAGAGTTGGACCCATGGGTAGCTAGCTGGGGTAAGAGGCCCCTTGGTGGAGGGCCAGGGGGCACCCTGGGGCCTCTACTGCAAGTCCAGGGAGAGAGGTGGACCCCTGGGTAGCTTGCTGGGGTCTGAAGCCCATAGGTGGAGGGCCAGGGGGTACCCTGGGGCCTATACTTCAAGTCCAGGGAGAGAGGTGGACCCTTGGGTAGCTTCCTAAGGTTAGAGGCCCCTAGGTGGAGGGCCAGAGGGCACCCTGGGGACTATCGTGCAAGTCCAGGGAGAGAGATGGACCCCTGGATAGCTTGCTGGGGTACAAGCCCTCTAGGTGGAGGGCCAGGGGGCACCCTGGGGCATATCTTGGTAGTCCAGGGAGTAAGGTGGACCCCTGAGTAGCTTGCTGGGGTACGAGGCCCCTAGGTGGAGGGCCAGGGGGCAACCTGGGGCCTCTACTGCAAGTCCAGGGAGAGAGGTGGACCCCTGGGTAGCTTGCTGGGGTCTGAAGCCCATAGGTGGAGGGCCAGGGGGCACCCTGGGGCCTCTACTGCAAGTCTAGGGAGAGAGGTGGACCCATGGGTAGCTAGCTGGGGTAAGAGGCCCCTAAGTGGAGGGCCAGGGGGCACCCTGGGGCCTCTACTGCAAGTCCAGGGAGAGAGGTGGACCCCTGGGTAGTTTGCTGGGGTCAGAGGCCCCTAGGCGGAGGGACAGGGGGCTTCCTGGGGCCTCTACTGCAAGTCCAGGGAGAAAGGTGGACCCCTGGGTAGCTTGCTTGGGTCAGAGGCCCCTAGGTGGAGGTCAAGGGGGCACCCTGGGGCCTCTACTGCAAGTCCAGGGAGAGTTGTGGACCCTTGTGTAGCTTGCTGAGGTCAGAGGCCCCTTGCTGGAGGGTCAGGGGGCACCCTGGGGCCTATTCTGCAAGTCCAGGGAGAGAGGTGGACCTCTGGGTAGCTTGCTGGGGTCAGAGGCCCCTAGGTGGAAGGCCAGGGGGCACCCTGGGGCCTATCTTGCAAGTCCAGGGAGTAAGGTAGACCCCTGGGTAGCTTGCTGGGGTACGAGATTCTAGGTGAAGGGCCAGGGGGCACCCTGGGGCCTCTACTGCAATACCAGGGAGAGAGGTGGACCCCTGGGTAGCTTGCTGGGGTCAGAGGCCCCTAGGTGGAGGGCCAGAGGGCACCCTGGGGCATCTACTGCAAGTCCAGGGAGAGAGGTGGACCCCTGGGTAGCTTGCTGAGGGTCTGAAGCGCATAGGTGGAGGGCCAGGGGGCACACTGGGGCCTCTACTTTAAGTCTAGGGAAAGAGGTGGACCCCTGGGTAGCTTGCCGGGGTACGAGGCCCATAGGTGGAGGGCCAGGGGGCACCCTGGGGCCTCTACTGCAAGTCCAGGGAGAGAGGTGGACCCCTGGGTAGCTTGCTGGGGTCAGAGGACCCTAGGTGGAGGGCCAGGGGGCACCCTGGGGCCTCTACTGCAAACCAGGGAAATAGGTGGACCCCTGGGTAGCTTGCTGGGGTCAGAGGCCCCTAGGTGGAGGGCCAGGGGGCACCCTGGGGCCTCCACTGCAAGTCCAGGGAAAGAGGTGGACCCCTGGGTAGCTTGCTGGGGTCAGAGGCCTCTAGGTGGAGGGCCAGGGGGCACCCTAGGGCCTCTACTGCAAGTCTAGGGAGAGAGGTGGACCCATGGGTAGCTAGCTGGGGTAAGAGGCCCCTAAGTGGAGGGCCAGGGGGCACCCTGGGGCCTCTACTGCAAGTCCAGGGAGAGAGGTGGACCCCTGGGTAGCTTGCTGGGGTCTGAAGCCCATAGGTGGAGGTCCAGGGGCTACCCTGGGGCCTATACTTCAAGTCCAGGGAGAGAGGTGGACCCTTGGGTAGCTTCCTAAGGTTAGAGGCCCCTAGGTGGAGGGCCAGAGGGCACCCTGGGGACTATCGTGCATGTCCAGGGAGAGAGGTGGACCCCTTGGTAGCTTGCTGGGGTACAAGGCCTCTAGGTGGAGGGCCAGGGGGCACCCTGGGGCCTATCTTAGTAGTCCAGGGAGTAAGGTGGACCCCTGAGTAGCTTGCTGGGGTACGAGGCCCCTAGGTGGAGGGCCAGGGGGCACCCTGGGGCATCTACTGCAAGTCCAGGGAGAGAGGTGGACCCCTGGGTAGCTTGCTGGGGTCTGAAGCCCATAGGTGGAGGGCCAGGGGGCACCCTGGGGCCTCTACTGCAAGTCTAGGGAGAGAGGTGGACCCATGGGTAGCTAGCTGGGGTAAGAGGCCCCTAAGTGGAGGGCCAGGGGGCACCCTGGGGCCTCTACTGCAAGTCCAGGGAGAGAGGTGGACCCCTGGGTAGTTTGCTGGGGTCAGAGGCCCCTAGGCGGAGGGACAGGGGGCTTCCTGGGGCCTCTACTGCAAGTCCAGGGAGAAAGGTGGACCCCTGGGTAGCTTGCTAGGGTCAGAGGCCCCTAGGTGGAGGTCAAGGGGGCACCCTGGGGCCTTTACTGCAATCCCAGGGAGAGTTGTGGACCGTTGTGTAGCTTGCTGGGGTCAGAGGCCCCTTGGTGGAGGGTCAGGGGGCACCCTGGGGCCTATTCTGCAAGTCCAGGGAGAGAGGTGGACCTCTGGGTAGCTTGCTGGGGTCAGAGGCCCCTAGGTGGAGGGCCAGGGGGCACCCTGGGGCCTATCCTGCAAGTCCAGGGAGAGAGGTGGACCCCTGGGTAGCTTGCTGGGGTACGAGGCCCCTAGGTGGAGGGCCAGGGGGCACCCTGGGGCCTCTACTGCAAGTCCAGGGAGAGAGATGGACCCCTGGGTAGCTTGCTGGGGTCAGAGGCCCCTAGGTGGAGGGCCAGGGGGCACCCTGGGGCCTCCACTGCAAGTCCAGGGAAAGAGGTGGACCCCTGGGTAGCTTGCTGGGGTCAGAGGCCTCTAGGTGGAGGGCCAGGGGGCACCCTGGGGCCTCTACTGCAAGTCCAGGGAGAGAGGTGGACCCCTGGGTAGCTTGCTGGGGTCTGAAGCCCATAGGTGGAGGGCCAGGGGGTACCCTGGGGCCTATACTTCAAGTCCAGGGAGAGAGGTGGACCCTTGGGTAGCTTCCTAAGGTTAGAGACCTCTAGGTGGAGGGCCAGAGGGCACCCTGGGGACTATCGTGCAAGTCCAGGGAGAGAGGT
This sequence comes from Danio rerio, assembly GCF_049306965.1. Lineage (NCBI taxonomy): Eukaryota > Metazoa > Chordata > Actinopteri > Cypriniformes > Danionidae > Danio > Danio rerio. The sequence goes on along the minus strand of NC_133180.1, from coordinate 51,192,551 downwards.
GGACCCCTGGGTAGCTTGCTGGGGTACAAGGCCTCTAGGTGGAGGGCCAGGGGGCACCCTGGGGCCTATCTTGCAAGTCCAGGGAGTAAGGTAGACCCCTGGGTAGCTTGCTGGGGTACGAGATTCTAGGTGGAGAGCCAGGGGGCACCCTGGGGCCTCTACTGCAAGTCCAGGGAGAGAGGTCGACCCCTGGGTAGCTTGCTGGGGTCAGAGGCCCCTAGGTTTAGGGCCAGGGGGCACCCTGGGGCATCTACTGCAAGTCCAGGGAGAGAGGTGGACCCCTGGGTAGCTTGCTGGGGTCTGAAGCCCATAGGTGGAGGGCCAGGGGGCACCCTGGGGCCTCTACTTTAAGTCTAGGGAAAGAGGTGGACCCATGGGTAGCTAGCTGGGGTAAGAGGCCCCTAAGTGGAGGGCCAGGGGGCACCCTGGGGCCTCTAATGCAAGTCCAGGGAGAGAGGTGGACCCCTGGGTAGTTTGCTGGGGTCAGAGGCCCCTAGGCGGAGGGACAGGGGGCTTCCTGGGGCCTCTACTGCAAGTCCAGGGAGAAAGGTGGACCCCTGGGTAGCTTGCTAGGGTCAGAGGCCCCTAGGTGGAGGTCAAGGGGGCACCCTGGGGCCTTTACTGCAATCCCAGGGAGAGTTGTGGACCCTTGTGTAGCTTGCTGGGGTCAGAGGCCCCTTGGTGGAGGGTCAGGGGGCACCCTGGGGCCTATTCTGCAAGTCCAGGGAGAGAGGTGGACCTCTGGGTAGCTTGCTGGGGTCAGAGGCCCCTAGGTGGAGGGCCAGGGGGCACCCTGGGGCCTATCCTGCAAGTCCAGGGAGAGAGGTGGACCCCTGGGTAGCTTGCTGGGGTACAAGGCCACTAGGTGGAGAGCCAGGGGGCACCCTGGGGCCTCTACTGCAAGACCAGGGAGAGAGGTGGACCCTTGGTAGCTTGCTGGGGTCAGAGACCCCTGGGTGGAGGGCCAGGGGGCACCCTGGGGCCTCTACTGCAAGTCTAGGGAGAGAGGTGGACCCATGGGTAGCTAGCTGGGGTAAGAGGCCCCTAAGTCGATGGCCAGGGGGCACCATGGGGCCTCTACTGCAAGTCCAGGGAGAGAGGTGGACCCCTGGGTAGTTTGCTGGGGTCAGAGGCCCCTAGGCGGAGGGACAGGGGGCTTCCTGGGGCCTCTACTGCAAGTCCAGGGAGAGAGGTGGACCCCTGGGTAGCTAGCTGGGGTAAGAGGCTCCTAAGTGGAGGGCAAGGGGGCACCCTGGGGCCTCTACTGCAAGTCCAGGGAGAGAGGTGGACCCCTGGGTAGTTTGCTGGGGTCAGAGGCCCCTAGGCGGAGGGACAGGGGGCTTCCTGGGGCCTCTACTGCAAGTCCAGGGAGAAAGGTGGACCCCTGGGTAGCTTGCTTGGGTCAGAGGCCCCTAGGTGGAGGTCAAGGGGGCACCCTGGGGCCTCTACTGCAAGTCCAGGGAGAGTTGTGGACCCTTGTGTAGCTTGCTGGGGTCAGAGGCCCCTTGCTGAAGGGTCAGGGGGCACCCTGGGGCCTATTCTGCAAGTCCAGGGAGAGAGGTGGACCTCTGGGTAGCTTGCTGGGGTCAGAGGCCCCTAGGTGGAAGGCCAGGGGGCACCCTGGGTCCTGTCTTGCAAGTCCAGGGAGTAAGGTAGACCCCTGGGTAGCTTGCTGGGATACGAGATTCTAGGTGGAGGGCCAGGGGGCACCCTGGGGCCTCTACTGCAATACCAGGGAGAGAGGTGGACCCCTGGGTAGCTTGCTGGGGTCAGAGGCCCCTAGGTGGAGGGCCAGGGGGCACCCTGGGGCATCTACTGCAAGTCCAGGGAGAGAGGTGGACCCCTGGGTAGCTTGCTGGGGTCTGAAGCCCATAGGTGGGGGGCCAGGGGGCACCCTGGGGCCTCTACTGCAAGTCTAGGGAGAGAGGTGGACCCATGGGTAGCTAGCTGGGGTAAGAGGCCCCTAAGTGAAGGGCCAGGGGGCACCCTGGGGCCTCTACTGCAAGTCCAGGGAGAGATGTGGACCCCTGGGTAGTTTGCTGGGGTCAGAGGCCCCTAGGCGCACGGACAGGGGGCTTCCTGGAGCCTCTACTGCAAGTCCAGGGAGAAAGGTGTACCCCTGGGTAGCTTGCTAGGGTCAGAGGCCCCTAGGTGGAGGTCAAGGGGGCACCCTGGGGCCTTTACTGCAATCCCAGGGAGAGTTGTGGACCGTTGTGTAGCTTGCTGGGGTCAGAGGCCCCTTGGTGGAGGGTCAGGGGGCACCCTGGGGCCTATTCTGCAAGTCCAGGGAGAGAGGTGGACCTCTGGGTAGCTTGCTGGGGTCAGAGGCCCCAAGGTGGAGGGCCAGGGGGCACCCTGGGGCCTATCCTGCAAGTCCAGGGAGAGAGGTGGACCCCTGGGTAGCTTGCCGGGGTACGAGGCCCATAGGTGGAGGGCCAGGGGGCACCCTGGGGCCTCTACTGCAAGTCCAGGGAGAGAGGTGGACCCCTGGGTAGCTTGCTGGGGTCAGAGGCCCCTAGGTGGAGGGCCAGGGGGCACCCTGGGGCCTCTACTGCAAGACCAGGGAAATAGGTGGACCCCTGGGTAGCTTGCTGGGGTCAGAGGCCTCTAGGTGGAGGGCCAGGGGGCACCCTGGGGCCTCTACTGCAAGTCTAGGGAGAGAGGTGGACCCATGGGTAGCTAGCTGGGGTAAGAGGCCCCTAAGTGGAGGGCCAGAGGGCACCCTGGGGACTATCGTGCATGTCCAGGGAGAGAGGTGGACCCCTGGGTAGCTTGCTGGGGTACAAGGCCTCTAGGTGGAGGGCCAGGGGGCACCCTGGGGCCTATCTTGGTAGTCCAGGGAGTAAGGTGGACCCCTGAGTAGCTTGCTGGGGTACGAGGCCCCTAGGTGGAGGGCCAGGGGGCACCCTGGGGCCTCTACTGCAAGTCCAGGGAGAGAAGTGGACCCCTGGGTAGCTTGCTGGGGTCTGAAACCCATAGGTGGAGGGCCAGGGGGCACCCTGGGGCCTCTACTGCAAGTCTAGGGAGAGAGGTGGACCCATGGGTAGCTAGCTGGGGTAAGAGGCCCCTAAGTGGAGGGCCAGGGGGCACCCTGGGGCCTCTACTGCAAGTCCAGGGAGAGAGGTGGACCCCTGGGTAGTTTGCTGGGGTCAGAGGCCCCTAGGCGGAGGGACAGGGGGCTTCCTGGGGCCTCTACTGCAAGTCCAGGGAGAAAGGTGGACCCCTGGGTAGCTTGCTAAGGTCAGAGGCCCCTAGGTGGAGGTCAAGGGGGCACCCAGGGGCCTTTACTGCAATCCCAGGGAGAGTTGTGGACCCTTGTGTAGCTTGCTGGGGTCAGAGGCCCCTTGGTGGAGGGTCAGGGGGCACCCTGGGGCCTATTCTGCAAGTCCAGCGAGAGAGGTGGACCTCTGGGTAGCTTGCTGGGGTCAGAGGCCCCTAGGTGGAGGGCCAGGGGGCACCCTGGGGCCTATCCTGCAAGTCCAGGGAGAGAGGTGGACCCCTGGGTAACTTGCTGGGGTACGAGGCCCCTAGGTGGAGGGCCAGGGGGCACCCTGGGGCCTCTACTGCAAGTCCAGGGAGAGAGGTGGACCCCTGGGTAGCTTGCTAGGGTCAGAGGCCCCTAGGTGGAGGTTCAGGGGGCACCCTGGGGCCTCCACTGCAAGTCCAGGGAAAGAGATGGACCCCTGGGTAGCTTGCTGGGGTCAGAGGCCTCTAGGTGGAGGGCCAGGGGGCACCCTGGGGCCTCTACTGCAAGTCCAGGGAGAGAGGTGGACCCCTGGGTAGCTTGCTGGGGTCTGAAGCCCATAGGTGGAGGGCCAGGGGGTACCCTGGGGCCTATACTTCAAGTCCAGGGAGAGAGGTGGACCCTTGGGTAGCTTCCTAAGGTTAGAGGCCCCTAGGTGGAGGGCCAGAGGGCACCCTGGGGACTATCGTGCAAGTCCAGGGAGAGAGGTGGACCCCTGGGTAGCTTGCTGGGGTACAAGGCCTCTAGGTGGAGGGCCAGGGGGCACCCTGGGGCCTATCTTGCAAGTCCAGGGAGTAAGGTAGACCCCTGGGTAGCTTGCTGGGGTACGAGATTCTAGGTGGAGGGCCAGGGGGCACCCTGGGGCCTCTACTGCAAGTCCAGGGAGAGAGGTCGACCCCTGGGTAGCTTGCTGGGGTCAGAGGCCCCTAGGTTTAGGGCCAGGGGGCACCCTGGGGCATCTACTGCAAGTCCAGGGAGAGAGGTGGACCCCTGGGTAGCTTGCTGGGGTCTGAAGCCCATAGGTGGAGGGCCAGGGGGCACCCTGGGGCCTCTACTGCAAGTCTAGGGAGAGAGGTGGACCCATGGGTAGCTAGCTGGGGTAAGAGGCCCCTAAGTGGAGGGCCAGGGGGCACCCTGGGGCCTCATCTGCAAGTCCAGGGAGAGATGTGGACCCCTGGGTAGTTTGCTGGGGTCAGAGGCCCCTAGGCGGAGGGACAGGGGGCTTCCTGAAGCCTCTACTGCAAGTCCAGGGAGAAAGGTGTACCCCTGGGTAGCTTGCTAGCGTCAGAGGCCCCTAGGTGGAGGTCAAGGGGGCACCCTGGGGCCTTTACTGCAATCCCAGGGAGAGTTGTGGACCCTTGTGTAGCTTGCTGGGGTCAGAGGCCCCTTTTTGGAGGGTCAGGGGGCACCCTGGGGCCTTTACTGCAATCCCAGGGAGAGTTGTGGACCCTTGTGTAGCTTGCTGGGGTCAGAGGCCCCTTTTTGGAGGGTCAGGGGGCACCCTGGGGCCTATTCTGCAAGTCCAGGGAGAGAGGTGGACCTCTGGGTAGCTTGCTGGGGTCAGAGGCCCCTTGGTGGAGGGCCAGGGGGCACCCTGGGGCCTATCCTGCAAGTCCAGGAAGAGAGGTGGACCCCTGGGTAGCTTGCTGGGGTACGAGGCCCATAGGTGGAGGGCCAGGGGGCACCCTGGGGCCTCTACTGCAAGTCCAGGGAGAGAGGTGGACCCCTGGGTAGCTTGCTGGGGTCAGAGGCCCCTAGGTGGAGGGCCAGGGGGCACCCTGGGGCCTCTACTGCAAGACCAAGACCAGGGAAAAAGGTGGACCCCTGGGTAGCTTGCTGGGGTCAGAGGCCTCTAGGTGGAGGGCCAGGGGGCACCCTGGGGCCTCTACTGCAAGTCTAGGGAGAGAGGTGGACCCATGGGTAGCTAGCTGGGGTAAGAGGCCCCTAATTGGAGGGCCAGGGGGCACCCTGGGGCCTCTACTGCAAGTCCAGGGAGAGAGGTGGACCCCTGGGTAGCTTGCTGGGGTCTGAAGCCCATAAGTGGAGGGCCAGGGGGTACCCTGGGGCCTATACTTCAAGTCCAGGGAGAGAGGTGGACCCTTGGGTAGCTTCCTAAGGTTAGAGGCCGCTAGGTGGAGGGCCAGAGGGCACCCTGGGGACTATCGTGCAAGTCCAGGGAGAGAGGTGGACCCCTGGGTAGCTTGCTGGGGTACAAGGCCTCTAGGTGGAGGGCCAGGGGGCACCCTGGGGCATATCTTGGTAGTCCAGGGAGTAAGGTGGACCCCTGAGTAGCTTGCTGGGGTACAAGGCCCCTAGGTGGAGGGCCAGGGGGCACCCTGGGGCCTTTACTGCAATCCCAGGGAGAGTTGTGGACCCTTGTGTAGCTTGCTGGGGTCAGAGGCCCCTTTTTGGAGGGTCAGGGGGCACCCTGGGGCCTATTCTGCAAGTCCAGGGAGAGAGGTGGACCTCTGGGTAGCTTGCTGGGGTCAGAGGCCCCTTGGTGGAGGGCCAGGGGGCACCCTGGGGCCTATCCTGCAAGTCCAGGAAGAGAGGTGGACCCCTGGGTAGCTTGCTGGGGTACGAGGCCCATAGGTGGAGGGCCAGGGGGCACCCTGGGGCCTCTACTGCAAGTCCAGGGAGAGAGGTGGACCCCTGGGTAGCTTGCTGGGGTCAGAGGCCCCTAGGTGGAGGGCCAGGGGGCACCCTGGGGCCTCTACTGCAAGACCAAGACCAGGAAAAAAGGTGGACCCCTGGGTAGCTTGCTGGGGTCAGAGGCCTCTAGGTGGAGGGCCAGGGGGCACCCTGGGGCCTCTACTGCAAGTCTAGGGAGAGAGTTGGACCCATGGGTAGCTAGCTGGGGTAAGAGGCCCCTAATTGGAGGGCCAGGGGGCACCCTGGGGCCTCTACTGCAAGTCCAGGGAGAGAGGTGGACCCCTGGGTAGCTTGCTGGGGTCTGAAGCCCATAGGTGGAGGGCCAGGGGGTACCCTGGGGCCTATACTTCAAATCCAGGGAGAGAGGTGGACCCCTGGGTAGCTTGCTGGGGTACGAGGCCCATAGGTGGAGGGCCAGGGGGCACCCTGGGGCCTCTACTGCAAGTCCAGGGAGAGAGGTGGACCCCTGGGTAGCTTGCTGGGGTCAGAGGCCCCTAGGTGGAGGGCCAGGGGGCACCCTGGGGCCTCTACTGCAAGACCAAGACCAGGAAAAAAGGTGGACCCCTGGGTAGCTTGCTGGGGTCAGAGGCCTCTAGGTGGAGGGCCAGGGGGCACCCTGGGGCCTCTACTGCAAGTCTAGGGAGAGAGTTGGACCCATGGGTAGCTAGCTGGGGTAAGAGGCCCCTAATTGGAGGGCCAGGGGGCACCCTGGGGCCTCTACTGCAAGTCCAGGGAGAGAGGTGGACCCCTGGGTAGCTTGCTGGGGTCTGAAGCCCATAGGTGGAGGGCCAGGGGGTACCCTGGGGCCTATACTTCAAATCCAGGGAGAGAGGTGGACCCTTGGTTAGCTTCCTAAGGTTAGAGGCCGCTAGGTGGAGGGCCAGAGGGCACCCTGGGGACTATCGTGCAAGTCCAGGGAGAGAGGTGGACCCCTGGGTAGCTTGCTGGGGTACAAGGCCTCTAGGTGGAGGGCCAGGGGGCACCCTGGGGCATATCTTGGTAGTCCAGGGAGTAAGGTGGACCCCTGAGTAGCTTGCTGGGGTACGAGGCCCCTAGGTGGAGGGCCAGGGGGCACCCTGGGGCCTCTACTGCAAGTCCAGGGAGAGAGGTGGACCCCTGGGTAGCTTGCTGGGGTCTGAAGCCAATAGGTGGAGGGCCAGGGGACACCCTGGGGCCTCTACTGCAAGTCTAGGGAGAGAGGTGGACCCATGGGTAGCTAGCTGGGGTAAGAGGCCCCTAAGTGGAGGGCCAGGGGGCACCCTGGGGCCTCTACTGCAAGTCCAGGGAGAGAGGTGGACCCCTGGGTAGTTTGCTGGGGTCAGAGGCCCCTAGGCGGAGGGACAGGGGGCTTCCTGGGGCCTCTACTGCAAGTCCAGGGAGAAAGGTGGACCCCTGGGTAGCTTGCTAGGGTCAGAGGCCCCTAGGTGGAGGTCAAGGGGGCACCCTGGGGCCTTTACTGCAATCCCAGGGAGAGTTGTGGACCCTTGTGTAGCTTGCTGGGGTCAGAGGCCCCTTGGTGGAGGGTCAGGGGGCACCCTGGGGCCTATTCTGCAAGTCCAGGGAGAGAGGTGGACCTCTGGGTAGCTTGCTGGGGTCAGAGGCCCCTAGGTGGAGGGCCAGGGGGCACCCTGGGGCCTATCCTGCAAGTCCAGGAAGAGAGGTGGACCCCTGGGTAGCTTGCTGGGGTACATGGCCCCTAGGTGGAGGGCCAGGGGGCACCCTGGGGCCTCTACTGCAAGTCCAGGGAGAGAGGTGGACCCCTGGGTAGCTTGCTGGGGTCAGAGGCAACTAGGTGAAAGGACAGGGGTACCCTGAGGCCTATACTGCAAGTCCAGGGAGAGAGGTGGACCCCTGGGTAGCTTCCTGAGGTCAAAGGCCCCTAGGTGGAGAGCCAGGGGGCACCCTGGGGCCTCTCCTGCAAGTCCAAGGAGAGAGGTGGACCCCTGGGTAGCAAGCTGGGGTACGAGGCCCCTAGTTGGAGGGCCAAGGGGCACCCTGGGGCCTTTACTGCAAGCCCAGGGAGAGAGGTGGACCCCTGGTTAGCTTGCTGGGGTCAGAGGCCACTAGGTGGAGGGCCAGGGGGCTTCTTGGGGCCTCTACTGCAAGTCCAGGGAGAGAGGTGGACCCCTGGTTAGCTTGCTGTTGTCGTAGGCCCCCAGGTGGAGGGCCAGAGGGCTTCTTGGGGCTCCTACTGCAAGTCTATTGAGAGAGGTGGACCACTGTGTAGCTTGCTGGGGTCAGAGGCCCCTAGGTGGACGGCCTGGGGGCTTCGTGGGGCCTCTACTGCAAGTCAAGGGAGAGAGGTGGACCCCTGGGTAGCTTGCTGGGGTCGGAAGCCCCTTGGTGGAAGGCCAGGGGGCACCCTGGGGCCTATACTGCAAGTCCAGGGAGAGAGGTGGACCCATGGGTGGCTTACTGGGGTCAGAGGCCCCTAGGTGGAGGGCCAGGGGCACCCTGGGGCCTCTACTGCAAGTCCAGGGAGAGAGGTGGACCCCTGGGTAGCTTGCTGGTGTCAGACGCAACTAGGTGGAGGGACAGGGGGTACCCTGGGGCCTATACTGCAAGTCCAGGGAGAGAGGTGGACCCCTGGGTAGCTTGCTGGGGTACAAGGCCACTAGGTGGAGAGCCAGGGGGCACCCTGGGGCCTCTACTGCAAGACCAGGGAGAGAGGTGGACCCTTGGTAGCTTGCTGGGGTCAGAGACCCCTAGGTGGAGGGCCAGGGGGCACCCTGGGGCCTCTACTGCAAGTCTAGGGAGAGAGGTGGACCCATGGGTAGCTAGCTGGGGTAAGAGGCCCCTAAGTCGATGGCCAGGGGGCACCCTGGGGCCTCTACTGCAAGTCCAGGGAGAGAGGTGGACCCCTGGGTAGTTTGCTGGGGTCAGAGGCATTAGGCGGAGGGACAGGGGGCTTCCTGGGGCCTCTACTGCAAGTCCAGGGAGAGAGGTGGACCCCTGGGTAGCTAGCTGGGGTAAGAGGCTCCTAAGTGGAGGGTCAGGGGGCACCCTGGGGCCTCTACTGCAAGTCCAGGGAGAGAGGTGGACCCCTGGGTAGTTTGCTGGGGTCAGAGGCCCCTAGGCGGAGGGACAGGGGGCTTCCTGGGGCCTCTACTGCAAGTCCAGGGAGAAAGGTGGACCCCTGGGTAGCTTGCTTGGGTCAGAGGCCCCTAGGTGGAGGTCAAGGGGGCACCCTGGGGCCTCTACTGCAAGTCCAGGGAGAGTTGTGGACCCTTGTGTAGCTTGCTGGGGTCAGAGGCCCCTTTCTGGAGGGTCAGGGGGCACCCTGGGGCCTATTCTGCAAGTCCAGGGAGAGAGGTGGACCTCTGGGTAGCTTGCTGGGGTCAGAGTCCCCTAGGTGGAAGGCCAGGGGGCACCCTGGGGCCTATTCTGCAAGTCCAGGGAGTAAGGTAGACCCCTGGGTAGCTTGCTGGGGTACGAGATTTTAGGTGGAGGGCCAGGGGGCACCCTGGGGCCTCTACTGCAATACCAGGGAGAGAGGTGGACCCCTGGGTAGCTTGCTGGGGTCAGAGGCCCCTAGGCGGAGGGCCAGGGGGCACCCTGGGGCATCTACTGCAAGTCCAGGGAGAGAGGTGGACCCCTGGGTAGCTTGCTGGGGTCTGAAGCCCATAGGTGGAGGGCCAGGGGGCACCCTGAGGCCTCTACTGCAAGTCTAGGGAGAGAGGTGGACCCATGGGTAGCTAGCTGGGGTAAGAGGCCCCTAAGTTCAGGGCCAGGGGGTACCCTGGGGCCTCTACTGCAAGTCCAGGGAGAGATGTGGACCCCTGGGTAGTTTGCTGGGGTCAGAGGCCCCTAGGCGGAGGGACAGGGGGCTTCCTGGAGCCTCTACTGCAAGTCCAGGGAGAAAGGTGTACCCCTGGGTAGCTTGCTAGGGTCAGAGGCCCCTAGGTGGAGGTCAAGGGGGCACCCTGGGGCCTTTACTGCAATCCCAGGGAGAGTTGTGGACCCTTGTGTAGCTTGCTGGGGTCAGAGGCCCCTTGGTGGAGGGTCAGGGGGCACCCTGGGGCCTATTCTGCAAGTCCAGGGAGAGAGGTGGACCTCTGGGTAGCTTGCTGGGGTCAGAGGCCCCTAGGTGGAGGGCCAGGGGGCACCCTGGGGCCTATCCTGCAAGTCCAGGGAGAGAGGTGGACCCCTGGGTAGCTTGCCGGGGTACGAGGCCCATAGGTGGAGGGCCAGGGGGCACCCTGGGGCCTCTACTGCAAGTCCAGGGAGAGAGGTGGACCCCTGGGTAGCTTGCTGGGGTCAGAGGCCCCTAGGTGGAGGGCCAGGGGGCAAACTGGGGCCTCTACTGCAAGACCAGGGAAATAGCTGGACCCCTGGGTAGCTTGCTGGGGTCAGAGGCCTCTAGGTGGAGGGCCAGGGGGCACCCTGGGGCCTCTACTGCAAGTCTAGGGAGAGAGGTGGACCCATGGGTAGCTAGCTGGGGTAAGAGGCCCCTAAGTGGAGGGCCAGGGGGCACCCTGGGGCCTCTACTGCAAGTCCAGGGAAATAGGTGGACCCTTGGGTAGCTTCCTAAGGTTAGAGGCCCCTAGGTGGAGGGCCAGGGGGCACCCTGGGGCCTCTACTGCAAGACCAGGGAAATAGGTGGACCCCTGGGTAGCTTGCTGGGGTCAGAGGCCTCTAGGTGGAGGGCCAGGGGGCACCCTGGGGCCTATCCTGCAAGTCCAGGGAGAGAGGTGGACCCCTGGGTAGCTTGCTGGGGTACGAGGCCCCTAGGGTTAGGGCCAGGGGGCACCCTGGGGCCTCTACTGCAAGTCCAGGGAGAGAGGTGGACCCCTGGGTAGCTTGCTGGGGTCAGAGGCCCCTAGGTGGAGAGCCAGGGGGCACCCTGGGGCCTCTACTGCAAGTCCAGGGAAAGAGGTGGACCCCTGGGTAGCTTGCTGGGGTCAGAGGCCTTTAGGTGGAGGGCCAGGGGGCACCCTGGGGCCATTACTGCAATCCCAGGGAGAGTTGTGGACCCTTGTGTAGCTTGCTGGGGTCAGAGGCCCCTTGGTGGAGGGTCAGGGGGCACCCTGGGGCCTATTCTGCAAGTCCACGGAGAGAGGTGGACCTCTGGGTAGCTTGCTGGGGTCAGAGGCCCCTAGGTGGAGGGCCAGGGGGCACCCTGGGGCCTATCCTGCAAGTCCAGGGAGAGAGGTGGACCCCTGGGTAGCTTGCTGGGGTACGAGGCCCCTAGGTGGAGGGCCAGGGGGCACCCTGGGGCCTCTACTGCAAGTCCAGGGAGAGAGGTGACCCCTGGGTAGCTTGCTGGGGTCAGAGGCCCCTAGGTGGAGGGCCAGGGGGCACCCTGGGGCCTCTACTGCAAGTCCAGGGAAAGAGGTGGACCCCTGGGTAGCTTGCTGGGGTCAGAGGCCTTTAGGTGGAGGGCCAGGGGGCACCCTGGGGCCTCTACTGCAAATCCAGGGAGAGAGGTGGACCCCTGGGTAGCTTGCTGGGGTCTGAAACCCATAGGTGGAGGGCAAGGGGGTACCCTGGGGCCTATACTTCAAGTCCAGGGAGAGAGGTGGACCCTTGGGTAGCTTCCTAAGGTTAGAGGCCCCTAGGTGAAGGGCCAGAGGGCACCCTGGGGACTATCGTGCAAGTCCAGGGAGAGAGTTGGACCCCTGGGTAGCTTGCTGGGGTACAAGGCCTCTAGGTGGAGGGCCAGGGGGCACCCTGGGGCCTATCTTGCAAGTCCAGGGAGTAAGGTGGAACCCTGAGTAGCTTGCTGGGGTACGAGGCCCCTAGGTGGAGGGCCAGGGGGCACCCTGGGGCCTCTACTGCAAGTCCAGGGAGAGAGGTGGACCCCTGGGTAGCTTGCTGGGGTCTGAAGCCCATAGGTGGAGGGCCAGGGGGCACCCTGGGGCCTCTACTGCAAGTCCAGGGAGAGAGGTGGACCCCTGGGTAGCTTGCTGGGGTACAAGGCCTCTAGGTGGAGGGCCAGGGGGCACCCTGGGGCCTATCTTGCAAGTCCAGGGAGTAAGGTGGACCCCTGAGTAGCTTGCAGGGGTACGAGGCCCCTAGGTGGAGGGCTAGGGGGCACCCTGGGGCCTCTACTGCAAGTCCAGGGAGAGAGGTGGACCCCTGGGTAGCTTGCTGGGGTCAGAGGCCCCTAGGTGGAGGGCCAGGGGGCACCCTGGGGCCTCTACTGCAAGTCCAGGGAGAGAGGTGGACCCCTGGGTAGCTTGCTGGGGTCTGAAGCCCATAGGTGGAGGGCCAGGGGGTACCCTGGGCCCTATACTTCAAGTCTAGGGAGAGAGGTGGACCCTTGGGTAGCTTCCTAAGGTTAGAGGTCCCTAGGTGGAGGGCGAGAGGGCACCCTGGGGACTATCGTGCAAGTCCAGGAAGAGAGGTGGACCCCTGGGTAGCTTGCTGGGGTACAAGGCCTCTAGGTGGAGGGCCAGGGGGCACCCTGGGGCCTATCTTGCAAGTCCAGGGAGTAAGGTGGACCCCTGAGTAGCTTGCAGGGGTACGAGGCCCCTAGGTGGAGGGCTAGGGGGCACCCTGGGGCCTCTACTGCAAGTCCAGGGAGAGAGGTGGACCCCTGGGTATCTTGCTGGGGTTTGAAGCCCATAGGTGGAGGGCCAGGGGGCACCCTGGGGCCTCTACTGCAAGTCTAGGGAGAGAGGTGGACCCATGGGTAGCTAGCTGGGGTAAGAGGCCCCTGAGTGGAGGGCCAGGGGGCACCCTGGGGCCTCTACTGCAAGTCCAGGGAGAGAGGTGGACCCCTGGGTAGCTTGCTGGGGTACAAGGCCTCTAGGTGGAGGGCCAGGGTGCACCCTGGGGCCTATCTTGCAAGTCCAGGGAGTAAGGTGGACCCCTGAGTAGCTTGCTGGGGTACAAGGCCCCTAGGTGGAGGGCCAGGGAGCACCCTGGGGCCTCTACTGCAAGTCCAGGGAGAGAGGTGGACCCCTGGGTAGCTTGCTGGGGTCTGAAGCCCATAGGTGGAGTTCCAGGGGGCACGCTGGGGCCTCTACTGCAAGTCTAGGGAGAGAGGTGGACCCATGGGTAGCTAGCTGGGGTAAGAGGCCCCTAAGTGGAGGGACAGGGGGCATCCTGGGGCCTCTACTGCAAGTCCAGGGAGAAAGGTGGACCCCTGGGTAGCTTGCTAGGGTCAGAGGCCCCTAGGTGGAGGTCAAGGAGGCACCCTGGGGCCTTTACTGCAATCCCAGGGAGAGTTGTGGACCCTTGTGTAGTTTGCTGGGGTCAGAGGCCCCTTGGTGGAGGGTCAGGGGGCACCCTGGGGCCTATTCTGCAAGTCCAGGGAGAGAGGTGGACCTCTGGGTAGCTTGCTGGGGTCAGAGGCCCCTAGGTGGAGGGCCAGGGGGCACCCTGGGGCCTATCCTAAAAGTCCAGGGAGAGAGGTGGACCCCTGGGTAGCTTGCTGGGGTACGAGGCCCCTAGGTGGAGGGCCAGGGGGCACCCTGGGGCCTCTACTGCAAGTCCAGGGAGAGAGGTGGACCCCCGGGTAGCTTGCTGGGGTCAGAGGCCCCTAGGTGGAGGGCCAGGGGGCACCCTGGGGCCTCTACTGCAAGTCCAGGGAGAGAGGTGGACCCCTGGGTAGCTTGCTGGGGTCTGAAGCCCATAGGTGGAGGGCCAGGGGGTACCCTGGGGCCTATACTTCAAGTCTAGGGAGAGAGGTGGACCCTTGGGTAGCTTCCTAAGGTTAGAGGTCCCTAGGTGGAGGGCGAGAGGGCACCCTGGGGACTATCGTGCAAGTCCAGGGAGAGAGGTGGACCCCTGGGTAGCTTGCTGGGGTACAAGGCCTCTAGGTGGAGGGCCAGGGGGCACCCTGGGGCCTATCTTGCAAGTCCAGGGAGTAAGGTGGACCCCTGAGTAGCTTGCAGGGGTACGAGGCCCCTAGGTGGAGGGCTAGGGGGCACCCTGGGGCCTCTACTGCAAGTCCAGGGAGAGAGGTGGACCCCTGGGTATCTTGCTGGGGTTTGAAGCCCAGAGGTGGAGGGCCAGGGGGCACCCTGGGGCCTCTACTGCAAGTCTAGGGAGAGAGGTGGACCCATGGGTAGCTAGCTGGGGTAAGAGGCCCCTGAGTGGAGGGCCAGGGGGCACCCTGGGGCCTCTACTGCAAGTCCAGGGAGAGAGGTGGACCCCTGGGTAGTTTGCTGGGGTCAGAGGCCCCTAGGCGGAGGGACAGGGGGCTTCCTGGGGCCTCTATTGCAAGTCCAGGGAGAAAGGTGGACCCCTGGGTAGCTTGCTAGGGTCAGAGGCCCCTAGGTTGAGGTCAAGGGGGCACCCTGGGGCCTTTACTGCAATCCCAGGGAGAGTTGTGGACCCTTGTGTAGCTTCCTGGGGTCAGAGGCCCCTTGGTGGAGGGTCAGGGGGCACCCTGGGGCCTATTCTGCAAGTCCAGGGAGAGAGGTGGACCTCTGGGTAGCTTGCTGGGGTCAGAGGCCCCTAGGTGGAGGGCCAGGGGGCACCCTGGGGCCTATCCTGCAAGTCCAGGGAGAGAGGTGGACCCCTGGGTAGCATGCTGGGGTACGAGGTCCATAGGTGGAGGGCCAGGGGGTACCCTGGGGCCTATACTTCAAGTCCAGGGAGAGAGGTGGACCCTTGGGTAGCTTCCTAAGGTTAGAGGCCCCTAGGTGGAGGGCCAGAGGGCACCCTGGGGACTATCGTGCAAGTCCAGGGAGAAAGGTGGACCCCTGGGTAGCTTGCTGGGGTACAAGGCCTCTAGGTGGAGGGCCAGGGGGCACCCTGGGGCCTATCTTGCAAGTCCAGGGAGTAAGGTGGCCCCCTGAGTAGCTTGCTGGGGTACAAGGCCCCTAGGTGGAGGGCCAGGGGGCACCCTGGGGCCTCTACTGCAAGTCCAGGGAGAGAGGTGGACCCCTGGGTAGCTTGCTGGGGTCTGAAGCCCATAAGTGGAGGGCCAGGGGGCACCCTGGGGCCTCTACTGCAAGTCTAGGGAGAGAGGTGGACCCATAGGTAGCTAGCTGGGGTAAGAGGCCCCTAAGTGGAGGGCCAGGGGGCACCCTGGGGCCTCTACTGCAAGTCCAGGGAGACAGGTGGACCCCTGGGTAGCTTGTCAGGGTCAGAGGCCCCTAGGTGGAGGTCAAGGGGGCACCCTGGGGCCTTTACTGCAATCCCAGGGAGAGTTGTGGACCCTTGTGTAGTTTGCTGGGGTCAGAGGCCCCTTGGTGGAGGGTCAGGGGGCACCCTGGGGCCTATTCTGCAAGTCCAGGGAGAGAGGTGGACCTCTGGGTAGCTTGCTGGGGTCAGACGCCCCTAGGTGAAGGGCCAGGGGGCACCCTGGGGCCTATCTTAAAAGTCCAGGGAGAGAGGTGGACCCCTGGGTAGCTTGCTGGGGTACGAGGCCCCTAGGTGGAGGGCCAGGGGGCACCCTGGGGCCTCTACTGCAAGTCCAGGGAGAGAGGTGGACCCCTGGGTAGCTTGCTGGGGTCAGAGGCCCCTAGGTGGAGGGCCAGGGGGCACCCTGGGGCCTCTACTGCAAGTCCAGGGAAAGAGGTGGACCCCTAGGTAGCTTGCTGGGGTCAGAGGCCTCTAGGTGGAGGGCCAGAGGGCACCCTGGGGACTATCGTGCAAGTCCAGGGAGAGAGGTGGACCCCTGGGTAGCTTGCTGGGGTACAAGGCCTCTAGGTGGAGGGCCAGGGGGCACCCTGGGGCCTCTACTGCAAGGCCAGGGAGAGAGGTGGACCCCTTGGTAGCTTGCTTGGGTCAGAGACCCCTAGTTGGAGGGCCAGGGGGCACCTTGGGGCCTCTACTTCAAGTCCAGGGAGAGAGGTGGACCCTTGGGTAGCTTCCTAAGGTTAGAGGCCCCTAGGTGGAGGGCCAGAGGGCACCCAGGGGACTATCGTGCAAGTCCAGGGAGAGAGGTGGACCCCTGGGTAGCTTGCTGGGGTACAAGGCCTCTAGGTGGAGGGCCAGGGGGCACCCTGGGGCCTCTACTGCAAGGCCAGGGAGAGAGGTGGACCCCTTGGTAGCTTGCTTGGGTCAGAGACCCCTAGGTGGAGGGCCAGGGGGCACCTTGGGGCCTCTACTGCAAGTCTAGGGAGAGAGGTGGACCCATGGGTAGCTAGCTGGGGTAAGAGGCCCCAAAGTGGAGGGCAAGGGGGCACCCTGGGGCCTCTACTGCAAGTCCAGGGAGAGAGGTGGACCCCTGGGTAGTTTGCTGAGATCAGAGGCCCCTAGGCGGAGGGACAGGGGGCTTCCTGGGGCCTCTACTGCAAGTCCAGGGAGAGAGGTGGACCCCTGGGTAGCTTGCTGGGGTCAGAGGCCTCTAGGTGGAGGGCCAAGGGGCACCCTGGGGCCTATACTGCAAGTCCAGGGAGAGAGGTGGACCCCTGGGTAGCTTGCTAGGGTCAGAGGCCCCTAGGTGGAGGTCAAGGGGGCACCCTGGGGCCTTTACTGCAATCCCAGGGAGAGTTGTGGACCCTTGTGTAGTTTGCTGGGGTCAGAGGCCCCTTGGTGGAGGGTCAGGGGGCACCCTGGGGCCTATTCTGCTAGTCCAGGGAGAGAGGTGGACCTCTGGGTAGCTTGCTGGGGTCAGAGGCCCCTAGGTGGAGGGCCAGGGGGCACCCTGGGGCCTATCCTAAAAGTCCAGGGAGAGAGGTGGACCCCTGGGTAGCTTGCTGGGGTACGAGGCCCCTAGGTGGAGGGCCAGGGGGCACCCTGGGGCCTCTACTGCAAGACCAGGGAGAGAGGTGGACCCTTGGTAGCTTGCTGGGGTCAGAGACCCCTGGGTGGAGGGCCAGGGGGCACCCTGGGGCCTCTACTGCAAGTCTAGGGAGAGAGGTGGACCCATAGGGTAGCTAGCTGGGGTAAGAGGCCCCTAAGTCGATGGCCAGGGGGAACCATGGGGCCTCTACTGCAAGTCCAGGGAGAGAGGTGGACCCCTGGGTAGTTTGCTGGGGTCAGAGGCCCCTAGGCGGAGGGACAGGGGGCTTCCTGGGGCCTCTACTGCAAGTCCAGGGAGAGAGGTGGACCCCTGGGTAGCTAGCTGGGGTAAGAGGCTCCTAAGTGGAGGGCAAGGGGGCACCCTGGGGCCTCTACTGCAAGTCCAGGGAGAGAGGTGGACCCCTGGGTAGTTTGCTGGGGTCAGAGGCCCCTTGCTGGAGGGTCAGGGGGCACCCTGGGGCCTATTCTGCAAGTCCAGGGAGAGAGGTGGACCTCTGGGTAGCTTGCTGGGGTCAGAGGCCCCTAGGTGGAAGGCCAGGGGGCACCCTGGGGCCTGTCTTGCAAGTCCAGGGAGTAAGGTAGACCCCTGGGTAGCTTGCTGGGGTATGAGATTCTAGGTGGAGGGCCAGGGGGCACCCTGGGGCCTCTACTGCAATACCAGGGAGAGAGGTGGACCCCTGGGTAGCTTGCTGGGGTCAGAGGCCCCTAGGTGGAGGGCCAGGGGGCACCCTGGGGCATCTACTGAAATTCCAGGGAGAGAGGTGGACCCCTGGGTAGCTTGCTGGGGTCTGAAGCCCATAGGTGGAGGGCCAGGGGGCACCCTGGGGCCTCTACTGCAAATCTAGGGAGAGAGGTGTACCCATGGGTAGCTAGCTGGGGTAAGAGGCCCCTAAGTGGAGGGCCAGGGGGCACCCTGGGGCCTCTACTGCAAGTCCAGGGAGAGATGTGGACCCCTGGGTAGTTTGCTGGGGTCAGAGGCCCCTAGGCGCAGGGACAGGGGGCTTCCTGGAGCCTCTACTGCAAGTCCAGGGAGAAAGGTGTACCCCTGGGTAGCTTGCTAGGGTCAGAGGCCCCTAGGTGGAGGTCAAGGGGGCACCCTGGGGCCTTTACTGCAATCCCAGGGAGAGTTGTGGACCGTTGTGTAGCTTGCTGGGGTCAGAGGCCCCTTGGTGGAGGGTCAGGGGGCACCCTGGGGCCTATTCTGCAAGTCCAGGGAGAGAGGTGGACCTCTGGGTAGCTTGCTGGGGTCAGAGGCCCCAAGGTGGAGGGCCAGGGGGCACCCTGGGGCCTATCCTGCAAGTCCAGGGAGAGAGGTGGACCCCTGGGTAGCTTGCCGGGGTACGAGGCCCATAGGTGGAGGGCCAGGGGGCACCCTGGGGCCTCTACTGCAAGTCCAGGGAGAGAGGTGGACCCCTGGGTAGCTTGCTGGGGTCAGAGGCCCCTAGGTGGAGGGCCAGGGGGCACCCTGGGGCCTCTACTGCAAGACCAGGGAAATAGGTGGACCCCTGGGTAGCTTGCTGGGGTCAGAGGCCTCTAGGTGGAGGGCCAGGGGGCACCCTGGGGCCTCTACTGCAAGTCTAGGGAGAGAGGTGGACCCATGGGTAGCTAGCTGGGGTAAGAGGCCCCTAAGTGGAGGGCCAGGGGGCACCCTGGGGCCTCTACTGCAAGTCCAGGGAGAGAGGTGGACCCCTGGGTAGCTTGCTGGGGTCTGAAGCCCATAGGTGGAGGTCCAGGGAATACCCTGGGGCCTATACTTCAAGTCCAGGGAGAGAGGTGGACCCTTGGGTAGCTTCCTAAGGTTAGAGGCCCCTAGGTGGAGGGCCAGAGGGCACCCTGGGGACTATCGTGCATGTCCAGGGAGAGAGGTGGACCCCTGGGTAGCTTGCTGGGGTACAAGGCCTCTAGGTGGAGGGCCAGGGGGCACCCTGGGGCCTATCTTGGTAGTCCAGGGAGTAAGGTGGACCCCTGAGTAGCTTGCTGGGGTACGAGGCCCCTAGGTGGAGGGCCAGGGGGCACCCTGGGGCCTCTACTGCAAGTCCAGGGAGAGAAGTGGACCCCTGGGTAGCTTGCTGGGGTCTGAAACCCATAGGTGGAGGGCCAGGGGGCACCCTGGGGCCTCTACTGCAAGTCTAGGGAGAGAGGTGGACCCATGGGTAGCTAGCTGGGGTAAGAGGCCCCTAAGTGGAGGGCCAGGGGGCACCCTGGGGCCTCTACTGCAAGTCCAGGGAGAGAGGTGGACCCCTGGGTAGTTTGCTGGGGTCAGAGGCCCCTAGGCGGAGGGACAGGGGGCTTCCTGGGGCCTCTACTGCAAGTCCAGGGAGAAAGGTGGACCCCTGGGTAGCTTGCTAGGGTCAGAGGCCCCTAGGTGGAGGTCAAGGGGGCACCCAGGGGCCTTTACTGCAATCCCAGGGAGAGTTGTGGACCCTTGTGTAGCTTGCTGGGGTCAGAGGCCCCTTGGTGGAGGGTCAGGGGGCACCCTGGGGCCTATTCTGCAAGTCCAGCGAGAGAGGTGGACCTCTGGGTAGCTTGCTGGGGTCAGAGGCCCCTAGGTGGAGGGCCAGGGGGCACCCTGGGGCCTATCCTGCAAGTCCAGGGAGAGAGGTGGACCCCTGGGTAGCATGCTGGGGTACGAGGTCCATAGGTGGAGGGCCAGGGGGTACCCTGGGGCCTATACTTCAAGTCCAGGGAGAGAGGTGGACCCTTGGGTAGCTTCCTAAGGTTAGAGGCCCCTAGGTGGAGGGCCAGAGGGCACCCTGGGGACTATCGTGCAAGTCCAGGGAGAAAGGTGGACCCCTGGGTAGCTTGCTGGGGTACAAGGCCTCTAGGTGGAGGGCCAGGGGGCACCCTGGGGCCTATCTTGCAAGTCCAGGGAGTAAGGTGGCCCCCTGAGTAGCTTGCTGGGGTACAAGGCCCCTAGGTGGAGGGCCAGGGGGCACCCTGGGGCCTCTACTGCAAGTCCAGGGAGAGAGGTGGACCCCTGGGTAGCTTGCTGGGGTCTGAAGCCCATAAGTGGAGGGCCAGGGGGCACCCTGGGGCCTCTACTGCAAGTCTAGGGAGAGAGGTGGACCCATAGGTAGCTAGCTGGGGTAAGAGGCCCCTAAGTGGAGGGCCAGGGGGCACCCTGGGGCCTCTACTGCAAGTCCAGGGAGACAGGTGGACCCCTGGGTAGCTTGTCAGGGTCAGAGGCCCCTAGGTGGAGGTCAAGGGGGCACCCTGGGGCCTTTACTGCAATCCCAGGGAGAGTTGTGGACCCTTGTGTAGTTTGCTGGGGTCAGAGGCCCCTTGGTGGAGGGTCAGGGGGCACCCTGGGGCCTATTCTGCAAGTCCAGGGAGAGAGGTGGACCTCTGGGTAGCTTGCTGGGGTCAGACGCCCCTAGGTGAAGGGCCAGGGGGCACCCTGGGGCCTATCTTAAAAGTCCAGGGAGAGAGGTGGACCCCTGGGTAGCTTGCTGGGGTACGAGGCCCCTAGGTGGAGGGCCAGGGGGCACCCTGGGGCCTCTACTGCAAGTCCAGGGAGAGAGGTGGACCCCTGGGTAGCTTGCTGGGGTCAGAGGCCCCTAGGTGGAGGGCCAGGGGGCACCCTGGGGCCTCTACTGCAAGTCCAGGGAAAGAGGTGGACCCCTAGGTAGCTTGCTGGGGTCAGAGGCCTCTAGGTGGAGGGCCAGAGGGCACCCTGGGGACTATCGTGCAAGTCCAGGGAGAGAGGTGGACCCCTGGGTAGCTTGCTGGGGTACAAGGCCTCTAGGTGGAGGGCCAGGGGGCACCCTGGGGCCTCTACTGCAAGGCCAGGGAGAGAGGTGGACCCCTTGGTAGCTTGCTTGGGTCAGAGACCCCTAGGTGGAGGGCCAGGGGGCACCTTGGGGCCTCTACTTCAAGTCCAGGGAGAGAGGTGGACCCTTGGGTAGCTTCCTAAGGTTAGAGGCCCCTAGGTGGAGGGCCAGAGGGCACCCAGGGGACTATCGTGCAAGTCCAGGGAGAGAGGTGGACCCCTGGGTAGCTTGCTGGGGTACAAGGCCTCTAGGTGGAGGGCCAGGGGGCACCCTGGGGCCTCTACTGCAAGGCCAGGGAGAGAGGTGGACCCCTTGGTAGCTTGCTTGGGTCAGAGACCCCTAGGTGGAGGGCCAGGGGGCACCTTGGGGCCTCTACTGCAAGTCTAGGGAGAGAGGTGGACCCATGGGTAGCTAGCTGGGGTAAGAGGCCCCATAGGTGGAGGGCCAGGGGGTACCCTGGGGCCTATACTTCAAGTCTAGGGAGAGAGGTGGACCCTTGGGTAGCTTCCTAAGGTTAGAGGTCCCTAGGTGGAGGGCGAGAGGGCACCCTGGGGACTATCGTGCAAGTCCAGGGAGAGAGGTGGACCCCTGGGTAGCTTGCTGGGGTACAAGGCCTCTAGGTGGAGGGCCAGGGGGCACCCTGGGGCCTATCTTGCAAGTCCAGGGAGTAAGGTGGACCCCTGAGTAGCTTGCAGGGGTACGAGGCCCCTAGGTGGAGGGCTAGGGGGCACCCTGGGGCCTCTACTGCAAGTCCAGGGAGAGAGGTGGACCCCTGGGTATCTTGCTGGGGTTTGAAGCCCATAGGTGGAGGGCCAGGGGGCACCCTGGGGCCTCTACTGCAAGTCTAGGGAGAGAGGTGGACCCATGGGTAGCTAGCTGGGGTAAGAGGCCCCTGAGTGGAGGGCCAGGGGGCACCCTGGGGCCTCTACTGCAAGTCCAGGGAGAGAGGTGGACCCCTGGGTAGTTTGCTGGGGTCAGAGGCCCCTAGGCGGAGGGACAGGGGGCTTCCTGGGGCCTCTACTGCAAGTCCAGGGAGAAAGGTGGACCCCTGGGTAGCTTGCTAGGGTCAGAGGCCCCTAGGTTGAGGTCAAGGGGGCACCCTGGGGCCTTTACTGCAATCCCAGGGAGAGTTGTGGACCCTTGTGTAGCTTCCTGGGGTCAGAGGCCCCTTGGTGGAGGGTCAGGGGGCACCCTGGGGCCTATTCTGCAAGTCCAGGGAGAGAGGTGGACCTCTGGGTAGCTTGCTGGGGTCAGAGGCCCCTAGGTGGAGGGCCAGGGGGCACCCTGGGGCCTATCCTGCAAGTCCAGGGAGAGAGGTGGACCCCTGGGTAGCATGCTGGGGTACGAGGTCCATAGGTGGAGGGCCAGGGGGTACCCTGGGGCCTATACTTCAAGTCCAGGGAGAGAGGTGGACCCTTGGGTAGCTTCCTAAGGTTAGAGGCCCCTAGGTGGAGGGCCAGAGGGCACCCTGGGGACTATCGTGCAAGTCCAGGGAGAAAGGTGGACCCCTGGGTAGCTTGCTGGGGTACAAGGCCTCTAGGTGGAGGGCCAGGGGGCACCCTGGGGCCTATCTTGCAAGTCCAGGGAGTAAGGTGGCCCCCTGAGTAGCTTGCTGGGGTACAAGGCCCCTAGGTGGAGGGCCAGGGGGCACCCTGGGGCCTCTACTGCAAGTCCAGGGAGAGAGGTGGACCCCTGGGTAGCTTGCTGGGGTCTGAAGCCCATAAGTGGAGGGCCAGGGGGCACCCTGGGGCCTCTACTGCAAGTCTAGGGAGAGAGGTGGACCCATAGGTAGCTAGCTGGGGTAAGAGGCCCCTAAGTGGAGGGCCAGGGGGCACCCTGGGGCCTCTACTGCAAGTCCAGGGAGACAGGTGGACCCCTGGGTAGCTTGTCAGGGTCAGAGGCCCCTAGGTGGAGGTCAAGGGGGCACCCTGGGGCCTTTACTGCAATCCCAGGGAGAGTTGTGGACCCTTGTGTAGTTTGCTGGGGTCAGAGGCCCCTTGGTGGAGGGTCAGGGGGCACCCTGGGGCCTATTCTGCAAGTCCAGGGAGAGAGGTGGACCTCTGGGTAGCTTGCTGGGGTCAGACGCCCCTAGGTGAAGGGCCAGGGGGCACCCTGGGGCCTATCTTAAAAGTCCAGGGAGAGAGGTGGACCCCTGGGTAGCTTGCTGGGGTACGAGGCCCCTAGGTGGAGGGCCAGGGGGCACCCTGGGGCCTCTACTGCAAGTCCAGGGAGAGAGGTGGACCCCTGGGTAGCTTGCTGGGGTCAGAGGCCCCTAGGTGGAGGGCCAGGGGGCACCCTGGGGCCTCTACTGCAAGTCCAGGGAAAGAGGTGGACCCCTAGGTAGCTTGCTGGGGTCAGAGGCCTCTAGGTGGAGGGCCAGAGGGCACCCTGGGGACTATCGTGCAAGTCCAGGGAGAGAGGTGGACCCCTGGGTAGCTTGCTGGGGTACAAGGCCTCTAGGTGGAGGGCCAGGGGGCACCCTGGGGCCTCTACTGCAAGGCCAGGGAGAGAGGTGGACCCCTTGGTAGCTTGCTTGGGTCAGAGACCCCTAGTTGGAGGGCCAGGGGGCACCTTGGGGCCTCTACTTCAAGTCCAGGGAGAGAGGTGGACCCTTGGGTAGCTTCCTAAGGTTAGAGGCCCCTAGGTGGAGGGCCAGAGGGCACCCAGGGGACTATCGTGCAAGTCCAGGGAGAGAGGTGGACCCCTGGGTAGCTTGCTGGGGTACAAGGCCTCTAGGTGGAGGGCCAGGGGGCACCCTGGGGCCTCTACTGCAAGGCCAGGGAGAGAGGTGGACCCCTTGGTAGCTTGCTTGGGTCAGAGACCCCTAGGTGGAGGGCCAGGGGGCACCTTGGGGCCTCTACTGCAAGTCTAGGGAGAGAGGTGGACCCATGGGTAGCTAGCTGGGGTAAGAGGCCCCAAAGTGGAGGGCAAGGGGGCACCCTGGGGCCTCTACTGCAAGTCCAGGGAGAGAGGTGGACCCCTGGGTAGTTTGCTGAGATCAGAGGCCCCTAGGCGGAGGGACAGGGGGCTTCCTGGGGCCTCTACTGCAAGTCCAGGGAGAGAGGTGGACCCCTGGGTAGCTTGCTGGGGTCAGAGGCCTCTAGGTGGAGGGCCAAGGGGCACCCTGGGGCCTATACTGCAAGTCCAGGGAGAGAGGTGGACCCCTGGGTAGCTTGCTAGGGTCAGAGGCCCCTAGGTGGAGGTCAAGGGGGCACCCTGGGGCCTTTACTGCAATCCCAGGGAGAGTTGTGGACCCTTGTGTAGTTTGCTGGGGTCAGAGGCCCCTTGGTGGAGGGTCAGGGGGCACCCTGGGGCCTATTCTGCTAGTCCAGGGAGAGAGGTGGACCTCTGGGTAGCTTGCTGGGGTCAGAGGCCCCTAGGTGGAGGGCCAGGGGGCACCCTGGGGCCTATCCTAAAAGTCCAGGGAGAGAGGTGGACCCCTGGGTAGCTTGCTGGGGTACGAGGCCCCTAGGTGGAGGGCCAGGGGGCACCCTGGGGCCTCTACTGCAAGACCAGGGAGAGAGGTGGACCCTTGGTAGCTTGCTGGGGTCAGAGACCCCTGGGTGGAGGGCCAGGGGGCACCCTGGGGCCTCTACTGCAAGTCTAGGGAGAGAGGTGGACCCATAGGGTAGCTAGCTGGGGTAAGAGGCCCCTAAGTCGATGGCCAGGGGGAACCATGGGGCCTCTACTGCAAGTCCAGGGAGAGAGGTGGACCCCTGGGTAGTTTGCTGGGGTCAGAGGCCCCTAGGCGGAGGGACAGGGGGCTTCCTGGGGCCTCTACTGCAAGTCCAGGGAGAGAGGTGGACCCCTGGGTAGCTAGCTGGGGTAAGAGGCTCCTAAGTGGAGGGCAAGGGGGCACCCTGGGGCCTCTACTGCAAGTCCAGGGAGAGAGGTGGACCCCTGGGTAGTTTGCTGGGGTCAGAGGCCCCTTGCTGGAGGGTCAGGGGGCACCCTGGGGCCTATTCTGCAAGTCCAGGGAGAGAGGTGGACCTCTGGGTAGCTTGCTGGGGTCAGAGGCCCCTAGGTGGAAGGCCAGGGGGCACCCTGGGGCCTGTCTTGCAAGTCCAGGGAGTAAGGTAGACCCCTGGGTAGCTTGCTGGGGTATGAGATTCTAGGTGGAGGGCCAGGGGGCACCCTGGGGCCTCTACTGCAATACCAGGGAGAGAGGTGGACCCCTGGGTAGCTTGCTGGGGTCAGAGGCCCCTAGGTGGAGGGCCAGGGGGCACCCTGGGGCATCTACTGAAATTCCAGGGAGAGAGGTGGACCCCTGGGTAGCTTGCTGGGGTCTGAAGCCCATAGGTGGAGGGCCAGGGGGCACCCTGGGGCCTCTACTGCAAATCTAGGGAGAGAGGTGTACCCATGGGTAGCTAGCTGGGGTAAGAGGCCCCTAAGTGGAGGGCCAGGGGGCACCCTGGGGCCTCTACTGCAAGTCCAGGGAGAGATGTGGACCCCTGGGTAGTTTGCTGGGGTCAGAGGCCCCTAGGCGCAGGGACAGGGGGCTTCCTGGAGCCTCTACTGCAAGTCCAGGGAGAAAGGTGTACCCCTGGGTAGCTTGCTAGGGTCAGAGGCCCCTAGGTGGAGGTCAAGGGGGCACCCTGGGGCCTTTACTGCAATCCCAGGGAGAGTTGTGGACCGTTGTGTAGCTTGCTGGGGTCAGAGGCCCCTTGGTGGAGGGTCAGGGGGCACCCTGGGGCCTATTCTGCAAGTCCAGGGAGAGAGGTGGACCTCTGGGTAGCTTGCTGGGGTCAGAGGCCCCAAGGTGGAGGGCCAGGGGGCACCCTGGGGCCTATCCTGCAAGTCCAGGGAGAGAGGTGGACCCCTGGGTAGCTTGCCGGGGTACGAGGCCCATAGGTGGAGGGCCAGGGGGCACCCTGGGGCCTCTACTGCAAGTCCAGGGAGAGAGGTGGACCCCTGGGTAGCTTGCTGGGGTCAGAGGCCCCTAGGTGGAGGGCCAGGGGGCACCCTGGGGCCTCTACTGCAAGACCAGGGAAATAGGTGGACCCCTGGGTAGCTTGCTGGGGTCAGAGGCCTCTAGGTGGAGGGCCAGGGGGCACCCTGGGGCCTCTACTGCAAGTCTAGGGAGAGAGGTGGACCCATGGGTAGCTAGCTGGGGTAAGAGGCCCCTAAGTGGAGGGCCAGGGGGCACCCTGGGGCCTCTACTGCAAGTCCAGGGAGAGAGGTGGACCCCTGGGTAGCTTGCTGGGGTCTGAAGCCCATAGGTGGAGGTCCAGGGAATACCCTGGGGCCTATACTTCAAGTCCAGGGAGAGAGGTGGACCCTTGGGTAGCTTCCTAAGGTTAGAGGCCCCTAGGTGGAGGGCCAGAGGGCACCCTGGGGACTATCGTGCATGTCCAGGGAGAGAGGTGGACCCCTGGGTAGCTTGCTGGGGTACAAGGCCTCTAGGTGGAGGGCCAGGGGGCACCCTGGGGCCTATCTTGGTAGTCCAGGGAGTAAGGTGGACCCCTGAGTAGCTTGCTGGGGTACGAGGCCCCTAGGTGGAGGGCCAGGGGGCACCCTGGGGCCTCTACTGCAAGTCCAGGGAGAGAAGTGGACCCCTGGGTAGCTTGCTGGGGTCTGAAACCCATAGGTGGAGGGCCAGGGGGCACCCTGGGGCCTCTACTGCAAGTCTAGGGAGAGAGGTGGACCCATGGGTAGCTAGCTGGGGTAAGAGGCCCCTAAGTGGAGGGCCAGGGGGCACCCTGGGGCCTCTACTGCAAGTCCAGGGAGAGAGGTGGACCCCTGGGTAGTTTGCTGGGGTCAGAGGCCCCTAGGCGGAGGGACAGGGGGCTTCCTGGGGCCTCTACTGCAAGTCCAGGGAGAAAGGTGGACCCCTGGGTAGCTTGCTAGGGTCAGAGGCCCCTAGGTGGAGGTCAAGGGGGCACCCAGGGGCCTTTACTGCAATCCCAGGGAGAGTTGTGGACCCTTGTGTAGCTTGCTGGGGTCAGAGGCCCCTTGGTGGAGGGTCAGGGGGCACCCTGGGGCCTATTCTGCAAGTCCAGCGAGAGAGGTGGACCTCTGGGTAGCTTGCTGGGGTCAGAGGCCCCTAGGTGGAGGGCCAGGGGGCACCCTGGGGCCTATCCTGCAAGTCCAGGGAGAGAGGTGGACCCCTGGGTAGCTTGCTGGGGTACGAGGCCCCTAGGTGGAGGGCCAGGGGGCACCCTGGGGCCTCTACTGCAAGTCCAGGGAGAGAGGTGGACCCCTGGGTAGCTTGCTGGGGTCAGAGGCCCCTAGGTGGAGGGCCAGGGGGCACCCTGGGGCCTCCACTGCAAGTCCAGGGAAAAAGGTGGACCCCTGGGTAGCTTGCTGGTGTCAGAGGCCTCTAGGTGGAGGGCCAGGGGGCACCCTGGGGCCTCTACTGCAAGTCCAGGGAGAGAGGTGGACCCCTGGGTAGCTTGCTGGGGTCTGAAGCCCATAGGTGGAGGGCCAGGGGGTACCCTGGGGCGTATACTTCAAGTCCAGGGAGAGAGGTGGACCCTTGGGTAGCTTCCTAAGGTTAGAGGCCCCTAGGTGGAGGGCCAGAGGGCACCCTGGGGACTATCGTGCAAGTCCAGGGAGAGAGGTGGACCCCTGGGTAGCTTGCTGGGGTACAAGGCCTCTAGGTGGAGGGCCAGGGGGCACCCTGGGGCCTCTACTGCAAGGCCAGGGAGAGAGGTGGACCCCTTGGTAGCTTGCTTGGGTCAGAGAACCCTAGGTGGAGGGCCAGGGGGCACCTTGGGGCCTCTACTGCAAGTCTAGGGAAAGAGGTGGACCCATGGGTAGCTAGCTGGGGTAAGAGGCCCCAAAGTGGAGGGCAAGGGGGCACCCTGGGGCCTCTACTGCAAGTCCAGGGAGAGAGGTGGACCCCTGGGTAGTTTGCTGGGGTCAGAGGCCCCTAGGCGGAGGGACAGGGAGCTTCCTGGGGCCTCTACTGCAAGTCCAGGGAGAGAGGTGGACCCCTGGGTAGCTTGCTGGGGTCAGAGGCCTCTAGGTGGAGGGCCAAGGGGCACCCTGGGGCCTATACTGCAAGTCCAGGGAGAGAGGTGGACCCCTGGGTAGCTTGCTAGGGTCAGAGGCCCCTAGGTGGAGGTCAAGGGGGCACCCTGGGGCCTTTACTGCAATCCCAGGGAGAGTTGTGGACCCTTGTGTAGTTTGCTGGGGTCAGAGGCCCCTTGGTGGAGGGTCAGGGGGCACCCTGGGGCCTATTCTGCTAGTCCAGGGAGAGAGGTGGACCTCTGGGTAGCTTGCTGGGGTCAGAGGCCCCTAGGTGGAGGGCCAGGGGGCACCCTGGGGCCTATCCTAAAAATCCAGGGAGATAGGTGGACCCCTGGGTAGCTTGCTGGGGTACGAGGCCCCTAGGTGGAGGGCCAGGGGGCACCCTGGGGCCTCTACTGCAAGTCCAGGGAGAGAGGTGGACCCCTGGGTAGCTTGCTGGGGTCAGAGGCCCCTAGGTGGAGGGCCAGGGGGCACCCTGGGGCCTCTACTGCAAGTCCAGGGAAAGAGGTGGACCCCTAGGTAGCTTGCTGGGGTCAGAGGGCTCTAGGTGGAGGGCCATGGGGCACCCTGGGGCCTCAACTGCAAGTCCAGGGAGAGAGGTGGACCCCTGGGTAGCTTGCTGGGGTCTGAAGCCCATAGGTGGAGGGCCAGGGGGTACCACGGGGCCTATACTTCAAGTCCAGGGAGAGAGGTGGACCCTTGGGTAGCTTCCTAAGGTTACAGGCCCCTAGGTGGAGGGCCAGAGGGCACCCTGGGGACTATCGTGCAAGTCCAGAGAGAGAGGTGGACCCCTGGGTAGCTTGCTGGGGTACAAGGCCTCTAGGTGGAGGGCCAGGGGGCACCCTGGGGCCTCTACTGCAAGGCCAGGGAGAGAGGTGGACCCCTTGGTAGCTTGCTTGGGTCAGAGACCCCTAGGTGGAGGGCCAGGGGGCACCTTGGGGCCTCTACTTCAAGTCCAGGGAGAGAGGTGGACCCTTGGGTAGCTTCCTAAGGTTAGAGTCCCCTAGGTGGAGGGCCAGAGGGCACCCAGGGGACTATCGTGCAAGTCCAGGGAGAGAGGTGGACCCCTGGGTAGCTTGCTGGGGTACGAGGCCCCTAGGTGGAGGGCCAGGGGGCACCCTGGGGCCTATCCTAAAAGTCCAGGGAGAGAGGTGGACCCCTGGGTAGCTTGCTGGGGTACGAGGCCCCTAGGTGGAGGGCCAGGGGGCACCCTGGGGCCTCTACTGCAAGTCCAGGGAGAGAGGTGGACCCCTGGGTAGCTTGCTGGGGTCAGAGGCCCCTAGGTGGAGGGCCAGGGGGCACCCTGGGGCCTCTACTGCAAGTCCAGGGAGAGAGGTGGACCCCTGGGTAGCTTGCTGGGGTCTGAAGCCCATTGGTGGAGGGCCAGGGGGTACCCTGGGGCCTATACTTCAAGTCTAGGGAGAGAGGTGGACCCTTGGGTAGCTTCCTAAGGTTAGAGGTCCCTAGGTGGAGGGCGAGAGGGCACCCTGGGGACTATCGTGCAAGTCCAGGGAGAGAGGTGGACCCCTGGGTAGCTTGCTGGGGTACAAGGCCTCTAGGTGGAGGGCCAGGGGGCACCCTGGGGCCTATCTTGCAAGTCCAGGGAGTAAGGTGGACCCCTGAGTAGCTTGCAGGGGTACGAGGCCCCTAGGTGGAGGGCCAGGGGGCACCCTGGGGCCTCTACTGCAAGTCCAGGGAGAGAGGTGGACCCCTGGGTATCTTGCTGGGGTTTGAAGCCCATAGGTGGAGGGCCAGGGGGCACCCTGGGGCCTCTACTGCAAGTCTAGGGAGAGAGGTGGACCCATGGGTAGCTAGCTGGGGTAAGAGGCCCCTGAGTGGAGGGCCAAGGGGCACCCTGGGGCCTCTACTGCAAGTCCAGGGAGAGAGGTGGACCCCTGGGTAGTTTGCTGGGGTCAGAGGCCCCTAGGCGGAGGGACAGGGGGCTTCCTGGGGCCTCTACTGCAAGTCCAGGGAGAAAGGTGGACCCCTGGGTAGCTTGCTAGGGTCAGAGGCCCCTAGATTGAGGTCAAGGGGGCACCCTGGGGCCTTTACTGCAATCCCAGGGAGAGTTGTGGACCCTTGTGTAGCTTCCTGGGGTCAGAGGCCCCTTGGTGGAGGGTCAGGGGGCACCCTGGGGCCTATTCTGCAAGTCCAGGGAGAGAGGTGGACCTCTGGGTAGCTTGCTGGGGTCAGAGGCCCCTAGGTGGAGGGCCAGGGGGCACCCTGGGGCCTATCCTGCAAGTCCAGGGAGAGAGGTGGACCCCTGGGTAGCATGCTGGGGTACGAGGTCCATAGGTGGAGGGCCTGGGGGCACCCTGGGGCCTCTACTGCATGTCCAGGGAGAAAGGTGGACCCCTGGGTAGCTTGCTGGGGTGAGAGGCCCCTAGGTGGAGGGCCAGGGGGCACCCTGGGGCCTCTACTGCAAGTCCAGGGAAAGAGGTGGACCCCTGGGTAGCTTGCTGGGGTCAGAGGCCTCTAGGTAGAGGGCCAGGGGGCACCCTGGGGCCTCTACTGCAAGTCTAGGGAGAGAGGTGGACCCATGGGTAGCTAGCTGGGGTAAGAGGCCCCTAAGTGGAGGGCCAGGGGGCACCCTGGGGCCTCTACTGCAAGTCCAGGGAGAGAGGTGGACCCCTGGGTAGCTTGCTGGGGTCTGAAGCCCATAGGTGGAGGGCCAGGGGGTACCCTGGGGCCTATACTTCAAGTCCAGGGAGAGAGGTGGACCCTTGGGTAGCTTCCTAAGGTTAGAGGCCCCTAGGTGGAGGGCCAGAGGGCACCCTGGGGACTATCGTGCAAGTCCAGGGAGTAAGGTGGCCCCCTGAGTAGCTTGCTGGGGTACAAGGCCCCTAGGTGGAGGTCAAGGGGGCACCCTGGGGCCTTTACTGCAAGTCCAGGGAGAGAGGTGGACCCCTGGGTAGTTTGCTGGGGTCAGAGGCCCCTTGGTGGAGGGTCAGGGGGCACCCTGGGGCCTATTCTGCAAGTCCAGGGAGAGAGGTGGACCTCTGGGTAGCTTGCTGGGGTCAGAGGCCCCTAGGTGGAGGGCCAGGGGGCACCCTGGGGCCTATCTTAAAAGTCCAGGGAGAGAGGTGGACCCCTGGGTAGCTTGCTGGGGTACGAGGCCCCTAGGTGGAGGGCCAGGGGGCACCCTGGGGCCTCTACTGCAAGTCTAGGGAGAGAGGTGGACCCATGGGTAGCTAGCTGGGGTAAGAGGCCCCTAAGTCGATGGCCAGGGGGCACCATGGGGCCTCTACTGCAAGTCCAGGGAGAGAGGTGGACCCCTGGGTAGTTTGCTGGGGTCAGAGGCCCCTAGGCGGAGGGACAGGGGGCTTCCTGGGGCCTCTACTGCAAGTCCAGGGAGAGAGGTGGACCCCTGGGTAGCTAGCTGGGGTAAGAGGCTCCTAAGTGGAGGGCAAGGGGGCACCCTGGCGCCTCTACTGCAAGTCCAGGGATAGAGGTGGACCCCTGGGTAGTTTGCTGGGGTCAGAGGCCCCAAGGCGGAGGGACAGGGGGCTTCCTGGGGCCTCTACTGCAAGTCCAGGGAGGGAGGTGGACCCCTGGGTAGCTTGCTGGGGTCAGAGGCCTCTAGGTGGAGGGCCAAGGGGCACCCTGGGGCCTATACTG
Source organism: Danio rerio (assembly GCF_049306965.1). Lineage (NCBI taxonomy): Eukaryota > Metazoa > Chordata > Actinopteri > Cypriniformes > Danionidae > Danio > Danio rerio. Next base: position 51,161,651 of record NC_133180.1, on the reverse strand, counting down.
CAAGTCCAGGGAGAGAGGTGGACCCCTGGGTAGCTTGCTGGGGTCTGTAGCCCATAGGTGGAGGTCAAGGGGGTACCCTGGGGCCTATACTGCAAGTCCAGGGAGAGAGGTGGACCCCTGGGTAGCTTCCTAATGTCAGAGGCCCCTAGGTGGAGGGCCAGGGGGCACCCTGGGGCCTATCCTGCAAGTCCAGGGAGAGAGGTGGACCCATGGGTAGCTTGCTGGGGCACGAGTCCCCTAGGTGGAGGGCCAGGGGGCACCCTGGGGCCTCTACTGCAAGTCCAGGGAGAGAGGTGGACCCCTGGGTAGCTTCTTGGGGTCAGAGTCCCCTAGGTGGAGGGTCAGGAGGTACCCTGGGGCCTGTACTGCAAGTCCAGGGAAAGAGGTGGACCCATGGGTAGATTGCTGGGGTCAGAGGCCCCTAGGCGGAGGGACAGGGGGCTTCCTGGGGCCTCTACTGCAAGTCCAGGGAGAAAGGTGGACCCCTGGGTAGCTTGCTAGGGTCAGAGGCCCCTAGGTGGAGGTCAAGGGGGCACCCAGGGGCCCTTACTGCAATCCCAGGGAGAGTTGTGGACCCTTGTGTAGCTTGCAGGGGTCAAAGGGCCCTTGGTGGAGGGTCAGGGGGCTCCCTGGGGCCTATTCTGCAAGTCCAGGGAGAGAGGTGGACCTCTGGGTAGCTTGCTGGGGTCAGAGGCCCCTAGGTGGAGGGCCAGGGGGCACCCTGGGGCCTCTACTGCAAGTCCAGGGAGAGAGGTGGACCCCTGGGTAGCTTGCTGGGGTCAGAGGCCCCTAGGTGGAGGGCCAGGGGGCACCCTGGGGCCTCCACTGCAAGTCCAGGGAAAGAGGTGGACCCCTGGGTAGCTTGCTGGGGTCAGAAGCCTCTAGGTGGAGGGCCAGGGGGCACCCTGGGGCCTCTACTGCAAGTCCAGGGAGAGAGGTGGACCCCTGGGTAGTTTGCTTGGGTCTGAAGCCCATAGGCGGAGGGCCAGGGGGTACCCTGGGGCCTACACTTCAAGTCCAGGGAGAGAGGTGGACCCTTGGGTAGCTTCCTAAGGTTAGAGGCCCCTAGGTGGAGGGCCAGAGGGCACCCTGGGGACTATCGTGCAAGTCCAGGGAGAGAGGTGGACCCCTGGGTAGCTTGCTGGGGTACAAGGCCTCTAGGTGGAGGGCCAGGGGGCACCCTGGGGCCTCTACTGCAAGGCCAGGGAGAGAGGTGGACCCCTTGGTAGCTTGCTTGGGTCAGAGACCCCTAGGTGGAGGGCCAGGGGGCACCTTGGGGCCTCTACTGCAAGTCTAGGTAGAGAGGTGGACCCATGGGTAGCTTGCTGGGGTACGAGTCCCCTAGGTGGAGGGCCAGGGGGCACCCTGGGGCCTCTACTGCAAGTCCAGGGAGAGAGGTGGACCCCTGGGTAGCTTTCTTGGGTCAGAGACCCCAAGGTGGAGGGCCAGGGGGCACCTTGGGGCCTCTACTGCAAGTCTAGGTAGAGAGGTGGACCCCTGGGTAGCTTGCTGGGGTACGAGTCCCCTAGGTGGAGGGCCAGGGGGCACCCTGGGGCCTCTACTGCAAGTCCAGGGAGAGAGGTGGACCCCTGGGTAGCTTCCTGGGGTCAGAGGCCCCTAGGTGTAGGGCCAGGGGAATCCCTGGGGCACATCCTGCAAGTCCAGGGAGAGAGGTGGACCCCTGGGTAGCTTGCTGGTGTCAGACGCAACTAGGTGGAGGGACAGGGGGTACCCTGGGGCCTATACTGCAAGTCCAGGGAGAGAGGTGGACCCCTGGGTAGCTTCCTGAGGTCAGAGGCCCCTAGGTGTAGGGCCAGGGGGCACCCTGGGGCCTATCCTGCAAGTCCAGGGAGAGAGGTGGACCCCTGGGTAGCTTGCTGGGGTACGAGGCCCCTAGGTGGAGGGCCAGGGGGCACCCTTGGGCCTATCCTGCAAGTCCAAGGAGAGAGTTGGACTCCTGGGTAGCTTGCTGTGGTACGAGGCCCCTAGTTGGAGGGTCAGGGGGCACCCTGGGGCCTCTACTGCAAGCCCAGGGAGAGAGGTGGACCCCTGGTTAGCTTGCTGGGGTCAGAGGCCGCTAGGTGGAGGGCCAGGGGGCTTCTTGGGGCCTCTACTGCAAGTCCAGGGAGAGAGGTGGACCCCTGGGTAGCTTGCTGGGGTACAAGGCCACTAGGTGGAGAGCCAGGGGGCACCCTGGAGCCTCTACTGCAAGACCAGGGAGAGAGGTGGACCCTTGGTAGCTTGCTGGGGTCAGAGACCCCTAGGTGGAGGTCAAGGGGGCACCCAGGGGCCCTTACTGCAATCCCAGGGAGAGTTGTGGACCCTTGTGTAGCTTGCAGGGGTCAAAGGGCCCTTGGTGGAGGGTCAGGGGGCTCCCTGGGGCCTATTCTGCAAGTCCAGGGAGAGAGGTGGACCTCTGGGTAGCTTGCTGGGGTCAGAGGCCCCTAGGTGGAGGGCCAGGGGGCACCCTGGGGCCTCTACTGCAAGTCCAGGGAGAGAGGTGGACCCCTGGGTAGCTTGCTGGGGTCAGAGGCCCCTAGGTGGAGGGCCAGGGGGCACCCTGGGGCCTCCACTGCAAGTCCAGGGAAAGAGGTGGACCCCTGGGTAGCTTGCTGGGGTCAGAAGCCTCTAGGTGGAGGGCCAGGGGGCACCCTGGGGCCTCTACTGCAAGTCCAGGGAGAGAGGTGGACCCCTGGGTAGTTTGCTTGGGTCTGAAGCCCATAGGCGGAGGGCCAGGGGGTACCCTGGGGCCTACACTTCAAGTCCAGGGAGAGAGGTGGACCCTTGGGTAGCTTCCTAAGGTTAGAGGCCCCTAGGTGGAGGGCCAGAGGGCACCCTGGGGACTATCGTGCAAGTCCAGGGAGAGAGGTGGACCCCTGGGTAGCTTGCTGGGGTACAAGGCCTCTAGGTGGAGGGCCAGGGGGCACCCTGGGGCCTCTACTGCAAGGCCAGGGAGAGAGGTGGACCCCTTGGTAGCTTGCTTGGGTCAGAGACCCCTAGGTGGAGGGCCAGGGGGCACCTTGGGGCCTCTACTGCAAGTCTAGGTAGAGAGGTGGACCCATGGGTAGCTTGCTGGGGTACGAGTCCCCTAGGTGGAGGGCCAGGGGGCACCCTGGGGCCTCTACTGCAAGTCCAGGGAGAGAGGTGGACCCCTGGGTAGCTTTCTTGGGTCAGAGACCCCAAGGTGGAGGGCCAGGGGGCACCTTGGGGCCTCTACTGCAAGTCTAGGTAGAGAGGTGGACCCCTGGGTAGCTTGCTGGGGTACGAGTCCCCTAGGTGGAGGGCCAGGGGGCACCCTGGGGCCTCTACTGCAAGTCCAGGGAGAGAGGTGGACCCCTGGGTAGCTTCCTGGGGTCAGAGGCCCCTAGGTGTAGGGCCAGGGGAATCCCTGGGGCACATCCTGCAAGTCCAGGGAGAGAGGTGGACCCCTGGGTAGCTTGCTGGTGTCAGACGCAACTAGGTGGAGGGACAGGGGGTACCCTGGGGCCTATACTGCAAGTCCAGGGAGAGAGGTGGACCCCTGGGTAGCTTCCTGAGGTCAGAGGCCCCTAGGTGTAGGGCCAGGGGGCACCCTGGGGCCTATCCTGCAAGTCCAGGGAGAGAGGTGGACCCCTGGGTAGCTTGCTGGGGTACGAGGCCCCTAGGTGGAGGGCCAGGGGGCACCCTTGGGCCTATCCTGCAAGTCCAAGGAGAGAGTTGGACTCCTGGGTAGCTTGCTGTGGTACGAGGCCCCTAGTTGGAGGGTCAGGGGGCACCCTGGGGCCTCTACTGCAAGCCCAGGGAGAGAGGTGGACCCCTGGTTAGCTTGCTGGGGTCAGAGGCCGCTAGGTGGAGGGCCAGGGGGCTTCTTGGGGCCTCTACTGCAAGTCCAGGGAGAGAGGTGGACCCCTGGGTAGCTTGCTGGGGTACAAGGCCACTAGGTGGAGAGCCAGGGGGCACCCTGGAGCCTCTACTGCAAGACCAGGGAGAGAGGTGGACCCTTGGTAGCTTGCTGGGGTCAGAGACCCCTAGGTGGAGGGCCAGGGGGCACCCTGGGGCCTCTACTGCAAGTCTAGGGAGAGAGGTGGACCCATGGGTAGCTAGCCGGGGTAAGAGGCTCCTAAGTGGAGGGCAAGGGGGCACTCTGGGGCCTCTACTGCAAGTCCAGGGAGAGAGGTGGACCCCTGGGTAGTTTGCTGGGGTCAGAGGCCCCTAGGCGGAGGGACAGGGGGCTTCCTGGGGCCTCTACTGCAAGTCCAGGGAGAAAGGTGGACCCCTGGGTAGCTTGCTTGGGTTAGAGGCCCCTAGGTGGAGGTCAAGGGGGCACCCTGGGGCCTCTACTGCAAGTCCAGGGAGAGTTGTGGACCCTTGTGTAGCTTGCTGGGGTCAGAGGCTCCTTGGTGGAGGGTCAGGGGGCACCCTGGGGCCTATTCTGCAAGTCCAGGGAGAGAGGTAGATCTCTGCGTAGCTTGCTGGGGTCAGAGGCCCCTAGGTGGAAGGCCAGGGGGCACCCTGGGGCCTATCTTGCAAGTCCAGTGAGTAAGGTAGACCCCTGGGTAGCTTGCTGGGGTACGAGATTCTAGGTGGAGGGCCAGGGGGCACCCTGGGGCCTCTACTGCAAGTCCAGGGAGAGAGGTCGACCCCTGGGTAGCTTGCTGGGGTCAGAGGCCCCTAGGTTTAGGGCCAGGGGGCACCCTGGGGCATATACTGCAAGTCCAGGGAGAGAGGTGGACCGTGGGTAGCTTGCTGGGGTCTGAAGCCCATAGGTGGAGGGCCAGGGGGCACCCTGGGGCCTCTACTGCAAGTCTAGGGAGAGAGGTGGACCCATGGGTAGCTAGCTGGGGTAAGAGGCCCCTAAGTGGAGGGCCAGGGGGCACCCTGGGGCCTCTACTGCAAGTCAAGGGAGAGATGTGGACCCCTGGGTAGTTTGCTGGGGTCAGAGGCCCCTAGGCGGAGGGACAGGGGGCTTCCTGGAGCCTCTACTGCAAGTCCAGGGAGAAAGGTGGACCCCTGGGTAGCTTGCTAGGGTCAGAGGCCCCTAGGTGGAGGTCAAGGGGGCACCCTGGGGCCTTTACTGCAATCCCAGGGAGAGTTGTGAACCCTTGTGTAGCTTGCTGGGGTCAGAGGCCCCTTGGTGGAGGGTCAGGGGGCACCCTGGGGCCTATTCTGCAAGTCCAGGGAGAGAGGTGGACCTCTGGGTAGCTTGCTGGGGTCAGAGGCCCCTAGGTGGAGGGCCAGGGGGCACCCTGGGGCCTATCCTGCAAGTCCAGGGAGAGAGGTGGACCCCTGGGTAGCTTGCTGGGGTACGAGGCCCATAGGTGGAGGGCCAGGGGGCACCCTGGGGCCTCTACTGCAAGTCCAGGGAGAGAGGTGGACCCCTGGGTAGCTTGCTGGGGTCAGAGGCCCCTAGGTGGAGGGCCAGGGGGCACCCTGGGGCCTATACTTCAAGTCCAGGGAGAGAGGTGGACCCTTGGATAGCTTCCTAAGGTTAGAGGCCCCTAGGTGGAGGGCCAGAGGGCACCCTGGGGACTATCGTGCAAGTCCAGGTAGAGAGGTGGACCCCTGGGTAGCTTGCTGGGGTACAAGGCCTCTAGATGGAGGGCCAGGGGGCACCCTGGGGCATATCTTGGTAGTCCAGGGAGTAAGGTGGACCCCTGAGTAGCTTGTTGGGGTACGAGGCCCCTAGGTGGAGGGCCAGGGGGCACCCTGGGGCCTCTACTGCAAGTCCAGGGAGAGAGGTGGACCCCTGGGTAGCTTGCTGGGGTCTTAAGCCCATAGGTGGAGGGCCAGGGGGCACTCTGGGGCATCTACTGCAAGTCTAGGGAGAGAGGTGGACCCATGGGTAGCTTGCTAGGGTCAGAGGCCCCTAGGTGGAGGTCAAGGGGGCACCCTGGGGCCTTTACTGCAATCCCAGGGAGAGTTGTGGACCCTTGTGTAGCTTGCTGGGGTCAGAGGCCCCTAGGTGGAGGGCCAGGGGGCACCCTGGGGCCTATCCTGCAAGTCCAGGGAGAGAGGTGGACCCCTGGGTAGCTTGCTGGTGTACAAGGCCTCTAGGTGGAAGGCCAGGGGGCACCCTGGGGCCTCTACTGCAAGGCCAGGGAGAGAGGTGGACCCCTTGGTAGCTTGCTTGGGTCAGAGACCCCTAGGTGGAGGGCCAGGGGGCACCTTGGGGCCTCTACTTCAAGTCCAGGGAGAGAGGTGGACCTTTGGGTAGCTTCCTAAGGTTAGAGGCCCCTAGGTGGAGGGCCAGAGGGCACCCAGGGGACTATCGTGCAAGTCCAGGGAGAGAGGTGGACCCCTGGGTAGCTTGCTGGGGTACAAGGCCTCTAGGTGGAGGGCCAGGGGGCACCCTGGGGCCTCTACTGCAAGGCCAGGGAGAGAGGTGGACCCCTTGGTAGCTTGCTTGGGTCAGAGACCCCTAGGTGGAGGGCCAGGGGGCACCTTGGGGCCTCTACTGCAAGTCTAGAGAGAGGTGGACCCATGGGTAGCTAGCTGGGGTAAGAGGCCCCTAAATGGAGGGCAAGTGGGCACCCTGGGGCCTCTACTGCAAGTCCAGGGAGAGAGGTGGACCCCTGGGTAGTTTGCTGGGGTCAGAGGCCCCTAGGCGGAGGGACAGGGGGCTTCCTGGGGCCTCTACTGCAAGTCTAGGGAGAGAGGTGGACCCCTGGGTAGCTTGCTTGGGTCAGAGGCCTCTAGGTGGAGGGCCAAAGGGCACCCTGGGGCATATACTGCAAGTCCAGGGAGAGAGGTGGACCCCTGGGTAGCTTGCCGGGGTCTGTAGCCCATAGGTGGAGGGCCAGGGGGTACCCTGGGGCCTATACTGCAAGTCCAGGGAGAGAGGTGGACCCCTGGGTAGCTTCCTAAGGTCAGAGGCCCCTAGGTGGAGGGCCAGGGGGCACCCTGGGGCCTATCCTGCAAGTCCAGGGAGAGAGGTGGACCCATGGGTAGCTTGCTGGGGCACGAGGCCCCTAGGTGGAGGGCCAGGGGGCACCCTGGGGCCTCTACTGCAAGTCCAGTGAGAGAGGTGGACCCCTGGGTAGCTTCCTAAGGTCAGAGGCCCCTAGGTGGAGGGCCAGGGGGCTTCCTGGGGCCTATCCTGCAAGTCCAGGGAGAGAGGTGGACCTCTGGGTAGCTTGCTGGGGTACGAGTCCCCTAGGTGGAGGGCCAGGGGGCACCCTGGGGCCTCTACTGCAAGTCCAGGGAGAGAGGTGGACCCCTGGGTAGCTTCTTGGGGTCAGAGTCCCCTATGTGGAGGTCAAGGGGGCACCCTGGGGCCTTTACTGCAATCCCAGGGAGAGTTGTGGACCCTTGTGTAGCTTGCTGGGGTCAGAGGCCCCTAGGTGGAGGGCCAGGGGGCACCCTGGGGCCTATCCTGCAAGTCCAGGGAGAGATGTGGACCCCTGGGTAGCTTGCTGGGGTACGAGGCCCCTAGGTGGAGGGCCAGGGGGCACCCTGGGGCCTCTACTGCAAGTCCAGGGAGAGAGGAGGACCCCTGGGTAGCTTGCTGGGTTAAGAGGCAACTAGGTGGAGGGACAGGGGTACCCTGGGGCCTAGACTGCAAGTCCAGGGAGAGAGGTGGACCCCTGGGTAGCTTCCTGAGGTCAAAGGCCCCTAGGTGGAGGGCCAGGGGGCACCCTGGGGCCTATCCTGCAAGTCCAAGGAGAGAGGTGGACCGCTGGGTTGCTTGCTGGGGTACGAGGCCCCTAGTTGGAGGGCCAGGGGGCACCCTGGGGCCTCTACTGCAAGCCCAGGGAGAGAGGTGGACCCCTGGTTAGCTTGCTGGGGTCGGAAGCCCCTTGGTCTATGGCCAGGGGGCACCCTGGGGCCTATACTGCAAGTCCAGTGAGAGAGGTGGAGCCATGGGTAGCTTACTGGGGTCAGAGGCCCCTAGGTGGAGGGCCAGGGGCTTCCTGGGGCCTCTACTGCAAGTCCAGGGAGAGAAGTGGACCCCTGGGTAGCTTGCTGGTGTCAGAGGAAACTAGTTGGTGGGACAGGGGGTACCCTGGGGCCTATACTGCAAGTCCAGGGAGAGAGGTGGACCCCTGGGTAGCTTCCTGAGGTAAGAGGCCCCTAGGTGGAGGGCCAGGGCGCACCCTGGGGCCTATCATGCAAGTCCAGGGAGAGAGGTGGACCCCTGGGTAGCTTGCTGGGGTACGAGGCCCCTAGTTGGAGGGCCAGGGGGCAGCCTGGGGCCTCTACTGCAAGTCCAGGGAGAGAGGTGGACCCCTGGGTACCTTCCTGGGGTCAGAGTCCCCTAGGTGGAGGGCCAGGAGGTACCCTAGGGCCTCTACTGCAAGTCCAGGGTGAGACGTGGACCCCTGGGTAGCTTGCTGGGGTCAGAGGCCCCTAGGCGGAGGGACAGGGGGCTTCCTGGGGGCTCTACTGCAAGTCCAGGGAGAAAGGTGGACCCCTTGGTAGCTTGCTTGGGTCAGAGGCCTCTAGGTGGAGGTCAAGGGGGCACCCTGGGGCCTCTACTGCAAGTCCAGGGAGAGAGGTGGACCCCTGGGTAGCTTGCTGGGGTCAGAGGCCCCTAGGTGGAGGGCCAGGGGGCACCCTGGGGCCTCCACTGCAAGTCCAGGGAAAGAGGTGGACCCCTTGGTAGCTTGCTGGGGTCTGAAGCCCATAGGCGGAGGGCCAGGGGGTACCCTGGGGCCTACACTTCAAGTCCAGGGAGAGAGGTGGACCCTTGGGTAGCTTCCTAAGGTTAGAGGCCCCTAGGTGGAGGGCCAGAGGGCACGCTGGGGACTATCGTGCAAGTCCAGGGAGAGAGGTGGACCCCTGGGTAGCTTGCTGGGGTACAAGGCCTCTAGGTGGAGGGCCAGGGGGCACCCTGGGGCCTCTATTGCAAGGCCAGGGAGAGAGGTGGACCGAATTGGTAGCTTGCTTGGGTCAGAGACCCCTAGGTGGAGGGCCAGGGGGCACCTTGGGGCCTCTACTGCAAGTCTAGATAGAGAGGTGGATCCATTGGTAGCTTGCTGGGGTACGAGTCCCCTAGGTGGAGGGCCAGGGGGCACCCTGGGGCCTCTACTGCAAGTCCAGCGAGAGAGGTGGACCCCTGGGTAGCTTGCTTGGGTCAGAGACCCCTAGGTGGAGGGCCAGGGGGCACCTTGGGGCCTCTACTGCAAGTCTAGGTAGAGAGGTGGACCCCTGGGTAGCTTGCTGGGGTACGAGTCCCCTAGGTGGAGGGCCAGGGGGCACCCTGGGGCCTCTACTGAAAGTCCAGGGAGAGAGGTGGACCCCTGGGTAGCTTCCTGGGGTCAGAGGCCCCTAGGTGTAGGGCCAGGGGGCACCCTGGGGCCTATCCTGCAAGTCCAGGGAGAGAGGTGGACCCCTGGGTAGCTTGCTGGTGTCAGACGCAACTAGGTGGAGGGACAGGGGGTACCCTGGGGCCTATACTGCAAGTCCAGGGAGAGAGGTGGACCCCTGGGTAGCTTCCTGAGGTCAGAGGCCCCTAGGTGTAGGGCCAGGGGGCACCCTGGGGCCTATCCTGCAAGTCCAGGGAGAGAGGTGGACCCCTGGGTAGCTTGCTGGGGTACGAGGCCCCTAGGTGGAGGGCCAGGGGGCACCCTTGGGCCTATCCTGCAAGTCCAAGAAGAGAGTTGGACTCCTGGGTAGCTTGCCCTGGTACGAGGCCCCTAGTTGGAGGGTCAGGGGGCACCCTGGGGCCTCTACTGCAAGCCCAGGGAGAGAGGTGGACCCCTGGTTAGCTTGCTGGGGTCAGAGGCAACTAGGTGGAGGGCCAGGGGGCTTCTTGGGGCCTCTACTGCAAGTCCAGGGAGAGAGGTGGACCCCTGGGTAGCTTGCTGGGGTACAAGGCCACTAGGTGGAGAGCCAGGGGGCACCCTGGGGCCTCTACTGCAAGACCAGGGAGAGAGGTGGACCCTTGGTAGCTTGCTGGGGTCAGAGACCCCTAGGTGGAGGGCCAGGGGGCACCCTGGGGCCTCTACTGCAAGTCTAGGGAGAGAGGTGGACCCATGGGTAGCTAGCTGGGGTAAGAGGCTCCTAAGTGGAGGGCAAGGGGGCACCCTGGGGCCTCTACTGCAAGTCCAGGGAGAGAGGTGGACCCCTGGGTAGTTTGCTGGGGTCAGAGGCCCCTAGGCGGAGGGACAGGGGTCTTCCTGGGGCCTCTACTGCAAGTCCAGGGAGAAAGGTGGACCCCTGGGTAGCTTGCTTGGGTCAGAGGCCCCTAGGTGGAGGTCAAGGGGGCACCCTGGGGCCTTTACTGCAATCCCAGGGAGAGTTGTGGACCCTTGTGTAGCTTGCTGGGGTCAGAGGCCCCTTGGTGGAGGGTCAGGGGGCACCCTGGGGCCTATTCTGCAAGTCCAGGGAGAGAGGTGGACCTCTGGGTAGCTTGCTGGGGTCAGAGGCCCCTAGGTGGAGGGCCAGGGGGCACCCTGGGGCCTATCCTGCAAGTCCAGGGAGAGAGGTGGACCCCTGGGTAGTTTGCTGGGGTACGAGGCCCATAGGTGGAGGGCCAGGGGGCACCCTGGGGCCTCTACTGCAAGTCCAGGGAGAGAGGTCGACCCCTGGGTAGCTTGCTGGGGTCAGAGGCCCCTAGGTGGAGGGCCAGGGGGCACCCTGGGGCCTCTACTGCAAGACCAGGGAAAACGGTGGACCCCTGGGTAGCTTGCTGCGGTCAGAGGCCCCTAGGTGGAGGTCAAGGGGGCACCCTGGGGCCTTTACTGCAATCCCAGGGAGAGTTGTGGACCCTTGTGTAGCTTCCTGGGGTCAGAGGCCCCTTGGTGGAGGGTCAGGGGGCACCCTGGGGCCTATTCTGCAAGTCCAGGGAGAGAGGTGGACCCCTGGGTAGCTTGCTGGGGTCTGAAGCCCATAGGTGGAGGGCCAGGGGGTACCCTGGGGCCTATACTTCAAGTCCAGGGAGAGAGGTGGACCCTTGGGTAGCTTCCTAAGGTTAGAGGCCCCTAGGTGGAGGGCCAGAGGGCACCCTGGGGACTATCGTGCAAGTCCAGGGAGAGAGGTGGACCCCTGGGTAGCTTACTGGGGTACAAGGCCTCTAGGTGGAGGGCCAGGGGGCACCCTGGGGCCTATCTTGCAAGTCCAGGGAGTAAGGTGGACCCCTGAGTAGCTTGCAGGGGTACGAGGCCCATAGGTGGAGGGCCAGGGGGCACCCTGGGGCCTCTATTGCAAGTCCAGGGAGAGAGGTGGACCCCTGGGTAGCTAGCTGGGGTAAGAGGCCCCTGAGTGAAGGGCCAGGGGGCACCCTGGGGCCTCTACTGCAAGTCCAGGGAGAGAGGTGGACCCCTGGGTAGTTTGCTGGGGTCAGAGGCCCCTAGGCGGAGGGACAGGGGGCTTCCTGGGGCCTCTACTGCAAGTCCAGGGAGAAAGGTGGACCCCTGGGTAGCTTGCTAGGGTCAAAGGCCCCTAGGTGGAGGTCAAGGGGGCACCCTGGGGCCTTTACTGCAATCCCAGGGAGAGTTGTGGACCCTTGTGTAGCTTCCTGGGGTCAGAGGCCCCTTGGTGGAGGGTCAGGGTGCACCCTGGGGCCTATTCTGCAAGTCCAGGGAGAGAGGTGGACCTCTGGGTAGCTTGCTGGGGTCAGAGGCCCCTTGGTGGAGGGCCAGGGGGCACCCTGGGGCCTATCCTGCAAGTCCAGGGAGAGAGGTGGACCCCTGGGTGGCTTGCTGGGGTACGAGGCCCATAGGTGGAGGGCCAGGGGGCACCCTGGGGCCTCTACTGCAAGTCCAGGGAGAGAGGTGGACCCCTGGGTAGCTTGCTGGGGTGAGAGGCCCCTAGGTGGAGGGCCAGGGGGCACCCTGGGGCCTCTACTGCAAGTCCAGGGAAAGAGGTGGACCCCTGGGTAGCTTGCTGGGGTCAGAGGCCTCTATGTAAAGGGCCAGGGGGCACCCTGGGGTCTCTACTGCAAGTCTAGGGAGAGAGGTGGACCCATGGGTAGCTAGCTGGGGTAAGAGGCCCCTAAGTGGAGGGCCAGGGGGCACCCTGGGGCCTCTACTGCAAGTCCAGGGAGAGAGGTGGACCCCTGGGTAGCTTGCTGGGGTCTGAAGCCCATAGGTGGAGGGCCAGGGGGTACCCTGGGGCCTATACTTCAAGTCCAGGGAGAGAGGTGGACCCTTGGGTAGCTTCAGAAGGTTAGAGGCCCCTAGGTGGAGGGCCAGAGGGCACCCTGGGGACTATCGTGCAAGTCCAGGGAGAAAGGTGGACCCCTGGAAAGCTTGCTGGGGTACAAGGCCTCTAGGTGGAGGGCCAGGGGGCACCCTGGGGCCTATCTTGCAAGTCCAGGGAGTAAGGTGGACCCCTGAGTAGCTTGCTGGGGTACAAGGCCCCTAGGTGGAGGGCCAGGGGGCACCCTGGGGCCTCTACTGCAAGTCCAGGGAGAGAGGTGGACCCCTGGGTAGCTTGCTGGGGTCTGAAGCTCATAGGTGGAGGGCCAGGGGGCACCCTGGGGCCTCTACTGCAAGTCTAGGGAGAGAGGTGGACCCATAGGTAGCTAGCTGGGGTAAGAGGCCCCTAAGTGGAGGGCGAGGGGGCACCCTGGGGCCTCTACTGCAAGTCCAGGGAGAAAGGTGGACCCCTGGGTAGCTTGCTAGGGTCAGAGGCCCCTAGGTGGAGGTCAAGGGGGCACCCTGGGGCCTTTACTGCAATCCCAGGGAGAGTTGTGGACCCTTGTGTAGTTTGCTGGGGTCAGAGGCCCCTTGGTGGAGGGTCAGGGGGCACCCTGGGGCCTATTCTGCAAGTCCAGGGAGAGAGGTGGACCTCTGGGTAGCTTGCTGGGGTCAGAGGCCCCTAGGTGGATGGCCAGAGGGCACCCTGGGGACTATCGTGCAAGTCCAGGGAGAGAGGTGGACCCCTGGGTAGCTTGCTGGGGTACAAGGCCTCTAGGTGGAGGGCCAGGGGGCACCCTGGGGCCTCTACTGCAAGGCCAGGGAGAGAGGTGGACCCCTTGGTAGCTTGCTTGGGTCAGAGACCCCTAGGTGGAGGGCCAGGGGGCACCTTGGGGCCTCTACTTCAAGTCCAGGGAGAGAGGTGGACCCTTGGGTAGCTTCCTAAGGTTAGAGGCCCCTAGGTGGAGGGCCAGAGGGCACCCAGGGGACTATCGTGCAAGTCCAGGGAGAGAGGTGGACCCCTGGGTAGCTTGCTGGGGTACAAGGCCTCTAGGTGGAGGGCCAGGGGGCACCCTGGGGCCTCTACTGCAAGGCCAGGGAGAGAGGTGGACCCCTTGGTAGCTTGCTTGGGTCAGAGACCCTTAGGTGGAGGGCCAGGGGGCACCTTGGGGCCTCTACTGCAAGTCTAGGGAGAGAGGTGGACCCATGGGTAGCTAGCTGGGGTAAGAGGCCCCTAAGTGGAGGGCAAGGGGGCACCCTGGGGCCTCTACTGCAAGTCCAGGGAGAGAGGTGGACCCCTGGGTAGTTTGCTGGGGTCAGAGGCCCCTAGGCGGAGGGACAGGGGGCTTCCTGGGGCCTCTACTGCAAGTCCAGGGAGAGAGGTGGACCCCTGGGTAGCTTGCTGGGGTCAGAGGCCTCTAGGTGGAGGGCCAAGGGGCACCCTGGGGCCTATACTGCAAGTCCAGGGAGAGAGGTGGACCCCTTGGTAGCTTGCTTGGGTCAGAGACCCCTAGGTGGAGGGCCAGGGGGCACCTTGGGACCTCTACTGCAAGTCTAGGGAGAGAGGTGGACCCATGGGTAGCTAGCTGGGGTAAGAGGCCCCTAAGTGGAGGGCCAGGGGGCACCCTGGGGCCTCTACTGCAAGACCAGGGAAAACGGTGGACCCCTGGGTAGCTTGCTGCGGTCAGAGGCCCCTAGGTGGAGGTCAAGGGGGCACCCTGGGGCCTTTACTGCAATCCCAGGGAGAGTTGTGGACCCTTGTGTAGCTTCCTGGGGTCAGAGGCCCCTTGGTGGAGGGTCAGGGGGCACCCTGGGGCCTATTCTGCAAGTCCAGGGAGAGAGGTGGACCCCTGGGTAGCTTGCTGGGGTCTGAAGCCCATAGGTGGAGGGCCAGGGGGTACCCTGGGGCCTATACTTCAAGTCCAGGGAGAGAGGTGGACCCTTGGGTAGCTTCCTAAGGTTAGAGGCCCCTAGGTGGAGGGCCAGAGGGCACCCTGGGGACTATCGTGCAAGTCCAGGGAGAGAGGTGGACCCCTGGGTAGCTTACTGGGGTACAAGGCCTCTAGGTGGAGGGCCAGGGGGCACCCTGGGGCCTATCTTGCAAGTCCAGGGAGTAAGGTGGACCCCTGAGTAGCTTGCAGGGGTACGAGGCCCATAGGTGGAGGGCCAGGGGGCACCCTGGGGCCTCTATTGCAAGTCCAGGGAGAGAGGTGGACCCCTGGGTAGCTAGCTGGGGTAAGAGGCCCCTGAGTGAAGGGCCAGGGGGCACCCTGGGGCCTCTACTGCAAGTCCAGGGAGAGAGGTGGACCCCTGGGTAGTTTGCTGGGGTCAGAGGCCCCTAGGCGGAGGGACAGGGGGCTTCCTGGGGCCTCTACTGCAAGTCCAGGGAGAAAGGTGGACCCCTGGGTAGCTTGCTAGGGTCAAAGGCCCCTAGGTGGAGGTCAAGGGGGCACCCTGGGGCCTTTACTGCAATCCCAGGGAGAGTTGTGGACCCTTGTGTAGCTTCCTGGGGTCAGAGGCCCCTTGGTGGAGGGTCAGGGTGCACCCTGGGGCCTATTCTGCAAGTCCAGGGAGAGAGGTGGACCTCTGGGTAGCTTGCTGGGGTCAGAGGCCCCTTGGTGGAGGGCCAGGGGGCACCCTGGGGCCTATCCTGCAAGTCCAGGGAGAGAGGTGGACCCCTGGGTGGCTTGCTGGGGTACGAGGCCCATAGGTGGAGGGCCAGGGGGCACCCTGGGGCCTCTACTGCAAGTCCAGGGAGAGAGGTGGACCCCTGGGTAGCTTGCTGGGGTGAGAGGCCCCTAGGTGGAGGGCCAGGGGGCACCCTGGGGCCTCTACTGCAAGTCCAGGGAAAGAGGTGGACCCCTGGGTAGCTTGCTGGGGTCAGAGGCCTCTATGTAGAGGGCCAGGGGGCACCCTGGGGTCTCTACTGCAAGTCTAGGGAGAGAGGTGGACCCATGGGTAGCTAGCTGGGGTAAGAGGCCCCTAAGTGGAGGGCCAGGGGGCACCCTGGGGCCTCTACTGCAAGTCCAGGGAGAGAGGTGGACCCCTGGGTAGCTTGCTGGGGTCTGAAGCCCATAGGTGGAGGGCCAGGGGGTACCCTGGGGCCTATACTTCAAGTCCAGGGAGAGAGGTGGACCCTTGGGTAGCTTCAGAAGGTTAGAGGCCCCTAGGTGGAGGGCCAGAGGGCACCCTGGGGACTATCGTGCAAGTCCAGGGAGAAAGGTGGACCCCTGGAAAGCTTGCTGGGGTACAAGGCCTCTAGGTGGAGGGCCAGGGGGCACCCTGGGGCCTATCTTGCAAGTCCAGGGAGTAAGGTGGACCCCTGAGTAGCTTGCTGGGGTACAAGGCCCCTAGGTGGAGGGCCAGGGGGCACCCTGGGGCCTCTACTGCAAGTCCAGGGAGAGAGGTGGACCCCTGGGTAGCTTGCTGGGGTCTGAAGCTCATAGGTGGAGGGCCAGGGGGCACCCTGGGGCCTCTACTGCAAGTCTAGGGAGAGAGGTGGACCCATAGGTAGCTAGCTGGGGTAAGAGGCCCCTAAGTGGAGGGCGAGGGGGCACCCTGGGGCCTCTACTGCAAGTCCAGGGAGAAAGGTGGACCCCTGGGTAGCTTGCTAGGGTCAGAGGCCCCTAGGTGGAGGTCAAGGGGGCACCCTGGGGCCTTTACTGCAATCCCAGGGAGAGTTGTGGACCCTTGTGTAGTTTGCTGGGGTCAGAGGCCCCTTGGTGGAGGGTCAGGGGGCACCCTGGGGCCTATTCTGCAAGTCCAGGGAGAGAGGTGGACCTCTGGGTAGCTTGCTGGGGTCAGAGGCCCCTAGGTGGATGGCCAGAGGGCACCCTGGGGACTATCGTGCAAGTCCAGGGAGAGAGGTGGACCCCTGGGTAGCTTGCTGGGGTACAAGGCCTCTAGGTGGAGGGCCAGGGGGCACCCTGGGGCCTCTACTGCAAGGCCAGGGAGAGAGGTGGACCCCTTGGTAGCTTGCTTGGGTCAGAGACCCCTAGGTGGAGGGCCAGGGGGCACCTTGGGGCCTCTACTTCAAGTCCAGGGAGAGAGGTGGACCCTTGGGTAGCTTCCTAAGGTTAGAGGCCCCTAGGTGGGGGGCCAGAGGGCACCCAGGGGACTATCGTGCAAGTCCAGGGAGAGAGGTGGACCCCTGGGTAGCTTGCTGGGGTACAAGGCCTCTAGGTGGAGGGCCAGGGGGCACCCTGGGGCCTCTACTGCAAGGCCAGGGAGAGAGGTGGACCCCTTGGTAGCTTGCTTGGGTCAGAGACCCTTAGGTGGAGGGCCAGGGGGCACCTTGGGGCCTCTACTGCAAGTCTAGGGAGAGAGGTGGACCCATGGGTAGCTAGCTGGGGTAAGAGGCCCCTAAGTGGAGGGCAAGGGGGCACCCTGGGGCCTCTACTGCAAGTCCAGGGAGAGAGGTGGACCCCTGGGTAGTTTGCTGGGGTCAGAGGCCCCTAGGCGGAGGGACAGGGGGCTTCCTGGGGCCTCTACTGCAAGTCCAGGGAGAGAGGTGGACCCCTGGGTAGCTTGCTGGGGTCAGAGGCCTCTAGGTGGAGGGCCAAGGGGCACCCTGGGGCCTATACTGCAAGTCCAGGGAGAGAGGTGGACCCCTTGGTAGCTTGCTTGGGTCAGAGACCCCTAGGTGGAGGGCCAGGGGGCACATTGGGACCTCTACTGCAAGTCTAGGGAGAGAGGTGGACCCATGGGTAGCTAGCTGGGGTAAGAGGCCCCTAAGTGGAGGGCAAGGGGGCACCCTGGGGCCTCTACTGCAAGTCCAGGGAGAGAGGTGGACCCCTGGGTAGTTTGCTGGGGTCAGAGGCCCCTAGGCGGAGGGACAGGGGGCTTCCTGGGGCCTCTACTGCAAGTCCAGGGAGAGAGGTGGACCCCTGGGTAGCTTGCTGGGGTCAGAGGCCTCTAGGTGGAGGGCCAAGGGGCACCCTGGGGCCTATACTGCAAGTCCAGGGAGAGAGGTGGACCCCTGGGTAGCTTGCTGGGGTCTGTAGCCCATAGGTGGAGGGCCAGGGGGCACCCTGGGGCCTATCCTGCAAGTCCAGGGAGAGAGGTGGACCCATGGGTAGCTTGCTGGGGCACGAGGCCCCTAGGTGGAGGGCCAGGGGGCACCCTGGGGCCTCTACTGCAAGTCCAGTGAGAGAGGTGGACCCCTGGGTAGCTTCCTAAGGTCAGAGGCCCCTAGGTGGAGGTCCAGGGGGCACCCTGGGGCCTATCCTGCAAGTCCAGGGAGAGAGGTGGACCACTGGGTAGCTTGCTGGGGTACGAGTCCCCTAGGTGGAGGGCCAGGGGGCAACCTGGGGCCTATCCTGCAAGTCCAGGGAGAGAGGTGGACCCCTGGGTAGCTTGCTGCGGTACGAGGCCCATAGGTGGAGGGCCAGGGGGCACCCTGGGGCCTCTTCTGCAAGTCCAGGGAGAGAGGTGGACCCCTGGGTAGCTTGCTGGGGTGAGAGGCCCCTAGGTGGAGGGCCAGGGGGCACCCTGGGGCCTCTACTGCAAGTCCAGGGAAAGAGGTGGACCCCTGGGTAGCTTGCTGGGGTCAGAGGCCTCTAGGTAGAGGGCCAGGGGGCACCCTGGGGCCTCTACTGCAAGTCTAGGGAGAGAGGTGGACCCATGGGTAGCTAGCTGAGGTAAGAGGCCCCTAAGTGGAGGGCCAGGGGGCACCCTGGGGCCTCTACTGCAAGTCCAGGGAGAGAGGTGGACCCCTGGGTAGCTTGCTGGGGTCTGAAGCCCAT
Source organism: Danio rerio (assembly GCF_049306965.1). Classification (NCBI taxonomy): domain Eukaryota; kingdom Metazoa; phylum Chordata; class Actinopteri; order Cypriniformes; family Danionidae; genus Danio; species Danio rerio. The sequence continues at coordinate 51,143,848 of NC_133180.1, read as the reverse complement.
AGGTGGAGGGCCAGGGGGTATCCTGGGGCCTATATTTCAAGTCCAGGGAGAGAGGTTTACCCTTGGGTAGCTTCAGAAGGTTAGAGGCCCCTAGGTGGAGGGTCAGAGGGCACCCTGGGGACTATCGTGCAAGTCCAGGGAGAAAGGTGGACCCCTGGATAGCTTGCTGGGGTACAAGGCCTCTAGGTGGAGGGCCAGGGGGCACCCTGGGGCCTATCTTGCAAGTCCAGGGAGTAAGGTGGACCCATGAGTAGCTTGCTGGGGTACAAGGCCCCTAGGTGGAGGGCCAGGGGGCACCCTGGGGCCTCTACTGCAAGTCCAGGGAGAGAGGTGGACCCCTGGGTAGCTTGCTGGTGTCTGAAGCCCAAAGGTGGAGGGCCAGGGGGCACCCTGGGGCCTCTACTGCAAGTCTAGGAAGAGAGGTGGACCCATAGGTAGCTAGCTGGGGTAAGAGGCCCCTAAGTGGAGGGCGAGGGGGCACCCTGGGGCCTCTACTGCAAGTCCAGGGAGAAAGGTGGACCCCTGGGTAGCTTGCTAGGGTCAGAGGCCCCTAGGTGGAGGTCAAGGGGGCACCCTGGGGCCTTTACTGCAATCCCAGGGAGAGTTGTGGACCCTTGTGTAGTTTGCTGGGGTCAGAGGCCCCTTGGTGGAGGGTCAGGGGGCACCCTGGGGCCTATTCTGCAAGTCCAGTGAGAGAGGTGGACCTCTGGGTAGCTTGCTGGGGTCTGAAGCCCATAGGTGGAGGGCCAGGGGGTACCCTGGGGCCTATACTTCAAGTCCAGGGAGAGAGGTGGACCCTTGGGTAGCTTCCTAAGGTTAGAGGCCCCTAGGTGGATGGCCAGAGGGCACCCTGGGGACTATCGTGCAAGTCCAGGGAGAGAGGTGGACCCCTGGGTAGCTTGCTGGGGTACAAGGCCTCTAGGTGGAGGGCCAGGGGGCACCCTGGGGCCTATCTTGCAAGTCCAGGGAGTAAGGTGGACCCCTGAGTAGCTTGCAGGGGTACGAGGCCCATAGGTGGAGGGCCAGGGGGCACCCTGGGGCCTCTACTGCAAGTCCAGGGAGAGAGGTGGACCCCTGGGTAGCTAGCTGGGGTAAGAGGCACCTGAGTGAAGGGCCAGGGGGCACCCTGGGGCCTCTACTGCAAGTCCAGGGAGAGAGGTGGACCCCTGGGTAGTTTGCTGGGGTCAGAGGCCCCTAGGCGGAGGGACAGGGGGCTTCCTGGGGCCTCTACTGCAAGTCCAGGGAGAAAGGTGGACCCCTGGGTAGCTTGCTAGTGTCAGAGGCCCCTAGGTGGAGGTCAAGGGGGCACCCTGGGGCCTTTACTGCAATCCCAGGGAGAGTTGTGGACCCTTGTGTAGCTTCCTGGGGTCAGAGGCCCCTTGGTGGAGGGTCAGGGTGCACCCTGGGGCCTATTCTGCAAGTCCAGGGAGAGAGGTGGACCTCTGGGTAGCTTGCTGGGGTCAGAGGCCCCTAGGTGGAGGGCCAGGGGGCACCCTGGGGCCTATCCTGCAAGTCCAGGGAGAGAGGTGGACCCCTGGGTAGCTTGCTGGGGTACGAGGCCCATAGGTGGAGGGCCAGGGGGCACCCTGGGGCCTCTACTGCAAGTCCAGGGAGAGAGGTGGACCCCTGGGTAGCTTGCTGGGGTGAGAGGCCCCTAGGTGGAGGGCCAGGGGGCACCCTGGGGCCTCTACTGCAAGTCCAGGGAAAGAGGTGGACCCCTGGGTAGCTTGCTGGGGTCAGCGGCCTCTAGGTAGAGGGCCAGGGGGCACCCTGGGGCCTCTACTGCAAGTCTAGGGAGAGAGGTGGACCCATGGGTAGCTAGCTGGGGTAAGAGGCCCCTAAGTGGAGGGCCAGGGGGCACCCTGGGGCCTCTACTGCAAGTCCAGGGAGAGAGGTGGACCCCTGGGTAGCTTGCTGGGGTCTGAAGCCCATAGGTGGAGGGCCAGGGGGTACCCTGGGGCCTCTACTGCAAGTCCAGGGAGAGAGGTGGACCCTTGTGTAGTTTGCTGGGGTCAGAGGCCCCTTGGTGGAGGGTCAGGGGGCACCCTGGGGCCTATTCTGCAAGTCCAGGGAGAGAGGTGGACCTCTGGGTAGCTTGCTGGGGTCAGAGGCCCCTAGGTGGAGGGCCAGAGGGCACCCTGGGGACTATCGTGCAAGTCCAGGGAGAGAGGTGGACCCCTGGGTAGCTTGCTGGGGTACAAGGCCTCTAGGTGGAGGGCCAGGGGGCACCCTGGGGCCTCTACTGCAAGGCCAGGGAGAGAGGTGGACCCCTTGGTAGCTTGCTTGGGTCAGAGACCCTTAGGTGGAGGGCCAGGGGGCACCTTGGGGCCTCTACTGCAAGTCTAGGGAGAGAGGTGGACCCATGGGTAGCTAGCTGGGGTCAGAGGCCCCTAAGTGGAGGGCAAGGGGGCACCCTGGGGCCTCTACTGCAAGTCCAGGGAGAGAGGTGGACCCCTGGGTAGTTTGCTGGGGTCAGAGGCCCCTAGGCGGAGGGACAGGGGGCTTCCTGGGGCCTCTACTGCAAGTCCAGGGAGAGAGGTGGACCCCTGGGTAGCTTGCTTGGGTCAGAGACCCCTAGGTGTAGGGCCAGGGGGCACCTTGGGACCTCTACTGCAAGTCTAGGGAGAGAGGTGGACCCATGGGTAGCTAGCTGGGGTAAGAGGCCCCTAAGTGGAGGGCAAGGGGGCACCCTGGGGCCTCTACTGCAAGTCCAGGGAGAGAGGTGGACCCCTGGGTAGTTTGCTGGGGTCAGAGGCCCCTAGGCGGAGGGACAGGGGGCTTCCTGGGGCCTCTACTGCAAGTCCAGGGAGAGAGGTGGACCCCTGGGTAGCTTGCTGGGGTCAGAGGCCTCTAGGTGGAGGGCCAAGGGGCACCCTGGGGCCTATACTGCAAGTCCAGGGAGAGAGGTGGACCCCTGGGTAGCTTGCTGGGGTCTGTAGCCCATAGGTGGAGGGCCAGGGGGCACCCTGGGGCCTATCCTGCAAGTCCAGGGAGAGAGGTGGACCCATGGGTAGCTTGCTGGGGCACGAGGCCCCTAGGTGGAGGGCCAGGGGGCACCCTGGGGCCTCTACTGCAAGTCCAGTGAGAGAGGTGGACCCCTGGGTAGCTTCCTAAGGTCAGAGGCCCCTAGGTGGAGGGCCAGGGGGCACCCTGGGGCCTATCCTGCAAGTCCAGGGAGAGAGGTGGACCACTGGGTAGCTTGCTGGGGTACGAGTCCCCTAGGTGGAGGGCCAAGGGGCACCCTGGGGCCTATCCTGCAAGTCCAGGGAGAGAGGTGGACCCCTGGGTAGCTTGCTGGGGTACGGGGTCTCTAGGTAGAGGGCCAGGGGGCACCCTGGGGCCTCTACTGCAAGTCTAGGGAGAGAGGTCGACCCCTGGGTAGCTTGCTGGGGTCAGAGGCCCCTAGGTGGAGGGCCAGAGGGCACCCTGGGGACTATCGTGCAAGTCCAGGGAGAGTTGTGGACCCTTTTGTAGCTTGCTGGGGTCAGAGGCCCCTTGGTGGAGGGTCAGGGGGCACCCTGGGGCCTCTACTGCAAGTCCAGGGAGAGAGGTGGACCCATGGGTAGCTAGCTGGGGTAAGAGGCCCCTAAGTGGAGGGCAAGGGGGCACCCTGGGGCCTCTACTGCAAGTCCAGGGAGAGAGGTGGACCCCTGGGTAGTTTGCTGGGGTCAGAGGCCCCTAGGCGGAGGGACAGGGGGCTTCCTGGGGCCTCTACTGCAAGTCCAGGGAGAGAGGTGGACCCCTGGGTAGCTTGCTGGGGTCAGAGGCCTCTAGGTGGAGGGCCAAGGGGCACCCTGGGGCCTATACTGCAAGTCCAGGGAGAGAGGTGAACCCCTTGGTAGCTTGCTTGGGTCAGAGACCCCTAGGTGGAGGGCCAGAGGGCACCTTGGGGCCTCTACTGCAAGTCTAGGGAGAGAGGTGGACCCATGGGTAGCTAGCTGGGGTAAGAGGCCCCTAAGTGGAGGGCAAGGGGGCACCCTGGGGCCTCTACTGCAAGTCCAGGGAGAGAGGTGGACCCCTGGGTAGTTTGCTGGGGTACGAGTCCCCTAGGTGGACGGCCAGGGGGCACACTGGGGCCTCTACTGCAAGTCCAGGGAGAGAGGTGGACCCCTGGGTAGCTTCTTGGGGTCAGAGTCCCCTAGGTGGAGGGTCAGGAGGTACCCTGGGGCCTATCCTGCAAGTCCAGGGAGAGAGGTGGACCCCTGGGTAGTTTGCTGGGGTCAGAGGCCCCTAGGCGGAGGGACAGGGGGCTTCCTGGGGCCTCTACTGCAAGTCCAGGGAGAAATGTGGACCCCTGGGTAGCTTGCTAGGGTCAGAGGCCCCTAGGTGGAGGTCAAGGGGGCACCCTGGGGCCTTTACTGCAATCCCAGGGAGAGTTGTGGACCCTTTTGTAGCTTGCTGGGGTCAGAGGCCCCTTGGTGGAGGGTCAGGGGGCACCCTGGGGCCTCTACTGCAAGTCCAGGGAGAGAGGTGGACCCCTGGGTAGCTTCTTGGGGTCAGAGTCCCCTAGGTGGAGGGTCTGGAGGTACCCTGGGGCCTATCCTGCAAGTCCAGGGAGAGAGGTGGACCCCTGGGTAGTTTGCTGGGGTCAGAGGCCCCTAGGCGGAGGGACAGGGGGCTTCCTGGGGCCTCTACTGCAAGTCCAGGGAGAAAGGTGGACCCCTGGGTAGCTTGCTAGGGTCAGAGGCCCCTAGGTGGAGGTCAAGGGGGCACCCTGGGGCCTTTACTGCAATCCCAGGGAGAGTTGTGGACCCTTTTGTAGCTTGCTAGGGTCAGAGGCCCCTAGGTGGAGGGCCAGAGGGCACCCTGGGGACTATCGTGCAAGTCCAGGGAGAGAGGTGGACCCCTGGGTAGGTTGCTGGGGTACAAGGCCTCTAGGTGGAGGGCCAGGGGGCACCCTGGGGCCTCTACTGCAAGGCCAGGGAGAGAGGTGGACCCCTTGGTAGCTTGCTTGGGTGAGAGACCCCTAGGTGGAGGGCCAGGGGGCACCTTGGGGCCTCTACTGCAAGTCTAGGTAGAGAGGTGGACCCATTGGTAGCTAGCTGGGGTAAGAGGCCCTTAAGTGGAGGGCAAGGGGGCACCCTAACGCCTCTACTGCAAGTCCAGGGAGAGAGGTGGACCCCTGGGTAGTTTGCTGGGGTCAGAGGCCCCAAGGCGGAGGGACAGGGGGCTTCCTGGGGCCTCTACTGCAAGTCCAGGGAGAGAGGTGGACCCCTGGGTAGCTTGCTGGGGTCAGAGGCCTCTAGGTGGAGGGCCAAGGGGCACCCTGGGGCCTATACTGCAAGTCCAGGGAGAGAGGTGGACCCCTGGGTAGCTTGCTGGGGTCTGTAGCCCATAGGTGGAGGTCCAGGGGGTACCCTGGGGCCTATCCTGCAAGTCCAGGGAGAGAGGTGGACCCCTGGGTAGCTTGCTGGGGTACGAGGCCCCTAGGTGGAGGGCCAGGGGGCACCCTGGGGCCTCTACTGCAAGTCCAGGGAGAGAGGTGGACCCCTGGGTAGCTTCATAAGGTCAGAGCAAGTCTTGCTGGGGTCTGAAGCCCAAAGGTGGAGGGCCAGGGGGCACCCTGGGGCCTCTACTGCAAGTCTAGGGAGAGAGGTGGACCCATAGGTAGCTAGCTGGGGTAAGAGGCCCCTAAGTGGAGGGCCAGGGGGCACTCTGGGGCCTCTACTGCAAGTCCAGGGAGAGAGTTGGACCCCTGGGTAGTTTGCTGGGGTCAGAGGCCCCTAGGCGGAGGGACAGGGGGCTTCCTGGGGCCTCTACTGCAAGTCCTGGGAGAAAGGTGTACCCCTGGGTAGCTTGCTAAGGTCAGAGGCCCCTAGATGTAGGTCAAGGGGGCACCCTGGGGCCTTTACTGCAATCCCAGGGAGAGTTGTGGACCCTTGTGTAGCTTGCTGGGGTCAGAGGCCCCTTGGTGGAGGGTCAGGGGGCACCTTGGGGCCTATTCTGCAAGTCCAGGTAGAGAGGTGGACCTCTGGGTAGCTTGCTGGGGTCAGAGGCCCCTAGGTGGAGGGCCAGGGGGCACCCTGGGGCCTATCCTGCAAGTCCAGGGAGAGAGGTGGACCCCTGGGTAGCTTGCTGGGGTACGAGGCCCCTAGGTGGAGGGCCATGGGGCACCCTGGGGCCTCTACTGCAAGTCCAGGGAGAGAGGTGGACCCCTGGGTAGCTTGCTGGGGTCAGAGGCCCCTAGGTGGAGGGCCAGGGGGCACCCTGGGGCCTCTACTGCAAGTCCAGGGAAAGAGGTGGACCCCTGGGTAGCTTGCTGGGGTCAGAGGCCTTTAGGTGGAGGGCCAGGGGGCACCCTGGGGCCTCTACTGCAAATCCAGGGAGAGAGGTGGACCCATGGGTAGCTAGCTGGGGTAAGAGGCCCCTAAGTGGAGGGCCAGGGGGCACCCTGGGGCCTCTATTGCAAGTCTAGGAAGAATGGTGGACCCCTGGGTAGCTTGCTAGGGTCAGAGGCCCCTAGGTGGAGGTCAAGGGGGCACCCTGGGGCCTTTACTGCAATCCCAGGGAGAGTTGTGGACCCTTTTGTAGTTTGCTGGGGTCAGAGGCCCCTTGGTGGAGGGTCAGGGGGCACCCAGGGGCCTATTCTGCAAGTCCAGGGAGAGAGGTGGACATCTGGGTAGCTTGCTGGGGTCAGAGGCCCCTAGGTGGAGGGCCAGGGGGCACCCTGGGGCCTATCCTAAAAGTCCAGGGAGAGAGGTGGACCCCTGGGTAGCTTGCTGGGGAACAAGGCCCCTAGGTGGAGGGCCAGGGGGCACCCTGGGGCCTCTACTGCAAGTCCAGGGAGAGAGGAGGACCCCTGGGTAGCTTGCTGAGGTCAGAGGCCCCTAGGTGGAGGGCCAGGGGGCACCCTGGGGCCTCTACTGCAAGTCCAGGGAAAGAGGTGGACCCCTAGGTAGCTTGCTGGGGTCAGAGGCCTCTAGGTGGAGGGCCAGGGGGCACCCTGGGGCCTCTACTGCAAGTCCAGGGAGAGAGGTGGACCCCTGGGTAGCTTGCTGGGGTCTGAAGCCCATAGGTGGAGGGCCAGGGGGTACCCCGGGGCCTATACTTCAAGTCCAGGGAGAGAGGTGGACCCTTGGGTAGCTTCCTAAGGTTAGAGGCCCCTAGGTGGAGGGCAAGAGGGCACCCTGGGGACTATCGTGCAAGTCCAGGGAGAAAGGTGGACCCCTGGGTAGCTTGCTGGTGTACAAGGCCTCTAGGTGGAAGGCCAGGGGGCACCCTGGGGCCTCTACTGCAAGGCCAGGGAGAGAGGTGGAACCCCTTGGTAGCTTGCTTGGGTCAGAGACCCCTAGGTGGAGGGCCAGGGGGCACCTTGGGGCCTCTACTTCAAGTCCAGGGAGAGAGGTGGACCCTTGGGTAGCTTCCTAAGGTTAGAGGCCCCTAGGTGGAGGGCCAGAGGGCACCCAGGGGACTATCGTGCAAGTCCAGGGAGAGAGGTGGACCCCTGGGTAGCTTGCTGGGGTACAAGGCCTCTAGGTGGAGGGCCAGGGGGCACCCTGGGGCCTCTACTGCAAGGCCAGGGAGAGAGGTGGACCCCTAGGTAGCTTGCTTGGGTCAGAGACCCCTAGGTGGAGGGCCAGGGGGCACCTTGGGGCCTCTACTGCAAGTCTAGAGAGAGGTGGACCCATGGGTAGCTAGCTGGGGTAAGAGGCCCCTAAGTGGAGGGCAAGTGGGCACCCTGGGGCCTCTACTGCAAGTCCAGGGAGAGAGGTGGACCCCTGGGTAGTTTGCTGGGGTCAGAGGCCCCTAGGCGGAGGGACAGGGGGCTTCCTGGGGCCTCTACTGCAAGTCTAGGGAGAGAGGTGGACCCCTGGGTAGCTTGCTGGGGTCAGAGGCCTCTAGGTGGAGGGCCAAGGGGCACCCTGGGGCATATACTGCAAGTCCAGGGAGAGAGGTGGACCCCTGGGTAGCTTGCCGGGGTCTGTAGCCCATAGGTGGAGGGCCAGGGGGTACCCTGGGGCCTATACTGCAAGTCCAGGGAGAGAGGTGGACCCCTGGGTAGCTTCCTAAGGTCAGAGGCCCCTAGGTGGAGGGCCAGGGGGCACCCTGGGGCCTATCCTGCAAGTCCAGGGAGAGAGGTGGACCCATGGGTAGCTTGCTGGGGCACGAGGCCCCTAGGTGGAGGGCCAGGGGGCACCCTGGGGCCTCTACTGCAAGTCCAGTGAGAGAGGTGGACCCCTGGGTAGCTTCCTAAGGTCAGAGGCCCCTAGGTGGAGGGCCAGGGGGCTTCCTGGGGCCTATCCTGCAAGTCCAGGGAGAGAGGTGGACCCCTGGGTAGCTTGCTGGGGTACGAGTCCCCTAGGTGGAGGGTCAGGAGGTACCCTGGGGCCTCTACTGCAAGTCTAGGGAAAGAGGTGGACCCCTAGGTAGCTTGCTGGGGTCTGAAGCCCATAGGCGGAGGGCCAGGGGGTACCCTGGGGCCTATACTTCAAGTCCAGGGAGAGAGGTGAACCCTTGGGTAGCTTCCTAAGGTTAGAGGCCCCTAGGTGGAGGGCCAGAGGGCACCCTGGGGACTATCGTGCAAGTCCAGGGAGAGAGGTGGACCCCTGGGTAGCTTGCTGGGGTACAAGGCCTCTAGGTGGAGGGCCAGGGGGCACCCTGGGGCCTCTACTGCAAGGCCAGGGAGAGAGGTGGACCCCTTGGTAGCTTGCTTGGGTCAGAGACCCCTAGGTGGAGGGCCAGGGGGCACCTTGGGGCCTCTACTGCAAGTCCAAGGAAACAGGTGGACCCCTCTGTAGCTTGCTGGGGTCAGAGGCCCCTTGGTGGAGGGCCAGGGGGCACCCTGGGGCCTATTCTGCAAGTCCAGGGAGAGAGGTGGACCCCTGGGTAGCTTGCTGGGGTACAAGGCCCCTAGGTGGAGGGCCAGGGGGCACCCTGGGGCCTCTACTGCAAGTCCAGGGAGAGAGGTGGACCCATGGGTAGCTAGCTGGGGTAAGAGGCCCCTAAGTGGAGGGCAAGGGGGCACCCTGGCGCCTCTACTGCAAGTCCAGGGATAGAGGTGGACCCCTGGGTAGTTTGCTGGGGTCAGAGGCCCCAAGGCGGAGGGACAGGGGGCTTCCTGGGACCTCTACTGCAAGTCCAGGGAGAGAGGTGGACCCCTGGGTAGCTTGCTGGGGTCAGAGGCCTCTAGGTGGAGGGCCAAGGGGCACCTTGGGGCCTATACTGCAAGTCCAGGGAGAGAGGTGGACCCCTGGGTAGCTTGCTGGGGTCTGTAGCCCATAGGTGGAGGTCAAGGGGGTACCCTGGGGCCTATACTGCAAGTCCAGGGAGAGAGGTGGACCCCTGGGTAGCTTCCTAATGTCAGAGGCCCCTAGGTGGAGGGCCAGGGGGCACCCTTGGGCCTATCCTGCAAGTCCAGGGAGAGAGGTGGACCCATGGGTAGCTTGCTGGGGCACGAGGCCCCTAGGTGGAGGGCCAGGGGGCACCCTGGGGCCTCTACTGCAAGTCCAGTAAGAGAGGTGGACCCCTGGGTAGCTTCCTAAGGTCAGAGGCCCCTAGGTGGAGGGCCAGGGGGCACCCTGGGGCCTATCCTGCAAGTCCAGGGAGAGAGTTGGACCCCTGGGTAGCTTGCTGGGGTACGAGTCCCCTAGGTGGAGGGCCAGGGGGCACCCTGGGGCCTCTACTGCAAGTCCAGGGAGAGAGGTGGACCCCTGGGTAGCTTCTTGGGGTCAGAGTCCCCTAGGTGGAGGGTCAGAAGGTACCCTGGGGCCTGTACTGCAAGTCTAGGGAAAGAGGTGGACCCATGGGTAGTTTGCTGTTGTCAGAGGCCCCTAGGCGGAGGGACAGGGGGCTTCCTGGGGCCTCTACTGCAAGTCCAGGGAGAAAGGTGGACCCCTGGGTAGCTTGCTAGGGTCAGAGGCCCCTAGGTGGAGGTCAAGGGGGCACCCTGGGGCCCTTACTGCAATCCCAGGGAGAGTTGTGGACCCTTGTGTAGCTTGCAGGGGTCAGAGGCCCCTTGGTGGAGGGTCAGGGGGCTCCCTGGGGCCTATTCTGCAAGTCCAGGGAGAGAGGTGGACCTCTGGGTAGCTTGCTGGGGTCAGAGGCCCCTAGGTGGAGGGCCAGGGGGCACCCAGGGGCCTATCCTGCAAGTCCAGGGAGAGAGGTGGACCCCTGGGTAGCTTGCTGGGGTACGAGGCCCCTAGGTGGAGGGCCAGGGGGCACCCTGGGGCCTCTACTGCAAGTCCAGGGAGAGAGGTGGACCCCTGGGTAGCTTGCTGGGGTCAGAGGCCCCTAGGTGGAGGGCCAGGGGTCACCCTGGGGCCTCCACTGCAAGTCCAGGGAAAGAGGTGGACCCCTGGGTAGCTTGCTGGGGTACGAGTCCCCTAGGTGGAGGGCCAGGGGGCACCCTGGGGCCTCTACTGCAAGTCCAGGGAGAAAGGTGGACCCCTGGGTAGCTTCTTGGGGTCAGAGTCCCCTAGGTGGAGGGTCAGAAGGTACCCTGGGGCCTGTACTGCAAGTCTAGGGAAAGAGCTGGACCCATAGGTAGTTTGCTGTTGTCAGAGGCCCCTAGGCGGAGGGACAGGGGGCTTCCTGGGGCCTCTACTGCAAGTCTAGGGAGAGAGGTGGACCCATGGGTAGCTTGCTGGTGTCAGATGCATCTAGGTGGAGGGACAGGGGGTACCCTGGGGCCTATACTGCAAGTCCAGGGAGAGAGGTGGACCCCTGGGTAGCTTCCTGAGGTCTGAAGCCCATAGGTGGAGGGCCAGGGGGCACCCTGGGGCCTCTACTGCAAGTCTAGGGAGAGAGGTGGACCCATGGGTAGCTAGCTGGGGTAAGAGGCCCCTAAGTGGAGGGCCAGGGGGCACCCTGGGGCATATCTTGGTAGTCCAGGGAGTAAGGTGGACCCCTGAGTAGCTTGTTGGGGTACGAGGCCCCTAGGTGAAGGGCCAGGGGGCACCCTGGGGCCTCTACTGCAAGTCCAGGGAGAGAGGTGGACCCCTGGGTAGCTAGCTGGGGTCTTAAGCCCATAGGTGGAGGGCCAGGGGGCACCCTGGGGCCTCTACTGCAAGTCTAGGGAGAGAGGTGGACCCATGGGTAGCTAGCTGGGGTAAGAGGCCCCTAAGTGGAGGGCCAGGGGGCACCCTGGGGCCTCTACTGCAAGTCCAGGGAGAGAGGTGGACCCCTGGGTAGTTTGCTGGGGTCAGAGGCCCCTAGGCGGAGGGACAGGGGGCTTCCTGAGCCTCTACTGCAAGTCCAGGGAGAAAGGTGGACCCCTGGGTAGCTTGCTAGGGTCAGAGGCCCCTAGGTGGAGGTCAAGGGGGCACCCTGGGGCCTTTACTGCAATCCCAGGGAGAGTTGTGGACCCTTGTGTAGCTTGCTGGGGTCAGAGGCCCCTAGGTGGAGGGTCAGGGGGCACCCTGGGGCCTATTCTGCAAGTCCAGGGAGAGAGGTGGACCTCTGGGTAGCTTGCTGGGGTCAGAGGCCCCTAGGTGGAGGGCCAGGGGGCACCCTGGGGCCTATCCTGCAAGTCCAGGGAGAGAGGTGGACCCCTTTGTAGCTTGCTGGGGTACGAGGCCCGTAGGTGGAGGGCCAGGGGGCACCCTGGGGCCTCTACTGCAAGTCCAGGGAGAGAGGTGGACCCCTGGGTAGCTTGCTGGGGTCAGAGGCCCCTAGGTGGAGGGCCAGGGGGCACCCTGGGGCCTATACTTCAAGTCCAGGGAGAGAGGTGGACCCTTGGGTAGCTTCCTAAGGTTAGAGGCCCCTAGGTGGAGGGCCAGAGGGCACCCTGGGGACTATCGTGCAAGTCCAGGGACAGAGGTGGACCCCTGGGTAGCTTGCTGGGGTACAAGGCCTCTAGGTGGAGGGCCAGGGAGCACCCTGGGGCATATCTTGGTAGTCCAGGGAGTAAGGTGGACCCCTGAGTAGCTTGTTGGGGTACGAGGCCCCTAGGTGGAGGGCCAGGGGGCACCCTGGGGCCACTACTGCAAGTCCAGGGAGAGAGGTGGACCCCTGGGTAGCTTGCTGGGGTCTGAAACCCATAGGTGGAGGGCCAGGGGGCACCCTGGGGCCTCTACTGCAAGTCTAGGGAGAGAGGTGGACCCATGGGTAGCTAGCTGGGGTAAGAGGCCCCTAAGTGGAGGGCCAGGGGGCACCCTGGGGCCTCTACTGCAAGTCCAGGGAGAGAGGTGGACCCCTGGGTAGTTTGCTGGGGTCAGAGGCCCCTTGGCGGAGGGACAGGGGGCTTCCTGGGGCCTCTACTGCAAGTCCAGGGAGAAAGGTGGACCCCTGGGTAGCTTGCTAGGGTCAGAGGCCCCTAGGTGGAGGTCAAGGGGGCACCCTGGGGCCTTTACTGCAATCCCAGGGAGAGTTGTGGACCCTTGTGTAGCTTGCTGGGGTCAGAGGCCCCTTGGTGGAGGGTCAGGGGGCACCCTGGGGTCTATTCTGCAAGTCAAGGGAGAGAGGTGGACCTCTGGGTAGCTTGCTGGGGTCAGAGGCCCCTAGGTGGAGGGCCAGGGGGCACCCTGGGGCCTATCCTGCAAGTCCAGGGAGAGAGGTGGACCCCTGGGTAGCTTGCTGGGGTACGAGGCCCCTAGGTGGAGGGCCAGGGGGCACCCTGGGGCCTCTACTGCAAGTCCAGGGAGAGAGGTGGACCCCTGGGTAGCTTGCTGGGGTCAGAGGCAACTAGGTGAAAGGACAGGGGTACCCTGAGGCCTATACTGCAAGTCCAAGGAGAGAGGTGGACCCCTGGGTAGCTTCCTGAGTTCAAAGGCCCCTAGGTGGAGAGCCAGGGGGCACCCTGGGGCCTCTCCTGCAAGTCCAAGGAGAGAGGTGGACCCCTGGGTAGCTTGCTGGGGTACGAGGCCCCTAGTTGGAGGGCCAAGGGGCACCCTGTGGCCTCTACTGCAAGCCCAGGGAGAGAGGTGGACCCCTGGTTAGCTTGCTGGGGTCAGAGGCCACTAGGTGGAGGGCCAGGGGGCTTCTTGGGGCCTCTACTGCAAGTCCAGGGAGAGAGGTGGACCCCTGGGTAGCTTGCTGTTGTCGTAGGCCCCCAGGTGGAGGGCCAGAGGGCTTCTTGGGGCTTCTACTGCAAGTCTAGGGAGAGAGGTGGACCACTGTGTAGCTTGCTGGGGTCAGAGGCCCCTAGGTGGACGACCTGGGGGCTTCGTGGGGCCTCTACTGCAAGTCAAGGGAGAGAGGTGGACCCCTGGGTAGCTTGCTGGGGTCGGAAGCCCCTTGGTGGAAGGCCAGGGGGCACCCTGGGGCCTATACTGCAAGTCCAGAGAGAGAGGTGGACCCATGGGTAGCTTACTGGGGTCAGAGGCCCCTAGGTGGAGGGCCAGGGGCACCCTGGGGCCTCTACTGCAAGTCCAGGGAGAGAGGTGGACCTCTGGGTAGCTTGCTGGGGTCAGAGGCCCCTAGGTGGAGGGCCAGGGGGCACCCTGGGGCCTATCCTGCAAGTCCAGGGAGAGAGGTGGACCCCTGGGTAGCTTGCTGGGGTACGAGGCCCCTAAGTGGAGGGCCAGGGGGCACCCTGGGGCCTCTATTGCAAGTCCAGGGAGAGAGGTGGACCCCTGGGTAGCTTGCTGGGGTCAGAGGCCCCTAGGTGGAGGGCTAGGGGGCACCCTGGGGCCTCTACTGCAAGTCCAGGGAAAGAGGTGGACCCCTGGGTAGCTTGCTGGGGTCAGAGGCCTTTAAGTGGAGGGCCAGGGGGCACCCTGGGGCCTCTACTGCAAATCCAGGGAGAGAGGTGGACCCCTGGGTAGCTTGCTGGGGTCTGAAGCCCATAGGTGGAGGGCCAGGGGGTACCCTGGGGCCTATACTTCAAGTCCAGGGAGAGAGGTGGACCCTTGGGTAGCTTCCTAAGGTTAGAGGCCCCTAAGTGGAGGGGAAGAGGGCACCCTGGGGACTATCGTGCAAGTCCAGGGAGAGAGGTGGACCCCTGGGTAGCTTGCTGGGGTATGAGGCCCATAGGTGGAGGGCCAGGAGGCACCCTGGGGCCTCTACTGCAAGTCCAGGGAGAGAGGTGGACCCCTGGGTAGCTTGCTGGGGTGAGAGGCCCCTAGGTGGAGGGCCAGGGGGCACCCTGGGGCCTCTACTGCAAGTCCAAGGAAAGAGGTGGACCCCTGGGTAGCTTGCTGGGGTCAGAGGCCTCTAGGTAGAGGGCCAGGGGGCACCCTGGGGCCTCTACTGCAAGTCTAGGGAGAGAGGTGGACCCATTGGTAGCTAGCTGGGGTAAGAGGCCCCTAAGTGGACGGCCAGGGGGCACCCTGGGGCCTCTACTGCAAGTCCAGGGAGAGAGGTGGACCCCTGGGTAGCTTGCTGGGGACTGAAGCCCATAGGTGGAGGGCCAGGGGGTACCCTCGGGCCTATACTTCAAGTCCAGGGAGAGAGGTGGACCCTTGGGTAGCTTCCTAAGGTTAGAGGCCCCTAGGTGGAGGGCCAGAGGGCACCCTGGGGACTATCGTGCAAGTCAAGGGAGAAAGGTGGACCCCTGGGTAGCTTGCTGGGGTACAAGGCCTCTAGGTGGAGGGCCAGGGGGCACCCTGGGGCCTATCTTGCAAGTCCAGGGAGTAAGGTGGACCCCTGAGTAGCTTGCTGGGGTACACGGCCCCTAGGTGGAGGGCCAGGGGGCACCCTGGGGCCTCTACTGCAAGTCCAGGGAGAGAGGTGGACCCCTGGGTAGCTTGCTGGGGTCTGAAGCCCATAGGTGGAGGTCCAGGGGGCACAATGGGGCCTCTACTGCAAGTCTAGGGAAAGAGGTGGACCCCTGGGTAGCTTGCTGGGGTCAGAGGCCTCTAGGTAGAGGGCCAGGGGGCACCCTGGGGCCTCTACTGCAAGTCTAGGGAGAGAGGTGGACCCCTGGGTAGCTTGCTGGGGTCTGAAGCCCATAGGTGGAGTTCCAGGGGGCACCCTGGGGCCTCTACTGCAAGTCTAGGGAGAGAGGTGGACCCATGGGTAGCTAGCTGGGGTAAGAGGCCCCTAAGTGGAGGGCCAGGGGGCATCCTGGGGCCTCTACTGCATGTCCAGGGAGAAAGGTGGACCCCTGGGTAGCTTGCTAGGGTCAGAGGCCCCTAGGTGGAGGTCAAGGGGGCACCCTGGGGCCTTTACTGCAATCCCAGGGAGAGTTGTGCACCCTTGTGTAGTTTGCTGGGGTCAGAGGCCCCTTGGTGTAAGGTCAGGGGGCACCCTGGGGCCTATTCTGCTAGTCCAGGGAGAGAGGTGGACCTCTGGGTAGCTTGCTGGGGTCAGAGGCCCCTAGGTGGAGGGCCAGGGGGCACCCTGGGGCCTATCCTAAAAGTCCAGGGAGAGAGGTGGACCCCTGGGTAGCTTGCTGGGGTACGAGGCCCCTAGGTGGAGGGCCAGGGGGCACCCTGGGGCCTCTACTGCAAGTCCAGGGAAAGAGGTGGACCCCTGGTAGCTTGCTGGGGTCAGAGGCCTCTAGGTGGAGGGCCAGGGGGCACCCTGGGGCCTCTACTGCAAGTCCAGGGAGAGAGGTGGACCCCTGGGTAGCTTGCTGGGGTCTGAAGACCATAGGTGGAGGGCCAGGGGGTACCACGGGGCCTATACTTCAAGTCCAGGGAGAGAGGTGGACCCTTGGGTAGCTTCCTAAGGTTAGAGGCCCCTAGGTGGAGGGCCAGAGGGCACCCTGGGGACTATCGTGCAAGTCCAGGGAGAGAGGTGGACCCCTGGGTAGCTTGCTGGGCTACAAGGCCTCTAGGTGGAGGGCCAGGGGGCACCCTGGGGCCTCTACTGCAAGGCCAGGGAGAGAGGTGGACCCCTTGGTAGCTTGCTTGGATCAGAGACCCCTAGGTGGAGGGCCAGGGGGCACCTTGGGGCCTCTACTTCAAGTCCAGGGAGAGAGGTGGACCCTTGGGTAGCTTCCTAAGTTTAGAGGCCCCCTAGGTGGAGGGCCAGAGGGCACCCAGGGGACTATCGTGCAAGTCCAGGGAGAGAGGTGGACCCCTGGGTAGCTTGCTGGAGTACAAGGCCTCTAGGTGGAGGGCCAGGGGGCACCCTGGGGCCTCTACTGCAAGGCCAGGGAGAGAGGTGGACCCCTTGGTAGCTTGCTTGGGTCAGAGACCCCTAGGTGGAGGGCCAGGGGGCACCTTGGGGCCTCTACTGCAAGTCTAGGGAGAGAGGTGGACCCATGGGTAGCTAGCTGGGGTAAGAGGCCCCTAAGTGGAGGTCAAGGGGGCACCCTGGGGCCTCTACTGCAAGTCCAGGGAGAGAGGTGGACCCCTGGGTAGTTTGCTGGGGTCAGAGGCCCCTAGGCGGAGGGACAGGGGGCTTCCTGAGGCCTCTACTGCAAGTCCAGGGAGAGATTTGGACCCCTGGGTAGCTTGCTGGGGTCAGAGGCCTCTAGGTGGAAGGCCAAGGGGCACCCTGGGGCCTATATTGCAAGTCCAGGGAGAGAGGTGGACCCCTGGGTAGCTTGCTGGGGTCAGAGGCCCCTAGGTGGAGGTCAAGGGGGCACCCTGGGGCCTTTACTGCAATCCCAGGGAGAGTTGTGGACCCTTGTGTAGCTTGCTGGGGTCAGAGGACCCTTGGTGGAGGGTAGGGGGGCACCCTGGGGCCTAATCTGCAAGTCCACGGAGAGAGGTGGACCTCTGGGTAGCTTGCTGGGGTCAGAGGCCCCTAGGTGGAGGGCCAGGGGGCACCCTGGGGCCTATCCTGCAAGTCCAGGGAGAGAGGTGGACCCCTGGGTAGCTTGCTGGGGTACGAGGCCCCTAGGTGGAGGGCCAGGGGGCACCCTGGGGCCTCTACTGCAAGTCCAGGGAGAGAGGTGGACCCCTGGGTAGCTTGCTGGGGTCAGAGGCCCCTAGGTGGAGGGCTAGGGGGCACCCTGGGGCCTCTACTGCAAGTCCAGGGAAAGAGGTGGACCCCTGGGTAGCTTGCTGGGGTCAGAGGCCTTTAGGTGGAAGGCCAGGGGGCACCCTGGGGCCTCTACTCCAAATCCAGAGAGAGAGGTGGACCCCTGGGTAGCTTGCTGGGGTCTGAAGCCCATAATTGGAGGGCCAGGGGGTACCCTGGGGCCTATACTTCAAGTCCAGGGAGAGAGGTGGACCCTTGGGTAGCTTCCTAAGGTTAGAGGCCCCTAGGTGGAGGGCCAGAGGGCACCCTGGGGACTATCGTGCAAGTCCAGGGAGAGAGGTGGACCCCTGGGTAGCTTGCTGGGGTACAAGGCCTCTACGTGGAGGGCCAGGGGGCACCCTGGGGCCTATCTTGCAAGTCCAGGGAGTAAGGTGGACCCCTGAGTAGCTTGCTGGGGTACGAGGCCCCTAGGTGGAGGGCCAGGGGGCACCCTGGGGCCTCTACTGCAAGTCCAGGGAGAGAGGTGGACCCCTGGGTAGCTTGCTGGGGTCTGAAGCCCATAGGTGGAGGGCCAGGGGGCACCCTGGGGCCTCTACTGCAAGACTAGGGAGAGAGGTGGACCCATGGGTAGCTATCTGGGGTAAGAGGTCCCTGAGTGGGGGGCCAGGGGGCACCCTGGGGCCTCTACTGCAAGTCCAGGGAGAGAGGTGGACCCCTGGGTAGTTTGCTGGGGTCAGAGGCCCCTAGGCGGAGGGACAGGGGGCTTCCTGGGGCCTCTACTGCAAGTCCAGGGAGAAAGGTGTACCCCTGGGTAGCTTGCTGGGGTAAGAGGCCCCTAGGTGGAGGTCAAGGGGGCACCCTGGGGCCTTTACGGCAATCCCAGGGAGAGTTGTGGACCCTTGTGTAGCTTGCTGGGGTCAGAGGCCCCTTGGTGGAGGGTCAGGGGGCACCCTGGGGCCTATCCTGCAAGTCCAGGGAGAGAGGTGGACCCCTGGGTAGCTTGCTGGGGTACGAGGCCCTTAAGTGGAGGGCCAGGGGGCACCCTGGGGCCTCTACTGCAAGTCCAGGGAGAGAGGTGGACCCCTGGGTAGCTTGCTGGGGTCTGAAGCCCATAGGTGGAGGGCCAGGGGGTACCACGGGGCCTATACTTCAAGTCCAGGGAGAGAGGTGGACCCTTGGGTAGCTTCCTAAGGTTAGAGGCCCCTAGGTGGAGGGCCAGAGGGCACCCTGGGGACTATCGTGCAAGTCCAGGGAGAGAGGTGGACCCCTGGGTAGCTTGCTGGGGTAAAAGGCCTCTAGGTGGAGGGCCAGGGGGCACCCTGGGGCCTCTACTGCAAGGCCAGGGAGAGAGGTGGACCCCTTGGTAGCTTGCTTGGGTCAGAGACCCCTAGGTGGTGGGCCAGGGGGCACCTTGGGGCCTCTACTGCAAGTCTAGGGAGAGAGGTGGACACATGGGTAGCTAGCTGGGGTAAGAGGCCCCTAAGTGGAGGGCAAGGGGGCACCCTGGGGCCTCTACTGCAAGTCCAGGGAGAGAGGTGGACCCCTGGGTAGTTTGCTGGGGTCAGAGGCCCCTAGGTGGAGGGCCAGGGGGCACCCTGGGGCCTATCCTGCAAGTCCAGGGAGAGAGGTGGACCCATGGGTAGCTTGCTGGGACACGAGGCCCCTAGGTGGAGGGCCAGGGGGCACCCTGGGGCCTCTACTGCAAGTCCAGTGAGAGAGGTGGACCCCTGGGTAGCTTCCTAAGGTCAGAGGCCCCTAGGTGGAGGGCCAGGGGGCACCCTGCGGCCTATCCTGCAAGTCCAGGGAGAGAGGTGGACCCCTGGGTAGCTTGCTGGGGTACGAGTCCCCTAGGTGGAGGGCCAGGGGGCACCCTGGGGCCTCTACTGCAAGTCCAGGGAGAGAGGTGGACCCCTGGGTAGCTTCTTGGGGTCAGAGTCCCCTAGGTGGAGGGTCAGGAGGTACCCTAGGGCCTCTACTGCAAGTCCAGGGAGAGAGGTGGACCCCTGGGTAGCTTGCTGGGGTTAGAGGCAACTAGGTGGAGGGCCAGGGGGCACGCTAGGGTCTACACTGCAAGTCCAGGGAGAGAGGTGGACCCCTGGGTAGCTTCCTAAGGTCAGAGGCCCCTAGGTGGAGGGCCAGGGGGCACCCTGGGGCCTATCCTGCAAGTCCAGGGAGAGATGTGGACCCCTGGGTAGCTTGCTGGGGTACGAGGCCCCTAGGTGGAGGGCCAGGGGGCACCCTGGGGCCTTTACTGCAAGTCCAGGGAGAGAGGAGGACCCCTGGGTAGCTTGCTGAGGTCAGAGGCAACTAGTTGGAGGGACAGGGGTACCCTAGGGCCTACACTGCAAGTCCAGGGAGAGAGGTGGACCCCTGGGTAGCTTCCTAAGGTCAGAGGCCCCTAGGTGGAGGGTCAGGGGGAACCCTGGGGCCTATCCTGCAAGTCCAAGGAGAGAGGTGGACCGCTGGGTTGCTTGCTGGGGTACGAGGCCCCTAGTTGGAGGGCCAGGGGGCACCCTGGGGCCTCTACTGCAAGCCCAGGGAGAGAGGTGGACCCCTGGTTAGCTTGCTGGGGTCGGAAGCCCCTTGGTCTATGGCCAGGGGGCACCCTGGGGCCTCTACTGCAAGTCCAGGGAGAGAGGTGGACCCCTGGGTAGCTTCCTGGTGTCAGAGGCAACTAGGTGGAGGGACAGGGGGTACCCTGGGGCCTATACTGCAAGTCCAGGGAGAGAGGTGGACCCCTGGGTAGCTTCCTGAGGTCAGAGGCCCCTAGGTGGAGGGCCAGGGCGCACCCTGGGGCCTATCCTGCAAGTCCAGGGAGAGAGGTGGACCCCTGGGTAGCTTGCTGGGGTACGAGGCCCCTAGGTGGAGGGCCAGGGGGCAGCCTGGGGCCTCTACTGCAAGTCCAGGGAGAGAGGTGGACCCCTGGGTACCTTCCTGGGGTCAGAGTCCCCTAGGTGGAGGGCCAGGAGGTACCCTAGGGCCTCTACTGCAGGTCCAGGGTGAGAGGTGGTCCCCTGGGTAGCTTGCTGGGGTACAAGGCCCCTAGGTGGAGGGCCAGGGGGTACCCTGGGGCCTCTACTGCAAGTCCAGGGAGAGAGGTGGACCCATGGGTAGCTAGCTGGGGTAAGAAGCCCCTAAGTGGAGAGCCAGGGGGCACCCTGGGGCCTCTACAGCAAGTCCAGGGAGAGAGGTGGACCCCTGGGTAGTTTGCTGGGGTCAGAGGCCCCTAGGTGGAGTGCCAGGGGGCTTCCTGGGGCCTATCCTGCAAGTCCACGGAGAGATGTGGACCCTTGGGTAACTTCCTAGGGTTACAGGCCCCTAGGTGGAGGTCAAAGGGGCACCCTGGGGCCTCTACTGCAATCCCAGGGAGAGTTGTGGACCCTTGTGTAGCTTGCTGGGGTCAGAGGCCCCTTGGTGGAGGGTCAGGGGGCACCCTGGGGCCTCTACTGCAAGTCCAGGGAGAGAGGTGGACCTCTGGGTAGCTTGCTGGGGTCAGAGGCCCCTAGGTGGAGGGCCAGGGGGCACCCTGGGGCCTATCTTGCAAGTCCAGGGAGTAAGGTAGACCCCTGGGTAGCTTGCTGGGGTACGAGGCCCCTAGGTGGAGGGCCAGGGGGCACCCTGGGGCCTCTACTGCAAGTCCAGGGAGAGAGGTGGACCCCTGGGTAGCTTGCTGGGGTCTGAAGCCCAAAGGTGGAGGGCCAGGGGGCACCCTGGGGCCTCTACTGCAAGTCTAGGGAGAGAGGTGGACCCATGGGTAGCTAGCTGGGGTAAGAGGCCCCTAAGTGGAGGGCCAGGGGGCACCCTGGGGCCTTTACTGCAAGTCCAGGGAGAGAGGTGGACCCCTGGGTAGTTTGCTGGGGTCAGAGGCCCCTAGGCGGAGGGACAGGGGGCTTCCTGGGGCCTCTACTGCAAGTCCAGGGAGAAAGGTGTACCCCTGGGTAGCTTGCTGGGGTAAGAGGCCCCTAGGTGGAGGTCAAGGGGGCACCCTGGGGCCTTTACGGCAATCCCAGGGAGAGTTGTGGACCCTTGTGTAGCTTGCTGGGGTCAGAGGCCCCTTGGTGGAGGGTCAGGGGGCACCCTGGGGCCTATTCTGCAAGTCCAGGGAGAGAGGTGGACCTCTGGGTAGCTTGCTGGGGTCAGAGGCCCCTAGGTGGAGGGCCAGGGGGCACCCTGGTGCCTATCCTGCAAGTCCAGGGAGAGAGGTGGACCCCTGGGTAGCTTGCTGGGGTACGAGGCCCCTAAGTGGAGGGCCAGGGGGCACCCTGGGGCCTCTATTGCAAGTCCAGGGAGAGAGGTGGACCCCTGGGTAGCTTGCTGGGGTCAGAGTCCCCTAGGTGGAGGGCTAGGGGGCACCCTGGGGCCTCTACTGCAAGTCCAGGGAAAGAGGTGGACCCCTGGGTAGCTTGCTGGGGTCAGAGGCCTTTAAGTGGAGGGCCAGGGGGCACCCTGGGGCCTCTACTGCAAATCCAGGGAGAGAGGTGGACCCCTGGGTAGCTTGCTGGGGTCTGAAGCCCATAGGTGGAGGGCCAGGGGGTACCCTGGGGCCTATACTTCAAGTCCAGGGAGAGAGGTGGACCCTTGGGTAGCTTCCTAAGGTTAGAGGCCCCTAAGTGGAGGGCCAGAGGGCACCCTGGGGACTATCGTGCAAGTCCAGGGAGAGAGGTGGACCCCTGGGTAGCTTGCTGGGGTATGAGGCCCATAGGTGGAGGGCCAGGAGGCACCCTGGGGCCTCTACTGCAAGTCCAGGGAGAGAGGTGGACCCCTGGGTAGCTTGCTGGGGTGAGAGGCCCCTAGGTGGAGGGCCAGGGGGCACCCTGGGGCCTCTACTGCAAGTCCAGGGAAAGAGGTGGACCCCTGGGTAGCTTGCTGGGGTCAGAGGCCTCTAGGTAGAGGGCCAGGGGGCACCCTGGGGCCTCTACTGCAAGTCTAGGGAGAGAGGTGGACCCATTGGTAGCTAGCTGGGGTAAGAGGCCCCTAAGTGGAGGGCCAGGGGGCACCCTGGGGCCTCTACTGCAAGTCCAGGGAGAGAGGTGGACCCCTGGGTAGCTTGCTGGGGACTGAAGCCCATAGGTGGAGGGCCAGGGGGTACCCTGGGGCCTATACTTCAAGTCCAGGGAGAGAGGTGGACCCTTGGGTAGCTTCCTAAGGTTAGAGGCCCCTAGGTGGAGGGCCAGAGGGCACCCTGGGGACTATCGTGCAAGTCAAGGGAGAAAGGTGGACCCCTGGGTAGCTTGCTGGGGTACAAGGCCTCTAGGTGGAGGGCCAGGGGGCACCCTGGGGCCTATCTTGCAAGTCCAGGGAGTAAGGTGGACCCCTGAGTAGCTTGCTGGGGTACACGGCCCCTAGGTGGAGGGCCAGGGGGCACCCTGGGGCCTCTACTGCAAGTCCAGGGAGAGAGGTGGACCCCTGGGTAGCTTGCTGGGGTCTGAAGCCCATAGGTGGAGGTCCAGGGGGCACAATGGGGCCTCTACTGCAAGTCTAGGGAAAGAGGTGGACCCCTGGGTAGCTTGCTGGGGTCAGAGGCCTCTAGGTAGAGGGCCAGGGGGCACCCTGGGGCCTCTACTGCAAGTCTAGGGAGAGAGGTGGACCCCTGGGTAGCTTGCTGGGGTCTGAAGCCCATAGGTGGAGTTCCAGGGGGCACCCTGGGGCCTCTACTGCAAGTCTAGGGAGAGAGGTGGACCCATGGGTAGCTAGCTGGGGTAAGAGGCCCCTAAGTGGAGGGCCAGGGGGCATCCTGGGGCCTCTACTGCAAGTCCAGGGAGAAAGGTGGACCCCTGGGTAGCTTGCTAGGGTCAGAGGCCCCTAGGTGGAGGTCAAGGGGGCACCCTGGGGCCTTTACTGCAATCCCAGGGAGAGTTGTGCACCCTTGTGTAGTTTGCTGGGGTCAGAGGCCCCTTGGTGTAAGGTCAGGGGGCACCCTGGGGCCTATTCTGCTAGTCCAGGGAGAGAGGTGGACCTCTGGGTAGCTTGCTGGGGTCAGAGGCCCCTAGGTGGAGGGCCAGGGGGCACCCTGGGGCCTATCCTAAAAGTCCAGGGAGAGAGGTGGACCCCTGGGTAGCTTGCTGGGGTACGAGGCCCCTAGGTGGAGGGCCAGGGGGCACCCTGGGGCCTCTACTGCAAGTCCAGGGAAAGAGGTGGACCCCTGGTAGCTTGCTGGGGTCAGAGGCCTCTAGGTGGAGGGCCAGGGGGCACCCTGGGGCCTCTACTGCAAGTCCAGGGAGAGAGGTGGACCCCTGGGTAGCTTGCTGGGGTCTGAAGCCCATAGGTGGAGGGCCAGGGGGTACCACGGGGCCTATACTTCAAGTCCAGGGAGAGAGGTGGACCCTTGGGTAGCTTCCTAAGGTTAGAGGCCCCTAGGTGGAGGGCCAGAGGGCACCCTGGGGACTATCGTGCAAGTCCAGGGAGAGAGGTGGACCCCTGGGTAGCTTGCTGGGGTACAAGGCCTCTAGGTGGAGGGCCAGGGGGCACCCTGGGGCCTCTACTGCAAGGCCAGGGAGAGAGGTGGACCCCTTGGTAGCTTGCTTGGATCAGAGACCCCTAGGTGGAGGGCCAGGGGGCACCTTGGGGCCTCTACTTCAAGTCCAGGGAGAGAGGTGGACCCTTGGGTAGCTTCCTAAGGTTAGAGGCCCCCTAGGTGGAGGGCCAGAGGGCACCCAGGGGACTATCGTGCAAGTCCAGGGAGAGAGGTGGACCCCTGGGTAGCTTGCTGGGGTACAAGGCCTCTAGGTGGAGGGCCAGGGGGCACCCTGGGGCCTCTACTGCAAGGCCAGGGAGAGAGGTGGACCCCTTGGTAGCTTGCTTGGGTCAGAGACCCCTAGGTGGAGGGCCAGGGGGCACCTTGGGGCCTCTACTGCAAGACTAGGGAGAGAGGTGGACCCATGGGTAGCTAGCTGGGGTAAGAGGCCCCTAAGTGGAGGTCAAGGGGGCACCCTGGGGCCTCTACTGCAAGTCCAGGGAGAGAGGTGGACCCCTGGGTAGTTTGCTGGGGTCAGAGGCCCCTAGGCGGAGGGACAGGGGGCTTCCTGAGGCCTCTACTGCAAGTCCAGGGAGAGATTTGGACCCCTGGGTAGCTTGCTGGGGTCAGAGGCCTCTAGGTGGAAGGCCAAGGGGCACCCTGGGGCCTATACTGCAAGTCCAGGGAGAGAGGTGGACCCATGGGTAGCTTCCTGGGGTCAGAGGCCCCTAGGTGGAGGGCCAGGGGGCACCTTGGGGCCTATCCTGCAAGTCCAGGGAGAGAGGTGGACCCCTGGGTAGCTTGCTGGGGTACGAGGCCCCTAGGTGGAGGGCCAGGGGGCACCCTGGGGCCTCTACTGCAAGTCCAGGGAGAGAGGTGGACCCCTGGGTAGTTTGCTGGGGTCAGAGGCCCCTAGGCGGAGGGACAGGGGGCTTCCTGGGGGCTCTAATGCAAGTCCAGGGAGAAAGGTGGACCCCTTGGTAGCTTGCTTGGGTCAGAGGCCTCTAGGTGGAGGTCAAGGGGGCACCCTGGGGCCTCTACTGCAATCCCAGGGAGAGTTGTGGACCCTTGTGTAGCTTGCTGGGGTCAGAGGCCCCTTGGTGGAGGGTCAGGGGGCACCCTGGGGCCTATTCTGCAAGTCCAGGGAGAGAGGTGGACCTCTGGGTAGCTTGCTGGGGTCAGAGGCCCCTAGGTGGAGGGCCAGGGGGCACCCTGGGGCCTATCTTGCAAGTCCAGGGAGTAAGGTAGACCCCTGGGTAGCTTGCTGGGGTACGAGGCCCCTAGGTGGAGGGCCAGGGGGCACCCTGGGGCCTCTACTGCAAGTCCAGGGAGAGTTGTGGACCCTTGTGTAGCTTGCTGGGGTCAGAGGCCCCTTGGTGGAGGGTCAGGGGGCACCCTGGGGCCTATTCTGCAAGTCCACGGAGAGAGGTGGACCTCTGGGTAGCTTGCTGGGGTCAGAGGCCCCTAGGTGGAGGGCCAGGGGGCACCCTGGGGCCTATCCTGCAAGTCCAGGGAGAGAGGTGGACCCCTGGGTAGCTTGCTGGGGTACGAGGCCCCTAGGTGGAGGGCCAGGGGGTACCCTGGGGCCTCTACTGCAAGTCCAGGGAGAGAGGTGGACCCCTGGGTAGCTTGCTGGGGTCAGAGGCCCCTAGGTGGAGGTCAAGGGGGCACCCTGGGGCCTTTACTGCAATCCCAGGGAGAGTTGTGGACCCTTGTGTAGCTTGCTGGGGTCAGAGGCCCCTTGGTGGAGGGTAGGGGGGCACCCTGGGGCCTAATCTGCAAGTCCACGGAGAGAGGTGGACCTCTGGGTAGCTTGCTGGGGTCAGAGGCCCCTAGGTGGAGGGCCAGGGGGCACCCTGGGGCCTATCCTGCAAGTCCAGGGAGAGAGGTGGACCCCTGGGTAGCTTGCTGGGGTACGAGGCCCCTAGGTGGAGGGCCAGGGGGCACCCTGGGGCCTCTACTGCAAGTCCAGGGAGAGAGGTGGACCCCTGGGTAGCTTGCTGGGGTCAGAGGCCCCTAGGTGGAGGGCTAGGGGGCACCCTGGGGCCTCTACTGCAAGTCCAGGGAAAGAGGTGGACCCCTGGGTAGCTTGCTGGGGTCAGAGGCCTTTAGGTGGAAGGCCAGGGGGCACCCTGGGGCCTCTACTCCAAATCCAGAGAGAGAGGTGGACCCCTGGGTAGCTTGCTGGGGTCTGAAGCCCATAGGTGGAGGGCCAGGGGGTACCCTGGGGCCTATACTTCAAGTCCAGGGAGAGAGGTGGACCCTTGGGTAGCTTCCTAAGGTTAGAGGCCCCTAGGTGGAGGGCCAGAGCTCACCCTGGGGACTATCGTGCAAGTCCAGGGAGAGAGGTGGACCCCTGGGTAGCTTGCTGGGGTACAAGGCCTCTACGTGGAGGGCCAGGGGGCACCCTGGGGCCTATCTTGCAAGTCCAGGGAGTAAGGTGGACCCCTGAGTAGCTTGCTGGGGTACGAGGCCCCTAGGTGGAGGGCCAGGGGGCACCCTGGGGCCTCTACTGCAAGTCCAGGGAGAGAGGTGGACCCCTGGGTAGCTTGCTGGGGTCTGAAGCCCATAGGTGGAGGGCCAGGGGGCACCCTGGGGCCTCTACTGCAAGACTAGGGAGAGAGGTGGACCCATGGTTAGCTATCTGGGGTAAGAGGTCCCTGAGTGGGGGGCCAGGGGGCACCCTGGGGCCTCTATTGCAAGTCCAGGGAGAGAGGTGGACCCCTGGGTAGTTTGCTGGGGTCAGAGGCCCCTAGGCGGAGGGACAGGGGGCTTCCTGGGGCCTCTACTGCAAGTCCAGGGAGAAAGGTGTACCCCTGGGTAGCTTGCTAGGGTCAGAGGCCCCTAGGTGGAGGTCAAGGGGGCACCCTGGGGCCTTTACTGCAATCCCAGGGAGAGTTGTGGACCCTTGTGTAGCTTGCTGGGGTCAGAGGCCCCTTGGTGGAGGGTCAGGGGGCACCCTGGGGCCTATTCTGCAAGTCCACGGAGAGAGGTGGACCTCTGGGTAGCTTGCTGGGGTCAGAGGCCCCTAGGATGAGGGCCAGGGGGCACCCTGGGGCCTATCCTGCAAGTCCAGGGAGAGAGGTGGACCCCTGGGTAGCTTGCTGGGTTACGAGGCCCCTAGGTGGAGGGCCAGGGGGCACCCTGGGGCCTCTACTGCAAGTCCAGTGAGAGAGGTGGACCCCTGGGTAGCTTGCTGGGATCAGAGGCCCCTAGGTGGAGGGCCAGGGGGCACCCTGGGGCCTCTACTGCAAGTCCAGGGAAAGAGGTGGACCCCTGGGTAGCTTGCTGGGGTCAGAGGCCTTTAGGTGGAGGGCCAGGGGGCACCCTGGGGCCTTTACTGCAATCCCAGGGAGAGTTGTGGACCCTTGTGTAGCTTGCTGGGGTCAGAGGCCCCTTGGTGGAGGGTCAGGGGGCACCCTGGGGCCTATTCTGCAAGTCCAGGGAGAGAGGTGGACCTCTGGGTAGCTTGCTGGGGTCAGAGGCCCCTAGGTGGAGGGCCAGGGGGCACCCTGGGGCCTATCCTGCAAGTCCAGGGAGAGAGGTGGACCCTTGGGTAGCTTGCTGGGGTACGAGGCCCATAGGTGGAGGGCCAGGGGGCACCCTGGGGCCTCTACTGCAAGTCCAGGGAGAGAGGTGGACCCCTGGGTAGCTTGCTGGGGTGAGAGGCCCCTAGGTGGAGGGCCAGGGGGCACCCTGGGGCCTTTACTGCAATCCCAGGGAGAGTTGTGGACCCTTGTGTAGCTTGCTGGGGTCAGAGGCCCCTTGGTGGAGGGTCAGGGGGCACCCTGGGGCCTATTCTGCATGTCCACGGAGAGAGGTGGACCTCTGGGTAGCTTGCTGGGGTCAGAGGCCCCTAGGTGGAGGGCCAGGGGGCACCCTGGGGCCTATCCTGCAAGTCCAGGGAGAGATGTGGACCCCTGGGTAGCTTGCTGGGGTACGAGGCCCCTAGGTGGAGGGCCAGGGGGCACCCTGGGGCCTCTACTGCAAGTCCAGGGAGAGAGGTGGACCCCTGGGTAGCTTGCTGGGGTCAGAGGCCCCTAGGTGGAGGGCCAGGGGGCACCCTGGGGCCTCTACTGCAAGTCCAGGAAAAGAGGTGGACCCATGGGTAGCTTGCTGGGGTCAGAGGCCTTTAGGTGGAGTTCCAGGGGGCACCCTGGGGCCTTTACTGCAATCCCAGGGAGAGTTGTGGACCCTTGTGTAGCTTGCTGGGGTCAGAGGCCCCTTGGTGGAGGGTCAGGGGGCACCCTGGGGCCTATTCTGCAAGTCCAGGGAGAGAGGTGGACCTCTGGGTAGCTTGCTGGGGTCAGAGGCCCCTAGGTGGAGGGCCAGGGGGCACCCTGGGGCCTATCCTGCAAGTCCAGGGAGAGAGGTGGACCCCTGGGTAGCTTGCTGGGGTACGAGGCCCATAGGTGGAGGGCCAGGGGGCACCCTGGGGCCTCTACTGCAAGTCCAGGGAGAGAGGTGGACCCCTGGGTAGCTTGCTGGGGTGAGAGGCCCCTAGGTGGAGTGCCAGGGGCCTCCCTGGGGCCTCTACTGCAAGTCCAGGGAAAGAGGTGGACCCCTGGGTAGCTTCCTGGGGTCAGAGGCCCCTAGGTGGAGGGCCAGGGGGCACGCTGGGGCCTCTACTGCAAGTCTAGGGAGAGAGGTGGACCCATGGGTAGCTAGCTGGGGTAAGAGGCCCCCAAGTGGAGGGCCAGGGGGCACCCTGGGGCCTCTACTGCAAGTCCAGGGAGAGAGGTGGACCCCTGGGTAGCTTGCTGGGGTCTGAAGCCCATAGGTGGAGGGCCAGGGGGTACCCTGGGGCCTATACTTCAAGTCCAGGGAGAGAGGTGGACCCTTGGGTAGCTTCCTAAGGTTAGAGGCCCCTAGGTGGAGGGCCAGAGGGCACCCTGGGGACTATCGTGCAAGTCCAGGGAGAAAGGTGGACCCCTGGGTAGCTTGCTGGGGTACAAGGCCTCTAGGTGGAGGGCCAGGGTGCACCCTGGGGCCTATCTTGCAAGTCCAGGGAGTAAGGTGGACCCCTGAGTAGCTTGCTGGGGTACAAGGCCCCTAGGTGGAGGGTCAGGGGGCACCCTGGGGCCTCTACTGCAAGTCCAGGGAGAGAGGTGGACCCCTGGGTAGCTTGCTGGGGTCTGAAGCCCATAGGTGGAGTTCCAGGGGGCACGCTGGGGCCTCGACTGCAAGTCTAGGGAGAGAGGTGGACCCATGGGTAGCTAGCTGGGGTAAGAGGCCCCTAAGTGGAGGGCCAGGGGGCATCCTGGGGCCTCTACTGCAAGTCCAGGGAGAAAGGTGGACCCCTGGGTAGCTTGCTAGGGTTAGAGGCCCCTAGGTGGAGGTCAAGGGGGCACCCTGGGGCCTTTACTGCAATCCCAGGGAGAGTTGTGGACCCTTGTGTAGTTTGCTGGGGTCAGAGGCCCCTTGGTGGAGGGCCAGGGGGCACCCTGGGGCCTATCCTAAAAGTCCAGGGAGAGAGGTGGACCCCTGGGTAGCTTGCTGGGGTACGAGGCCCCTAGGTGGAGGGCCAGGGGGCACCCTGGGGCCTCTACTGCAAGTCCAGGGAGAGAGGTGGACCCCTGGGTAGCTTGCTGGGGTCAGAGGCCCCTAGGTGGAGGGCCAGGGGGCACCCTGGGGCCTCTACTGCAAGTCCAGGGAGAGAGGTGGACCCCTGGGTAGCTTGCTGGGGTCTGAAGCCCATAGGTGGAGGGCCAGGGGGCTTCCTGGGGGCTCTACTGCAAGTCCAGGGAGAAAGGTGGACCCCTTGGTAGCTTGCTTGGGTCAGAGGCCTCTAATGGAGGTCAAGGGGGCACCCTGGGGCCTCTACTGCAATTCCAGGGAGAGTTGTGGACCCTTGTGTAGTTTGCTGGGGTCAGAGGCCCCTTGGTGGAGGGTCAGGGGGCACCCTGGGGCCTATTCTGCAAGTTCAGGGAGAGAGGTGGACCTCTGGGTAGCTTGCTGGGGTCAGAGGCCCCTAGGTGGAGGGCCAGGGGGCACCCTGGGGCCTATCTTAAAAGTCCAGGGAGAGAGGTTGACCCCTGGGTAGCTTGCTGGGGTACGAGGCCCCTAGGTGGAGGGCCAGGGGGCACCCTGGGGCCTCTACTGCAAGTCCAGGGAGAGAGGTGGACCCCTGGGTAGCTTGCTGGGGTCAGAGGCCCCTAGGTGGAGGGCCAGGGGGCACCCTGGGGCCTCTACTGCAAGTCCAGGGAGAGAGGTGGACCCCTGGGTAGCTTGCTGGGGTCTGAAGCCCATAGGTGGAGGGCCAGGGGGTACCCTGGGGCCTATACTTCAAGTCCAGGGAGAGAGGTGGACCCTTGGGTAGCTTCCTAAGGTTAGAGGCCCCTAGGTGGAGGGCCAGAGGGCACCCTGGGGACTATCGTGCAAGTCCAGGGAGAAAGGTGGACCCCTGGGTAGCTTGCTGGGGTACAAGGCCTCTAGGTGGAGGGCCAGGGGGCACCCTGGGGCCTATCTTGCAAGTCCAGGGAGTAAGGTGGACCCCTGAGTAGCTTGCTGGGGTACAAGGCCCCTAGGTGGAGGGTCAGGGGGCACCCTGGGGCCTCTACTGCAAGTCCAGGGAGAGAGGTGGACCCCTGGGTAGCTTGCTGGGGTCTGAAGCCCATAGGTGGAGTTCCAGGGGGCACGCTGGGGCCTCGACTGCAAGTCTAGGGAGAGAGGTGGACCCATGGGTAGCTAGCTGGGGTAAGAGGCCCCTAAGTGGAGGGCCAGGGGGCATCCTGGGGCCTCTACTGCAAGTCCAGGGAGAAAGGTGGACCCCTGGGTAGCTTGCTAGGGTCAGAGGCCCCTAGGTGGAGGTCAAGGGGGCACCCTGGGGCCTTTACTGCATTCCCAGGGAGAGTTGTTGTCCCTTGTGTAGTTTGCTAGGGTCAGAGGCCCCTTGGTGGAGGGCCAGGGGGCACCCTGGGGCCTATCCTAAAAGTCCAGGGAGAGAGGTGGACCCCTGGGTAGCTTGCTGGGGTACGAGGCCCCTAGGTGGAGGGCCAGGGGGCACCCTGGGGCCTCTACTGCAAGTCCAGGGAGAGAGGTGGACCCCTGGGTAGCTTGCTGGGGTCAGAGGCCCCTAGGTGGAGGGCCAGGGGGCACCCTGGGGCCTCTACTGCAAGTCCAGGGAGAGAGGTGGACCCCTGGGTAGCTTGCTGGGGTCTTTAGCCCATAGGTGGAGGGCCAGGGGGCTTCCTGGGGGCTCTACTGCAAGTCCAGGGAAAAAGGTGGACCCCTTGGTAGCTTGCTTGGGTCAGAGGCCTCTAGGTGGAGGTCAAGGGGGCACCCATGGGGCCTCTACTGCAATCCCAGGGAGAGTTGTGGACCCTTGTGTAGTTTGCTGGGGTCAGAGGCCCCTTGGTGGAGGGTCAGGGGGCACCCTGGGTCCTATTCTGCAAGTTCAGGGAGAGAGGTGGACCTCTGGGTAGCTTGCTGGGGTCAGAGGCCCCTAGGTGGAGGGCCAGGGGGCACCCTGGGGCCTATCTTAAAAGTCCAGGGAGAGAGGTGGACCCCTGGGTAGCTTGCTGGGGTACGAGGCCCCTAGGTGGAGGGCCAGGGGGCACCCTGGGGCCTCTACTGCAAGTCCAGGGAGAGAGGTGGACCCCTGGGTAGCTTGCTGGGGTCAGAGGCCCCTAGGTGGAGGGCCAGGGGGCACCCTGGGGCCTCTACTGCAAGTCCAGGGAAAGAGGTGGACCCCTAGGTAGCTTGCTGGGGTCAGAGGCCTCTAGGTGGAGGGACAGGGGGCACCCTGGGGCCTCTACTGCAAGTCCAGGGAGAGAGGTGGACCCCTGGGTAGCTTGCTGGGGTCTGAAGCCCATAGGTGGAGGGCCAGGGGGTACCCCGGGGCCTATACTTCAAGTCCAGGGAGAGAGGTGGACCCTTGGGTAGCTTCCTAAGGTTAGAGGCCCCTAGGTGGAGGGCCAGAGGGCACCCTGGGGACTATCGTGCAAGTCCAGGGAGAGAGGTGGACCCCTGGGTAGCTTGCTGGGGTACAAGGCCTCTAGATGGAGGGCCAGGGGGCACCCTGGTTCCTCTACTGCAAGGCCAGGGAGAGAGGTGGACCCCTTGGTAGCTTGCTTGGGTCAGAGACCCCTAGGTGGAGGGCCATGGGGCACCTTGGGGCCTCTACTTCAAGTCCAGGGAGAGAGGTGGACCCTTGGGTAGCTTCCCAAGGTTAGAGGCCCCTAAGTGGAGGGCCAGAGGGCACCCAGGGGACTATCGTGCAAGTCCAGGGAGAGAGGTGGACCCCTGGGTAGCTTGCTAGGGTACAAGGCCTCTAGGTGGAGGGCCAGGGGGCACCCTGGGGCCTCTACTGCAAGGCCAGGGAGAGAGGTGGACCCCTTGGTAGCTTGCTTGGGTCAGAGACCCCTAGGTGGAGGGCCAGGGGGCACCTTGGGGCCTCTACTGCAAGTCTAGGGAGAGAGGTGGACCCATGGGTAGCTAGCTGGGGTAAGAGGCCCCTAAGTGGAGGGCAAGGGGGCACCCTGGGGCCTCTACTGCAAGTCCAGGGAGAGAGGTGGAACCCTGGGTAGTTTGCTGGGGTCAGAGGCCCCTAGGCGGAGGGACAGGGGGCTTCCTGGGGCCTCTACTGCAAGTCCAGGGAGAGAGGTGGACCCCTGGGTAGCTTGCTGGGGTCAGAGGCCTCTAGGTGGAGGGCCAAGGGGCACCCTGGGGCCTATACTGCAAGTCCAGGGAGAGAGGTGGACCCCTGGGTAGCTTGCTAGGGTCAGAGGCCCCTAGGTGGAGGTCAAGGGGGCACCCTGGGGCCTTTACTGCAATCCCAGGGAGAGTTGTGGACCCTTGTGTAGTTTGCTGGGGTCAGAGGCCCCTTGGTGGAGGGTCAGGGGGCACCCTGGGGCCTATTCTGCTAGTCCAGGGAGAGAGGTGGACCTCTGGGTAGCTTGCTGGGGTCAGAGGCCCCTAGGTGGAGGGCCAGGGGGCACCCTGGGGCCTATCCTAAAAGTCCAGGGAGAGAGGTGGACCCCTGGGTAGCTTGCTGGGGTACGAGGCCCCTAGGTGGAGGGCCAGGGGGCACCCTGGGGCCTCTACTGCAAGTCCAGGGAGAGAGGTGGACCCCTGGGTAGCTTGCTGGGGTCAGAGGCCCCTAGGTGGAGGGCCAGGGGGCACCCTGGGGCCTCTACTGCAAGTCCAGGGAAAGAGGTGGACCCCTAGGTAGCTTGCTGGGGTCAGAGGCCTCTAGGTGGAGGGCCAGGGGGCACCCTGGGGCCTCTACTGCAAGTCCAGGGAGAGAGGTGGACCCCTGGGTAGCTTGCTGGGGTCTGAAGCCCATAGGTGGAGAGCCAGGGGGTACCACGGGGCCTATACTTCAAGTCCAGGGAGAGAGGTGGACCCTTGGGTAGCTTCCTAAGGTTAGAGGCCCCTAGGTGGAGCGCCAGAGGGCACCCTGGGGACTATCGTGCAAGTCCAGGGAGAGAGGTGGACCCCTGGGTAGCTTGCTGGGGTACAAGGCCTCTAGGTGGAGGGCCAGGGGGCACCCTGGGGCCTCTACTGCAAGGCCAGGGAGAGAGGTGGACCCCTTGGTAGCTTGCTTGGGTCAGAGACCCCTAGGTGGAGGGCCAGGGGGCACCTTGGGGCCTCTACTTCAAGTCCAGGGAGAGAGGTGGACCCTTGGGTAGCTTCCTAAGGTTAGAGGCCGCTAGGTGGAGGGCCAGAGGGCACCCAGGGGACTATCGTGCAAGTCCAGGGAGAGAGGTGGACCCCTGGGTAGCTTGCTGGGGTACAAGGCCTCTAGGTGGAGGGCCAGGGGGCACCCTGGGGCCTCTACTGCAAGGCCAGGGAGAGAGGTGGACCCCTTGGTAGCTTGCTTGGGTCAGAGACCCCTAGGTGGAGGGCCAGGGGGCACCTTGGGGCCTCTACTGCAAGTCTAGGGAGAGAGGTGGACCCATGGGTAGCTAGCTGGGGTAAGAGGCCCCTAAGTGGAGGTCAAGGGGGCACCCTGGGGCCTCTACTGCAAGTCCAGGGAGAGAGGTGGACCCCTGGGTAGTTTGCTGGGGTCAGAGGCCCCTAGGCAGAGGGACAGGGGGCTTCCTGGGGCCTCTACTGCAAGTCCAGGGAGAGATTTGGACCCCTGGGTAGCTTGCTGGGGTCAGAGGCCTCTAGGTGGAAGGCCAAGGGGCACCCTGGGGCCTATACTGCAAGTCCAGGGAGAGAGGTGGACCCCTGGGTAGCTTGCTGGGGTCAGAGGCCCCTAGGTGGAGGGCCAGGGGGCACCTTGGGGCCTATCCTGCAAGTCCAGGGAGAGAGGTGGACCCCTGGGTAGCTTGCTGGGGTACGAGGCCCCTAGGTGGAGGGCCAGGGGGCACCCTGGGGCCTCTACTGCAAGTCCAAGGAGAGAGGTGGACCCCTGGGTAGTTTGCTGGGGTCAGAGGCCCCTAGACGGAGGGACAGGGGGCTTCCTGGGGGCTCTACTGCAAGTCCAGGGAGAAAGGTGGACCCCTTGGTAGCTTGCTTGGGTCAGAGGCCTCTAGGTGGAGGTCAAGGGGGCACCCTGGGGCCTCTACTGCAATTCCAGGGAGAGTTGTGGACCCTTGTGTAGCTTGCTGGGGTCAGAGGCCCCTTGGTGGAGGGTCAGGGGGCACCCTGGGGCCTATTCTGCAAGTCCAGGGAGAGAGGTGGACCTCTGGGTAGCTTGCTGGGGTCAGAGGCCCCTAGGTGGAGGGCCAGGGGGCACCCTGGGGCCTATCTTGCAAGTCGAGGGAGTAAGGTAGACCCCTGGATAGCTTGCTGGGGTACGAGGCCCCTAGGTGGAGGGCCAGGGGGCACCCTGGGGCCTCTACTGCAAGTCCAGGGAGAGTTGTGGACCCTTGTGTAGCTTGCTGGGGTCAGAGGCCCCTTGGTGGAGGGTCAGGGGTTACCCTGGGGCCTATTCTGCAAGTCCACGGAGAGAGGTGGACCTCTGGGTAGCTTGCTGGGGTCAGAGGCCCCTAGGTGGAGGGCCAGGGGGCACCATGGGGCCTATCCTGCAAGTCCGGGGAGAGAGGTGGACCCCTGGGTAGCTTGCTGGGGTACGAGGCCCCTAGGTGGAGGGCCAGGGGGCACCCTGGGGCCTCTACTGCAAGTCCAGGGAGAGAGGTGGACCCCTTGGTAGCTTGCTGGGGTCAGAGGCCCCTAGGTGGAGGGCCAGGGGGCACCCTGGGGCCTCTACTGCAAGTCCAGGGAAAGAGGTGGACCCCTGGGTAGCTTGCTGGGGTCAGAGGCCTTTAGGTGGAGGGCCAGGGGGCACCCTGGGGCCTCTACTGCAAATCCAGGGAGAGAGGTGGACCCCTGGGTAGCTTGCTGGGGTCTGAAGCCCATAGGTGGAGGGCCAGGGGGTACCCTGGGGCCTATACTTCAAGTCCAGGGAGAGAGGTGGACCCTTGGGTACTTCCTAAGGTTAGAGGCCCCTAGGTGGAGGGCCAGAGGGCACCCTGGGGACTATCGTGCAAGTCCAGGGAGAGAGGTGGACCCCTGGGTAGCTTGCTGGGGTACAAGGCCTCTACGTGGAGGACCAGGGGGCACCCTGGGGCCTATCTTGCAAGTCCAGGGAGTAAGGTGGACCCCTGAGTAGCTTGCTGGGGTACGAGGCCCCTAGGTGGAGGGCCAGGGGGCACCCTGGGGCCTCTACTGCAAGTCCAGGGAGAGAGGTGGACCCCTGGGTAGCTTGCTGGGGTCTGAAGCCCATAGGTGGAGGGCCAGGGGGCACCCTGGGGCCTCTACTGCAAGACTAGGGAGAGAGGTGGACCCATGGGTAGCTATCTGGGGTAAGAGGCCCCTGAGTGGAGGGCCAGGGTTCACCCTGGGGCCTCTATTGCAAGTCCAGGGAGAGAGGTGGACCCCTGGGTAGTTTGCTGGGGTCAGAGGCCCCTAGGCGGAGGGACAGGGGGCTTCCTGGGGCATCTACTGCAAGTCCAGGGAGAAAGGTGTACCCCTGGGTAGATTGCTAGGGTCAGAGGCCCCTAGGTGGAGGTCAAGGGGGCACCCTGGGGCCTTTACTGCAATCCCAGGGAGAGTTGTGGACCCTTGTGTAGCTTGCTGGGGTCAGATGCCCCTTGGTGGAGGGTCAGGGGGCACCCTGGGGCCTATTTTGCAAGTCCACGGAGAGAGGTGGACCTCTGGGTAGCTTGCTGGGGTCAGAAGCCCTAGGTGGAGGGCCAGGGGGCACCCTGGGGCCTATCCTGCAAGTCCAGGGAGAGAGGTGGACCCCTGGGTAGCTTGCTGGGGTACGAGGCCCCTAGGTGGAGGGCCAGGGGGCACCCTGGGGCCTCTACTGCAAGTCCAGGGAGAGAGGTGGACCCCTTGGTAGCTTGCTGGGGTCAGAGGCCCCTAGGTGGAGGGCCAGGGGGCACCCTGGGGCCTCTACTGCAAGTCCAGGGAAAGAGGTGGACCCCTGGGTAGCTTGCTGGGGTCAGAGGCCTTTAGGTGGAGGGCCAGGGGGCACCCTGGGGCCTCTACTGCAAATCCAGGGAGAGAGGTGGACCCCTGGGTAGCTTGCTGGGGTCTGAAGCCCATAGGTGGAGGGCAAGGGGGTACCCTGGGGCCTATACTTCAAGTCCAGTG
This sequence comes from Danio rerio, assembly GCF_049306965.1. Classification (NCBI taxonomy): domain Eukaryota; kingdom Metazoa; phylum Chordata; class Actinopteri; order Cypriniformes; family Danionidae; genus Danio; species Danio rerio. The sequence goes on along the minus strand of NC_133180.1, from coordinate 51,108,090 downwards.
AGAGAGGTGGACCCTTGGGTAGCTTCCTAAGGTTAGAGGCCCCTAGGTGGAGGGCCAGAGGGCACCCTGGGGACTATCGTGCAAGTCCAGGGAGAGAGTTGGACCCCTGGGTAGCTTGCTGGGGCACAAGGCCTCTAGGTGGAGGGCCAGGGGGCACCCTGGGGCCTATCTTGCAAGTCCAGGGAGTAAGGTGGACCCCTGAGTAGCTTGCTTGGGTACGAGGCCCCTAGGTGGAGGGCCAGGGGGCACCCTGGGGCCTCTACTGCAAGTCCAGGGAGAGAGGTGGACCCCTGGGTAGCTTGCTGGGGTCTGAAGCCCATAGGTGGAGGGCCAGGGGGCACCCTGGGGCCTCTACTGCAAGTCTAGGGAGAGAGGTGGACCCATGGGTAGCTAGCTGGGGTAAGAGGACCCTGAGTGGAGGGCCAGGGGGCACCCTGGGGCCTCTACTGCAAGTCCAGGGAGAGAGGTGGACCCCTGGGTAGTTTGCTGGGGTCAGAGGCCCCTAGGCGGAGGGACAGGGGGCTTCCTGGGGATCTCTACTGCAAGTCCAGGGAGAAAGGTGGACCCCTGGGTAGCTTGCTAGGGTCAGAGGCCCCTAGGTGGAGGTCAAGGGGGCACCCTGGGGCCTTTACTGCAATCCCAGGGAGAGTTGTGGACCCTTGTGTAGCTTGCTGGGGTCAGAGGCCCCTTGGTGGAGGGTCAGGGGGCACCCTGGGCCCTATTTTGCAAGTCCAGGGAGAGAGGTGGACCTCTGGGTAGCTTGCTGGGGTCAGAGGCCCCTAGGTGGAGGGCCAGGGGGCACCCTGGGGCCTATCCTGCAAGTCCAGGGAGAGAGGTGGACCCCTGGGTAGCTTGCTGGGGTCTGAAGCCCATAGGTGGAGAGCCAGGGGGTACCACGGGGCCTATACTTCAAGTCCAGGGAGAGAGGTGGACCCTTGGGTAGCTTCCTAAGGTTAGAAGCCCCTAGGTGGAGCGCCAGAGGGCACCCTGGGGACTATCGTGCAAGTCCAGGGAGAGAGGTGGACCCCTGGGTAGCTTGCTGGGGTACAAGGCCTCTAGGTGGAGGGCCAGGGGGCACCCTGGGGCCTCTACTGCAAGGCCAGGGAGAGAGGTGGACCCCTTGGTAGCTTGCTTGGGTCAGAGACCCCTAGGTGGAGGGCCAGGGGGCACCTTGGGGCCTCTACTTCAAGTCCAGGGAGAGAGGTGGACCCTTGGGTAGCTTCCTAAGGTTAGAGGCCCCTAGGTGGAGGGCCAGAGGGCACCCAGGGGACTATCGTGCAAGTCCAGGGAGAGAGGTGGACCCCTGGGTAGCTTGCTGGGGTACAAGGCCTCTAGGTGGAGGGCCAGGGGGCACCCTGGGGCCTCTACTGCAAGGCCAGGGAGAGAGGTGGACCCCTTGGTAGCTTGCTTGGGTCAGAGACCCTTAGGTGGAGGGCCAGGGGGCACCTTGGGGCCTCTACTGCAAGTCTAGGGAGAGAGGTGGACCCATGGGTAGCTAGCTGGGGTAAGAGGCCCCTAAGTGGAGGGCAAGGGGGCACCCTGGGGCCTCTACTGCAAGTCCAGGGAGAGAGGTGGACCCCTGGGTAGTTTGCTGGGGTCAGAGGCCCCTAGGCGGAGGGACAGGGGGCTTCCTGGGGCCTCTACTGCAAGTCCAGGGAGAGAGGTGGACCCCTGGGTAGCTTGCTGGGGTCAGAGGCCTCTAGGTGGAGGGCCAAGGGGCACCCTGGGGCCTATACTGCAAGTCCAGGGAGAGAGGTGGACCCCTTGGTAGCTTGCTTGGGTCAGAGACCCCTAGGTGGAGGGCCAGGGGGCACCTTGGGACCTCTACTGCAAGTCTAGGGAGAGAGGTGGACCCATGGGTAGCTAGCTGGGGTAAGAGGCCCCTAAGTGGAGGGCAAGGGGGCACCCTGGGGCCTCTACTGCAAGTCCAGGGAGAGAGGTGGACCCCTGGGTAGTTTGCTGGGGTCAGAGGCCCCTAGGCGGAGGGACAGGGGGCTTCCTGGGGCCTCTACTGCAAGTCCAGGGAGAGAGGTGGACCCCTGGGTAGCTTGCTGGGGTCAGAGGCCTCTAGGTGGAGGGCCAAGGGGCACCCTGGGGCCTATACTGCAAGTCCAGGGAGAGAGGTGGACCCCTGGGTAGCTTGCTGGGGTCTGTAGCCCATAGGTGGAGGGCCAGGGGGCACCCTGGGGCCTATCCTGCAAGTCCAGGGAGAGAGGTGGACCCATGGGTAGCTTGCTGGGGCACGAGGCCCCTAGGTGGAGGGCCAGGGGGCACCCTGGGGCCTCTACTGCAAGTCCAGTGAGAGAGGTGGACCCCTGGGTAGCTTCCTAAGGTCAGAGGCCCCTAGGTGGAGGTCCAGGGGGCACCCTGGGGCCTATCCTGCAAGTCCAGGGAGAGAGGTGGACCACTGGGTAGCTTGCTGGGGTACGAGTCCCCTAGGTGGAGGGCCAGGGGGCAACCTGGGGCCTATCCTGCAAGTCCAGGGAGAGAGGTGGACCCCTGGGTAGCTTGCTGCGGTACGAGGCCCATAGGTGGAGGGCCAGGGGGCACCCTGGGGCCTCTTCTGCAAGTCCAGGGAGAGAGGTGGACCCCTGGGTAGCTTGCTGGGGTGAGAGGCCCCTAGGTGGAGGGCCAGGGGGCACCCTGGGGCCTCTACTGCAAGTCCAGGGAAAGAGGTGGACCCCTGGGTAGCTTGCTGGGGTCAGAGGCCTCTAGGTAGAGGGCCAGGGGGCACCCTGGGGCCTCTACTGCAAGTCTAGGGAGAGAGGTGGACCCATGGGTAGCTAGCTGAGGTAAGAGGCCCCTAAGTGGAGGGCCAGGGGGCACCCTGGGGCCTCTACTGCAAGTCCAGGGAGAGAGGTGGACCCCTGGGTAGCTTGCTGGGGTCTGAAGCCCATAGGTGGAGGGCCAGGGGGTATCCTGGGGCCTATATTTCAAGTCCAGGGAGAGAGGTTTACCCTTGGGTAGCTTCAGAAGGTTAGAGGCCCCTAGGTGGAGGGTCAGAGGGCACCCTGGGGACTATCGTGCAAGTCCAGGGAGAAAGGTGGACCCCTGGATAGCTTGCTGGGGTACAAGGCCTCTAGGTGGAGGGCCAGGGGGCACCCTGGGGCCTATCTTGCAAGTCCAGGGAGTAAGGTGGACCCATGAGTAGCTTGCTGGGGTACAAGGCCCCTAGGTGGAGGGCCAGGGGGCACCCTGGGGCCTCTACTGCAAGTCCAGGGAGAGAGGTGGACCCCTGGGTAGCTTGCTGGTGTCTGAAGCCCAAAGGTGGAGGGCCAGGGGGCACCCTGGGGCCTCTACTGCAAGTCTAGGAAGAGAGGTGGACCCATAGGTAGCTAGCTGGGGTAAGAGGCCCCTAAGTGGAGGGCGAGGGGGCACCCTGGGGCCTCTACTGCAAGTCCAGGGAGAAAGGTGGACCCCTGGGTAGCTTGCTAGGGTCAGAGGCCCCTAGGTGGAGGTCAAGGGGGCACCCTGGGGCCTTTACTGCAATCCCAGGGAGAGTTGTGGACCCTTGTGTAGTTTGCTGGGGTCAGAGGCCCCTTGGTGGAGGGTCAGGGGGCACCCTGGGGCCTATTCTGCAAGTCCAGTGAGAGAGGTGGACCTCTGGGTAGCTTGCTGGGGTCTGAAGCCCATAGGTGGAGGGCCAGGGGGTACCCTGGGGCCTATACTTCAAGTCCAGGGAGAGAGGTGGACCCTTGGGTAGCTTCCTAAGGTTAGAGGCCCCTAGGTGGATGGCCAGAGGGCACCCTGGGGACTATCGTGCAAGTCCAGGGAGAGAGGTGGACCCCTGGGTAGCTTGCTGGGGTACAAGGCCTCTAGGTGGAGGGCCAGGGGGCACCCTGGGGCCTATCTTGCAAGTCCAGGGAGTAAGGTGGACCCCTGAGTAGCTTGCAGGGGTACGAGGCCCATAGGTGGAGGGCCAGGGGGCACCCTGGGGCCTCTACTGCAAGTCCAGGGAGAGAGGTGGACCCCTGGGTAGCTAGCTGGGGTAAGAGGCCCCTGAGTGAAGGGCCAGGGGGCACCCTGGGGCCTCTACTGCAAGTCCAGGGAGAGAGGTGGACCCCTGGGTAGTTTGCTGGGGTCAGAGGCCCCTAGGCGGAGGGACAGGGGGCTTCCTGGGGCCTCTACTGCAAGTCCAGGGAGAAAGGTGGACCCCTGGGTAGCTTGCTAGTGTCAGAGGCCCCTAGGTGGAGGTCAAGGGGGCACCCTGGGGCCTTTACTGCAATCCCAGGGAGAGTTGTGGACCCTTGTGTAGCTTCCTGGGGTCAGAGGCCCCTTGGTGGAGGGTCAGGGTGCACCCTGGGGCCTATTCTGCAAGTCCAGGGAGAGAGGTGGACCTCTGGGTAGCTTGCTGGGGTCAGAGGCCCCTAGGTGGAGGGCCAGGGGGCACCCTGGGGCCTATCCTGCAAGTCCAGGGAGAGAGGTGGACCCCTGGGTAGCTTGCTGGGGTACGAGGCCCATAGGTGGAGGGCCAGGGGGCACCCTGGGGCCTCTACTGCAAGTCCAGGGAGAGAGGTGGACCCCTGGGTAGCTTGCTGGGGTGAGAGGCCCCTAGGTGGAGGGCCAGGGGGCACCCTGGGGCCTCTACTGCAAGTCCAGGGAAAGAGGTGGACCCCTGGGTAGCTTGCTGGGGTCAGCGGCCTCTAGGTAGAGGGCCAGGGGGCACCCTGGGGCCTCTACTGCAAGTCTAGGGAGAGAGGTGGACCCATGGGTAGCTAGCTGGGGTAAGAGGCCCCTAAGTGGAGGGCCAGGGGGCACCCTGGGGCCTCTACTGCAAGTCCAGGGAGAGAGGTGGACCCCTGGGTAGCTTGCTGGGGTCTGAAGCCCATAGGTGGAGGGCCAGGGGGTACCCTGGGGCCTCTACTGCAAGTCCAGGGAGAGAGGTGGACCCTTGTGTAGTTTGCTGGGGTCAGAGGCCCCTTGGTGGAGGGTCAGGGGGCACCCTGGGGCCTATTCTGCAAGTCCAGGGAGAGAGGTGGACCTCTGGGTAGCTTGCTGGGGTCAGAGGCCCCTAGGTGGAGGGCCAGAGGGCACCCTGGGGACTATCGTGCAAGTCCAGGGAGAGAGGTGGACCCCTGGGTAGCTTGCTGGGGTACAAGGCCTCTAGGTGGAGGGCCAGGGGGCACCCTGGGGCCTCTACTGCAAGGCCAGGGAGAGAGGTGGACCCCTTGGTAGCTTGCTTGGGTCAGAGACCCTTAGGTGGAGGGCCAGGGGGCACCTTGGGGCCTCTACTGCAAGTCTAGGGAGAGAGGTGGACCCATGGGTAGCTAGCTGGGGTCAGAGGCCCCTAAGTGGAGGGCAAGGGGGCACCCTGGGGCCTTACTGCAAGTCCAGGGAGAGAGGTGGACCCCTGGGTAGTTTGCTGGGGTCAGAGGCCCCTAGGCGGAGGGACAGGGGGCTTCCTGGGGCCTCTACTGCAAGTCCAGGGAGAGAGGTGGACCCCTGGGTAGCTTGCTTGGGTCAGAGACCCCTAGGTGTAGGGCCAGGGGGCACCTTGGGACCTCTACTGCAAGTCTAGGGAGAGAGGTGGACCCATGGGTAGCTAGCTGGGGTAAGAGGCCCCTAAGTGGAGGGCAAGGGGGCACCCTGGGGCCTCTACTGCAAGTCCAGGGAGAGAGGTGGACCCCTGGGTAGTTTGCTGGGGTCAGAGGCCCCTAGGCGGAGGGACAGGGGGCTTCCTGGGGCCTCTACTGCAAGTCCAGGGAGAGAGGTGGACCCCTGGGTAGCTTGCTGGGGTCAGAGGCCTCTAGGTGGAGGGCCAAGGGGCACCCTGGGGCCTATACTGCAAGTCCAGGGAGAGAGGTGGACCCCTGGGTAGCTTGCTGGGGTCTGTAGCCCATAGGTGGAGGGCCAGGGGGCACCCTGGGGCCTATCCTGCAAGTCCAGGGAGAGAGGTGGACCCATGGGTAGCTTGCTGGGGCACGAGGCCCCTAGGTGGAGGGCCAGGGGGCACCCTGGGGCCTCTACTGCAAGTCCAGTGAGAGAGGTGGACCCCTGGGTAGCTTCCTAAGGTCAGAGGCCCCTAGGTGGAGGGCCAGGGGGCACCCTGGGGCCTATCCTGCAAGTCCAGGGAGAGAGGTGGACCACTGGGTAGCTTGCTGGGGTACGAGTCCCCTAGGTGGAGGGCCAAGGGGCACCCTGGGGCCTATCCTGCAAGTCCAGGGAGAGAGGTGGACCCCTGGGTAGCTTGCTGGGGTACGGGGTCTCTAGGTAGAGGGCCAGGGGGCACCCTGGGGCCTCTACTGCAAGTCTAGGGAGAGAGGTGGACCCATGGGTAGCTATCTGAGGTAAGAGGCCCCTATGTGGAGGGCCAGGGGGCACCCTGGGGCCTCTACTGCAAGTCCAGGGAGAGAGGTGGACCCCTGGGTAGCTTGCTGGGGTCTGAAGCCCATAGGTGGAGGGCCAGGGGGTACCCTGGGGCCTATATTTCAAGTCCAGGGAGAGAGGTTTACCCTTGGGTAGCTTCAGAAGGTTAGAGGCCCCTAGGTGGAGGGCCAGAGGGCACCCTGGGGACTATTGTGCAAGTCCAGGGAGAAAGGTGGACCCCTGGATAGCTTGCTGGGGTACAAGGCCTCTAGGTGGAGGGCCAGGGGGCACTCTGGGGCCTATCTTGCAAGTCCAGGGAGTAAGGTGGACCCCTGAGTAGCTTGCTGGGGTACAAGACCCCTAGGTGGAGGGCCAGGGGGCACCCTGGGGCCTCTACTGCAAGTCCAGGGAGAGAGGTGGACCCCTGGGTAGCTTGCTGGGGTCTGAAGCCCAAAGGTGGAGGGCCAGGGGGCACCCTGGGGCCTCTACTGCAAGTCTAGGAAGAGAGGTGGACCCATAGGTAGCTAGCTGGGGTAAGAGGCCCCTAAGTGGAGGGCGAGGGGGCACCCTGGGGCCTCTACTGCAAGTCCAGGGAGAAAGGTGGACCCCTGGGTAGCTTGCTAGGGTCAGAGGCCCCTAGGTGGAGGTCAAGGGGGCACCCTGGGGCCTTTACTGCAATCCCAGGGAGAGTTGTGGACCCTTGTGTAGTTTGCTGGGGTCAGAGGCCCCTTGGTGGAGGGTCAGGGGGCACCCTGGGGCCTATTCTGCAAGTCCAGGGAGAGAGGTGGACCTCTGGGTAGCTTGCTGGGGTCAGAGGCCCCTAGGTGGAGGGCCAGAGGGCACCCTGGGGACTATCGTGCAAGTCCAGGGAGAGAGGTGGACCCCTGGGTAGCTTGCTGGGGTACAAGGCCTCTAGGTGGAGGGCCAGGGGGCACCCTGGGGCCTCTACTGCAAGGCCAGGGAGAGAGGTGGACCCCTTGGTAGCTTGCTTGGGTCAGAGACCCCTAGGTGGAGGGCCAGGGGGCACCTTGGGGCCTCTACTTCAAGTCCAGGGAGAGAGGTGGACCCTTGGGTAGCTTCCTAAGGTTAGAGGCCCCTAGGTGGAGGGCCAGAGGGCACCCAGGGGACTATCGTGCAAGTCCAGGGAGAGAGGTGGACCCCTGGGTAGCTTGCTGGGGTACAAGGCCTCTAGGTGGAGGGCCAGGGGGCACCCTGGGGCCTCTACTGCAAGGCCAGGGAGAGAGGTGGACCCCTTGGTAGCTTGCTTGGGTCAGAGACCCTTAGGTGGAGGGCCAGGGGGCACCTTGGGGCCTCTACTGCAAGTCTAGGGAGAGAGGTGGACCCATGGGTAGCTAGCTGGGGTAAGAGGCCCCTAAGTGGAGGGCAAGGGGGCACCCTGGGGCCTCTACTGCAAGTCCAGGGAGAGAGGTGGACCCCTGGGTAGTTTGCTGGGGTCAGAGGCCCCTAGGCGGAGGGACAGGGGGCTTCCTGGGGCCTCTACTGCAAGTCCAGGGAGAGAGGTGGACCCCTGGGTAGCTTGCTGGGGTCAGAGGCCCCTAGGTGGAGGGCCAGAGGGCACCCTGGGGACTATCGTGCAAGTCCAGGGAGAGAGGTGGACCCCTGGGTAGCTTGCTGGGGTACAAGGCCTCTAGGTGGAGGGCCAGGGGGCACCCTGGGGCCTCTACTGCAAGGCCAGGGAGAGAGGTGGACCCCTTGGTAGCTTGCTTGGGTCAGAGACCCCTAGGTGGAGGGCCAGGGGGCACCTTGGGGCCTCTACTTCAAGTCCAGGGAGAGAGGTGGACCCTTGGGTAGCTTCCTAAGGTTAGAGGCCCCTAGGTGGAGGGCCAGAGGGCACCCAGGGGACTATCGTGCAAGTCCAGGGAGAGAGGTGGACCCCTGGGTAGCTTGCTGGGGTACAAGGCCTCTAGGTGGAGGGCCAGGGGGCACCCTGGGGCCTCTACTGCAAGGCCAGGGAGAGAGGTGGACCCCTTGGTAGCTTGCTTGGGTCAGAGACCCTTAGGTGGAGGGCCAGGGGGCACCTTGGGGCCTCTACTGCAAGTCTAGGGAGAGAGGTGGACCCATGGGTAGCTAGCTGGGGTAAGAGGCCCCTAAGTGGAGGGCAAGGGGGCACCCTGGGGCCTCTACTGCAAGTCCAGGGAGAGAGGTGGACCCCTGGGTAGTTTGCTGGGGTCAGAGGCCCCTAGGCGGAGGGACAGGGGGCTTCCTGGGGCCTCTACTGCAAGTCCAGGGAGAGAGGTGGACCCCTGGGTAGCTTGCTGGGGTCAGAGGCCCCTAGGTGGAGGGCCAGAGGGCACCCTGGGGACTATCGTGCAAGTCCAGGGAGAGTTGTGGACCCTTTTGTAGCTTGCTGGGGTCAGAGGCCCCTTGGTGGAGGGTCAGGGGGCACCCTGGGGCCTCTACTGCAAGTCCAGGGAGAGAGGTGGACCCATGGGTAGCTAGCTGGGGTAAGAGGCCCCTAAGTGGAGGGCAAGGGGGCACCCTGGGGCCTCTACTGCAAGTCCAGGGAGAGAGGTGGACCCCTGGGTAGTTTGCTGGGGTCAGAGGCCCCTAGGCGGAGGGACAGGGGGCTTCCTGGGGCCTCTACTGCAAGTCCAGGGAGAGAGGTGGACCCCTGGGTAGCTTGCTGGGGTCAGAGGCCTCTAGGTGGAGGGCCAAGGGGCACCCTGGGGCCTATACTGCAAGTCCAGGGAGAGAGGTGAACCCCTTGGTAGCTTGCTTGGGTCAGAGACCCCTAGGTGGAGGGCCAGAGGGCACCTTGGGGCCTCTACTGCAAGTCTAGGGAGAGAGGTGGACCCATGGGTAGCTAGCTGGGGTAAGAGGCCCCTAAGTGGAGGGCAAGGGGGCACCCTGGGGCCTCTACTGCAAGTCCAGGGAGAGAGGTGGACCCCTGGGTAGTTTGCTGGGGTACGAGTCCCCTAGGTGGACGGCCAGGGGGCACCCTGGGGCCTCTACTGCAAGTCCAGGGAGAGAGGTGGACCCCTGGGTAGCTTCTTGGGGTCAGAGTCCCCTAGGTGGAGGGTCAGGAGGTACCCTGGGGCCTATCCTGCAAGTCCAGGGAGAGAGGTGGACCCCTGGGTAGTTTGCTGGGGTCAGAGGCCCCTAGGCGGAGGGACAGGGGGCTTCCTGGGGCCTCTACTGCAAGTCCAGGGAGAAATGTGGACCCCTGGGTAGCTTGCTAGGGTCAGAGGCCCCTAGGTGGAGGTCAAGGGGGCACCCTGGGGCCTTTACTGCAATCCCAGGGAGAGTTGTGGACCCTTTTGTAGCTTGCTGGGGTCAGAGGCCCCTTGGTGGAGGGTCAGGGGGCACCCTGGGGCCTCTACTGCAAGTCCAGGGAGAGAGGTGGACCCCTGGGTAGCTTCTTGGGGTCAGAGTCCCCTAGGTGGAGGGTCTGGAGGTACCCTGGGGCCTATCCTGCAAGTCCAGGGAGAGAGGTGGACCCCTGGGTAGTTTGCTGGGGTCAGAGGCCCCTAGGCGGAGGGACAGGGGGCTTCCTGGGGCCTCTACTGCAAGTCCAGGGAGAAAGGTGGACCCCTGGGTAGCTTGCTAGGGTCAGAGGCCCCTAGGTGGAGGTCAAGGGGGCACCCTGGGGCCTTTACTGCAATCCCAGGGAGAGTTGTGGACCCTTTTGTAGCTTGCTAGGGTCAGAGGCCCCTAGGTGGAGGGCCAGAGGGCACCCTGGGGACTATCGTGCAAGTCCAGGGAGAGAGGTGGACCCCTGGGTAGGTTGCTGGGGTACAAGGCCTCTAGGTGGAGGGCCAGGGGGCACCCTGGGGCCTCTACTGCAAGGCCAGGGAGAGAGGTGGACCCCTTGGTAGCTTGCTTGGGTGAGAGACCCCTAGGTGGAGGGCCAGGGGGCACCTTGGGGCCTCTACTGCAAGTCTAGGTAGAGAGGTGGACCCATTGGTAGCTAGCTGGGGTAAGAGGCCCTTAAGTGGAGGGCAAGGGGGCACCCTAACGCCTCTACTGCAAGTCCAGGGAGAGAGGTGGACCCCTGGGTAGTTTGCTGGGGTCAGAGGCCCCAAGGCGGAGGGACAGGGGGCTTCCTGGGGCCTCTACTGCAAGTCCAGGGAGAGAGGTGGACCCCTGGGTAGCTTGCTGGGGTCAGAGGCCTCTAGGTGGAGGGCCAAGGGGCACCCTGGGGCCTATACTGCAAGTCCAGGGAGAGAGGTGGACCCCTGGGTAGCTTGCTGGGGTCTGTAGCCCATAGGTGGAGGTCCAGGGGGTACCCTGGGGCCTATCCTGCAAGTCCAGGGAGAGAGGTGGACCCCTGGGTAGCTTGCTGGGGTACGAGGCCCCTAGGTGGAGGGCCAGGGGGCACCCTGGGGCCTCTACTGCAAGTCCAGGGAGAGAGGTGGACCCCTGGGTAGCTTCATAAGGTCAGAGCAAGTCTTGCTGGGGTCTGAAGCCCAAAGGTGGAGGGCCAGGGGGCACCCTGGGGCCTCTACTGCAAGTCTAGGGAGAGAGGTGGACCCATAGGTAGCTAGCTGGGGTAAGAGGCCCCTAAGTGGAGGGCCAGGGGGCACTCTGGGGCCTCTACTGCAAGTCCAGGGAGAGAGTTGGACCCCTGGGTAGTTTGCTGGGGTCAGAGGCCCCTAGGCGGAGGGACAGGGGGCTTCCTGGGGCCTCTACTGCAAGTCCTGGGAGAAAGGTGTACCCCTGGGTAGCTTGCTAAGGTCAGAGGCCCCTAGATGTAGGTCAAGGGGGCACCCTGGGGCCTTTACTGCAATCCCAGGGAGAGTTGTGGACCCTTGTGTAGCTTGCTGGGGTCAGAGGCCCCTTGGTGGAGGGTCAGGGGGCACCTTGGGGCCTATTCTGCAAGTCCAGGTAGAGAGGTGGACCTCTGGGTAGCTTGCTGGGGTCAGAGGCCCCTAGGTGGAGGGTCAGGGGGCACCCTGGGGCCTATCCTGCAAGTCCAGGGAGAGAGGTGGACCCCTGGGTAGCTTGCTGGGGTACGAGGCCCCTAGGTGGAGGGCCATGGGGCACCCTGGGGCCTCTACTGCAAGTCCAGGGAGAGAGGTGGACCCCTGGGTAGCTTGCTGGGGTCAGAGGCCCCTAGGTGGAGGGCCAGGGGGCACCCTGGGGCCTCTACTGCAAGTCCAGGGAAAGAGGTGGACCCCTGGGTAGCTTGCTGGGGTCAGAGGCCTTTAGGTGGAGGGCCAGGGGGCACCCTGGGGCCTCTACTGCAAATCCAGGGAGAGAGGTGGACCCATGGGTAGCTAGCTGGGGTAAGAGGCCCCTAAGTGGAGGGCCAGGGGGCACCCTGGGGCCTCTATTGCAAGTCTAGGAAGAATGGTGGACCCCTGGGTAGCTTGCTAGGGTCAGAGGCCCCTAGGTGGAGGTCAAGGGGGCACCCTGGGGCCTTTACTGCAATCCCAGGGAGAGTTGTGGACCCTTTTGTAGTTTGCTGGGGTCAGAGGCCCCTTGGTGGAGGGTCAGGGGGCACCCAGGGGCCTATTCTGCAAGTCCAGGGAGAGAGGTGGACATCTGGGTAGCTTGCTGGGGTCAGAGGCCCCTAGGTGGAGGGCCAGGGGGCACCCTGGGGCCTATCCTAAAAGTCCAGGGAGAGAGGTGGACCCCTGGGTAGCTTGCTGGGGAACAAGGCCCCTAGGTGGAGGGCCAGGGGGCACCCTGGGGCCTCTACTGCAAGTCCAGGGAGAGAGGAGGACCCCTGGGTAGCTTGCTGGGGTCAGAGGCCCCTAGGTGGAGGGCCAGGGGGCACCCTGGGGCCTCTACTGCAAGTCCAGGGAAAGAGGTGGACCCCTAGGTAGCTTGCTGGGGTCAGAGGCCTCTAGGTGGAGGGCCAGGGGGCACCCTGGGGCCTCTACTGCAAGTCCAGGGAGAGAGGTGGACCCCTGGGTAGCTTGCTGGGGTCTGAAGCCCATAGGTGGAGGGCCAGGGGGTACCCCGGGGCCTATACTTCAAGTCCAGGGAGAGAGGTGGACCCTTGGGTAGCTTCCTAAGGTTAGAGGCCCCTAGGTGGAGGGCAAGAGGGCACCCTGGGGACTATCGTGCAAGTCCAGGGAGAAAGGTGGACCCCTGGGTAGCTTGCTGGTGTACAAGGCCTCTAGGTGGAAGGCCAGGGGGCACCCTGGGGCCTCTACTGCAAGGCCAGGGAGAGAGGTGGAACCCCTTGGTAGCTTGCTTGGGTCAGAGACCCCTAGGTGGAGGGCCAGGGGGCACCTTGGGGCCTCTACTTCAAGTCCAGGGAGAGAGGTGGACCCTTGGGTAGCTTCCTAAGGTTAGAGGCCCCTAGGTGGAGGGCCAGAGGGCACCCAGGGGACTATCGTGCAAGTCCAGGGAGAGAGGTGGACCCCTGGGTAGCTTGCTGGGGTACAAGGCCTCTAGGTGGAGGGCCAGGGGGCACCCTGGGGCCTCTACTGCAAGGCCAGGGAGAGAGGTGGACCCCTAGGTAGCTTGCTTGGGTCAGAGACCCCTAGGTGGAGGGCCAGGGGGCACCTTGGGGCCTCTACTGCAAGTCTAGAGAGAGGTGGACCCATGGGTAGCTAGCTGGGGTAAGAGGCCCCTAAGTGGAGGGCAAGTGGGCACCCTGGGGCCTCTACTGCAAGTCCAGGGAGAGAGGTGGACCCCTGGGTAGTTTGCTGGGGTCAGAGGCCCCTAGGCGGAGGGACAGGGGGCTTCCTGGGGCCTCTACTGCAAGTCTAGGGAGAGAGGTGGACCCCTGGGTAGCTTGCTGGGGTCAGAGGCCTCTAGGTGGAGGGCCAAGGGGCACCCTGGGGCATATACTGCAAGTCCAGGGAGAGAGGTGGACCCCTGGGTAGCTTGCCGGGGTCTGTAGCCCATAGGTGGAGGGCCAGGGGGTACCCTGGGGCCTATACTGCAAGTCCAGGGAGAGAGGTGGACCCCTGGGTAGCTTCCTAAGGTCAGAGGCCCCTAGGTGGAGGGCCAGGGGGCACCCTGGGGCCTATCCTGCAAGTCCAGGGAGAGAGGTGGACCCATGGGTAGCTTGCTGGGGCACGAGGCCCCTAGGTGGAGGGCCAGGGGGCACCCTGGGGCCTCTACTGCAAGTCCAGTGAGAGAGGTGGACCCCTGGGTAGCTTCCTAAGGTCAGAGGCCCCTAGGTGGAGGGCCAGGGGGCTTCCTGGGGCCTATCCTGCAAGTCCAGGGAGAGAGGTGGACCCCTGGGTAGCTTGCTGGGGTACGAGTCCCCTAGGTGGAGGGCCAGGGGGCACCCTGGGGCCTCTACTGCAAGTCCAGGGAGAGAGGTGGACCCCTGGGTAGCTTCTTGGGTTCAGAGTCCCCTAGGTGGAGGGTCAGGAGGTACCCTGGGGCCTCTACTGCAAGTCTAGGGAAAGAGGTGGACCCCTAGGTAGCTTGCTGGGGTCTGAAGCCCATAGGCGGAGGGCCAGGGGGTACCCTGGGGCCTATACTTAAAGTCCAGGGAGAGAGGTGAACCCTTGGGTAGCTTCCTAAGGTTAGAGGCCCCTAGGTGGAGGGCCAGAGGGCACCCTGGGGACTATCGTGCAAGTCCAGGGAGAGAGGTGGACCCCTGGGTAGCTTGCTGGGGTACAAGGCCTCTAGGTGGAGGGCCAGGGGGCACCCTGGGGCCTCTACTGCAAGGCCAGGGAGAGAGGTGGACCCCTTGGTAGCTTGCTTGGGTCAGAGACCCCTAGGTGGAGGGCCAGGGGGCACCTTGGGGCCTCTACTGCAAGTCCAAGGAAACAGGTGGACCCCTCTGTAGCTTGCTGGGGTCAGAGGCCCCTTGGTGGAGGGCCAGGGGGCACCCTGGGGCCTATTCTGCAAGTCCAGGGAGAGAGGTGGACCCCTGGGTAGCTTGCTGGGGTACAAGGCCCCTAGGTGGAGGGCCAGGGGGCACCCTGGGGCCTCTACTGCAAGTCCAGGGAGAGAGGTGGACCCATGGGTAGCTAGCTGGGGTAAGAGGCCCCTAAGTGGAGGGCAAGGGGGCACCCTGGCGCCTCTACTGCAAGTCCAGGGATAGAGGTGGACCCCTGGGTAGTTTGCTGGGGTCAGAGGCCCCAAGGCGGAGGGACAGGGGGCTTCCTGGGACCTCTACTGCAAGTCCAGGGAGAGAGGTGGACCCCTGGGTAGCTTGCTGGGGTCAGAGGCCTCTAGGTGGAGGGCCAAGGGGCACCTTGGGGCCTATACTGCAAGTCCAGGGAGAGAGGTGGACCCCTGGGTAGCTTGCTGGGGTCTGTAGCCCATAGGTGGAGGTCAAGGGGGTACCCTGGGGCCTATACTGCAAGTCCAGGGAGAGAGGTGGACCCCTGGGTAGCTTCCTAATGTCAGAGGCCCCTAGGTGGAGGGCCAGGGGGCACCCTTGGGCCTATCCTGCAAGTCCAGGGAGAGAGGTGGACCCATGGGTAGCTTGCTGGGGCACGAGGCCCCTAGGTGGAGGGCCAGGGGGCACCCTGGGGCCTCTACTGCAAGTCCAGTAAGAGAGGTGGACCCCTGGGTAGCTTCCTAAGGTCAGAGGCCCCTAGGTGGAGGGCCAGGGGGCACCCTGGGGCCTATCCTGCAAGTCCAGGGAGAGAGGTGGACCCCTGGGTAGCTTGCTGGGGTACGAGTCCCCTAGGTGGAGGGCCAGGGGGCACCCTGGGGCCTCTACTGCAAGTCCAGGGAGAGAGGTGGACCCCTGGGTAGCTTCTTGGGGTCAGAGTCCCCTAGGTGGAGGGTCAGAAGGTACCCTGGGGCCTGTACTGCAAGTCTAGGGAAAGAGGTGGACCCATGGGTAGTTTGCTGTTGTCAGAGGCCCCTAGGCGGAGGGACAGGGGGCTTCCTGGGGCCTCTACTGCAAGTCCAGGGAGAAAGGTGGACCCCTGGGTAGCTTGCTAGGGTCAGAGGCCCCTAGGTGGAGGTCAAGGGGGCACCCTGGGGCCCTTACTGCAATCCCAGGGAGAGTTGTGGACCCTTGTGTAGCTTGCAGGGGTCAGAGGCCCCTTGGTGGAGGGTCAGGGGGCTCCCTGGGGCCTATTCTGCAAGTCCAGGGAGAGAGGTGGACCTCTGGGTAGCTTGCTGGGGTCAGAGGCCCCTAGGTGGAGGGCCAGGGGGCACCCAGGGGCCTATCCTGCAAGTCCAGGGAGAGAGGTGGACCCCTGGGTAGCTTGCTGGGGTACGAGGCCCCTAGGTGGAGGGCCAGGGGGCACCCTGGGGCCTCTACTGCAAGTCCAGGGAGAGAGGTGGACCCCTGGGTAGCTTGCTGGGGTCAGAGGCCCCTAGGTGGAGGGCCAGGGGTCACCCTGGGGCCTCCACTGCAAGTCCAGGGAAAGAGGTGGACCCCTGGGTAGCTTGCTGGGGTACGAGTCCCCTAGGTGGAGGGCCAGGGGGCACCCTGGGGCCTCTACTGCAAGTCCAGGGAGAAAGGTGGACCCCTGGGTAGCTTCTTGGGGTCAGAGTCCCCTAGGTGGAGGGTCAGAAGGTACCCTGGGGCCTGTACTGCAAGTCTAGGGAAAGAGCTGGACCCATAGGTAGTTTGCTGTTGTCAGAGGCCCCTAGGCGGAGGGACAGGGGGCTTCCTGGGGCCTCTACTGCAAGTCTAGGGAGAGAGGTGGACCCATGGGTAGCTTGCTGGTGTCAGATGCATCTAGGTGGAGGGACAGGGGGTACCCTGGGGCCTATACTGCAAGTCCAGGGAGAGAGGTGGACCCCTGGGTAGCTTCCTGAGGTCTGAAGCCCATAGGTGGAGGGCCAGGGGGCACCCTGGGGCCTCTACTGCAAGTCTAGGGAGAGAGGTGGACCCATGGGTAGCTAGCTGGGGTAAGAGGCCCCTAAGTGGAGGGCCAGGGGGCACCCTGGGGCATATCTTGGTAGTCCAGGGAGTAAGGTGGACCCCTGAGTAGCTTGTTGGGGTACGAGGCCCCTAGGTGAAGGGCCAGGGGGCACCCTGGGGCCTCTACTGCAAGTCCAGGGAGAGAGGTGGACCCCTGGGTAGCTAGCTGGGGTCTTAAGCCCATAGGTGGAGGGCCAGGGGGCACCCTGGGGCCTCTACTGCAAGTCTAGGGAGAGAGGTGGACCCATGGGTAGCTAGCTGGGGTAAGAGGCCCCTAAGTGGAGGGCCAGGGGGCACCCTGGGGCCTCTACTGCAAGTCCAGGGAGAGAGGTGGACCCCTGGGTAGTTTGCTGGGGTCAGAGGCCCCTAGGCGGAGGGACAGGGGGCTTCCTGAGCCTCTACTGCAAGTCCAGGGAGAAAGGTGGACCCCTGGGTAGCTTGCTAGGGTCAGAGGCCCCTAGGTGGAGGTCAAGGGGGCACCCTGGGGCCTTTACTGCAATCCCAGGGAGAGTTGTGGACCCTTGTGTAGCTTGCTGGGGTCAGAGGCCCCTAGGTGGAGGGTCAGGGGGCACCCTGGGGCCTATTCTGCAAGTCCAGGGAGAGAGGTGGACCTCTGGGTAGCTTGCTGGGGTCAGAGGCCCCTAGGTGGAGGGCCAGGGGGCACCCTGGGGCCTATCCTGCAAGTCCAGGGAGAGAGGTGGACCCCTTTGTAGCTTGCTGGGGTACGAGGCCCGTAGGTGGAGGGCCAGGGGGCACCCTGGGGCCTCTACTGCAAGTCCAGGGAGAGAGGTGGACCCCTGGGTAGCTTGCTGGGGTCAGAGGCCCCTAGGTGGAGGGCCAGGGGGCACCCTGGGGCCTATACTTCAAGTCCAGGGAGAGAGGTGGACCCTTGGGTAGCTTCCTAAGGTTAGAGGCCCCTAGGTGGAGGGCCAGAGGGCACCCTGGGGACTATCGTGCAAGTCCAGGGACAGAGGTGGACCCCTGGGTAGCTTGCTGGGGTACAAGGCCTCTAGGTGGAGGGCCAGGGAGCACCCTGGGGCATATCTTGGTAGTCCAGGGAGTAAGGTGGACCCCTGAGTAGCTTGTTGGGGTACGAGGCCCCTAGGTGGAGGGCCAGGGGGCACCCTGGGGCCACTACTGCAAGTCCAGGGAGAGAGGTGGACCCCTGGGTAGCTTGCTGGGGTCTGAAACCCATAGGTGGAGGGCCAGGGGGCACCCTGGGGCCTCTACTGCAAGTCTAGGGAGAGAGGTGGACCCATGGGTAGCTAGCTGGGGTAAGAGGCCCCTAAGTGGAGGGCCAGGGGGCACCCTGGGGCCTCTACTGCAAGTCCAGGGAGAGAGGTGGACCCCTGGGTAGTTTGCTGGGGTCAGAGGCCCCTTGGCGGAGGGACAGGGGGCTTCCTGGGGCCTCTACTGCAAGTCCAGGGAGAAAGGTGGACCCCTGGGTAGCTTGCTAGGGTCAGAGGCCCCTAGGTGGAGGTCAAGGGGGCACCCTGGGGCCTTTACTGCAATCCCAGGGAGAGTTGTGGACCCTTGTGTAGCTTGCTGGGGTCAGAGGCCCCTTGGTGGAGGGTCAGGGGGCACCCTGGGGTCTATTCTGCAAGTCAAGGGAGAGAGGTGGACCTCTGGGTAGCTTGCTGGGGTCAGAGGCCCCTAGGTGGAGGGCCAGGGGGCACCCTGGGGCCTATCCTGCAAGTCCAGGGAGAGAGGTGGACCCCTGGGTAGCTTGCTGGGGTCAGAGGCAACTAGGTGAAAGGACAGGGGTACCCTGAGGCCTATACTGCAAGTCCAAGGAGAGAGGTGGACCCCTGGGTAGCTTCCTGAGTTCAAAGGCCCCTAGGTGGAGAGCCAGGGGGCACCCTGGGGCCTCTCCTGCAAGTCCAAGGAGAGAGGTGGACCCCTGGGTAGCTTGCTGGGGTACGAGGCCCCTAGTTGGAGGGCCAAGGGGCACCCTGTGGCCTCTACTGCAAGCCCAGGGAGAGAGGTGGACCCCTGGTTAGCTTGCTGGGGTCAGAGGCCACTAGGTGGAGGGCCAGGGGGCTTCTTGGGGCCTCTACTGCAAGTCCAGGGAGAGAGGTGGACCCCTGGGTAGCTTGCTGTTGTCGTAGGCCCCCAGGTGGAGGGCCAGAGGGCTTCTTGGGGCTTCTACTGCAAGTCTAGGGAGAGAGGTGGACCACTGTGTAGCTTGCTGGGGTCAGAGGCCCCTAGGTGGACGACCTGGGGGCTTCGTGGGGCCTCTACTGCAAGTCAAGGGAGAGAGGTGGACCCCTGGGTAGCTTGCTGGGGTCGGAAGCCCCTTGGTGGAAGGCCAGGGGGCACCCTGGGGCCTATACTGCAAGTCCAGAGAGAGAGGTGGACCCATGGGTAGCTTACTGGGGTCAGAGGCCCCTAGGTGGAGGGCCAGGGGCACCCTGGGGCCTCTACTGCAAGTCCAGGGAGAGAGGTGGACCTCTGGGTAGCTTGCTGGGGTCAGAGGCCCCTAGGTGGAGGGCCAGGGGGCACCCTGGGGCCTATCCTGCAAGTCCAGGGAGAGAGGTGGACCCCTGGGTAGCTTGCTGGGGTACGAGGCCCCTAAGTGGAGGGCCAGGGGGCACCCTGGGGCCTCTATTGCAAGTCCAGGGAGAGAGGTGGACCCCTGGGTAGCTTGCTGGGGTCAGAGGCCCCTAGGTTGAGGGCTAGGGGGCACCCTGGGGCCTCTACTGCAAGTCCAGGGAAAGAGGTGGACCCCTGGGTAGCTTGCTGGGGTCAGAGGCCTTTAAGTGGAGGGCCAGGGGGCACCCTGGGGCCTCTACTGCAAATCCAGGGAGAGAGGTGGACCCCTGGGTAGCTTGCTGGGGTCTGAAGCCCATAGGTGGAGGGCCAGGGGGTACCCTGGGGCCTATACTTCAAGTCCAGGGAGAGAGGTGGACCCTTGGGTAGCTTCCTAAGGTTAGAGGCCCCTAAGTGGAGGGGAAGAGGGCACCCTGGGGACTATCGTGCAAGTCCAGGGAGAGAGGTGGACCCCTGGGTAGCTTGCTGGGGTATGAGGCCCATAGGTGGAGGGCCAGGAGGCACCCTGGGGCCTCTACTGCAAGTCCAGGGAGAGAGGTGGACCCCTGGGTAGCTTGCTGGGGTGAGAGGCCCCTAGGTGGAGGGCCAGGGGGCACCCTGGGGCCTCTACTGCAAGTCCAGGGAAAGAGGTGGACCCCTGGGTAGCTTGCTGGGGTCAGAGGCCTCTAGGTAGAGGGCCAGGGGGCACCCTGGGGCCTCTACTGCAAGTCTAGGGAGAGAGGTGGACCCATTGGTAGCTAGCTGGGGTAAGAGGCCCCTAAGTGGACGGCCAGGGGGCACCCTGGGGCCTCTACTGCAAGTCCAGGGAGAGAGGTGGACCCCTGGGTAGCTTGCTGGGGACTGAAGCCCATAGGTGGAGGGCCAGGGGGTACCCTCGGGCCTATACTTCAAGTCCAGGGAGAGAGGTGGACCCTTGGGTAGCTTCCTAAGGTTAGAGGCCCCTAGGTGGAGGGCCAGAGGGCACCCTGGGGACTATCGTGCAAGTCAAGGGAGAAAGGTGGACCCCTGGGTAGCTTGCTGGGGTACAAGGCCTCTAGGTGGAGGGCCAGGGGGCACCCTGGGGCCTATCTTGCAAGTCCAGGGAGTAAGGTGGACCCCTGAGTAGCTTGCTGGGGTACACGGCCCCTAGGTGGAGGGCCAGGGGGCACCCTGGGGCCTCTACTGCAAGTCCAGGGAGAGAGGTGGACCCCTGGGTAGCTTGCTGGGGTCTGAAGCCCATAGGTGGAGGTCCAGGGGGCACAATGGGGCCTCTACTGCAAGTCTAGGGAAAGAGGTGGACCCCTGGGTAGCTTGCTGGGGTCAGAGGCCTCTAGGTAGAGGGCCAGGGGGCACCCTGGGGCCTCTACTGCAAGTCTAGGGAGAGAGGTGGACCCCTGGGTAGCTTGCTGGGGTCTGAAGCCCATAGGTGGAGTTCCAGGGGGCACCCTGGGGCCTCTACTGCAAGTCTAGGGAGAGAGGTGGACCCATGGGTAGCTAGCTGGGGTAAGAGGCCCCTAAGTGGAGGGCCAGGGGGCATCCTGGGGCCTCTACTGCATGTCCAGGGAGAAAGGTGGACCCCTGGGTAGCTTGCTAGGGTCAGAGGCCCCTAGGTGGAGGTCAAGGGGGCACCCTGGGGCCTTTACTGCAATCCCAGGGAGAGTTGTGCACCCTTGTGTAGTTTGCTGGGGTCAGAGGCCCCTAGGTGGAGGGCCAGGGGCACCCTGGGGCCTCTACTGCAAGTCCAGGGAGAGAGGTGGACCTCTGGGTAGCTTGCTGGGGTCAGAGGCCCCTAGGTGGAGGGCCAGGGGGCACCCTGGGGCCTATCCTGCAAGTCCAGGGAGAGAGGTGGACCCCTGGGTAGCTTGCTGGGGTACGAGGCCCCTAAGTGGAGGGCCAGGGGGCACCCTGGGGCCTCTATTGCAAGTCCAGGGAGAGAGGTGGACCCCTGGGTAGCTTGCTGGGGTCAGAGGCCCCTAGGTGGAGGGCTAGGGGGCACCCTGGGGCCTCTACTGCAAGTCCAGGGAAAGAGGTGGACCCCTGGGTAGCTTGCTGGGGTCAGAGGCCTTTAAGTGGAGGGCCAGGGGGCACCCTGGGGCCTCTACTGCAAATCCAGGGAGAGAGGTGGACCCCTGGGTAGCTTGCTGGGGTCTGAAGCCCATAGGTGGAGGGCCAGGGGGTACCCTGGGGCCTATACTTCAAGTCCAGGGAGAGAGGTGGACCCTTGGGTAGCTTCCTAAGGTTAGAGGCCCCTAAGTGGAGGGGAAGAGGGCACCCTGGGGACTATCGTGCAAGTCCAGGGAGAGAGGTGGACCCCTGGGTAGCTTGCTGGGGTATGAGGCCCATAGGTGGAGGGCCAGGAGGCACCCTGGGGCCTCTACTGCAAGTCCAGGGAGAGAGGTGGACCCCTGGGTAGCTTGCTGGGGTGAGAGGCCCCTAGGTGGAGGGCCAGGGGGCACCCTGGGGCCTCTACTGCAAGTCCAGGGAAAGAGGTGGACCCCTGGGTAGCTTGCTGGGGTCAGAGGCCTCTAGGTAGAGGGCCAGGGGGCACCCTGGGGCCTCTACTGCAAGTCTAGGGAGAGAGGTGGACCCATTGGTAGCTAGCTGGGGTAAGAGGCCCCTAAGTGGACGGCCAGGGGGCACCCTGGGGCCTCTACTGCAAGTCCAGGGAGAGAGGTGGACCCCTGGGTAGCTTGCTGGGGACTGAAGCCCATAGGTGGAGGGCCAGGGGGTACCCTCGGGCCTATACTTCAAGTCCAGGGAGAGAGGTGGACCCTTGGGTAGCTTCCTAAGGTTAGAGGCCCCTAGGTGGAGGGCCAGAGGGCACCCTGGGGACTATCGTGCAAGTCAAGGGAGAAAGGTGGACCCCTGGGTAGCTTGCTGGGGTACAAGGCCTCTAGGTGGAGGGCCAGGGGGCACCCTGGGGCCTATCTTGCAAGTCCAGGGAGTAAGGTGGACCCCTGAGTAGCTTGCTGGGGTACACGGCCCCTAGGTGGAGGGCCAGGGGGCACCCTGGGGCCTCTACTGCAAGTCCAGGGAGAGAGGTGGACCCCTGGGTAGCTTGCTGGGGTCTGAAGCCCATAGGTGGAGGTCCAGGGGGCACAATGGGGCCTCTACTGCAAGTCTAGGGAAAGAGGTGGACCCCTGGGTAGCTTGCTGGGGTCAGAGTCCTCTAGGTAGAGGGCCAGGGGGCACCCTGGGGCCTCTACTGCAAGTCTAGGGAGAGAGGTGGACCCCTGGGTAGCTTGCTGGGGTCTGAAGCCCATAGGTGGAGTTCCAGGGGGCACCCTGGGGCCTCTACTGCAAGTCTAGGGAGAGAGGTGGACCCATGGGTAGCTAGCTGGGGTAAGAGGCCCCTAAGTGGAGGGCCAGGGGGCATCCTGGGGCCTCTACTGCATGTCCAGGGAGAAAGGTGGACCCCTGGGTAGCTTGCTAGGGTCAGAGGCCCCTAGGTGGAGGTCAAGGGGGCACCCTGGGGCCTTTACTGCAATCCCAGGGAGAGTTGTGCACCCTTGTGTAGTTTGCTGGGGTCAGAGGCCCCTTGGTGTAAGGTCAGGGGGCACCCTGGGGCCTATTCTGCTAGTCCAGGGAGAGAGGTGGACCTCTGGGTAGCTTGCTGGGGTCAGAGGCCCCTAGGTGGAGGGCCAGGGGGCACCCTGGGGCCTATCCTAAAAGTCCAGGGAGAGAGGTGGACCCCTGGGTAGCTTGCTGGGGTACGAGGCCCCTAGGTGGAGGGCCAGGGGGCACCCTGGGGCCTCTACTGCAAGTCCAGGGAAAGAGGTGGACCCCTGGTAGCTTGCTGGGGTCAGAGGCCTCTAGGTGGAGGGCCAGGGGGCACCCTGGGGCCTCTACTGCAAGTCCAGGGAGAGAGGTGGACCCCTGGGTAGCTTGCTGGGGTCTGAAGACCATAGGTGGAGGGCCAGGGGGTACCACGGGGCCTATACTTCAAGTCCAGGGAGAGAGGTGGACCCTTGGGTAGCTTCCTAAGGTTAGAGGCCCCTAGGTGGAGGGCCAGAGGGCACCCTGGGGACTATCGTGCAAGTCCAGGGAGAGAGGTGGACCCCTGGGTAGCTTGCTGGGGTACAAGGCCTCTAGGTGGAGGGCCAGGGGGCACCCTGGGGCCTCTACTGCAAGGCCAGGGAGAGAGGTGGACCCCTTGGTAGCTTGCTTGGATCAGAGACCCCTAGGTGGAGGGCCAGGGGGCACCTTGGGGCCTCTACTTCAAGTCCAGGGAGAGAGGTGGACCCTTGGGTAGCTTCCTAAGGTTAGAGGCCCCCTAGGTGGAGGGCCAGAGGGCACCCAGGGGACTATCGTGCAAGTCCAGGGAGAGAGGTGGACCCCTGGGTAGCTTGCTGGGGTACAAGGCCTCTAGGTGGAGGGCCAGGGGGCACCCTGGGGCCTCTACTGCAAGGCCAGGGAGAGAGGTGGACCCCTTGGTAGCTTGCTTGGGTCAGAGACCCCTAGGTGGAGGGCCAGGGGGCACCTTGGGGCCTCTACTGCAAGTCTAGGGAGAGAGGTGGACCCATGGGTAGCTAGCTGGGGTAAGAGGCCCCTAAGTGGAGGTCAAGGGGGCACCCTGGGGCCTCTACTGCAAGTCCAGGGAGAGAGGTGGACCCCTGGGTAGTTTGCTGGGGTCAGAGGCCCCTAGGCGGAGGGACAGGGGGCTTCCTGAGGCCTCTACTGCAAGTCCAGGGAGAGATTTGGACCCCTGGGTAGCTTGCTGGGGTCAGAGGCCTCTAGGTGGAAGGCCAAGGGGCACCCTGGGGCCTATATTGCAAGTCCAGGGAGAGAGGTGGACCCCTGGGTAGCTTGCTGGGGTCAGAGGCCCCTAGGTGGAGGTCAAGGGGGCACCCTGGGGCCTTTACTGCAATCCCAGGGAGAGTTGTGGACCCTTGTGTAGCTTGCTGGGGTCAGAGGACCCTTGGTGGAGGGTAGGGGGGCACCCTGGGGCCTAATCTGCAAGTCCACGGAGAGAGGTGGACCTCTGGGTAGCTTGCTGGGGTCAGAGGCCCCTAGGTGGAGGGCCAGGGGGCACCCTGGGGCCTATCCTGCAAGTCCAGGGAGAGAGGTGGACCCCTGGGTAGCTTGCTGGGGTACGAGGCCCCTAGGTGGAGGGCCAGGGGGCACCCTGGGGCCTCTACTGCAAGTCCAGGGAGAGAGGTGGACCCCTGGGTAGCTAGCTGGGGTCAGAGGCCCCTAGGTGGAGGGCTAGGGGGCACCCTGGGGCCTCTACTGCAAGTCCAGGGAAAGAGGTGGACCCCTGGGTAGCTTGCTGGGGTCAGAGGCCTTTAGGTGGAAGGCCAGGGGGCACCCTGGGGCCTCTACTCCAAATCCAGAGAGAGAGGTGGACCCCTGGGTAGCTTGCTGGGGTCTGAAGCCCATAATTGGAGGGCCAGGGGGTACCCTGGGGCCTATACTTCAAGTCCAGGGAGAGAGGTGGACCCTTGGGTAGCTTCCTAAGGTTAGAGGCCCCTAGGTGGAGGGCCAGAGGGCACCCTGGGGACTATCGTGCAAGTCCAGGGAGAGAGGTGGACCCCTGGGTAGCTTGCTGGGGTACAAGGCCTCTACGTGGAGGGCCAGGGGGCACCCTGGGGCCTATCTTGCAAGTCCAGGGAGTAAGGTGGACCCCTGAGTAGCTTGCTGGGGTACGAGGCCCCTAGGTGGAGGGCCAGGGGGCACCCTGGGGCCTCTACTGCAAGTCCAGGGAGAGAGGTGGACCCCTGGGTAGCTTGCTGGGGTCTGAAGCCCATAGGTGGAGGGCCAGGGGGCACCCTGGGGCCTCTACTGCAAGACTAGGGAGAGAGGTGGACCCATGGGTAGCTATCTGGGGTAAGAGGTCCCTGAGTGGGGGGCCAGGGGGCACCCTGGGGCCTCTACTGCAAGTCCAGGGAGAGAGGTGGACCCCTGGGTAGTTTGCTGGGGTCAGAGGCCCCTAGGCGGAGGGACAGGGGGCTTCCTGGGGCCTCTACTGCAAGTCCAGGGAGAAAGGTGTACCCCTGGGTAGCTTGCTGGGGTAAGAGGCCCCTAGGTGGAGGTCAAGGGGGCACCCTGGGGCCTTTACGGCAATCCCAGGGAGAGTTGTGGACCCTTGTGTAGCTTGCTGGGGTCAGAGGCCCCTTGGTGGAGGGTCAGGGGGCACCCTGGGGCCTATCCTGCAAGTCCAGGGAGAGAGGTGGACCCCTGGGTAGCTTGCTGGGGTACGAGGCCCCTAAGTGGAGGGCCAGGGGGCACCCTGGGGCCTCTACTGCAAGTCCAGGGAGAGAGGTGGACCCCTGGGTAGCTTGCTGGGGTCTGAAGCCCATAGGTGGAGGGCCAGGGGGTACCACGGGGCCTATACTTCAAGTCCAGGGAGAGAGGTGGACCCTTGGGTAGCTTCCTAAGGTTAGAGGCCCCTAGGTGGAGGGCCAGAGGGCACCCTGGGGACTATCGTGCAAGTCCAGGGAGAGAGGTGGACCCCTGGGTAGCTTGCTGGGGTAAAAGGCCTCTAGGTGGAGGGCCAGGGGGCACCCTGGGGCCTCTACTGCAAGGCCAGGGAGAGAGGTGGACCCCTTGGTAGCTTGCTTGGGTCAGAGACCCCTAGGTGGTGGGCCAGGGGGCACCTTGGGGCCTCTACTGCAAGTCTAGGGAGAGAGGTGGACACATGGGTAGCTAGCTGGGGTAAGAGGCCCCTAAATGGAGGGCAAGGGGGCACCCTGGGGCCTCTACTGCAAGTCCAGGGAGAGAGGTGGACCCCTGGGTAGTTTGCTGGGGTCAGAGGCCCCTAGGTGGAGGGCCAGGGGGCACCCTGGGGCCTATCCTGCAAGTCCAGGGAGAGAGGTGGACCCATGGGTAGCTTGCTGGGACACGAGGCCCCTAGGTGGAGGGCCAGGGGGCACCCTGGGGCCTCTACTGCAAGTCCAGTGAGAGAGGTGGACCCCTGGGTAGCTTCCTAAGGTCAGAGGCCCCTAGGTGGAGGGCCAGGGGGCACCCTGCGGCCTATCCTGCAAGTCCAGGGAGAGAGGTGGACCCCTGGGTAGCTTGCTGGGGTACGAGTCCCCTAGGTGGAGGGCCAGGGGGCACCCTGGGGCCTCTACTGCAAGTCCAGGGAGAGAGGTGGACCCCTGGGTAGCTTCTTGGGGTCAGAGTCCCCTAGGTGGAGGGTCAGGAGGTACCCTAGGGCCTCTACGGCAAGTCCAGGGAGAGAGGTGGACCCCTGGGTAGCTTGCTGGGGTTAGAGGCAACTAGGTGGAGGGCCAGGGGGCACGCTAGGGTCTACACTGCAAGTCCAGGGAGAGAGGTGGACCCCTGGGTAGCTTCCTAAGGTCAGAGGCCCCTAGGTGGAGGGCCAGGGGGCACCCTGGGGCCTATCCTGCAAGTCCAGGGAGAGATGTGGACCCCTGGGTAGCTTGCTGGGGTACGAGGCCCCTAGGTGGAGGGCCAGGGGGCACCCTGGGGCCTTTACTGAAAGTCCAGGGAGAGAGGAGGACCCCTGGGTAGCTTGCTGAGGTCAGAGGCAACTAGTTGGAGGGACAGGGGTACCCTAGGGCCTACACTGCAAGTCCAGGGAGAGAGGTGGACCCCTGGGTAGCTTCCTAAGGTCAGAGGCCCCTAGGTGGAGGGTCAGGGGGAACCCTGGGGCCTATCCTGCAAGTCCAAGGAGAGAGGTGGACCGCTGGGTTGCTTGCTGGGGTACGAGGCCCCTAGTTGGAGGGCCAGGGGGCACCCTGGGGCCTCTACTGCAAGCCCAGGGAGAGAGGTGGACCCCTGGTTAGCTTGCTGGGGTCGGAAGCCCCTTGGTCTATGGCCAGGGGGCACCCTGGGGCCTCTACTGCAAGTCCAGGGAGAGAGGTGGACCCCTGGGTAGCTTCCTGGTGTCAGAGGCAACTAGGTGGAGGGACAGGGGGTACCCTGGGGCCTATACTGCAAGTCCAGGGAGAGAGGTGGACCCCTGGGTAGCTTCCTGAGGTCAGAGGCCCCTAGGTGGAGGGCCAGGGCGCACCCTGGGGCCTATCCTGCAAGTCCAGGGAGAGAGGTGGACCCCTGGGTAGCTTGCTGGGGTACGAGGCCCCTAGGTGGAGGGCCAGGGGGCAGCCTGGGGCCTCTACTGCAAGTCCAGGGAGAGAGGTGGACCCCTGGGTACCTTCCTGGGGTCAGAGTCCCCTAGGTGGAGGGCCAGGAGGTACCCTAGGGCCTCTACTGCAGGTCCAGGGTGAGAGGTGGTCCCCTGGGTAGCTTGCTGGGGTACAAGGCCCCTAGGTGGAGGGCCAGGGGGTACCCTGGGGCCTCTACTGCAAGTCCAGGGAGAGAGGTGGACCCATGGGTAGCTAGCTGGGGTAAGAAGCCCCTAAGTGGAGAGCCAGGGGGCACCCTGGGGCCTCTACAGCAAGTCCAGGGAGAGAGGTGGACCCCTGGGTAGTTTGCTGGGGTCAGAGGCCCCTAGGTGGAGTGCCAGGGGGCTTCCTGGGGCCTATCCTGCAAGTCCACGGAGAGATGTGGACCCTTGGGTAACTTCCTAGGGTTACAGGCCCCTAGGTGGAGGTCAAAGGGGCACCCTGGGGCCTCTACTGCAATCCCAGGGAGAGTTGTGGACCCTTGTGTAGCTTGCTGGGGTCAGAGGCCCCTTGGTGGAGGGTCAGGGGGCACCCTGGGGCCTCTACTGCAAGTCCAGGGAGAGAGGTGGACCTCTGGGTAGCTTGCTGGGGTCAGAGGCCCCTAGGTGGAGGGCCAGGGGGCACCCTGGGGCCTATCTTGCAAGTCCAGGGAGTAAGGTAGACCCCTGGGTAGCTTGCTGGGGTACGAGGCCCCTAGGTGGAGGGCCAGGGGGCACCCTGGGGCCTCTACTGCAAGTCCAGGGAGAGAGGTGGACCCCTGGGTAGCTTGCTGGGGTCTGAAGCCCAAAGGTGGAGGGCCAGGGGGCACCCTGGGGCCTCTACTGCAAGTCTAGGGAGAGAGGTGGACCCATGGGTAGCTAGCTGGGGTAAGAGGCCCCTAAGTGGAGGGCCAGGGGGCACCCTGGGGCCTTTACTGCAAGTCCAGGGAGAGAGGTGGACCCCTGGGTAGTTTGCTGGGGTCAGAGGCCCCTAGGCGGAGGGACAGGGGGCTTCCTGGGGCCTCTACTGCAAGTCCAGGGAGAAAGGTGTACCCCTGGGTAGCTTGCTGGGGTAAGAGGCCCCTAGGTGGAGGTCAAGGGGGCACCCTGGGGCCTTTACGGCAATCCCAGGGAGAGTTGTGGACCCTTGTGTAGCTTGCTGGGGTCAGAGGCCCCTTGGTGGAGGGTCAGGGGGCACCCTGGGGCCTATTCTGCAAGTCCAGGGAGAGAGGTGGACCTCTGGGTAGCTTGCTGGGGTCAGAGGCCCCTAGGTGGAGGGCCAGGGGGCACCCTGGTGCCTATCCTGCAAGTCCAGGGAGAGAGGTGGACCCCTGGGTAGCTTGCTGGGGTACGAGGCCCCTAAGTGGAGGGCCAGGGGGCACCCTGGGGCCTCTATTGCAAGTCCAGGGAGAGAGGTGGACCCCTGGGTAGCTTGCTGGGGTCAGAGTCCCCTAGGTGGAGGGCTAGGGGGCACCCTGGGGCCTCTACTGCAAGTCCAGGGAAAGAGGTGGACCCCTGGGTAGCTTGCTGGGGTCAGAGGCCTTTAAGTGGAGGGCCAGGGGGCACCCTGGGGCCTCTACTGCAAATCCAGGGAGAGAGGTGGACCCCTGGGTAGCTTGCTGGGGTCTGAAGCCCATAGGTGGAGGGCCAGGGGGTACCCTGGGGCCTATACTTCAAGTCCAGGGAGAGAGGTGGACCCTTGGGTAGCTTCCTAAGGTTAGAGGCCCCTAAGTGGAGGGCCAGAGGGCACCCTGGGGACTATCGTGCAAGTCCAGGGAGAGAGGTGGACCCCTGGGTAGCTTGCTGGGGTATGAGGCCCATAGGTGGAGGGCCAGGAGGCACCCTGGGGCCTCTACTGCAAGTCCAGGGAGAGAGGTGGACCCCTGGGTAGCTTGCTGGGGTGAGAGGCCCCTAGGTGGAGGGCCAGGGGGCACCCTGGGGCCTCTACTGCAAGTCCAGGGAAAGAGGTGGACCCCTGGGTAGCTTGCTGGGGTCAGAGGCCTCTAGGTAGAGGGCCAGGGGGCACCCTGGGGCCTCTACTGCAAGTCTAGGGAGAGAGGTGGACCCATTGGTAGCTAGCTGGGGTAAGAGGCCCCTAAGTGGAGGGCCAGGGGGCACCCTGGGGCCTCTACTGCAAGTCCAGGGAGAGAGGTGGACCCCTGGGTAGCTTGCTGGGGACTGAAGCCCATAGGTGGAGGGCCAGGGGGTACCCTGGGGCCTATACTTCAAGTCCAGGGAGAGAGGTGGACCCTTGGGTAGCTTCCTAAGGTTAGAGGCCCCTAGGTGGAGGGCCAGAGGGCACCCTGGGGACTATCGTGCAAGTCAAGGGAGAAAGGTGGACCCCTGGGTAGCTTGCTGGGGTACAAGGCCTCTAGGTGGAGGGCCAGGGGGCACCCTGGGGCCTATCTTGCAAGTCCAGGGAGTAAGGTGGACCCCTGAGTAGCTTGCTGGGGTACACGGCCCCTAGGTGGAGGGCCAGGGGGCACCCTGGGGCCTCTACTGCAAGTCCAGGGAGAGAGGTGGACCCCTGGGTAGCTTGCTGGGGTCTGAAGCCCATAGGTGGAGGTCCAGGGGGCACAATGGGGCCTCTACTGCAAGTCTAGGGAAAGAGGTGGACCCCTGGGTAGCTTGCTGGGGTCAGAGGCCTCTAGGTAGAGGGCCAGGGGGCACCCTGGGGCCTCTACTGCAAGTCTAGGGAGAGAGGTGGACCCCTGGGTAGCTTGCTGGGGTCTGAAGCCCATAGGTGGAGTTCCAGGGGGCACCCTGGGGCCTCTACTGCAAGTCTAGGGAGAGAGGTGGACCCATGGGTAGCTAGCTGGGGTAAGAGGCCCCTAAGTGGAGGGCCAGTGGGCATCCTGGGGCCTCTACTGCAAGTCCAGGGAGAAAGGTGGACCCCTGGGTAGCTTGCTAGGGTCAGAGGCCCCTAGGTGGAGGTCAAGGGGGCACCCTGGGGCCTTTACTGCAATCCCAGGGAGAGTTGTGCACCCTTGTGTAGTTTGCTGGGGTCAGAGGCCCCTTGGTGTAAGGTCAGGGGGCACCCTGGGGCCTATTCTGCTAGTCCAGGGAGAGAGGTGGACCTCTGGGTAGCTTGCTGGGGTCAGAGGCCCCTAGGTGGAGGGCCAGGGGGCACCCTGGGGCCTATCCTAAAAGTCCAGGGAGAGAGGTGGACCCCTGGGTAGCTTGCTGGGGTACGAGGCCCCTAGGTGGAGGGCCAGGGGGCACCCTGGGGCCTCTACTGCAAGTCCAGGGAAAGAGGTGGACCCCTGGTAGCTTGCTGGGGTCAGAGGCCTCTAGGTGGAGGGCCAGGGGGCACCCTGGGGCCTCTACTGCAAGTCCAGGGAGAGAGGTGGACCCCTGGGTAGCTTGCTGGGGTCTGAAGCCCATAGGTGGAGGGCCAGGGGGTACCACGGGGCCTATACTTCAAGTCCAGGGAGAGAGGTGGACCCTTGGGTAGCTTCCTAAGGTTAGAGGCCCCTAGGTGGAGGGCCAGAGGGCACCCTGGGGACTATCGTGCAAGTCCAGGGAGAGAGGTGGACCCCTGGGTAGCTTGCTGGGGTACAAGGCCTCTAGGTGGAGGGCCAGGGGGCACCCTGGGGCCTCTACTGCAAGGCCAGGGAGAGAGGTGGACCCCTTGGTAGCTTGCTTGGATCAGAGACCCCTAGGTGGAGGGCCAGGGGGCACCTTGGGGCCTCTACTTCAAGTCCAGGGAGAGAGGTGGACCCTTGGGTAGCTTCCTAAGGTTAGAGGCCCCCTAGGTGGAGGGCCAGAGGGCACCCAGGGGACTATCGTGCAAGTCCAGGGAGAGAGGTGGACCCCTGGGTAGCTTGCTGGGGTACAAGGCCTCTAGGTGGAGGGCCAGGGGGCACCCTGGGGCCTCTACTGCAAGGCCAGGGAGAGAGGTGGACCCCTTGGTAGCTTGCTTGGGTCAGAGACCCCTAGGTGGAGGGCCAGGGGGCACCTTGGGGCCTCTACTGCAAGACTAGGGAGAGAGGTGGACCCATGGGTAGCTAGCTGGGGTAAGAGGCCCCTAAGTGGAGGTCAAGGGGGCACCCTGGGGCCTCTACTGCAAGTCCAGGGAGAGAGGTGGACCCCTGGGTAGTTTGCTGGGGTCAGAGGCCCCTAGGCGGAGGGACAGGGGGCTTCCTGAGGCCTCTACTGCAAGTCCAGGGAGAGATTTGGACCCCTGGGTAGCTTGCTGGGGTCAGAGGCCTCTAGGTGGAAGGCCAAGGGGCACCCTGGGGCCTATACTGCAAGTCCAGGGAGAGAGGTGGACCCATGGGTAGCTTCCTGGGGTCAGAGGCCCCTAGGTGGAGGGCCAGGGGGCACCTTGGGGCCTATCCTGCAAGTCCAGGGAGAGAGGTGGACCCCTGGGTAGCTTGCTGGGGTACGAGGCCCCTAGGTGGAGGGCCAGGGGGCACCCTGGGGCCTCTACTGCAAGTCCAGGGAGAGAGGTGGACCCCTGGGTAGTTTGCTGGGGTCAGAGGCCCCTAGGCGGAGGGACAGGGGGCTTCCTGGGGGCTCTAATGCAAGTCCAGGGAGAAAGGTGGACCCCTTGGTAGCTTGCTTGGGTCAGAGGCCTCTAGGTGGAGGTCAAGGGGGCACCCTGGGGCCTCTACTGCAATCCCAGGGAGAGTTGTGGACCCTTGTGTAGCTTGCTGGGGTCAGAGGCCCCTTGGTGGAGGGTCAGGGGGCACCCTGGGGCCTATTCTGCAAGTCCAGGGAGAGAGGTGGACCTCTGGGTAGCTTGCTGGGGTCAGAGGCCCCTAGGTGGAGGGCCAGGGGGCACCCTGGGGCCTATCTTGCAAGTCCAGGGAGTAAGGTAGACCCCTGGGTAGCTTGCTGGGGTACGAGGCCCCTAGGTGGAGGGCCAGGGGGCACCCTGGGGCCTCTACTGCAAGTCCAGGGAGAGTTGTGGACCCTTGTGTAGCTTGCTGGGGTCAGAGGCCCCTTGGTGGAGGGTCAGGGGGCACCCTGGGGCCTATTCTGCAAGTCCACGGAGAGAGGTGGACCTCTGGGTAGCTTGCTGGGGTCAGAGGCCCCTAGGTGGAGGGCCAGGGGGCACCCTGGGGCCTATCCTGCAAGTCCAGGGAGAGAGGTGGACCCCTGGGTAGCTTGCTGGGGTACGAGGCCCCTAGGTGGAGGGCCAGGGGGTACCCTGGGGCCTCTACTGCAAGTCCAGGGAGAGAGGTGGACCCCTGGGTAGCTTGCTGGGGTCAGAGGCCCCTAGGTGGAGGTCAAGGGGGCACCCTGGGGCCTTTACTGCAATCCCAGGGAGAGTTGTGGACCCTTGTGTAGCTTGCTGGGGTCAGAGGCCCCTTGGTGGAGGGTAGGGGGGCACCCTGGGGCCTAATCTGCAAGTCCACGGAGAGAGGTGGACCTCTGGGTAGCTTGCTGGGGTCAGAGGCCCCTAGGTGGAGGGCCAGGGGGCACCCTGGGGCCTATCCTGCAAGTCCAGGGAGAGAGGTGGACCCCTGGGTAGCTTGCTGGGGTACGAGGCCCCTAGGTGGAGGGCCAGGGGGCACCCTGGGGCCTCTACTGCAAGTCCAGGGAGAGAGGTGGACCCCTGGGTAGCTTGCTGGGGTCAGAGGCCCCTAGGTGGAGGGCTAGGGGGCACCCTGGGGCCTCTACTGCAAGTCCAGGGAAAGAGGTGGACCCCTGGGTAGCTTGCTGGGGTCAGAGGCCTTTAGGTGGAAGGCCAGGGGGCACCCTGGGGCCTCTACTCCAAATCCAGAGAGAGAGGTGGACCCCTGGGTAGCTTGCTGGGGTCTGAAGCCCATAGGTGGAGGGCCAGGGGGTACCCTGGGGCCTATACTTCAAGTCCAGGGAGAGAGGTGGACCCTTGGGTAGCTTCCTAAGGTTAGAGGCCCCTAGGTGGAGGGCCAGAGCTCACCCTGGGGACTATCGTGCAAGTCCAGGGAGAGAGGTGGACCCCTGGGTAGCTTGCTGGGGTACAAGGCCTCTACGTGGAGGGCCAGGGGGCACCCTGGGGCCTATCTTGCAAGTCCAGGGAGTAAGGTGGACCCCTGAGTAGCTTGCTGGGGTACGAGGCCCCTAGGTGGAGGGCCAGGGGGCACCCTGGGGCCTCTACTGCAAGTCCAGGGAGAGAGGTGGACCCCTGGGTAGCTTGCTGGGGTCTGAAGCCCATAGGTGGAGGGCCAGGGGGCACCCTGGGGCCTCTACTGCAAGACTAGGGAGAGAGGTGGACCCATGGGTAGCTATCTGGGGTAAGAGGTCCCTGAGTGGGGGGCCAGGGGGCACCCTGGGGCCTCTATTGCAAGTCCAGGGAGAGAGGTGGACCCCTGGGTAGTTTGCTGGGGTCAGAGGCCCCTAGGCGGAGGGACAGGGGGCTTCCTGGGGCCTCTACTGCAAGTCCAGGGAGAAAGGTGTACCCCTGGGTAGCTTGCTAGGGTCAGAGGCCCCTAGGTGGAGGTCAAGGGGGCACCCTGGGGCCTTTACTGCAATCCCAGGGAGAGTTGTGGACCCTTGTGTAGCTTGCTGGGGTCAGAGGCCCCTTGGTGGAGGGTCAGGGGGCACCCTGGGGCCTATTCTGCAAGTCCACGGAGAGAGGTGGACCTCTGGGTAGCTTGCTGGGGTCAGAGGCCCCTAGGATGAGGGCCAGGGGGCACCCTGGGGCCTATCCTGCAAGTCCAGGGAGAGAGGTGGACCCCTGGGTAGCTTGCTGGGTTACGAGGCCCCTAGGTGGAGGGCCAGGGGGCACCCTGGGGCCTCTACTGCAAGTCCAGTGAGAGAGGTGGACCCCTGGGTAGCTTGCTGGGATCAGAGGCCCCTAGGTGGAGGGCCAGGGGGCACCCTGGGGCCTCTACTGCAAGTCCAGGGAAAGAGGTGGACCCCTGGGTAGCTTGCTGGGGTCAGAGGCCTTTAGGTGGAGGGCCAGGGGGCACCCTGGGGCCTTTACTGCAATCCCAGGGAGAGTTGTGGACCCTTGTGTAGCTTGCTGGGGTCAGAGGCCCCTTGGTGGAGGGTCAGGGGGCACCCTGGGGCCTATTCTGCAAGTCCAGGGAGAGAGGTGGACCTCTGGGTAGCTTGCTGGGGTCAGAGGCCCCTAGGTGGAGGGCCAGGGGGCACCCTGGGGCCTATCCTGCAAGTCCAGGGAGAGAGGTGGACCCTTGGGTAGCTTGCTGGGGTACGAGGCCCATAGGTGGAGGGCCAGGGGGCACCCTGGGGCCTCTACTGCAAGTCCAGGAAAAGAGGTGGACCCATGGGTAGCTTGCTGGGGTCAGAGGCCTTTAGGTGGAGTTCCAGGGGGCACCCTGGGGCCTTTACTGCAATCCCAGGGAGAGTTGTGGACCCTTGTGTAGCTTGCTGGGGTCAGAGGCCCCTTGGTGGAGGGTCAGGGGGCACCCTGGGGCCTATTCTGCAAGTCCAGGGAGAGAGGTGGACCTCTGGGTAGCTTGCTGGGGTCAGAGGCCCCTAGGTGGAGGGCCAGGGGGCACCCTGGGGCCTATCCTGCAAGTCCAGGGAGAGAGGTGGACCCCTGGGTAGCTTGCTGGGGTACGAGGCCCATAGGTGGAGGGCCAGGGGGCACCCTGGGGCCTCTACTGCAAGTCCAGGGAGAGAGGTGGACCCCTGGGTAGCTTGCTGGGGTGAGAGGCCCCTAGGTGGAGTGCCAGGGGCCTCCCTGGGGCCTCTACTGCAAGTCCAGGGAAAGAGGTGGACCCCTGGGTAGCTTCCTGGGGTCAGAGGCCCCTAGGTGGAGGGCCAGGGGGCACGCTGGGGCCTCTACTGCAAGTCTAGGGAGAGAGGTGGACCCATGGGTAGCTAGCTGGGGTAAGAGGCCCCCAAGTGGAGGGCCAGGGGGCACCCTGGGGCCTCTACTGCAAGTCCAGGGAGAGAGGTGGACCCCTGGGTAGCTTGCTGGGGTCTGAAGCCCATAGGTGGAGGGCCAGGGGGTACCCTGGGGCCTATACTTCAAGTCCAGGGAGAGAGGTGGACCCTTGGGTAGCTTCCTAAGGTTAGAGGCCCCTAGGTGGAGGGCCAGAGGGCACCCTGGGGACTATCGTGCAAGTCCAGGGAGAAAGTTGGACCCCTGGGTAGCTTGCTGGGGTACAAGGCCTCTAGGTGGAGGGCCAGGGTGCACCCTGGGGCCTATCTTGCAAGTCCAGGGAGTAAGGTGGACCCCTGAGTAGCTTGCTGGGGTACAAGGCCCCTAGGTGGAGGGTCAGGGGGCACCCTGGGGCCTCTACTGCAAGTCCAGGGAGAGAGGTGGACCCCTGGGTAGCTTGCTGGGGTCTGAAGCCCATAGGTGGAGTTCCAGGGGGCACGCTGGGGCCTCGACTGCAAGTCTAGGGAGAGAGGTGGACCCATGGGTAGCTAGCTGGGGTAAGAGGCCCCTAAGTGGAGGGCCAGGGGGCATCCTGGGGCCTCTACTGCAAGTCCAGGGAGAAAGGTGGACCCCTGGGTAGCTTGCTAGGGTTAGAGGCCCCTAGGTGGAGGTCAAGGGGGCACCCTGGGGCCTTTACTGCAATCCCAGGGAGAGTTGTGGACCCTTGTGTAGTTTGCTGGGGTCAGAGGCCCCTTGGTGGAGGGCCAGGGGGCACCCTGGGGCCTATCCTAAAAGTCCAGGGAGAGAGGTGGACCCCTGGGTAGCTTGCTGGGGTACGAGGCCCCTAGGTGGAGGGCCAGGGGGCACCCTGGGGCCTCTACTGCAAGTCCAGGGAGAGAGGTGGACCCCTGGGTAGCTTGCTGGGGTCAGAGGCCCCTAGGTGGAGGGCCAGGGGGCACCCTGGGGCCTCTACTGCAAGTCCAGGGAGAGAGGTGGACCCCTGGGTAAATTGCTGGGGTCTGAAGCCCATAGGTGGAGGGCCAGGGGGCTTCCTGGGGGCTCTACTGCAAGTCCAGGGAGAAAGGTGGACCCCTTGGTAGCTTGCTTGGGTCAGAGGCCTCTAATGGAGGTCAAGGGGGCACCCTGGGGCCTCTACTGCAATTCCAGGGAGAGTTGTGGACCCTTGTGTAGTTTGCTGGGGTCAGAGGCCCCTTGGTGGAGGGTCAGGGGGCACCCTGGGGCCTATTCTGCAAGTTCAGGGAGAGAGGTGGACCTCTGGGTAGCTTGCTGGGGTCAGAGGCCCCTAGGTGGAGGGCCAGGGGGCACCCTGGGGCCTATCTTAAAAGTCCAGGGAGAGAGGTTGACCCCTGGGTAGCTTGCTGGGGTACGAGGCCCCTAGGTGGAGGGCCAGGGGGCACCCTGGGGCCTCTACTGCAAGTCCAGGGAGAGAGGTGGACCCCTGGGTAGCTTGCTGGGGTCAGAGGCCCCTAGGTGGAGGGCCAGGGGGCACCCTGGGGCCTCTACTGCAAGTCCAGGGAGAGAGGTGGACCCCTGGGTAGCTTGCTGGGGTCTGAAGCCCATAGGTGGAGGGCCAGGGGGTACCCTGGGGCCTATACTTCAAGTCCAGGGAGAGAGGTGGACCCTTGGTTAGCTTCCTAAGGTTAGAGGCCCCTAGGTGGAGGGCCAGAGGGCACCCTGGGGACTATCGTGCAAGTCCAGGGAGAAAGGTGGACCCCTGGGTAGCTTGCTGGGGTACAAGGCCTCTAGGTGGAGGGCCAGGGGGCACCCTGGGGCCTATCTTGCAAGTCCAGGGAGTAAGGTGGACCCCTGAGTAGCTTGCTGGGGTACAAGGCCCCTAGGTGGAGGGTCAGGGGGCACCCTGGGGCCTCTACTGCAAGTCCAGGGAGAGAGGTGGACCCCTGGGTAGCTTGCTGGGGTCAGAGGCCCCTAGGTGGAGGGCCAGGGGGCACCCTGGGGCCTCTACTGCAAGTCCAGGGAAAGAGGTGGACCCCTAGGTAGCTTGCTGGGGTCAGAGGCCTCTAGGTGGAGGGACAGGGGGCACCCTGGGGCCTCTACTGCAAGTCCAGGGAGAGAGGTGGACCCCTGGGTAGCTTGCTGGGGTCTGAAGCCCATAGGTGGAGGGCCAGGGGGTACCCCGGGGCCTATACTTCAAGTCCAGGGAGAGAGGTGGACCCTTGGGTAGCTTCCTAAGGTTAGAGGCCCCTAGGTGGAGGGCCAGAGGGCACCCTGGGGACTATCGTGCAAGTCCAGGGAGAGAGGTGGACCCCTGGGTAGCTTGCTGGGGTACAAGGCCTCTAGATGGAGGGCCAGGGGGCACCCTGGTTCCTCTACTGCAAGGCCAGGGAGAGAGGTGGACCCCTTGGTAGCTTGCTTGGGTCAGAGACCCCTAGGTGGAGGGCCATGGGGCACCTTGGGGCCTCTACTTCAAGTCCAGGGAGAGAGGTGGACCCTTGGGTAGCTTCCTAAGGTTAGAGGCCCCTAAGTGGAGGGCCAGAGGGCACCCAGGGGACTATCGTGCAAGTCCAGGGAGAGAGGTGGACCCCTGGGTAGCTTGCTAGGGTACAAGGCCTCTAGGTGGAGGGCCAGGGGGCACCCTGGGGCCTCTACTGCAAGGCCAGGGAGAGAGGTGGACCCCTTGGTAGCTTGCTTGGGTCAGAGACCCCTAGGTGGAGGGCCAGGGGGCACCTTGGGGCCTCTACTGCAAGTCTAGGGAGAGAGGTGGACCCATGGGTAGCTAGCTGGGGTAAGAGGCCCCTAAGTGGAGGGCAAGGGGGCACCCTGGGGCCTCTACTGCAAGTCCAGGGAGAGAGGTGGAACCCTGGGTAGTTTGCTGGGGTCAGAGGCCCCTAGGCGGAGGGACAGGGGGCTTCCTGGGGCCTCTACTGCAAGTCCAGGGAGAGAGGTGGACCCCTGGGTAGCTTGCTGGGGTCAGAGGCCTCTAGGTGGAGGGCCAAGGGGCACCCTGGGGCCTATACTGCAAGTCCAGGGAGAGAGGTGGACCCCTGGGTAGCTTGCTAGGGTCAGAGGCCCCTAGGTGGAGGTCAAGGGGGCACCCTGGGGCCTTTACTGCAATCCCAGGGAGAGTTGTGGACCCTTGTGTAGTTTGCTGGGGTCAGAGGCCCCTTGGTGGAGGGTCAGGGGGCACCCTGGGGCCTATTCTGCTAGTCCAGGGAGAGAGGTGGACCTCTGGGTAGCTTGCTGGGGTCAGAGGCCCCTAGGTGGAGGGCCAGGGGGCACCCTGGGGCCTATCCTAAAAGTCCAGGGAGAGAGGTGGACCCCTGGGTA
The DNA here is from genome assembly GCF_049306965.1 of Danio rerio. Classification (NCBI taxonomy): domain Eukaryota; kingdom Metazoa; phylum Chordata; class Actinopteri; order Cypriniformes; family Danionidae; genus Danio; species Danio rerio. The sequence continues at coordinate 51,070,335 of NC_133180.1, read as the reverse complement.
GCTTGCTGGGGTACGAGGCCCCTAGGTGGAGGGCCAGGGGGCACCCTGGGGCCTCTACTGCAAGTCCAGGGAGAGAGGTGGACCCCTGGGTAGCTTGCTGGGGTCAGAGGCCCCTAGGTGGAGGGCCAGGGGGCACCCTGGGGCCTCTACTGCAAGTCCAGGGAAAGAGGTGGACCCCTAGGTAGCTTGCTGGGGTCAGAGGCCTCTAGGTGGAGGGCCAGGGGGCACCCTGGGGCCTCTACTGCAAGTCCAGGGAGAGAGGTGGACCCCTGGGTAGCTTGCTGGGGTCTGAAGCCCATAGGTGGAGAGCCAGGGGGTACCACGGGGCCTATACTTCAAGTCCAGGGAGAGAGGTGGACCCTTGGGTAGCTTCCTAAGGTTAGAGGCCCCTAGGTGGAGCGCCAGAGGGCACCCTGGGGACTATCGTGCAAGTCCAGGGAGAGAGGTGGACCCCTGGGTAGCTTGCTGGGGTACAAGGCCTCTAGGTGGAGGGCCAGGGGGCACCCTGGGGCCTCTACTGCAAGGCCAGGGAGAGAGGTGGACCCCTTGGTAGCTTGCTTGGGTCAGAGACCCCTAGGTGGAGGGCCAGGGGGCACCTTGGGGCCTCTACTTCAAGTCCAGGGAGAGAGGTGGACCCTTGGGTAGCTTCCTAAGGTTAGAGGCCGCTAGGTGGAGGGCCAGAGGGCACCCAGGGGACTATCGTGCAAGTCCAGGGAGAGAGGTGGACCCCTGGGTAGCTTGCTGGGGTACAAGGCCTCTAGGTGGAGGGCCAGGGGGCACCCTGGGGCCTCTACTGCAAGGCCAGGGAGAGAGGTGGACCCCTTGGTAGCTTGCTTGGGTCAGAGACCCCTAGGTGGAGGGCCAGGGGGCACCTTGGGGCCTCTACTGCAAGTCTAGGGAGAGAGGTGGACCCATGGGTAGCTAGCTGGGGTAAGAGGCCCCTAAGTGGAGGTCAAGGGGGCACCCTGGGGCCTCTACTGCAAGTCCAGGGAGAGAGGTGGACCCCTGGGTAGTTTGCTGGGGTCAGAGGCCCCTAGGCAGAGGGACAGGGGGCTTCCTGGGGCCTCTACTGCAAGTCCAGGGAGAGATTTGGACCCCTGGGTAGCTTGCTGGGGTCAGAGGCCTCTAGGTGGAAGGCCAAGGGGCACCCTGGGGCCTATACTGCAAGTCCAGGGAGAGAGGTGGACCCCTGGGTAGCTTGCTGGGGTCAGAGGCCCCTAGGTGGAGGGCCAGGGGGCACCTTGGGGCCTATCCTGCAAGTCCAGGGAGAGAGGTGGACCCCTGGGTAGCTTGCTGGGGTACGAGGCCCCTAGGTGGAGGGCCAGGGGGCACCCTGGGGCCTCTACTGCAAGTCCAAGGAGAGAGGTGGACCCCTGGGTAGTTTGCTGGGGTCAGAGGCCCCTAGACGGAGGGACAGGGGGCTTCCTGGGGGCTCTACTGCAAGTCCAGGGAGAAAGGTGGACCCCTTGGTAGCTTGCTTGGGTCAGAGGCCTCTAGGTGGAGGTCAAGGGGGCACCCTGGGGCCTCTACTGCAATTCCAGGGAGAGTTGTGGACCCTTGTGTAGCTTGCTGGGGTCAGAGGCCCCTTGGTGGAGGGTCAGGGGGCACCCTGGGGCCTATTCTGCAAGTCCAGGGAGAGAGGTGGACCTCTGGGTAGCTTGCTGGGGTCAGAGGCCCCTAGGTGGAGGGCCAGGGGGCACCCTGGGGCCTATCTTGCAAGTCGAGGGAGTAAGGTAGACCCCTGGATAGCTTGCTGGGGTACGAGGCCCCTAGCTGGAGGGCCAGGGGGCACCCTGGGGCCTCTACTGCAAGTCCAGGGAGAGTTGTGGACCCTTGTGTAGCTTGCTGGGGTCAGAGGCCCCTTGGTGGAGGGTCAGGGGTTACCCTGGGGCCTATTCTGCAAGTCCACGGAGAGAGGTGGACCTCTGGGTAGCTTGCTGGGGTCAGAGGCCCCTAGGTGGAGGGCCAGGGGGCACCATGGGGCCTATCCTGCAAGTCCGGGGAGAGAGGTGGACCCCTGGGTAGCTTGCTGGGGTACGAGGCCCCTAGGTGGAGGGCCAGGGGGCACCCTGGGGCCTCTACTGCAAGTCCAGGGAGAGAGGTGGACCCCTTGGTAGCTTGCTGGGGTCAGAGGCCCCTAGGTGGAGGGCCAGGGGGCACCCTGGGGCCTCTACTGCAAGTCCAGGGAAAGAGGTGGACCCCTGGGTAGCTTGCTGGGGTCAGAGGCCTTTAGGTGGAGGTCCAGGGGGCACCCTGGGGCCTCTACTGCAAATCCAGGGAGAGAGGTGGACCCCTGGGTAGCTTGCTGGGGTCTGAAGCCCATAGGTGGAGGGCCAGGGGGTACCCTGGGGCCTATACTTCAAGTCCAGGGAGAGAGGTGGACCCTTGGGTACTTCCTAAGGTTAGAGGCCCCTAGGTGGAGGGCCAGAGGGCACCCTGGGGACTATCGTGCAAGTCCAGGGAGAGAGGTGGACCCCTGGGTAGCTTGCTGGGGTACAAGGCCTCTACGTGGAGGACCACGGGGCACCCTGGGGCCTATCTTGCAAGTCCAGGGAGTAAGGTGGACCCCTGAGTAGCTTGCTGGGGTACGAGGCCCCTAGGTGGAGGGCCAGGGGGCACCCTGGGGCCTCTACTGCAAGTCCAGGGAGAGAGGTGGACCCCTGGGTAACTTGCTGGGGTCTGAAGCCCATAGGTGGAGGGCCAGGGGGCACCCTGGGGCCTCTACTGCAAGACTAGGGAGAGAGGTGGACCCATGGGTAGCTATCTGGGGTAAGAGGCCCCTGAGTGGAGGGCCAGGGTTCACCCTGGGGCCTCTATTGCAAGTCCAGGGAGAGAGGTGGACCCCTGGGTAGTTTGCTGGGGTCAGAGGCCCCTAGGCGGAGGGACAGGGGGCTTCCTGGGGCATCTACTGCAAGTCCAGGGAGAAAGGTGTACCCCTGGGTAGATTGCTAGGGTCAGAGGCCCCTAGGTGGAGGTCAAGGGGGCACCCTGGGGCCTTTACTGCAATCCCAGGGAGAGTTGTGGACCCTTGTGTAGCTTGCTGGGGTCAGATGCCCCTTGGTGGAGGGTCAGGGGGCACCCTGGGGCCTATTTTGCAAGTCCACGGAGAGAGGTGGACCTCTGGGTAGCTTGCTGGGGTCAGAAGCCCTAGGTGGAGGGCCAGGGGGCACCCTGGGGCCTATCCTGCAAGTCCAGGGAGAGAGGTGGACCCCTGGGTAGCTTGCTGGGGTACGAGGCCCCTAGGTGGAGGGCCAGGGGGCACCCTGGGGCCTCTACTGCAAGTCCAGGGAGAGAGGTGGACCCCTTGGTAGCTTGCTGGGGTCAGAGGCCCCTAGGTGGAGGGCCAGGGGGCACCCTGGGGCCTCTACTGCAAGTCCAGGGAAAGAGGTGGACCCCTGGGTAGCTTGCTGGGGTCAGAGGCCTTTAGGTGGAGGGCCAGGGGGCACCCTGGGGCCTCTACTGCAAATCCAGGGAGAGAGGTGGACCCCTGGGTAGCTTGCTGGGGTCTGAAGCCCATAGGTGGAGGGCAAGGGGGTACCCTGGGGCCTATACTTCAAGTCCAGGGAGAGAGGTGGACCCTTGGGTAGCTTCCTAAGGTTAGAGGCCCCTAGGTGGAGGGCCAGAGGGCACCCTGGGGACTATCGTGCAAGTCCAGGGAGAGAGTTGGACCCCTGGGTAGCTTGCTGGGGCACAAGGCCTCTAGGTGGAGGGCCAGGGGGCACCCTGGGGCCTATCTTGCAAGTCCAGGGAGTAAGGTGGACCCCTGAGTAGCTTGCTTGGGTACGAGGCCCCTAGGTGGAGGGCCAGGGGGCACCCTGGGGCCTCTACTGCAAGTCCAGGGAGAGAGGTGGACCCCTGGGTAGCTTGCTGGGGTCTGAAGCCCATAGGTGGAGGGCCAGGGGGCACCCTGGGGCCTCTACTGCAAGTCTAGGGAGAGAGGTGGACCCATGGGTAGCTAGCTGGGGTAAGAGGACCCTGAGTGGAGGGCCAGGGGGCACCCTGGGGCCTCTACTGCAAGTCCAGGGAGAGAGGTGGACCCCTGGGTAGTTTGCTGGGGTCAGAGGCCCCTAGGCGGAGGGACAGGGGGCTTCCTGGGGATCTCTACTGCAAGTCCAGGGAGAAAGGTGGACCCCTGGGTAGCTTGCTAGGGTCAGAGGCCCCTAGGTGGAGGTCAAGGGGGCACCCTGGGGCCTTTACTGCAATCCCAGGGAGAGTTGTGGACCCTTGTGTAGCTTGCTGGGGTCAGAGGCCCCTTGGTGGAGGGTCAGGGGGCACCCTGGGCCCTATTTTGCAAGTCCAGGGAGAGAGGTGGACCTCTGGGTAGCTTGCTGGGGTCAGAGGCCCCTAGGTGGAGGGCCAGGGGGCACCCTGGGGCCTATCCTGCAAGTCCAGGGAGAGAGGTGGACCCCTGGGTAGCTTGCTGGGGTCTGAAGCCCATAGGTGGAGAGCCAGGGGGTACCACGGGGCCTATACTTCAAGTCCAGGGAGAGAGGTGGACCCTTGGGTAGCTTCCTAAGGTTAGAAGCCCCTAGGTGGAGCGCCAGAGGGCACCCTGGGGACTATCGTGCAAGTCCAGGGAGAGAGGTGGACCCCTGGGTAGCTTGCTGGGGTACAAGGCCTCTAGGTGGAGGGCCAGGGGGCACCCTGGGGCCTCTACTGCAAGGCCAGGGAGAGAGGTGGACCCCTTGGTAGCTTGCTTGGGTCAGAGACCCCTAGGTGGAGGGCCAGGGGGCACCTTGGGGCCTCTACTTCAAGTCCAGGGAGAGAGGTGGACCCTTGGGTAGCTTCCTAAGGTTAGAGGCCGCTAGGTGGAGGGCCAGAGGGCACCCAGGGGACTATCGTGCAAGTCCAGGGAGAGAGGTGGACCCCTGGGTAGCTTGCTGGGGTACAAGGCCTCTAGGTGGAGGGCCAGGGGGCACCCTGGGGCCTCTACTGCAAGGCCAGGGAGAGAGGTGGACCCCTTGGTAGCTTGCTTGGGTCAGAGACCCCTAGGTGGAGGGCCAGGGGGCACCTTGGGGCCTCTACTGCAAGTCTAGGGAGAGAGGTGGACCCATGGGTAGCTAGCTGGGGTAAGAGGCCCCTAAGTGGAGGTCAAGGGGGCACCCTGGGGCCTCTACTGCAAGTCCAGGGAGAGAGGTGGACCCCTGGGTAGTTTGCTGGGGTCAGAGGCCCCTAGGCAGAGGGACAGGGGGCTTCCTGGGGCCTCTACTGCAAGTCCAGGGAGAGATTTGGACCCCTGGGTAGCTTGCTGGGGTCAGAGGCCTCTAGGTGGAAGGCCAAGGGGCACCCTGGGGCCTATACTGCAAGTCCAGGGAGAGAGGTGGACCCCTGGGTAGCTTGCTGGGGTCAGAGGCCCCTAGGTGGAGGGCCAGGGGGCACCTTGGGGCCTATCCTGCAAGTCCAGGGAGAGAGGTGGACCCCTGGGTAGCTTGCTGGGGTACGAGGCCCCTAGGTGGAGGGCCAGGGGGCACCCTGGGGCCTCTACTGCAAGTCCAAGGAGAGAGGTGGACCCCTGGGTAGTTTGCTGGGGTCAGAGGCCCCTAGACGGAGGGACAGGGGGCTTCCTGGGGGCTCTACTGCAAGTCCAGGGAGAAAGGTGGACCCCTTGGTAGCTTGCTTGGGTCAGAGGCCTCTAGGTGGAGGTCAAGGGGGCACCCTGGGGCCTCTACTGCAATTCCAGGGAGAGTTGTGGACCCTTGTGTAGCTTGCTGGGGTCAGAGGCCCCTTGGTGGAGGGTCAGGGGGCACCCTGGGGCCTATTCTGCAAGTCCAGGGAGAGAGGTGGACCTCTGGGTAGCTTGCTGGGGTCAGAGGCCCCTAGGTGGAGGGCCAGGGGGCACCCTGGGGCCTATCTTGCAAGTCGAGGGAGTAAGGTAGACCCCTGGATAGCTTGCTGGGGTACGAGGCCCCTAGGTGGAGGGCCAGGGGGCACCCTGGGGCCTCTACTGCAAGTCCAGGGAGAGTTGTGGACCCTTGTGTAGCTTGCTGGGGTCAGAGGCCCCTTGGTGGAGGGTCAGGGGTTACCCTGGGGCCTATTCTGCAAGTCCACGGAGAGAGGTGGACCTCTGGGTAGCTTGCTGGGGTCAGAGGCCCCTAGGTGGAGGGCCAGGGGGCACCATGGGGCCTATCCTGCAAGTCCGGGGAGAGAGGTGGACCCCTGGGTAGCTTGCTGGGGTACGAGGCCCCTAGGTGGAGGGCCAGGGGGCACCCTGGGGCCTCTACTGCAAGTCCAGGGAGAGAGGTGGACCCCTTGGTAGCTTGCTGGGGTCAGAGGCCCCTAGGTGGAGGGCCAGGGGGCACCCTGGGGCCTCTACTGCAAGTCCAGGGAAAGAGGTGGACCCCTGGGTAGCTTGCTGGGGTCAGAGGCCTTTAGGTGGAGGTCCAGGGGGCACCCTGGGGCCTCTACTGCAAATCCAGGGAGAGAGGTGGACCCCTGGGTAGCTTGCTGGGGTCTGAAGCCCATAGGTGGAGGGCCAGGGGGTACCCTGGGGCCTATACTTCAAGTCCAGGGAGAGAGGTGGACCCTTGGGTACTTCCTAAGGTTAGAGGCCCCTAGGTGGAGGGCCAGAGGGCACCCTGGGGACTATCGTGCAAGTCCAGGGAGAGAGGTGGACCCCTGGGTAGCTTGCTGGGGTACAAGGCCTCTACGTGGAGGACCAGGGGGCACCCTGGGGCCTATCTTGCAAGTCCAGGGAGTAAGGTGGACCCCTGAGTAGCTTGCTGGGGTACGAGGCCCCTAGGTGGAGGGCCAGGGGGCACCCTGGGGCCTCTACTGCAAGTCCAGGGAGAGAGGTGGACCCCTGGGTAGCTTGCTGGGGTCTGAAGCCCATAGGTGGAGGGCCAGGGGGCACCCTGGGGCCTCTACTGCAAGACTAGGGAGAGAGGTGGACCCATGGGTAGCTATCTGGGGTAAGAGGCCCCTGAGTGGAGGGCCAGGGTTCACCCTGGGGCCTCTATTGCAAGTCCAGGGAGAGAGGTGGACCCCTGGGTAGTTTGCTGGGGTCAGAGGCCCCTAGGCGGAGGGACAGGGGGCTTCCTGGGGCATCTACTGCAAGTCCAGGGAGAAAGGTGTACCCCTGGGTAGATTGCTAGGGTCAGAGGCCCCTAGGTGGAGGTCAAGGGGGCACCCTGGGGCCTTTACTGCAATCCCAGGGAGAGTTGTGGACCCTTGTGTAGCTTGCTGGGGTCAGATGCCCCTTGGTGGAGGGTCAGGGGGCACCCTGGGGCCTATTTTGCAAGTCCACGGAGAGAGGTGGACCTCTGGGTAGCTTGCTGGGGTCAGAAGCCCTAGGTGGAGGGCCAGGGGGCACCCTGGGGCCTATCCTGCAAGTCCAGGGAGAGAGGTGGACCCCTGGGTAGCTTGCTGGGGTACGAGGCCCCTAGGTGGAGGGCCAGGGGGCACCCTGGGGCCTCTACTGCAAGTCCAGGGAGAGAGGTGGACCCCTTGGTAGCTTGCTGGGGTCAGAGGCCCCTAGGTGGAGGGCCAGGGGGCACCCTGGGGCCTCTACTGCAAGTCCAGGGAAAGAGGTGGACCCCTGGGTAGCTTGCTGGGGTCAGAGGCCTTTAGGTGGAGGGCCAGGGGGCACCCTGGGGCCTCTACTGCAAATCCAGGGAGAGAGGTGGACCCCTGGGTAGCTTGCTGGGGTCTGAAGCCCATAGGTGGAGGGCAAGGGGGTACCCTGGGGCCTATACTTCAAGTCCAGGGAGAGAGGTGGACCCTTGGGTAGCTTCCTAAGGTTAGAGGCCCCTAGGTGGAGGGCCAGAGGGCACCCTGGGGACTATCGTGCAAGTCCAGGGAGAGAGTTGGACCCCTGGGTAGCTTGCTGGGGCACAAGGCCTCTAGGTGGAGGGCCAGGGGGCACCCTGGGGCCTATCTTGCAAGTCCAGGGAGTAAGGTGGACCCCTGAGTAGCTTGCTTGGGTACGAGGCCCCTAGGTGGAGGGCCAGGGGGCACCCTGGGGCCTCTACTGCAAGTCCAGGGAGAGAGGTGGACCCCTGGGTAGCTTGCTGGGGTCTGAAGCCCATAGGTGGAGGGCCAGGGGGCACCCTGGGGCCTCTACTGCAAGTCTAGGGAGAGAGGTGGACCCATGGGTAGCTAGCTGGGGTAAGAGGACCCTGAGTGGAGGGCCAGGGGGCACCCTGGGGCCTCTACTGCAAGTCCAGGGAGAGAGGTGGACCCCTGGGTAGTTTGCTGGGGTCAGAGGCCCCTAGGCGGAGGGACAGGGGGCTTCCTGGGGATCTCTACTGCAAGTCCAGGGAGAAAGGTGGACCCCTGGGTAGCTTGCTAGGGTCAGAGGCCCCTAGGTGGAGGTCAAGGGGGCACCCTGGGGCCTTTACTGCAATCCCAGGGAGAGTTGTGGACCCTTGTGTAGCTTGCTGGGGTCAGAGGCCCCTTGGTGGAGGGTCAGGGGGCACCCTGGGCCCTATTTTGCAAGTCCAGGGAGAGAGGTGGACCTCTGGGTAGCTTGCTGGGGTCAGAGGCCCCTAGGTGGAGGGCCAGGGGGCACCCTGGGGCCTATCCTGCAAGTCCAGGGAGAGAGGTGGACCCCTGGGTAGCTTGCTGGGGTCTGAAGCCCATAGGTGGAGAGCCAGGGGGTACCACGGGGCCTATACTTCAAGTCCAGGGAGAGAGGTGGACCCTTGGGTAGCTTCCTAAGGTTAGAAGCCCCTAGGTGGAGCGCCAGAGGGCACCCTGGGGACTATCGTGCAAGTCCAGGGAGAGAGGTGGACCCCTGGGTAGCTTGCTGGGGTACAAGGCCTCTAGGTGGAGGGCCAGGGGGCACCCTGGGGCCTCTACTGCAAGGCCAGGGAGAGAGGTGGACCCCTTGGTAGCTTGCTTGGGTCAGAGACCCCTAGGTGGAGGGCCAGGGGGCACCTTGGGGCCTCTACTTCAAGTCCAGGGAGAGAGGTCGACCCTTGGGTAGCTTCCTAAGGTTAGAGGCCCCTAGGTGGAGGGCCAGAGGGCACCCAGGGGACTATCGTGCAAGTCCAGGGAGAGAGGTGGACCCCTGGGTAGCTTGCTGGGGTACAAGGCCTCTAGGTGGAGGGCCAAGGGGCACCCTGGGGCCTCTACTGCAAGGCCAGGGAGAGAGGTGGACCCCTTGGTAGCTTGCTTGGGTCAGAGACCCCTAGGTGGAGGGCCAGGGGGCACCTTGTGGCCTCTACTGCAAGTCTAGGGAGAGAGGTGGACCCATGGGTAGCTAGCTGGGGTAAGAGGCCCCTAAGTGGAGGTCAAGGGGGCACCCTGGGGCCTCTACTGCAAGTCCAGGGAGAGAGGTGGACCCCTGGGTAGTTTGCTGGGGTCAGAGGCCCCTAGGCGGAGGGACAGGGGGCTTCCTGGGGCCTCTACTGCAAGTCCAGGGAGAGATTTGGACCCCTGGGTAGCTTGCTGGGGTCAGAGGCCTCTAGGTGAAAGGCCAAGGGGCACCCTGGGGCCTATCCTGCAAGTCCAGGGAGAGAGGTGGACCCCTGGGTAGCTTGCTGGGGTCAGAGGCCCCTAGGTGGAGGGCCAGGGGGCACCTTGGGGCCTATCCTGCAAGTCCAGGGAGAGAGGTGGACCCCTGGGTAGCTTGCTGGGGTACGAGGCCCCTAGGTGGAGGGCCAGGGGGCACCCTGGGGCCTCTACTGCAAGTCCAAGGAGAGAGGTGGACCCCTGGGTAGTTTGCTGGGGTCAGAGGCCCCTAGACGGAGGGACAGGGGGCTTCCTGGGGGCTCTACTGCAAGTCCAGGGAGAAAGGTGGACCCCTTGGTAGCTTGCTTGGGTCAGAGGCCTCTAGGTGGAGGTCAAGGGGGCACCCTGGGGCCTCTACTGCAATTCCAGGGAGAGTTGTGGACCCTTGTGTAGCTTGCTGGGGTCAGAGGCCCCTTGGTGGAGGGTCAGGGGGCACCCTGGGGCCTATTCTGCAAGTCCAGGGAGAGAGGTGGACCTCTGGGTAGCTTGCTGGGGTCAGAGGCCCCTAGGTGGAGGGCCAGGGGGCACCCTGGGGCCTATCTTGCAAGTCGAGGGAGTAAGGTAGACCCCTGGATAGCTTGCTGGGGTACGAGGCCCCTAGGTGGAGGGCCAGGGGGCACCCTGGGGCCTCTACTGCAAGTCCAGGGAGAGTTGTGGACCCTTGTGTAGCTTGCTGGGGTCAGAGGCCCCTTGGTGGAGGGTCAGGGGGCACCCTGGGGCCTATTCTGCAAGTCCACGGAGAGAGGTGGACCTCTGGGTAGCTTGCTGGGGTCAGAGGCCCCTAGGTGGAGGGCCAGGGGGCACCATGGGGCCTATCCTGCAAGTCCGGGGAGAGAGGTGGACCCCTGGGTAGCTTGCTGGGGTACGAGGCCCCTAGGTGGAGGGCCAGGGGGCACCCTGGGGCCTCTACTGCAAGTCCAGGGAGAGAGGTGGACCCCTGGGTAGCTTGCTGGGGTCAGAGGCCCCTAGGTGGAGGGCCAGGGGGCACCCTGGGGCCTCTACTGCAAGTCCAGGGAAAGAGGTGGACCCCTGGGTAGCTTGCTGGGGTCAGAGGCCTTTAGGTGGAGGGCCAGGGGGCACCCTGGGGCCTCTACTGCAAATCCAGGGAGAGAGGTGGACCCCTGGGTAGCTTGCTGGGGTCTGAAGCCCATAGGTGGAGGGCCAGGGGGTACCCTGGGGCCTATACTTCAAGTCCAGGGAGAGAGGTGGACCCTTGGGTACTTCCTAAGGTTAGAGGCCCCTAGGTGGAGGGCCAGAGGGCACCCTGGGGACTATCGTGCAAGTCCAGGGAGAGAGGTGGACCCCTGGGTAGCTTGCTGGGGTACAAGGCCTCTACGTGGAGGACCAGGGGGCACCCTGGGGCCTATCTTGCAAGTCCAGGGAGTAAGGTGGACCCCTGAGTAGCTTGCTGGGGTACGAGGCCCCTAGGTGGAGGGCCAGGGGGCACCCTGGGGCCTCTACTGCAAGTCCAGGGAGAGAGGTGGACCCCTGGGTAGCTTGCTGGGGTCTGAAGCCCATAGGTGGAGGGCCAGGGGGCACCCTGGGGCCTCTACTGCAAGACTAGGGAGAGAGGTGGACCCATGGGTAGCTATCTGGGGTAAGAGGCCCCTGAGTGGAGGGCCAGGGTTCACCCTGGGGCCTCTATTGCAAGTCCAGGGAGAGAGGTGGACCCCTGGGTAGTTTGCTGGGGTCAGAGGCCCCTAGGCGGAGGGACAGGGGGCTTCCTGGGGCCTCTACTGCAAGTCCAGGGAGAAAGGTGTACCCCTGGGTAGCTTGCTAGGGTCAGAGGCCCCTAGGTGGAGGTCAAGGGGGCACCCTGGGGCCTTTACTGCAATCCCAGGGAGAGTTGTGGACCCTTGTGTAGCTTGCTGGGGTCAGATGCCCCTTGGTGGAGGGTCAGGGGGCACCCTGGGGCCTATTCTGCAAGTCCACGGAGAGAGGTGGACCTCTGGGTAGCTTGCTGGGGTCAGAAGCCCTAGGTGGAGGGCCAGGGGGCACCCTGGGGCCTATCCTGCAAGTCCAGGGAGAGAGGTGGACCCCTGGGTAGCTTGCTGGGGTACGAGGCCCCTAGGTGGAGGGCCAGGGGGCACCCTGGGGCCTCTACTGCAAGTCCAGGGAGAGAGGTGGACCCCTTGGTAGCTTGCTGGGGTCAGAGGCCCCTAGGTGGAGGGCCAGGGGGCACCCTGGGGCCTCTACTGCAAGTCCAGGGAAAGAGGTGGACCCCTGGGTAGCTTGCTGGGGTCAGAGGCCTTTAGGTGGAGGGCCAGGGGGCACCCTGGGGCCTCTACTGCAAATCCAGGGAGAGAGGTGGACCCCTGGGTAGCTTGCAGGGGTCTGAAGCCCATAGGTGGAGGGCAAGGGGGTACCCTGGGGCCTATACTTCAAGTCCAGGGAGAGAGGTGGACCCTTGGGTAGCTTCCTAAGGTTAGAGGCCCCTAGGTGGAGGGCCAGAGGGCACCCTGGGGACTATCGTGCAAGTCCAGGGAGAGAGTTGGACCCTGGGTAGCTTGCTGGGGCACAAGGCCTCTAGGTGGAGGGCCAGGGGGCACCCTGGGGCCTATCTTGCAAGTCCAGGGAGTAAGGTGGACCCCTGAGTAGCTTGCTTGGGTACGAGGCCCCTAGGTGGAGGGCCAGGGGGCACCCTGGGGCCTCTACTGCAAGTCCAGGGAGAGAGGTGGACCCCTGGGTAGCTTGCTGGGGTCTGAAGCCCATAGGTGGAGGGCCAGGGGGCACCCTGGGGCCTCTACTGCAAGTCTAGGGAGAGAGGTGGACCCATGGGTAGCTAGCTGGGGTAAGAGGACCCTGAGTGGAGGGCCAGGGGGCACCCTGGGGCCTCTACTGCAAGTCCAGGGAGAGAGGTGGACCCCTGGGTAGTTTGCTGGGGTCAGAGGCCCCTAGGCGGAGGGACAGGGGGCTTCCTGGGGATCTCTACTGCAAGTCCAGGGAGAAAGGTGGACCCCTGGGTAGCTTGCTAGGGTCAGAGGCCCCTAGGTGGAGGTCAAGGGGGCACAATGGGGCCTTTACTGCAATCCCAGGGAGAGTTGTGGACTCTTGTGTAGCTTGCTGGGGTCAGAGGCCCCTTGGTGGAGGGTCAGGGGGCACCCTGGGGCCTATTCTGCAAGTCCAGGGAGAGAGGTGGACCTCTGGGTAGCTTGCTGGGGTCAGAGGCCCCTAGGTGGAGGGCCAGGGGGCACCCTGGGGCCTATCCTGCAAGTCCAGGGAGAGAGGTGGACCCCTGGGTAGCTTGCTGGGGTCTGAAGCCCATAGGTGGAGAGCCAGGGGGTACCACGGGGCCTATACTTCAAGTCCAGGGAGAGAGGTGGACCCTTGGGTAGCTTCCTAAGGTTAGAGGCCCCTAGGTGGAGGGCCAGAGGGCACCCAGGGGACTATCGTGCAAGTCCAGGGAGAGAGGTGGACCCCTGGGTAGCTTGCTGGGGTACAAGGCCTCTCGGTGGAGGGCCAGGGGGCACCCTGGGGCCTCTACTGCAAGGCCAGGGAGAGAGGTGGACCCCTTGGTAGCTTGCTTGGGTCAGAGACCCCTAGGTGGAGGGCCAGGGGGCACCTTGGGGCCTCTACTGCAAGTCTAGGGAGAGAGGTGGACCCATGGGTAGCTAGCTGGGGTAAGAGGCCCCTAAGTGGAGGTCAAGGGGGCACCCTGGGGCCTCTACTGCAAGTCCAGGGAGAGAGGTGGACCCCTGGGTAGTTTGCTGGGGTCAGAGGCCCCTAGGCAGAGGGACAGGGGGCTTCCTGGGGCCTCTACTGCAAGTCCAGGGAGAGATTTGGACCCCTGGGTAGCTTGCTGGGGTCAGAGGCCTCTAGGTGGAAGGCCAAGGGGCACCCTGGGGCCTATACTGCAAGTCCAGGGAGAGAGGTGGACCCCTGGGTAGCTTGCTGGGGTCAGAGGCCCCTAGGTGGAGGGCCAGGGGGCACCTTGGGGCCTATCCTGCAAGTCCAGGGAGAGAGGTGGACCCCTGGGTAGCTTGCTGGGGTACGAGGCCCCTAGGTGGAGGGCCAGGGGGCACCCTGGGGCCTCTACTGCAAGTCCAAGGAGAGAGGTGGACCCCTGGGTAGTTTGCTGGGGTCAGAGGCCCCTAGACGGAGGGACAGGGGGCTTCCTGGGGGCTCTACTGCAAGTCCAGGGAGAAAGGTGGACCCCTTGGTAGCTTGCTTGGGTCAGAGGCCTCTAGGTGGAGGTCAAGGGGGCACCCTGGGGCCTCTACTGCAATTCCAGGGAGAGTTGTGGACCCTTGTGTAGCTTGCTGGGGTCAGAGGCCCCTTGGTGGAGGGTCAGGGGGCACCCTGGGGCCTATTCTGCAAGTCCAGGGAGAGAGGTGGACCTCTGGGTAGCTTGCTGGGGTCAGAGGCCCCTAGGTGGAGGGCCAGGGGGCACCCTGGGGTCTATCTTGCAAGTCGAGGGAGTAAGGTAGACCCCTGGATAGCTTGCTGGGGTACGAGGCCCCTAGGTGGAGGGCCAGGGGGCACCCTGGGGCCTCTACTGCAAGTCCAGGGAGAGTTGTGGACCCTTGTGTAGCTTGCTGGGGTCAGAGGCCCCTTGGTGGAGGGTCAGGGGGCACCCTGGGGCCTATTCTGCAAGTCCACGGAGAGAGTTGGACCTCTGGGTAGCTTGCTGGGGTCAGAGGCCCCTAGGTGGAGGGCCAGGGGGCACCATGGGGCCTATCCTGCAAGTCCAGGGAGAGAGGTGGACCCCTGGGTAGCTTGCTGGGTTACGAGGCCCCTAGGTGGAGGGCCAGGGGGCACCCTGGGGCCTCTACTGCAAGTCCAGGGAGAGAGGTGGACCCCTGGGTAGCTTGCTGGGGTCAGAGGCCCCTAGGTGGAGGGCCAGGGGGCACCCTGGGGCCTCTACTGCAAGTCCAGGGAAAGAGGTGGACCCCTGGGTAGCTTGCTGGGGTCAGAGGCCTTTAGGTGGAGGGCCAGGGGGCACCCTGGGGCCTCTACTGCAAATCCAGGGAGAGAGGTGGACCCCTGGGTAGCTTGCTGGGGTCTGAAGCCCATAGGTGGAGGGCCAGGGGGTACCCTGGGGCCTATACTTCAAGTCCAGGGAGAGAGGTGGACCCTTGGGTACTTCCTAAGGTTAGAGGCCCCTAGGTGGAGGGCCAGAGGGCACCCTGGGGACTATCGTGCAAGTCCAGGGAGAGAGGTGGACCCCTGGGTAGCTTGCTGGGGTACAAGGCCTCTACGTGGAGGACCAGGGGGCACCCTGGGGCCTATCTTGCAAGTCCAGGGAGTAAGGTGGACCCCTGAGTAGCTTGCTGGGGTACGAGGCCCCTAGGTGGAGGGCCAGGGGGCACCCTGGGGCCTCTACTGCAAGTCCAGGGAGAGAGGTGGACCCCTGGGTAGCTTGCTGGGGTCTGAAGCCCATAGGTGGAGGGCCAGGGGGCACCCTGGGGCCTCTACTGCAAGACTAAGGAGAGAGGTGGACCCCTGGGTAGCTATCTGGGGTAAGAGGCCCCTGAGTGGAGGGCCAGGGTTCACCCTGGGGCCTCTATTGCAAGTCCAGGGAGAGAGGTGGACCCCTGGGTAGTTTGCTGGGGTCAGAGGCCCCTAGGCGGAGGGACAGGGGGCTTCCTGGGGCCTCTACTGCAAGTCCAGGGAGAAAGGTGTACCCCTGGGTAGCTTGCTAGGGTCAGAGGCCCCTAGGTGGAGGTCAAGGGGGCACCCTGGGGCCTTTACTGCAATCCCAGGGAGAGTTGTGGACCCTTGTGTAGCTTGCTGGGGTCAGATGCCCCTTGGTGGAGGGTCAGGGGGCACCCTGGGGCCTATTCTGCAAGTCCACGGAGAGAGGTGGACCTCTGGGTAGCTTGCTGGGGTCAGAAGCAATAGGTGGAGGGCCAGTGGGCACCCTGGGGCCTATCCTGCAAGTCCAGGGAGAGAGGTGGACCCCTGGGTAGCTTGCTGGGGTACGAGGCCCCAAGGTGGAGGGCCAGGGGGCACCCTGGGGCCTCTACTGCAAGTCCAGGGAGAGAGGTGGACCCCTTGGTAGCTTGCTGGGGTCAGAGGCCCCTAGGTGGAGGGCCAGGGGGCACCCTGGGGCCTCTACTGCAAGTCCAGGGAAAGAGGTGGACCCCTGGGTAGCTTGCTGGGGTCAGAGGCCTTTAGGTGGAGTTCCAGGGGGCACCCTGGGGCCTCTACTGCAAATCCAGGGAGAGAGGTGGACCCCTGGTTAGCTTGCTGGGGTCTGAAGCCCATAGGTGGAGGGCAAGGGGGTACCCTGGGGCCTATACTTCAAGTCCAGGGAGAGAGGTGGACCCTTGGGTAGCTTCCTAAGGTTAGAGGCCCCTAGGTGGAGGGCCAGAGGGCACCCTGGGGACTATCGTGCAAGTCCAGGGAGAGAGTTGGACCCCTGGGTAGCTTGCTGGGGCACAAGGCCTCTAGGTGGAGGGCCAGGGGGCACCCTGGGGCCTATCTTGCAAGTCCAGGGAGTAAGGTGGACCCCTGAGTAGCTTGCTTGGGTACGAGGCCCCTAGGTGGAGGGCCAGGGGGCACCCTGGGGCCTCTACTGCAAGTCCAGGGAGAGAGGTGGACCCCTGGGTAGCTTGCTGGGGTCTGAAGCCCATAGGTGGAGGGCCAGGGGGCACCCTGGGGCCTCTACTGCAAGTCTAGGGAGAGAGGTGGACCCATGGGTAGCTAGCTGGGGTAAGAGGACCCTGAGTGGAGGGCCAGGGGGCACCCTGGGGCCTCTACTGCAAGTCCAGGGAGAGAGGTGGACCCCTGGGTAGTTTGCTGGGGTCAGAGGCCCCTAGGCGGAGGGACAGGGGGCTTCCTGGGGCCTCTACTGCAAGTCCAGGGAGAAAGGTGGACCCCTGGGTAGCTTGCTAGGGTCAGAGGCCCCTAGGTGGAGGTCAAGGGGGCACCCTGGGGCCTTTACTGCAATCCCAGGGAGAGTTGTGGACCCTTGTGTAGCTTGCTGGGGTCAGAGGCCCCTTGGTGGAGGGTCAGGGGGCACCCTGGGGCCTATTCTGCAAGTCCAGGGAGAGAGGTGGACCTCTGGGTAGCTTGCTGGGGTCAGAGGCCCCTAGGTGGAGGGCCAGGGGGCACCCTGGGGCCTATCCTGCAAGTCCAGGGAGAGAGGTGAACCCCTGGGTAGCTTGCTGGGGTACGAGGCCCATAGGTGGAGGGCCAGGGGGCACCCTGGGGCCTCTACTGCAAGTCCAGGGAGAGAGGTGGACCCCTGGGTAGCTTGCTGGGGTGAGAGGCCCCTAGGTGGAGGGCCAGGGGCCACCCTGGGGCCTCTACTGCAAGTCCAGGGAGAGAGGTGGACCCCTGGGTAGCTTGCTGGGGTCTTAAGCCCATAGGTGGAGGGCCAGGGGGTACCCTGGGGCCTATACTTCAAGTCCAGGGAGAGAGGTGGACCCTTGGGTAGCTTCCTAAGGTTAGAGGCCCCTAGGTGGAGGGCCAGAGGGCACCCTGGGGACTATCGTGCAAGTCCAGGGAGAAAGGTGGACCCCTGGGTAGCTTGCTGGGGTACAAGGCCTCTAGGTGGAGGGCCAGGGGGCACCCTGGGGCCTATCTTGCAAGTCCAGGGAGTAAGGTGGACCCCTGAGTAGCTTGCTGGGGTACAAGGCCCCTAGGTGGAGGGCCAGGGGGCACCCTGGGGCCTCTACTGCAAGTCCAGGGAGAGAGGTGGACCCCTGGGTAGCTTGCTGGGGTCTGAAGCCCATAGGTGGAGTTCCAGGGGGCACGCTGGGGCCTCTACTGCAAGTCTAGGGAGAGAGGTGGACCCATGGGTAGCTAGCTGGGGTAAGAGGCCCCTAAGTGGAGGGCCAGGGGGCATCCTGGGGCCTCTACTGCAAGTCCAGGGAGAAAGGTGGACCCCTGGGTAGCTTGCTAGGGTCAGAGGCCCCTAGGTGGAGGTCAAGGGGGCACCCTGGGGCCTTTACTGCAATCCCAGGGAGAGTTGTGGAACCTTGTGTAGTTTGCTGGGGTCAGAGGCCCCTTGGTGGAGGGTCAGGGGGCACCCTGGGGCCTATTCTGCAAGTCCAGGGAGAGAGGTGGACCTCTGGGTAGCTTGCTGGGGTCAGAGGCCCCTAGGTGGAGGGCCAGGGGGCACCCTGGGGCCTATCCTAAAAGTCCAGGGAGAGAGGTGGACCCCTGGGTAGCTTGCTGGGGTCAGAGGCCCCTAGGTGGAGGGCCAGGGGGCACCCTGGGGCCTCTACTGCAAGTCCAGGGAGAGAGGTGGACCCCTGGGTAGCTTGCTGGGGTCTGAAGCCCATAGGTGGAGGGCCAGGGGGTACCCTGGGGCCTATACTTCAAGTCTAGGGAGAGAGGTGGACCCTTGGGTAGCTTCCTAAGGTTAGAGGTCCCTAGGTGGAGGGCCAGAGGGCACCCTGGGGACTATCGTGCAAGTCCAGGGAGAGAGGTGGACCCCTGGGTAGCTTGCTGGGGTACAAGGCCTCTAGGTGGAGGGCCAGGGGGCACCCTGGGGCCTATCTTGCAAGTCCAGGGAGTAAGGTGGACCCCTGAGTAGTTTGCAGGGGTACGAGGCCCCTAGGTGGAGGGCCAGGGGGCACCCTGGGCCCTCTACTGCAAGTCCAGGGAGAGAGGTGGACCCCTGGGTAGCTTGCTGGGGTCTGAAGCCCATAGGTGGAGGGCCAGGGGGCACCCTGGGGCCTCTACTGCAAGTCTAGGGAGAGAGGTGGACCCATGGGTAGCTAGCTGGGGTAAGAGGCCCCTGAGTGGAGGGCCAGGGGGCACCCTGGGGCCTCTACTGCAAGTCCAGGGAGAGAGGTGGACCCCTGGGTAGTTTGCTGGGGTCAGAGGCCCCTAGGCGGAGGGACAGGGGGCTTCCTGGGAACTCTACTGCAAGTCCAGGGAGAAAGGTGGACCCCTGGGTAGCTTGCTAGGGTCAGAGGCCCCTAGGTGGAGGTCAAGGGGGCACCCTGGGGCCTTTACTGCAATCCCAGGGAGAGTTTTGGACCCTTGTGTAGCTTCCTGGGGTCAGAGGCCCCTTGGTGGAGGGTCAGGGGGCACCCTGGGGCCTATTCTGCAAGTCCAGGGAGAGAGGTGGACCTCTGGGTAGCTTGCTGGGGTCAGAGGCCCCTAGGTGGAGGGCCAGGGGGCACCCTGGGGCCTATCCTGCAAGTCCAGGGAGAGAGGTGGACCCCTGGGTAGCTTGCTGGGGTACGAGGTCCATAGGTGGAGGGCCAGGGGGCACCCTGGGGCCTCTACTGCATGTCCAGGGAGAAAGGTGGACCCCTGGGTAGCTTGCTGGGGTGAGAGGCCCCTAGGTGGAGGGCCAGGGGGCACCCTGGGGCCTCTACTGCAAGTCCAGGGAAAGAGGTGGACCCCTGGGTAGCTTGCTGGGGTCAGAGGCCTCTAGGTAGATGGCCAGGGGGCACCCTGGGGCCTCTACTGCAAGTCTAGGGAGAGAGGTGGACCCATGGGTAGCTAGCTGGGGTAAGATGCCCCTAAGTGGAGGGCCAGGGGGCACCCTGGGGCCTCTACTGCAAGTCCAGGGAGAGAGGTGGACCCCTGGGTAGCTTGCTGGGGTCAGAAGCCCATAGGTGGAGGGCCAGGGGGTACCCTGGGGCCTATACTTCAAGTCCAGGGAGAGAGGTGGACCCTTGGGTAGCTTCCGAAGGTTAGAGGCCCCTAGGTGGAGGGCCAGAGGGCACCCTGGGGACTATCGTGCAAGTCCAGGGAGAAAGGTGGACCCCTGGGTAGCTTGCTGGGGTACAAGGCCTCTACGTGGAGGGCCAGGGGGCACCCTGGGGCCTATCTTGCAAATCCAGGGAGTAAGGTGGCCCCCTGAGTAGCTTGCTGGGGTACAAGGCCCCTAGGTGGAGGGCCAGGGGGCACCCTGGGGCCTCTACTGCAAGTCCAGGGAGAGAGGTGGACCCCTGGGTAGCTTGCTGGGGTCTGAAGCCCATAAGTGGAGGGCCAGGGGGCACCCTGGGGCCTCTACTGCAAGTCTAGGGAGAGAGGTGGACTCATAGGTAGCTAGCTGGGGTAAGAGGCCCCTAAGTGGAGGGCCAGGGGGCACCCTGGGGCCTCTACTGCAAGTCCAGGGAGAAAGGTGGACCCCTGGGTAGCTTGTCAGGGTCAGAGGCCCCTAGGTGGAGGTCAAGGGGGCACCCTGGGGCCTTTACTGCAATCCCAGGGAGAGTTGTGGACCCTTGTGTAGTTTGCTGGGGTCAGAGGCCCCTTGGTGGATGGTCAGGTTGCACCCTGGGGCCTATTCTGCAAGTCCAGGGAGAGAGGTGGACCTCTGGGTAGCTTGCTGGGGTCAGAGGCCCCTAGGTGGAGGGCCAGGGGGCACCCTGGGGCCTATCTTAAAAGTCCAGGGAGAGAGGTGGACCCCTGGGTAGCTTGCTGGGGTTTGAGGCCCCTAGGTGGAGGGCCAGGGGGCACCCTGGGGCCTATCTTGCAAGTCCAGGGAGTAAGGTGGACCCCTGAGTAGCTTGCTGGGGTACACGGCCCCTAGGTGGAGGGCCAGGGGGCACCCTGGGGCCTCTACTGCAAGTCCAGGGAGAGAGGTGGACCCCTGGGTAGCTTGCTGGGGTCTGAAGCCCATAGGTGGAGGTCCAGGGGGCACAATGGGGCCTCTACTGCAAGTCTAGGGAAAGAGGTGGACCCCTGGGTAGCTTGCTGGTGTCAGAGGCCTCTAGGTAGAGGGCCAGGGGCACCCTGGGGCCTCTACTGCAAGTCTAGGGAGAGAGGTGGACCCCTGGGTAGCTTGCTGGGGTCTGAAGCCCATAGGTGGAGTTCCAGGGGGCACCCTGGGGCCTCTACTGCAAGTCTAGGGAGAGAGGTGGACCCATGGGTAGCTAGCTGGGGTAAGAGGCCCCTAACTGGAGGGCCAGGGGGCATCCTGGGGCCTCTACTGCAAGTCCAGGGAGAAAGGTGGACCCCTGGGTAGCTTGCTAGGGTCAGAGGCCCCTAGGTGGAGGTCAAGGGGGCACCCTGGGGCCTTTACTGCAATCCCAGGGAGAGTTGTGCACCCTTGTGTAGTTTGCTGGGGTCAGAGGCCCCTTGGTGTAAGGTCAGGGGGCACCCTGGGGCCTATTCTGCTAGTCCAGGGAGAGAGGTGGACCTCTGGGTAGCTTGCTGGGGTCAGAGGCCCCTAGGTGGAGGGCCAGGGGGCACCCTGGGGCCTATCCTAAAAGTCCAGGGAGAGAGGTGGACCCCTGGGTAGCTTGCTGGGGTACGAGGCCCCTAGGTGGAGGGCCAGGGGGCACCCTGGGGCCTCTACTGCAAGTCCAGGGAAAGAGGTGGACCCCTGGTAGCTTGCTGGGGTCAGAGGCCTCTAGGTGGAGGGCCAGGGGGCACCCTGGGGCCTCTACTGCAAGTCCAGGGAGAGAGGTGGACCCCTGGGTAGCTTGCTGGGGTCTGGAGCCCATAGGTGGAGGGCCAGGGGGTACCACGGGGCCTATACTTCAAGTCCAGGGAGAGAGGTGGACGCTTGGGTAGCTTCCTAAGGTTAGAGGCCCCTAGGTGGAGGGCCAGAGGGCACCCTGGGGACTATCGTGCAAGTCCAGGGAGAGAGGTGGACCCCTGGGTAGCTTGCTGGGGTACAAGGCCTCTAGGTGGAGGGCCAGGGGGCACCCTGGGGCCTCTACTGCAAGGCCAGGGAGAGAGGTGGACCCCTTGGTAGCTTGCTTGGATCAGAGACCCCTAGGTGGAGGGCCAGGGGG
Organism: Danio rerio; assembly: GCF_049306965.1. Lineage (NCBI taxonomy): Eukaryota > Metazoa > Chordata > Actinopteri > Cypriniformes > Danionidae > Danio > Danio rerio. Next base: position 51,049,234 of record NC_133180.1, on the reverse strand, counting down.
CACCTTGGGGCCTCTACTTCAAGTCCAGGGAGAGAGGTGGACCCTTGGGTAGCTTCCTAAGGTTAGAGGCCCCCTAGGTGGAGGGCCAGAGGGCACCCAGGGGACTATCGTGCAAGTCCAGGGAGAGAGGTGGACCCCTGGGTAGCTTGCTGGGGTACAAGGCCTCTAGGTGGAGGGCCAGGGGGCACCCTGGGGCCTCTACTGCAAGGCCAGGGAGAGAGGTGGACCCCTTGGTAGCTTGCTTGGGTCAGAGACCCCTAGGTGGAGGGCCAGGGGGCACCTTGGGGCCTCTACTGCAAGTCTAGGGAGAGAGGTGGACCCATGGGTAGCTAGCTGGGGTAAGAGGCCCCTAAGTGGAGGTCAAGGGGGCACCCTGGGGCCTCTACTGCAAGTCCAGGGAGAGAGGTGGACCCCTGGGTAGTTTGCTGGGGTCAGAGGCCCCTAGGCGGAGGGACAGGGGGCTTCCTGAGGCCTCTACTGCAAGTCCAGGGAGAGATTTGGACCCCTGGGTAGCTTGCTGGGGTCAGAGGCCTCTAGGTGGAAGGCCAAGGGGCACCCTGGGGCCTATACTGCAAGTCCAGGGAGAGAGGTGGACCCATGGGTAGCTTCCTGGGGTCAGAGGCCCCTAGGTGGAGGGCCAGGGGGCACCTTGGGGCCTATCCTGCAAGTCCAGGGAGAGAGGTGGACCCCTGGGTAGCTTGCTGGGGTACGAGGCCCCTAGGTGGAGGGCCAGGGGGCACCCTGGGGCCTCTACTGCAAGTCCAGGGAGAGAGGTGGACCCCTGGGTAGTTTGCTGGGGTCAGAGGCCCCTAGGCGGAGGGACAGGGGGCTTCCTGGGGGCTCTAATGCAAGTCCAGGGAGAAAGGTGGACCCCTTGGTAGCTTGCTTGGGTCAGAGGCCTCTAGGTGGAGGTCAAGGGGGCACCCTGGGGCCTCTACTGCAATCCCAGGGAGAGTTGTGGACCCTTGTGTAGCTTGCTGGGGTCAGAGGCCCCTAGTGGAGGGTCAGGGGGCACCCTGGGGCCTATTCTGCAAGTCCAGGGAGAGAGGTGGACCTCTGGGTAGCTTGCTGGGGTCAGAGGCCCCTAGGTGGAGGGCCAGGGGGCACCCTGGGGCCTATCTTGCAAGTCCAGGGAGTAAGGTAGACCCCTGGGTAGCTTGCTGGGGTACGAGGCCCCTAGGTGGAGGGCCAGGGGGCACCCTGGGGCCTCTACTGCAAGTCCAGGGAGAGAGGTGGACCCCTGGGTAGCTTGCTGGGGTCTGAAGCCCATAAGTGGAGGGCCAGGGGGCACCCTGGGGCCTCTACTGCAAGTCTAGGGAGAGAGGTGGACCCATAGGTAGCTAGCTGGGGTAAGAGGCCCCTAAGTGGAGGGCCAGGGGGCACCCTGGGGCCTCTACTGCAAGTCCAGGGAGAAAGGTGGACCCCTGGGTAGCTTGTCAGGGTCAGAGGCCCCTAGGTGGAGGTCAAGGGGGCACCCTGGGGCCTTTACTGCAATCCCAGGGAGAGTTGTGGACCCTTGTGTAGTTTGCTGGGGTCAGAGGCCCCTTGGTGGATGGTCAGGGGGCACCCTGGGGCCTATTCTGCAAGTCCAGGGAGAGAGGTGGACCTCTGGGTAGCTTGCTGGGGTCAGAGGCCCCTAGGTGGAGGGCCAGGGGGCACCCTGGGGCCTATCTTAAAAGTCCAGGGAGAGAGGTGGACCCCTGGGTAGCTTGCTGGGGTACGAGGCCCCTAGGTGGAGGGCCAGGGGGCACCCTGGGGCCTATCTTGCAAGTCCAGGGAGTAAGGTGGACCCCTGAGTAGCTTGCTGGGGTACACGGCCCCTAGGTGGAGGGCCAGGGGGCACCCTGGGGCCTCTACTGCAAGTCCAGGGAGAGAGGTGGACCCCTGGGTAGCTTGCTGGGGTCTGAAGCCCATAGGTGGAGGTCCAGGGGGCACAATGGGGCCTCTACTGCAAGTCTAGGGAAAGAGGTGGACCCCTGGGTAGCTTGCTGGGGTCAGAGGCCTCTAGGTAGAGGGCCAGGGGGCACCCTGGGGCCTCTACTGCAAGTCTAGGGAGAGAGGTGGACCCCTGGGTAGCTTGCTGGGGTCTGAAGCCCATAGGTGGAGTTCCAGGGGGCACCCTGGGGCCTCTACTGCAAGTCTGGGGAGAGAGGTGGACCCATGGGTAGCTAACTGGGGTAAGAGGCCCCTAACTGGAGGGCCAGGGGGCATCCTGGGGCCTCTACTGCAAGTCCAGGGAGAAAGGTGGACCCCTTGGTAGCTTGCTAGGGTCAGAGGCCCCTAGGTGGAGGTCAAGGGGGCACCCTGGGGCCTTTACTGCAATCCCAGGGAGAGTTGTGCACCCTTGTGTAGTTTGCTGGGGTCAGAGGCCCCTTGGTGTAAGGTCAGGGGGCACCCTGGGGCCTATTCTGCTAGTCCAGGGAGAGAGGTGGACCTCTGGGTAGCTTGCTGGGGTCAGAGGCCCCTAGGTGGAGGGCCAGGGGGCACCCTGGGGCCTATCCTAAAAGTCCAGGGAGAGAGGTGGACCCCTGGGTAGCTTGCTGGGGTACGAGGCCCCTAGGTGGAGGGCCAGGGGGCACCCTGGGGCCTCTACTGCAAGTCCAGGGAAAGAGGTGGACCCCTGGTAGCTTGCTGGGGTCAGAGGCCTCTAGGTGGAGGGCCAGGGGGCACCCTGGGGCCTCTACTGCAAGTCCAGGGAGAGAGGTGGACCCCTGGGTAGCTTGCTGGGGTCTGAAGCCCATAGGTGGAGGGCCAGGGGGTACCACGGGGCCTATACTTCAAGTCCAGGGAGAGAGGTGGACCCTTGGGTAGCTTCCTAAGGTTAGAGGCCCCTAGGTGGAGGGCCAGAGGGCACCCTGCGGACTATCGTGCAAGTCCAGGGAGAGAGGTGGACCCCTGGGTAGCTTGCTGGGGTACAAGGCCTCTAGGTGGAGGGCCAGGGGGCACCCTGGGGCCTCTACTGCAAGGCCAGGGAGAGAGGTGGACCCCTTGGTAGCTTGCTTGGATCAGAGACCCCTAGGTGGAGGGCCAGGGGGCACCTTGGGGCCTCTACTTCAAGTCCAGGGAGAGAGGTGGACCCTTGGGTAGCTTCCTAAGGTTAGAGGCCCCCTAGGTGGAGGGCCAGAGGGCACCCAGGGGACTATCGTGCAAGTCCAGGGAGAGAGGTGGACCCCTGGGTAGCTTGCTGGGGTACAAGGCCTCTAGGTGGAGGGCCAGGGGGCACCCTGGGGCCTCTACTGCAAGGCCAGGGAGAGAGGTGGACCCCTTGGTAGCTTGCTTGGGTCAGAGACCCCTAGGTGGAGGGCCAGGGGGCACCTTGGGGCCTCTACTGCAAGTCTAGGGAGAGAGGTGGACCCATGGGTAGCTAGCTGGGGTAAGAGGCCCCTAAGTGGAGGTCAAGGGGGCACCCTGGGGCCTCTACTGCAAGTCCAGGGAGAGAGGTGGACCCCTGGGTAGTTTGCTGGGGTCAGAGGCCCCTAGGCGGAGGGACAGGGGGCTTCCTGAGGCCTCTACTGCAAGTCCAGGGAGAGATTTGGACCCCTGGGTAGCTTGCTGGGGTCAGAGGCCTCTAGGTGGAAGGCCAAGGGGCACCCTGGGGCCTATACTGCAAATCCAGGGAGAGAGGTGGACCCATGGGTAGCTTCCTGGGGTCAGAGGCCCCTAGGTGGAGGGCCAGGGGGCACCTTGGGGCCTATCCTGCAAGTCCAGGGAGAGAGGTGGACCCCTGGGTAGCTTGCTGGGGTACGAGGCCCCTAGGTGGAGGGCCAGGGGGCACCCTGGGGCCTCTACTGCAAGTCCAGGGAGAGAGGTGGACCCCTGGGTAGTTTGCTGGGGTCAGAGGCCCCTAGGCGGAGGGACAGGGGGCTTCCTGGGGGCTCTAATGCAAGTCCAGGGAGAAAGGTGGACCCCTTGGTAGCTTGCTTGGGTCAGAGGCCTCTAGGTGGAGGTCAAGGGGGCACCCTGGGGCCTCTACTGCAATCCCAGGGAGAGTTGTGGACCCTTGTGTAGCTTGCTGGGGTCAGAGGCCCCTTGGTGGAGGGTCAGGGGGCACCCTGGGGCCTATTCTGCAAGTCCAGGGAGAGAGGTGGACCTCTGGGTAGCTTGCTGGGGTCAGAGGCCCCTAGGTGGAGGGCCAGGGGGCACCCTGGGGCCTATCTTGCAAGTCCAGGGAGTAAGGTAGACCCCTGGGTAGCTTGCTGGGGTACGAGGCCCCTAGGTGGAGGGCCAGGGGGCACCCTGGGGCCTCTACTGCAAGTCCAGGGAGAGTTGTAGACCCTTGTGTAGCTTGCTGGGGTATGAGGCCCCTTGGTGGAGGGTCAGGGGGCACCCTGGGGCCTATTCTGCAAGTCCACGGAGAGAGGTGGACCTCTGGGTAGCTTGCTGGGGTCAGAGGCCCCTAGGTGGAGGGCCAGGGGGCACCCTGGGGCCTATCCTGCAAGTCCAGGGAGAGAGGTGGACCCCTGGGTAGCTTGCTGGGGTACGAGGCCCCTAGGTGGAGGGCCAGGGGGTACCCTGGGGCCTTTACTGCAAGTCCAGGGAGAGAGGTGGACCCCTGGGTAGCTTGCTGGGGTCAGAGGCCCCTAGGTGGAGGTCAAGGGGGCACCCTGGGGCCTTTACTGCAATCCCAGGGAGAGTTGTGGACCCTTGTGTAGCTTGCTGGGGTCAGAGGCCCCTTGGTGGAGGGTAGGGGGGCACCCTGGGGCCTAATCTGCAAGTCCACGGAGAGAGGTGGACCTCTGGGTAGCTTGCTGGGGTCAGAGGCCCCTAGGTGGAGGGCCAGGGGGCACCCTGGGGCCTATCCTGCAAGTCCAGGGAGAGAGGTGGACCCCTGGGTAGCTTGCTGGGGTACGAGGCCCCTAGGTGGAGGGCCAGGGGGCACCCTGGGGCCTCTACTGCAAGTCCAGGGAGAGAGGTGGACCCCTGGGTAGCTTGCTGGGGTCAGAGGCCCCTAGGTGGAGGGCTAGGGGGCACCCTGGGGCCTCTACTGCAAGTCCAGGGAAAGAGGTGGACCCCTGGGTAGCTTGCTGGGGTCAGAGGCCTTTAGGTGGAAGGCCAGGGGGCACCCTGGGGCCTCTACTCCAAATCCAGAGAGAGAGGTGGACCCCTGGGTAGCTTGCTGGTGTCTGAAGCCCATAGGTGTAGGGCCAGGGGGTACCCTGGGGCCTATACTTCAAGTCCAGGGAGAGAGGTGGACCCTTGGGTAGCTTCCTAAGGTTAGAGGCCCCTAGGTGGAGGGCCAGAGGGCACCCTGGGGACAATCGTGCAAGTCCAGGGAGAGAGGTGGACCCCTGGGTAGCTTGCTGGGGTACAAGGCCTCTACGTGGAGGGCCAGGGGGCACCCTGGGGCCTATCTTGCAAGTCCAGGGAGTAAGGTGGACCCCTGAGTAGCTTGCTGGTGTACGAGGCCCCTAGGTGGAGGGCCAGGGGGCACCCTGGGGCCTCTACTGCAAGTCCAGGGAGAGAGGTGGACCCCTGGGTAGCTTGCTGGGGTCTGAAGCCCATAGGTGGAGGGCCAGGGGGCACCCTGGGGCCTCTACTGCAAGACTAGGGAGAGAGGTGGACCCATGGGTAGCTATCTGGGGTAAGAGGTCCCTGAGTGGGGGGCCAGGGGGCACCCTGGGGCCTCTATTGCAAGTCCAGGGAGAGAGGTGGACCCCTGGGTAGTTTGCTGGGGTCAGAGGCCCCTAGGCGGAGGGACAGGGGGCTTCCTGGGGCCTCTACTGCAAGTCCAGGGAGAAAGGTGTACCCCTGGGTAGCTTGCTAGGGTCAGAGGCCCCTAGGTGGAGGTCAAGGGGGCACCCTGGGGCCTTTACTGCAATCCCAGGGAGAGTTGTGGACCCTTGTGTATCTTGCTGGGGTCAGAGGCCCCTTGGTGGAGGGTCAGGGGGCACCCTGGGGCCTATTCTGCAAGTCCACGGAGAGAGGTGGACCTCTGGGTAGCTTGCTGGGGTCAGAGGCCCCTAGGATGAGGGCCAGGGGGCACCCTGGGGCCTATCCTGCAAGTCCAGGGAGAGAGGTGGACCCCTGGGTAGCTTGCTGGGGTACGAGGCCCCTAGGTGGAGGGCCAGGGGGCACCCTGGGGCCTCTACTGCAAGTCCAGTGAGAGAGGTGGACCCCTGGGTAGCTTGCTGGGGTCAGAGGCCCCTAGGTGGAGGGCCAGGGGGCACCCTGGGGCCTCTACTGCAAGTCCAGGGAAAGAGGTGGACCCCTGGGTAGCTTGCTGGGGTCAGAGGCCTTTAGGTGGAGGGCCAGGGGGCACCCTGGGGCTTTTACTGCAATCCCAGGGAGAGTTGTGGACCCTTGTGTAGCTTGCTGGGGTCAGAGGCCCCTTGGTGGAGGGTCAGGGGGCACCCTGGGGCCTATTCTGCAAGTCCAGGGAGAGAGGTGGACCTCTGGGTAGCTTGCTGGGGTCAGAGGCCCCTAGGTGGAGGGCCAGGGGGCACCCTGGGGCCTATCCTGCAAGTCCAGGGAGAGAGGTGGACCCCTGGGTAGCTTGCTGGGGTACGAGGCCCATAGGTGGAGGGCCAGGGGGCACCCTGGGGCCTCTACTGCAAGTCCAGGGAGAGAGGTGGACCCCTGGGTAGCTTGCTGGGGTGAGAGGCCCCTAGGTGGAGGGCCAGGGGGCACCCTGGGGCCTTTACTGCAATCCCAGGGAGAGTTGTGGACCCTTGTGTAGCTTGCTGGGGTCAGAGGCCCCTTGGTGGAGGGTCAGGGGGCACCCTGGGGCCTATTCTGCATGTCCACGGAGAGAGGTGGACCTCTGGGTAGCTTGCTGGGGTCAGAGGCCCCTAGGTGGAGGGCCAGGGGGCACCCTGGGGCCTATCCTGCAAGTCCAGGGAGAGATGTGGACCCCTGGGTAGCTTGCTGGGGTACGAGGCCCCTAGGTGGAGGGCCAGGGGGCACCCTGGGGCCTCTACTGCAAGTCCAGGGAGAGAGGTGGACCCCTGGGTAGCTTGCTGGGGTCAGAGGCCCCTAGGTGGAGGGCCAGGGGGCACCCTGGGGCCTCTACTGCAAGTCCAGGAAAAGAGGTGGACCCCTGGGTAGCTTGCTGGGGTCAGAGGCCTTTAGGTGGAGGGCCAGGGGGCACCCTGGGGCCTTTACTGCAATCCCAGGGAGAGTTGTGGACCCTTGTGTAGCTTGCTGGGGTCAGAGGCCCCTTGGTGGAGGGTCAGGGGGCACCCTGGGGCCTATTCTGCAAGTCCAGGGAGAGAGGTGGACCTCTGGGTAGCTTGCTGGGGTCAGAGGCCCCTAGGTGGAGGGCCAGGGGGCACCCTGGGGCCTATCCTGCAAGTCCAGGGAGAGAGGTGGACCCCTGGGTAGCTTGCTGGGGTACGAGGCCCATAGGTGGAGGGCCAGGGGGCACCCTGGGGCCTCTACTGCAAGTCCAGGGAGAGAGGTGGACCCCTGGGTAGCTTGCTGGGGTGAGAGGCCCCTAGGTGGAGGGCCAGGGGCCACCCTGGGGCCTCTACTGCAAGTCCAGGGAAAGAGGTGGACCCCTGGGTAGCTTCCTGGGGTCAGAGGCCCCTAGGTGGAGGGCCAGGGGGCACCCTGGGGCCTCTACTGCAAGTCTAGGGAGAGAGGTGGACCCATGGGTAGCTAGCTGGGGTAAGAGGCCCCCAAGTGGAGGGCCAGGGGGCACCCTGGGGCCTCTACTGCAAGTCCAGGGAGAGAGGTGGACCCCTGGGTAGCTTGCTGGGGTCTGAAGCCCATAGGTGGAGGGCCAGGGGGTACCCTGGGGCCTATACTTCAAGTCCAGGGAGAGAGGTGGACCCTTGGGTAGCTTCCTAAGGTTAGAGGCCCCTAGGTGGAGGGCCAGAGGGCACCCTGGGGACTATCGTGCAAGTCCAGGGAGAAAGGTGGACCCCTGGGTAGCTTGCTGGGGTGAGAGGCCCCTAGGTGGAGGGCCAGGGGCCACCCTGGGGCCTCTACTGCAAGTCCAGGGAAAGAGGTGGACCCCTGGGTAGCTTCCTGGGGTCAGAGGCCCCTAGGTGGAGGGCCAGGGGGCACCCTGGGGCCTCTACTGCAAGTCTAGGGAGAGAGGTGGACCCATGGGTAGCTAGCTGGGGTAAGAGGCCCCCAAGTGGAGGGCCAGGGGGCACCCTGGGGCCTCTACTGCAAGTCCAGGAAGAGAGGTGGACCCCTGGGTAGCTTGCTGGGGTCTGAAGCCCATAGGTGGAGGGCCAGGGGGTACCCTGGGGCCTATACTTCAAGTCCAGGGAGAGAGGTGGACCCTTGGGTAGCTTCCTAAGGTTAGAGGCCCCTAGGTGGAGGGCCAGAGGGCACCCTGGGGACTATCGTGCAAGTCCAGGGAGAAAGGTGGACCCCTGGGTAGCTTGCTGGGGTACAAGGCCTCTAGGTGGAGGGCCAGGGTGCACCCTGGGGCCTATCTTGCAAGTCCAGGGAGTAAGGTGGACCCCTGAGTAGCTTGCTGGGGTACAAGGCCCCTAGGTGGAGGGTCAGGGGGCACCCTGGGGCCTCTACTGCAAGTCCAGGGAGAGAGGTGGACCCCTGGGTAGCTTGCTGGGGTCTGAAGCCCATAGGTGGAGTTCCAGGGGGCACGCTGGGGCCTCGACTGCAAGTCTAGGGAGAGAGGTGGACCCATGGGTAGCTAGCTGGGGTAAGAGGCCCCTAAGTAGAGGGCCAGGGGGCATCCTGGGGCCTCTACTGCAAGTCCAGGGAGAAAGGTGGACCCCTGGGTAGCTTGCTAGGGTTAGAGGCCCCTAGGTGGAGGTCAAGGGGGCACCCTGGGGCCTTTACTGCAATCCCAGGGAGAGTTGTGGACCCTTGTGTAGTTTGCTTGGGTCAGAGGCCCCTTGGTGGAGGGCCAGGGGGCACCCTGGGGCCTATCCTGCAAGTCCAGGGAGAGAGGTGGACCCCTGGGTAGCTTGCTGGGGTCAGAGGCCTCTAGGTGGAAGGCCAAGGGGCACCCTGGGGCCTATACTGCAAGTTCAGGGAGAGAGGTGGACCCATGGGTAGCTTCCTGGGGTCAGAGGCCCCTAGGTGGAGGGCCAGGGGGCACCTTGGGGCCTATCCTGCAAGTCCAGGGAGAGAGGTGGACCCCTGGGTAGCTTGCTCGGGTACGAGGCCCCTAGGTGGAGGGCCAGGGGGCACCCTGGGGCCTCTACTGCAAGTCCAGGGAGAGAGGTGGACCCCTGGGTAGTTTGCTGGGGTCAGAGGCCCCTAGGCGGAGGGCCAGGGGGCACCCTGGGGTCTATCTTGCAAGTCGAGGGAGTAAGGTAGACCCCTGGATAGCTTGCTGGGGTACGAGGCCCCTAGGTGGAGGGCCAGGGGGCACCCTGGGGCCTCTACTGCAAGTCCAGGGAGAGTTGTGGACCCTTGTGTAGCTTGCTGGGGTCAGAGGCCCCTTGGTGGAGGGTCAGGGGGCACCCTGGGGCCTATTCTGCAAGTCCACGGAGAGAGGTGGACCTCTGGGTAGCTTGCTGGGGTCAGAGGCCCCTAGGTGGAGGGCCAGGGGGCACCATGGGGCCTATCCTGCAAGTCCAGGGAGAGAGGTGGACCCCTGGGTAGCTTGCTGGGTTACGAGGCCCCTAGGTGGAGGGCCAGGGGGCACCCTGGGGCCTCTACTGCAAGTCCAGGGAGAGAGGTGGACCCCTGGGTAGCTTGCTGGGGTCAGAGGCCCCTAGGTGGAGGGCCAGGGGGCACCCTGGGGCCTCTACTGCAAGTCCAGGGAAAGAGGTGGACCCCTGGGTAGCTTGCTGGGGTCAGAGGCCTTTAGGTGGAGGGCCAGGGGGCACCCTGGGGCCTCTACTGCAAATCCAGGGAGAGAGGTGGACCCCTGGGTAGCTTGCTGGGGTCTGAAGCCCATAGGTGGAGGGCCAGGGGGTACCCTGGGGCCTATACTTCAAGTCCAGGGAGAGAGGTGGACCCTTGGGTACTTCCTAAGGTTAGAGGCCCCTAGGTGGAGGGCCAGAGGGCACCCTGGGGACTATCGTGCAAGTCCAGGGAGAGAGGTGGACCCCTGGGTAGCTTGCTGGGGTACAAGGCCTCTACGTGGAGGACCAGGGGGCACCCTGGGGCCTATCTTGCAAGTCCAGGGAGTAAGGTGGACCCCTGAGTAGCTTGCTGGGGTACGAGGCCCCTAGGTGGAGGGCCAGGGGGCACCCTGGGGCCTCTACTGCAAGTCCAGGGAGAGAGGTGGACCCCTGGGTAGCTTGCTGGGGTCTGAAGCCCATAGGTGGAGGGCCAGGGGGCACCCTGGGGCCTCTACTGCAAGACTAAGGAGAGAAGTGGACCCCTGGGTAGCTATCTGGGGTAAGAGGCCCCTGAGTGGAGGGCCAGGGTTCACCCTGGGGCCTCTATTGCAAGTCCAGGGAGAGAGGTGGACCCCTGGGTAGTTTGCTGGGGTCAGAGGCCCCTAGGCGGAGGGACAGGGGGCTTCCTGGGGCCTCTACTGCAAGTCCAGGGAGAAAGGTGTACCCCTGGGTAGCTTGCTAGGGTCAGAGGCCCCTAGGTGGAGGTCAAGGGGGCACCCTGGGGCCTTTACTGCAATCCCAGGGAGAGTTGTGGACCCTTGTGTAGCTTGCTGGGGTCAGATGCCCCTTGGTGGAGGGTCAGGGGGCACCCTGGGGCCTATTCTGCAAGTCCACGGAGAGAGGTGGACCTCTGGGTAGCTTGCTGGGGTCAGAAGCAATAGGTGGAGGGCCAGTGGGCACCCTGGGGCCTATCCTGCAAGTCCAGGGAGAGAGGTGGACCCCTGGGTAGCTTGCTGGGGTACGAGGCCCCAAGGTGGAGGGCCAGGGGGCACCCTGGGGCCTCTACTGCAAGTCCAGGGAGAGAGGTGGACCCCTTGGTAGCTTGCTGGGGTCAGAGGCCCCTAGGTGGAGGGCCAGGGGGCACCCTGGGGCCTCTACTGCAAGTCCAGGGAAAGAGGTGGACCCCTGGGTAGCTTGCTGGGGTCAGAGGCCTTTAGGTGGAGTTCCAGGGGGCACCCTGGGGCCTCTACTGCAAATCCAGGGAGAGAGGTGGACCCCTGGTTAGCTTGCTGGGGTCTGAAGCCCATAGGTGGAGGGCAAGGGGGTACCCTGGGGCCTATACTTCAAGTCCAGGGAGAGAGGTGGACCCTTGGGTAGCTTCCTAAGGTTAGAGGCCCCTAGGTGGAGGGCCAGAGGGCACCCTGGGGACTATCGTGCAAGTCCAGGGAGAGAGTTGGACCCCTGGGTAGCTTGCTGGGGCACAAGGCCTCTAGGTGGAGGGCCAGGGGGCACCCTGGGGCCTATCTTGCAAGTCCAGGGAGTAAGGTGGACCCCTGAGTAGCTTGCTTGGGTACGAGGCCCCTAGGTGGAGGGCCAGGGGGCACCCTGGGGCCTCTACTGCAAGTCCAGGGAGAGAGGTGGACCCCTGGGTAGCTTGCTGGGGTCTGAAGCCCATAGGTGGAGGGCCAGGGGGCACCCTGGGGCCTCTACTGCAAGTCTAGGGAGAGAGGTGGACCCATGGGTAGCTAGCTGGGGTAAGAGGACCCTGAGTGGAGGGCCAGGGGGCACCCTGGGGCCTCTACTGCAAGTCCAGGGAGAGAGGTGGACCCCTGGGTAGTTTGCTGGGGTCAGAGGCCCCTAGGCGGAGGGACAGGGGGCTTCCTGGGGCCTCTACTGCAAGTCCAGGGAGAAAGGTGGACCCCTGGGTAGCTTGCTAGGGTCAGAGGCCCCTAGGTGGAGGTCAAGGGGGCACCCTGGGGCCTTTACTGCAATCCCAGGGAGAGTTGTGGACCCTTGTGTAGCTTGCTGGGGTCAGAGGCCCCTTGGTGGAGGGTCAGGGGGCACCCTGGGGCCTATTCTGCAAGTCCAGGGAGAGAGGTGGACCTCTGGGTAGCTTGCTGGGGTCAGAGGCCCCTAGGTGGAGGGCCAGGGGGCACCCTGGGGCCTATCCTGCAAGTCCAGGGAGAGAGGTGAACCCCTGGGTAGCTTGCTGGGGTACGAGGCCCATAGGTGGAGGGCCAGGGGGCACCCTGGGGCCTCTACTGCAAGTCCAGGGAGAGAGGTGGACCCCTGGGTAGCTTGCTGGGGTGAGAGGCCCCTAGGTGGAGGGCCAGGGGCCACCCTGGGGCCTCTACTGCAAGTCCAGGGAGAGAGGTGGACCCCTGGGTAGCTTGCTGGGGTCTTAAGCCCATAGGTGGAGGGCCAGGGGGTACCCTGGGGCCTATACTTCAAGTCCAGGGAGAGAGGTGGACCCTTGGGTAGCTTCCTAAGGTTAGAGGCCCCTAGGTGGAGGGCCAGAGGGCACCCTGGGGACTATCGTGCAAGTCCAGGGAGAAAGGTGGACCCCTGGGTAGCTTGCTGGGGTACAAGGCCTCTAGGTGGAGGGCCAGGGGGCACCCTGGGGCCTATCTTGCAAGTCCAGGGAGTAAGGTGGACCCCTGAGTAGCTTGCTGGGGTACAAGGCCCCTAGGTGGAGGGCCAGGGGGCACCCTGGGGCCTCTACTGCAAGTCCAGGGAGAGAGGTGGACCCCTGGGTAGCTTGCTGGGGTCTGAAGCCCATAGGTGGAGTTCCAGGGGGCACGCTGGGGCCTCTACTGCAAGTCTAGGGAGAGAGGTGGACCCATGGGTAGCTAGCTGGGGTAAGAGGCCCCTAAGTGGAGGGCCAGGGGGCATCCTGGGGCCTCTACTGCAAGTCCAGGGAGAAAGGTGGACCCCTGGGTAGCTTGCTAGGGTCAGAGGCCCCTAGGTGGAGGTCAAGGGGGCACCCTGGGGCCTTTACTGCAATCCCAGGGAGAGTTGTGGAACCTTGTGTAGTTTGCTGGGGTCAGAGGCCCCTTGGTGGAGGGTCAGGGGGCACCCTGGGGCCTATTCTGCAAGTCCAGGGAGAGAGGTGGACCTCTGGGTAGCTTGCTGGGGTCAGAGGCCCCTAGGTGGAGGGCCAGGGGGCACCCTGGGGCCTATCCTAAAAGTCCAGGGAGAGAGGTGGACCCCTGGGTAGCTTGCTGGGGTCAGAGGCCCCTAGGTGGAGGGCCAGGGGGCACCCTGGGGCCTCTACTGCAAGTCCAGGGAGAGAGGTGGACCCCTGGGTAGCTTGCTGGGGTCTGAAGCCCATAGGTGGAGGGCCAGGGGGTACCCTGGGGCCTATACTTCAAGTCTAGGGAGAGAGGTGGACCCTTGGGTAGCTTCCTAAGGTTAGAGGTCCCTAGGTGGAGGGCCAGAGGGCACCCTGGGGACTATCGTGCAAGTCCAGGGAGAGAGGTGGACCCCTGGGTAGCTTGCTGGGGTACAAGGCCTCTAGGTGGAGGGCCAGGGGGCACCCTGGGGCCTATCTTGCAAGTCCAGGGAGTAAGGTGGACCCCTGAGTAGTTTGCAGGGGTACGAGGCCCCTAGGTGGAGGGCCAGGGGGCACCCTGGGCCCTCTACTGCAAGTCCAGGGAGAGAGGTGGACCCCTGGGTAGCTTGCTGGGGTCTGAAGCCCATAGGTGGAGGGCCAGGGGGCACCCTGGGGCCTCTACTGCAAGTCTAGGGAGAGAGGTGGACCCATGGGTAGCTAGCTGGGGTAAGAGGCCCCTGAGTGGAGGGCCAGGGGGCACCCTGGGGCCTCTACTGCAAGTCCAGGGAGAGAGGTGGACCCCTGGGTAGTTTGCTGGGGTCAGAGGCCCCTAGGCGGAGGGACAGGGGGCTTCCTGGGAACTCTACTGCAAGTCCAGGGAGAAAGGTGGACCCCTGGGTAGCTTGCTAGGGTCAGAGGCCCCTAGGTGGAGGTCAAGGGGGCACCCTGGGGCCTTTACTGCAATCCCAGGGAGAGTTTTGGACCCTTGTGTAGCTTCCTGGGGTCAGAGGCCCCTTGGTGGAGGGTCAGGGGGCACCCTGGGGCCTATTCTGCAAGTCCAGGGAGAGAGGTGGACCTCTGGGTAGCTTGCTGGGGTCAGAGGCCCCTAGGTGGAGGGCCAGGGGGCACCCTGGGGCCTATCCTGCAAGTCCAGGGAGAGAGGTGGACCCCTGGGTAGCTTGCTGGGGTACGAGGTCCATAGGTGGAGGGCCAGGGGGCACCCTGGGGCCTCTACTGCATGTCCAGGGAGAAAGGTGGACCCCTGGGTAGCTTGCTGGGGTGAGAGGCCCCTAGGTGGAGGGCCAGGGGGCACCCTGGGGCCTCTACTGCAAGTCCAGGGAAAGAGGTGGACCCCTGGGTAGCTTGCTGGGGTCAGAGGCCTCTAGGTAGATGGCCAGGGGGCACCCTGGGGCCTCTACTGCAAGTCTAGGGAGAGAGGTGGACCCATGGGTAGCTAGCTGGGGTAAGATGCCCCTAAGTGGAGGGCCAGGGGGCACCCTGGGGCCTCTACTGCAAGTCCAGGGAGAGAGGTGGACCCCTGGGTAGCTTGCTGGGGTCAGAAGCCCATAGGTGGAGGGCCAGGGGGTACCCTGGGGCCTATACTTCAAGTCCAGGGAGAGAGGTGGACCCTTGGGTAGCTTCCGAAGGTTAGAGGCCCCTAGGTGGAGGGCCAGAGGGCACCCTGGGGACTATCGTGCAAGTCCAGGGAGAAAGGTGGACCCCTGGGTAGCTTGCTGGGGTACAAGGCCTCTACGTGGAGGGCCAGGGGGCACCCTGGGGCCTATCTTGCAAATCCAGGGAGTAAGGTGGCCCCCTGAGTAGCTTGCTGGGTACAAGGCCCCTAGGTGGAGGGCCAGGGGGCACCCTGGGGCCTCTACTGCAAGTCCAGGGAGAGAGGTGGACCCCTGGGTAGCTTGCTGGGGTCTGAAGCCCATAAGTGGAGGGCCAGGGGGCACCCTGGGGCCTCTACTGCAAGTCTAGGGAGAGAGGTGGACTCATAGGTAGCTAGCTGGGGTAAGAGGCCCCTAAGTGGAGGGCCAGGGGGCACCCTGGGGCCTCTACTGCAAGTCCAGGGAGAAAGGTGGACCCCTGGGTAGCTTGTCAGGGTCAGAGGCCCCTAGGTGGAGGTCAAGGGTGCACCCTGGGGCCTTTACTGCAATCCCAGGGAGAGTTGTGGACCCTTGTGTAGTTTGCTGGGGTCAGAGGCCCCTTGGTGGATGGTCAGGTTGCACCCTGGGGCCTATTCTGCAAGTCCAGGGAGAGAGGTGGACCTCTGGGTAGCTTGCTGGGGTCAGAGGCCCCTAGGTGGAGGGCCAGGGGGCACCCTGGGGCCTATCTTAAAAGTCCAGGGAGAGAGGTGGACCCCTGGGTAGCTTGCTGGGGTTTGAGGCCCCTAGGTGGAGGGCCAGGGGGCACCCTGGGGCCTATCTTGCAAGTCCAGGGAGTAAGGTGGACCCCTGAGTAGCTTGCTGGGGTACACGGCCCCTAGGTGGAGGGCCAGGGGGCACCCTGGGGCCTCTACTGCAAGTCCAGGGAGAGAGGTGGACCCCTGGGTAGCTTGCTGGGGTCTGAAGCCCATAGGTGGAGGTCCAGGGGGCACAATGGGGCCTCTACTGCAAGTCTAGGGAAAGAGGTGGACCCCTGGGTAGCTTGCTGGTGTCAGAGGCCTCTAGGTAGAGGGCCAGGGGCACCCTGGGGCCTCTACTGCAAGTCTAGGGAGAGAGGTGGACCCCTGGGTAGCTTGCTGGGGTCTGAAGCCCATAGGTGGAGTTCCAGGGGGCACCCTGGGGCCTCTACTGCAAGTCTAGGGAGAGAGGTGGACCCATGGGTAGCTAGCTGGGGTAAGAGGCCCCTAACTGGAGGGCCAGGGGGCATCCTGGGGCCTCTACTGCAAGTCCAGGGAGAAAGGTGGACCCCTGGGTAGCTTGCTAGGGTCAGAGGCCCCTAGGTGGAGGTCAAGGGGGCACCCTGGGGCCTTTACTGCAATCCCAGGGAGAGTTGTGCACCCTTGTGTAGTTTGCTGGGGTCAGAGGCCCCTTGGTGTAAGGTCAGGGGGCACCCTGGGGCCTATTCTGCTAGTCCAGGGAGAGAGGTGGACCTCTGGGTAGCTTGCTGGGGTCAGAGGCCCCTAGGTGGAGGGCCAGGGGGCACCCTGGGGCCTATCCTAAAAGTCCAGGGAGAGAGGTGGACCCCTGGGTAGCTTGCTGGGGTACGAGGCCCCTAGGTGGAGGGCCAGGGGGCACCCTGGGGCCTCTACTGCAAGTCCAGGGAAAGAGGTGGACCCCTGGTAGCTTGCTGGGGTCAGAGGCCTCTAGGTGGAGGGCCAGGGGGCACCCTGGGGCCTCTACTGCAAGTCCAGGGAGAGAGGTGGACCCCTGGGTAGCTTGCTGGGGTCTGGAGCCCATAGGTGGAGGGCCAGGGGGTACCACGGGGCCTATACTTCAAGTCCAGGGAGAGAGGTGGACGCTTGGGTAGCTTCCTAAGGTTAGAGGCCCCTAGGTGGAGGGCCAGAGGGCACCCTGGGGACTATCGTGCAAGTCCAGGGAGAGAGGTGGACCCCTGGGTAGCTTGCTGGGGTACAAGGCCTCTAGGTGGAGGGCCAGGGGGCACCCTGGGGCCTCTACTGCAAGGCCAGGGAGAGAGGTGGACCCCTTGGTAGCTTGCTTGGATCAGAGACCCCTAGGTGGAGGGCCAGGGGGCACCTTGGGGCCTCTACTTCAAGTCCAGGGAGAGAGGTGGACCCTTGGGTAGCTTCCTAAGGTTAGAGGCCCCCTAGGTGGAGGGCCAGAGGGCACCCAGGGGACTATCGTGCAAGTCCAGGGAGAGAGGTGGACCCCTGGGTAGCTTGCTGGGGTACAAGGCCTCTAGGTGGAGGGCCAGGGGGCACCCTGGGGCCTCTACTGCAAGGCCAGGGAGAGAGGTGGACCCCTTGGTAGCTTGCTTGGGTCAGAGACCCCTAGGTGGAGGGCCAGGGGGCACCTTGGGGCCTCTACTGCAAGTCTAGGGAGAGAGGTGGACCCATGGGTAGCTAGCTGGGGTAAGAGGCCCCTAAGTGGAGGTCAAGGGGGCACCCTGGGGCCTCTACTGCAAGTCCAGGGAGAGAGGTGGACCCCTGGGTAGTTTGCTGGGGTCAGAGGCCCCTAGGCTGAGGGACAGGGGGCTTCCTGAGGCCTCTACTGCAAGTCCAGGGAGAGATTTGGACCCCTGGGTAGCTTGCTGGGGTCAGAGGCCTCTAGGTGGAAGGCCAAGGGGCACCCTGGGGCCTATACTGCAAGTCCAGGGAGAGAGGTGGACCCATGGGTAGCTTCCTGGGGTCAGAGGCCCCTAGGTGGAGGGCCAGGGGGCACCTTGGGGCCTATCCTGCAAGTCCAGGGAGAGAGGTGGACCCCTGGGTAGCTTGCTGGGGTACGAGGCCCCTAGGTGGAGGGCCAGGGGGCACCCTGGGGCCTCTACTGCAAGTCCAGGGAGAGAGGTGGACCCCTGGGTAGTTTGCTGGGGTCAGAGGCCCCTAGGCGGAGGGACAGGGGGCTTCCTGGGGGCTCTAATGCAAGTCCAGGGAGAAAGGTGGACCCCTTGGTAGCTTGCTTGGGTCAGAGGCCTCTAGGTGGAGGTCAAGGGGGCACCCTGGGGCCTCTACTGCAATCCCAGGGAGAGTTGTGGACCCTTGTGTAGCTTGCTGGGGTCAGAGGCCCCTAGTGGAGGGTCAGGGGGCACCCTGGGGCCTATTCTGCAAGTCCAGGGAGAGAGGTGGACCTCTGGGTAGCTTGCTGGGGTCAGAGGCCCCTAGGTGGAGGGCCAGGGGGCACCCTGGGGCCTATCTTGCAAGTCCAGGGAGTAAGGTAGACCCCTGGGTAGCTTGCTGGGGTACGAGGCCCCTAGGTGGAGGGCCAGGGGGCACCCTGGGGCCTCTACTGCAAGTCCAGGGAGAGAGGTGGACCCCTGGGTAGCTTGCTGGGGTCTGAAGCCCATAAGTGGAGGGCCAGGGGGCACCCTGGGGCCTCTACTGCAAGTCTAGGGAGAGAGGTGGACCCATAGGTAGCTAGCTGGGGTAAGAGGCCCCTAAGTGGAGGGCCAGGGGGCACCCTGGGGCCTCTACTGCAAGTCCAGGGAGAAAGGTGGACCCCTGGGTAGCTTGTCAGGGTCAGAGGCCCCTAGGTGGAGGTCAAGGGGGCACCCTGGGGCCTTTACTGCAATCCCAGGGAGAGTTGTGGACCCTTGTGTAGTTTGCTGGGGTCAGAGGCCCCTTGGTGGATGGTCAGGGGGCACCCTGGGGCCTATTCTGCAAGTCCAGGGAGAGAGGTGGACCTCTGGGTAGCTTGCTGGGGTCAGAGGCCCCTAGGTGGAGGGCCAGGGGGCACCCTGGGGCCTATCTTAAAAGTCCAGGGAGAGAGGTGGACCCCTGGGTAGCTTGCTGGGGTACGAGGCCCCTAGGTGGAGGGCCAGGGGGCACCCTGGGGCCTATCTTGCAAGTCCAGGGAGTAAGGTGGACCCCTGAGTAGCTTGCTGGGGTACACGGCCCCTAGGTGGAGGGCCAGGGGGCACCCTGGGGCCTCTACTGCAAGTCCAGGGAGAGAGGTGGACCCCTGGGTAGCTTGCTGGGGTCTGAAGCCCATAGGTGGAGGTCCAGGGGGCACAATGGGGCCTCTACTGCAAGTCTAGGGAAAGAGGTGGACCCCTGGGTAGCTTGCTGGGGTCAGAGGCCTCTAGGTAGAGGGCCAGGGGGCACCCTGGGGCCTCTACTGCAAGTCTAGGGAGAGAGGTGGACCCCTGGGTAGCTTGCTGGGGTCTGAAGCCCATAGGTGGAGTTCCAGGGGGCACCCTGGGGCCTCTACTGCAAGTCTGGGGAGAGAGGTGGACCCATGGGTAGCTAACTGGGGTAAGAGGCCCCTAACTGGAGGGCCAGGGGGCATCCTGGGGCCTCTACTGCAAGTCCAGGGAGAAAGGTGGACCCCTTGGTAGCTTGCTAGGGTCAGAGGCCCCTAGGTGGAGGTCAAGGGGGCACCCTGGGGCCTTTACTGCAATCCCAGGGAGAGTTGTGCACCCTTGTGTAGTTTGCTGGGGTCAGAGGCCCCTTGGTGTAAGGTCAGGGGGCACCCTGGGGCCTATTCTGCTAGTCCAGGGAGAGAGGTGGACCTCTGGGTAGCTTGCTGGGGTCAGAGGCCCCTAGGTGGAGGGCCAGGGGGCACCCTGGGGCCTATCCTAAAAGTCCAGGGAGAGAGGTGGACCCCTGGGTAGCTTGCTGGGGTACGAGGCCCCTAGGTGGAGGGCCAGGGGGCACCCTGGGGCCTCTACTGCAAGTCCAGGGAAAGAGGTGGACCCCTGGTAGCTTGCTGGGGTCAGAGGCCTCTAGGTGGAGGGCCAGGGGGCACCCTGGGGCCTCTACTGCAAGTCCAGGGAGAGAGGTGGACCCCTGGGTAGCTTGCTGGGGTCTGAAGCCCATAGGTGGAGGGCCAGGGGGTACCACGGGGCCTATACTTCAAGTCCAGGGAGAGAGGTGGACCCTTGGGTAGCTTCCTAAGGTTAGAGGCCCCTAGGTGGAGGGCCAGAGGGCACCCTGCGGACTATCGTGCAAGTCCAGGGAGAGAGGTGGACCCCTGGGTAGCTTGCTGGGGTACAAGGCCTCTAGGTGGAGGGCCAGGGGGCACCCTGGGGCCTCTACTGCAAGGCCAGGGAGAGAGGTGGACCCCTTGGTAGCTTGCTTGGATCAGAGACCCCTAGGTGGAGGGCCAGGGGGCACCTTGGGGCCTCTACTTCAAGTCCAGGGAGAGAGGTGGACCCTTGGGTAGCTTCCTAAGGTTAGAGGCCCCCTAGGTGGAGGGCCAGAGGGCACCCAGGGGACTATCGTGCAAGTCCAGGGAGAGAGGTGGACCCCTGGGTAGCTTGCTGGGGTACAAGGCCTCTAGGTGGAGGGCCAGGGGGCACCCTGGGGCCTCTACTGCAAGGCCAGGGAGAGAGGTGGACCCCTTGGTAGCTTGCTTGGGTCAGAGACCCCTAGGTGGAGGGCCAGGGGGCACCTTGGGGCCTCTACTGCAAGTCTAGGGAGAGAGGTGGACCCATGGGTAGCTAGCTGGGGTAAGAGGCCCCTAAGTGGAGGTCAAGGGGGCACCCTGGGGCCTCTACTGCAAGTCCAGGGAGAGAGGTGGACCCCTGGGTAGTTTGCTGGGGTCAGAGGCCCCTAGGCGGAGGGACAGGGGGCTTCCTGAGGCCTCTACTGCAAGTCCAGGGAGAGATTTGGACCCCTGGGTAGCTTGCTGGGGTCAGAGGCCTCTAGGTGGAAGGCCAAGGGGCACCCTGGGGCCTATACTGCAAATCCAGGGAGAGAGGTGGACCCATGGGTAGCTTCCTGGGGTCAGAGGCCCCTAGGTGGAGGGCCAGGGGGCACCTTGGGGCCTATCCTGCAAGTCCAGGGAGAGAGGTGGACCCCTGGGTAGCTTGCTGGGGTACGAGGCCCCTAGGTGGAGGGCCAGGGGGCACCCTGGGGCCTCTACTGCAAGTCCAGGGAGAGAGGTGGACCCCTGGGTAGTTTGCTGGGGTCAGAGGCCCCTAGGCGGAGGGACAGGGGGCTTCCTGGGGGCTCTAATGCAAGTCCAGGGAGAAAGGTGGACCCCTTGGTAGCTTGCTTGGGTCAGAGGCCTCTAGGTGGAGGTCAAGGGGGCACCCTGGGGCCTCTACTGCAATCCCAGGGAGAGTTGTGGACCCTTGTGTAGCTTGCTGGGGTCAGAGGCCCCTTGGTGGAGGGTCAGGGGGCACCCTGGGGCCTATTCTGCAAGTCCAGGGAGAGAGGTGGACCTCTGGGTAGCTTGCTGGGGTCAGAGGCCCCTAGGTGGAGGGCCAGGGGGCACCCTGGGGCCTATCTTGCAAGTCCAGGGAGTAAGGTAGACCCCTGGGTAGCTTGCTGGGGTACGAGGCCCCTAGGTGGAGGGCCAGGGGGCACCCTGGGGCCTCTACTGCAAGTCCAGGGAGAGTTGTAGACCCTTGTGTAGCTTGCTGGGGTCAGAGGCCCCTTGGTGGAGGGTCAGGGGGCACCCTGGGGCCTATTCTGCAAGTCCACGGAGAGAGGTGGACCTCTGGGTAGCTTGCTGGGGTCAGAGGCCCCTAGGTGGAGGGCCAGGGGGCACCCTGGGGCCTATCCTGCAAGTCCAGGGAGAGAGGTGGACCCCTGGGTAGCTTGCTGGGGTACGAGGCCCCTAGGTGGAGGGCCAGGGGGTACCCTGGGGCCTTTACTGCAAGTCCAGGGAGAGAGGTGGACCCCTGGGTAGCTTGCTGGGGTCAGAGGCCCCTAGGTGGAGGTCAAGGGGGCACCCTGGGGCCTTTACTGCAATCCCAGGGAGAGTTGTGGACCCTTGTGTAGCTTGCTGGGGTCAGAGGCCCCTTGGTGGAGGGTAGGGGGGCACCCTGGGGCCTAATCTGCAAGTCCACGGAGAGAGGTGGACCTCTGGGTAGCTTGCTGGGGTCAGAGGCCCCTAGGTGGAGGGCCAGGGGGCACCCTGGGGCCTATCCTGCAAGTCCAGGGAGAGAGGTGGACCCCTGGGTAGCTTGCTGGGGTACGAGGCCCCTAGGTGGAGGGCCAGGGGGCACCCTGGGGCCTCTACTGCAAGTCCAGGGAGAGAGGTGGACCCCTGGGTAGCTTGCTGGGGTCAGAGGCCCCTAGGTGGAGGGCTAGGGGGCACCCTGGGGCCTCTACTGCAAGTCCAGGGAAAGAGGTGGACCCCTGGGTAGCTTGCTGGGGTCAGAGGCCTTTAGGTGGAAGGCCAGGGGGCACCCTGGGGCCTCTACTCCAAATCCAGAGAGAGAGGTGGACCCCTGGGTAGCTTGCTGGTGTCTGAAGCCCATAGGTGTAGGGCCAGGGGGTACCCTGGGGCCTATACTTCAAGTCCAGGGAGAGAGGTGGACCCTTGGGTAGCTTCCTAAGGTTAGAGGCCCCTAGGTGGAGGGCCAGAGGGCACCCTGGGGACAATCGTGCAAGTCCAGGGAGAGAGGTGGACCCCTGGGTAGCTTGCTGGGGTACAAGGCCTCTACGTGGAGGGCCAGGGGGCACCCTGGGGCCTATCTTGCAAGTCCAGGGAGTAAGGTGGACCCCTGAGTAGCTTGCTGGTGTACGAGGCCCCTAGGTGGAGGGCCAGGGGGCACCCTGGGGCCTCTACTGCAAGTCCAGGGAGAGAGGTGGACCCCTGGGTAGCTTGCTGGGGTCTGAAGCCCATAGGTGGAGGGCCAGGGGGCACCCTGGGGCCTCTACTGCAAGACTAGGGAGAGAGGTGGACCCATGGGTAGCTATCTGGGGTAAGAGGTCCCTGAGTGGGGGGCCAGGGGGCACCCTGGGGCCTCTATTGCAAGTCCAGGGAGAGAGGTGGACCCCTGGGTAGTTTGCTGGGGTCAGAGGCCCCTAGGCGGAGGGACAGGGGGCTTCCTGGGGCCTCTACTGCAAGTCCAGGGAGAAAGGTGTACCCCTGGGTAGCTTGCTAGGGTCAGAGGCCCCTAGGTGGAGGTCAAGGGGGCACCCTGGGGCCTTTACTGCAATCCCAGGGAGAGTTGTGGACCCTTGTGTAGCTTGCTGGGGTCAGAGGCCCCTTGGTGGAGGGTCAGGGGGCACCCTGGGGCCTATTCTGCAAGTCCACGGAGAGAGGTGGACCTCTGGGTAGCTTGCTGGGGTCAGAGGCCCCTAGGATGAGGGCCAGGGGGCACCCTGGGGCCTATCCTGCAAGTCCAGGGAGAGAGGTGGACCCCTGGGTAGCTTGCTGGGGTACGAGGCCCCTAGGTGGAGGGCCAGGGGGCACCCTGGGGCCTCTACTGCAAGTCCAGTGAGAGAGGTGGACCCCTGGGTAGCTTGCTGGGGTCAGAGGCCCCTAGGTGGAGGGCCAGGGGGCACCCTGGGGCCTCTACTGCAAGTCCAGGGAAAGAGGTGGACCCCTGGGTAGCTTGCTGGGGTCAGAGGCCTTTAGGTGGAGGGCCAGGGGGCACCCTGGGGCTTTTACTGCAATCCCAGGGAGAGTTGTGGACCCTTGTGTAGCTTGCTGGGGTCAGAGGCCCCTTGGTGGAGGGTCAGGGGGCACCCTGGGGCCTATTCTGCAAGTCCAGGGAGAGAGGTGGACCTCTGGGTAGCTTGCTGGGGTCAGAGGCCCCTAGGTGGAGGGCCAGGGGGCACCCTGGGGCCTATCCTGCAAGTCCAGGGAGAGAGGTGGACCCCTGGGTAGCTTGCTGGGGTACGAGGCCCATAGGTGGAGGGCCAGGGGGCACCCTGGGGCCTCTACTGCAAGTCCAGGGAGAGAGGTGGACCCCTGGGTAGCTTGCTGGGGTGAGAGGCCCCTAGGTGGAGGGCCAGGGGGCACCCTGGGGCCTTTACTGCAATCCCAGGGAGAGTTGTGGACCCTTGTGTAGCTTGCTGGGGTCAGAGGCCCCTTGGTGGAGGGTCAGGGGGCACCCTGGGGCCTATTCTGCATGTCCACGGAGAGAGGTGGACCTCTGGGTAGCTTGCTGGGGTCAGAGGCCCCTAGGTGGAGGGCCAGGGGGCACCCTGGGGCCTATCCTGCAAGTCCAGGGAGAGATGTGGACCCCTGGGTAGCTTGCTGGGGTACGAGGCCCCTAGGTGGAGGGCCAGGGGGCACCCTGGGGCCTCTACTGCAAGTCCAGGGAGAGAGGTGGACCCCTGGGTAGCTTGCTGGGGTCAGAGGCCCCTAGGTGGAGGGCCAGGGGGCACCCTGGGGCCTCTACTGCAAGTCCAGGAAAAGAGGTGGACCCCTGGGTAGCTTGCTGGGGTCAGAGGCCTTTAGGTGGAGGGCCAGGGGGCACCCTGGGGCCTTTACTGCAATCCCAGGGAGAGTTGTGGACCCTTGTGTAGCTTGCTGGGGTCAGAGGCCCCTTGGTGGAGGGTCAGGGGGCACCCTGGGGCCTATTCTGCAAGTCCAGGGAGAGAGGTGGACCTCTGGGTAGCTTGCTGGGGTCAGAGGCCCCTAGGTGGAGGGCCAGGGGGCACCCTGGGGCCTATCCTGCAAGTCCAGGGAGAGAGGTGGACCCCTGGGTAGCTTGCTGGGGTACGAGGCCCATAGGTGGAGGGCCAGGGGGCACCCTGGGGCCTCTACTGCAAGTCCAGGGAGAGAGGTGGACCCCTGGGTAGCTTGCTGGGGTGAGAGGCCCCTAGGTGGAGGGCCAGGGGCCACCCTGGGGCCTCTACTGCAAGTCCAGGGAAAGAGGTGGACCCCTGGGTAGCTTCCTGGGGTCAGAGGCCCCTAGGTGGAGGGCCAGGGGGCACCCTGGGGCCTCTACTGCAAGTCTAGGGAGAGAGGTGGACCCATGGGTAGCTAGCTGGGGTAAGAGGCCCCCAAGTGGAGGGCCAGGGGGCACCCTGGGGCCTCTACTGCAAGTCCAGGGAGAGAGGTGGACCCCTGGGTAGCTTGCTGGGGTCTGAAGCCCATAGGTGGAGGGCCAGGGGGTACCCTGGGGCCTATACTTCAAGTCCAGGGAGAGAGGTGGACCCTTGGGTAGCTTCCTAAGGTTAGAGGCCCCTAGGTGGAGGGCCAGAGGGCACCCTGGGGACTATCGTGCAAGTCCAGGGAGAAAGGTGGACCCCTGGGTAGCTTGCTGGGGTGAGAGGCCCCTAGGTGGAGGGCCAGGGGCCACCCTGGGGCCTCTACTGCAAGTCCAGGGAAAGAGGTGGACCCCTGGGTAGCTTCCTGGGGTCAGAGGCCCCTAGGTGGAGGGCCAGGGGGCACCCTGGGGCCTCTACTGCAAGTCTAGGGAGAGAGGTGGACCCATGGGTAGCTAGCTGGGGTAAGAGGCCCCCAAGTGGAGGGCCAGGGGGCACCCTGGGGCCTCTACTGCAAGTCCAGGAAGAGAGGTGGACCCCTGGGTAGCTTGCTGGGGTCTGAAGCCCATAGGTGGAGGGCCAGGGGGTACCCTGGGGCCTATACTTCAAGTCCAGGGAGAGAGGTGGACCCTTGGGTAGCTTCCTAAGGTTAGAGGCCCCTAGGTGGAGGGCCAGAGGGCACCCTGGGGACTATCGTGCAAGTCCAGGGAGAAAGGTGGACCCCTGGGTAGCTTGCTGGGGTACAAGGCCTCTAGGTGGAGGGCCAGGGTGCACCCTGGGGCCTATCTTGCAAGTCCAGGGAGTAAGGTGGACCCCTGAGTAGCTTGCTGGGGTACAAGGCCCCTAGGTGGAGGGTCAGGGGGCACCCTGGGGCCTCTACTGCAAGTCCAGGGAGAGAGGTGGACCCCTGGGTAGCTTGCTGGGGTCTGAAGCCCATAGGTGGAGTTCCAGGGGGCACGCTGGGGCCTCGACTGCAAGTCTAGGGAGAGAGGTGGACCCATGGGTAGCTAGCTGGGGTAAGAGGCCCCTAAGTAGAGGGCCAGGGGGCATCCTGGGGCCTCTACTGCAAGTCCAGGGAGAAAGGTGGACCCCTGGGTAGCTTGCTAGGGTTAGAGGCCCCTAGGTGGAGGTCAAGGGGGCACCCTGGGGCCTTTACTGCAATCCCAGGGAGAGTTGTGGACCCTTGTGTAGTTTGCTTGGGTCAGAGGCCCCTTGGTGGAGGGCCAGGGGGCACCCTGGGGCCTATCCTGCAAGTCCAGGGAGAGAGGTGGACCCCTGGGTAGCTTGCTGGGGTCAGAGGCCTCTAGGTGGAAGGCCAAGGGGCACCCTGGGGCCTATACTGCAAGTTCAGGGAGAGAGGTGGACCCATGGGTAGCTTCCTGGGGTCAGAGGCCCCTAGGTGGAGGGCCAGGGGGCACCTTGGGGCCTATCCTGCAAGTCCAGGGAGAGAGGTGGACCCCTGGGTAGCTTGCTGGGGTACGAGGCCCCTAGGTGGAGGGCCAGGGGGCACCCTGGGGCCTCTACTGCAAGTCCAGGGAGAGAGGTGGACCCCTGGGTAGTTTGCTGGGGTCAGAGGCCCCTAGGCGGAGGGACAGGGGGCTTCCTGGGGGCTCTAATGCAAGTCCAGGGAGAAAGGTGGACCCCTTGGTAGCTTGCTTGGGTCAGAGGCCTCTAGGTGGAGGTCAAGGGGGCACCCTGGGGCCTCTACTGCAATCCCAGGGAGAGTTGTGGACCCTTGTGTAGCTTGCTGGGGTCAGAGGCCCCTTGGTGGAGGGTCAGGGGGCACCCTGGGGCCTATTCTGCAAGTCCAGGGAGAGAGGTGGACCTCTGGGTAGCTTGCTGGGGTCAGAGGCCCCTAGGTGGAGGGCCAGGGGGCACCCTGGGGCCTATCTTGCAAGTCCAGGGAGTAAGGTAGACCCCTGAGTAGCTTGCTGGGGTACGAGGCCCCTAGGTGGAGGGCCAGGGGGCACCCTGGGGCCTCTACTGCAAGTCCAGGGAGAGTTGTGGACCCTTGTGTAGCTTGCTGGGGTCAGAGGCCCCTTGGTGGAGGGTCAGGGGGCACCCTGGGGCCTATTCTGCAAGTCCACGGAGAGAGGTGGACCTCTGGGTAGCTTGCTGGGGTCAGAGGCCCCTAGGTGGAGGGCCAGGGGGCACCCTGGGGCCTATCCTGCAAGTCCAGGGAGAGAGGTGGACCCCTGGGTAGCTTGCTGGGGTACGAGGCCCCTAGGTGGAGGGCCAGGGGGTACCCTGGGGCCTCTACTGCAAGTCCAGGGAGAGAGGTGGACCCCTGGGTAGCTTGCTGGGGTCAGAGGCCCCTAGGTGGAGGTCAAGGGGGCACCCTGGGGCCTTTACTGCAATCCCAGGGAGAGTTGTGGACCCTTGTGTAGCTTGCTGGGGTCAGAGGCCCCTTGGTGGAGGGTAGGGGGGCACCCTGGGGCCTAATCTGCAAGTCCACGGAGAGAGGTGGACCTCTGGGTAGCTTGCTGGGGTCAGAGGCCCCTAGGTGGAGGGCCAGGGGGCACCCTGGGGCCTATCCTGCAAGTCCAGGGAGAGAGGTGGACCCCTGGGTAGCTTGCTGGGGTACGAGGCCCCTAGGTGGAGGGCCAGGGGGCACCCTGGGGCCTCTACTGCAAGTCCAGGGAGAGAGGTGGACCCCTGGGTAGCTTGCTGGGGTCAGAGGCCCCTAGGTGGAGGGCTAGGGGGCACCCTGGGGCCTCTACTGCAAGTCCAGGGAAAGAGGTGGACCCCTGGGTAGCTTGCTGGGGTCAGAGGCCTTTAGGTGGAAGGCCAGGGGGCACCCTGGGGCCTCTACTCCAAATCCAGAGAGAGAGGTGGACCCCTGGGTAGCTTGCTGGGGTCTGAAGCCCATAGGTGGAGGGCCAGGGGGTACCCTGGGGCCTATACTTCAAGTCCAGGGAGAGAGGTGGACCCTTGGGTAGCTTCCTAAGGTTAGAGGCCCCTAGGTGGAGGGCCAGAGGGCACCCTGGGGACTATCGTGCAAGTCCAGGGAGAGAGGTGGACCCCTGGGTAGCTTGCTGGGGTACAAGGCCTCTACGTGGAGGGCCAGGGGGCACCCTGGGGCCTATCTTGCAAGTCCAGGGAGTAAGGTGGACCCCTGAGTAGCTTGCTGGGGTACGAGGCCCCTAGGTGGAGGGCCAGGGGGCACCCTGGGGCCTCTACTGCAAGTCCAGGGAGAGAGGTGGACCCCTGGGTAGCTTGCTGGGGTCTGAAGCCCATAGGTGGAGGGCCAGGGGGCACCCTGGGGCCTCTACTGCAAGACTAGGGAGAGAGGTGGACCCATGGGTAGCTATCTGGGGTAAGAGGTCCCTGAGTGGGGGGCCAGGGGGCACCCTGGGGCCTCTATTGCAAGTCCAGGGAGAGAGGTGGACCCCTGGGTAGTTTGCTGGGGTCAGAGGCCCCTAGGCGGAGGGACAGGGGGCTTCCTGGGGCCTCTACTGCAAGTCCAGGGAGAAAGGTGTACCCCTGGGTAGCTTGCTAGGGTCAGAGGCCCCTAGGTGGAGGTCAAGGGGGCACCCTGGGGCCTTTACTGCAATCCCAGGGAGAGTTGTGGACCCTTGTGTAGCTTGCTGGGGTCAGAGGCCTCTTGGTGGAGGGTCAGGGGGCACCCTGGGGCCTATTCTGCAAGTCCACGGAGAGAGGTGGACCTCTGGGTAGCTTGCTGGGGTCAGAGGCCCCTAGGATGAGGGCCAGGGGGCACCCTGGGGCCTATCCTGCAAGTCCAGGGAGAGAGGTGGACCCCTGGGTAGCTTGCTGGGGTACGAGGCCCCTAGGTGGAGGGCCAGGGGGCACCCTGGGGCCTCTACTGCAAGTCCAGTGAGAGAGGTGGACCCCTGGGTAGCTTGCTGGGGTCAGAGGCCCCTAGGTGGAGGGCCAGGGGGCACCCTGGGGCCTCTACTGCAAGTCCAGGGAAAGAGGTGGACCCCTGGGTAGCTTGCTGGGGTCAGAGGCCTTTAGGTGGAGGTCCAGGGGGCACCCTGGGGCCTTTACTGCAATCCCAGGGAGAGTTGTGGACCCTTGTGTAGCTTGCTGGGGTCAGAGGCCCCTTGGTGGAGGGTCAGGGGGCACCCTGGGGCCTATTCTGCAAGTCCAGGGAGAGAGGTGGACCCCTGGGTAGCTTGCTGGGGTACGAGGCCCATAGGTGGAGGGCCAGGGGGCACCCTGGGGCCTCTACTGCAAGTCCAGGGAGAGAGGTGGACCCCTGGGTAGCTTGCTGGGGTGAGAGGCCCCTAGGTGGAGGGCCAGGGGGCACCCTGGGGCCTTTACTGCAATCCCAGGGAGAGTTGTGGACCCTTGTGTAGCTTGCTGGGGTCAGAGGCCCCTTGGTGGAGGGTCAGGGGGCACCCTGGGGCCTATTCTGCATGTCCACGGAGAGAGGTGGACCTCTGGGTAGCTTGCTGGGGTCAGAGGCCCCTAGGTGGAGGGCCAGGGGGCACCCTGGGGCCTATCCTGCAAGTCAAGGGAGAGATGTGGACCCCTGGGTAGCTTGCTGGGGTACGAGGCCCCTAGGTGGAGGGCCAGGGGGCACCCTGGGGCCTCTACTGCAAGTCCAGGGAGAGAGGTGGACCCCTGGGTAGCTTGCTGTGGTCAGAGGCCCCTAGGTGGAGGGCCAGGGGGCACCCTGGGGCATCTACTGCAAGTCCAGGAAAAGAGGTGGACCCCTGGGTAGCTTGCTGGGGTCAGAGGCCTTTAGGTGGAGGGCCAGGGGGCACCCTGGGGCCTTTACTGCAATCCCAGGGAGAGTTGTGGACCCTTGTGTAGCTTGCTGGGGTCAGAGGCCCCTTGGTGGAGGGTCAGGGGGCACCCTGGGGCCTATTCTGCAAGTCCAGGGAGAGAGGTGGACCTCTGGGTAGCTTGCTGGGGTCAGAGGCCCCTAGGTGGAGGGCCAGGGGGCACCCTGGGGCCTATTCTGCAAGTCCAGGAAGAGAGGTGGACCCCTGGGTAGCTTGCTGGGGTACGAGGCCCATAGGTGGAGGGCCAGGGGGCACCCTGGGGCCTCTACTGCAAGTCCAGGGAGAGAGGTGGACCCCTGGGTAGCTTGCTGGGGTGAGAGGCCCCTAGGTGGAGGGCCAGGGGCCACCCTGGGGCCTCTACTGCAAGTCCAGGGAAAGAGGTGGACCCCTGGGTAGCTTCCTGGGGTCAGAGGCCCCTAGGTGGAGGGCCAGGGGGCACCCTGGGGCCTCTACTGCAAGTCTAGGGAGAGAGGTGGACCCATGGGTAGCTAGCTGGGGTAAGAGGCCCCCAAGTGGAGGGCCAGGGGGCACCCTGGGGCCTCTACTGCAAGTCCAGGGAGAGAGGTGGACCCCTGGGTAGCTTGCTGGGGTCTGAAGCCCATAGGTGGAGGGCCAGGGGGTACCCTGGGGCCTATACTTCAAGTCCAGGGAGAGAGGTGGACCCTTGGGTAGCTTCCTAAGGTTAGAGGCCCCTAGGTGGAGGGCCAGAGGGCACCCTGGGGACTATCGTGCAAGTCCAGGGAGAAAGGTGGACCCCTGGGTAGCTTGCTGGGGTGAGAGGCCCCTAGGTGGAGGGCCAGGGGCCACCCTGGGGCCTCTACTGCAAGTCCAGGGAAAGAGGTGGACCCCTGGGTAGCTTCCTGGGGTCAGAGGCCCCTAGGTGGAGGGCCAGGGGGCACCCTGGGGCCTCTACTGCAAGTCTAGGGAGAGAGGTGGACCCATGGGTAGCTAGCTGGGGTAAGAGGCCCCCAAGTGGAGGGCCAGGGGGCACCCTGGGGCCTCTACTGCAAGTCCAGGAAGAGAGGTGGACCCCTGGGTAGCTTGCTGGGGTCTGAAGCCCATAGGTGGAGGGCCAGGGGGTACCCTGGGGCCTATACTTCAAGTCCAGGGAGAGAGGTGGACCCTTGGGTAGCTTCCTAAGGTTAGAGGCCCCTAGGTGGAGGGCCAGAGGGCACCCTGGGGACTATCGTGCAAGTCCAGGGAGAGAGGTGGACCCCTGGGTAGCTTGCTGGGGTCAGAGGCCCCTAGGTGGAGGGCCAGGGGGCACCCTGGGGCCTATCCTGCAAGTCCAGGGAGAGAGGTGGACCCCTGGGTAGCTTGCTGGGGTACGAGGCCCATAGGTGGAGGGCCAGGGGGCACCCTGGGGCCTATTCTGCAAGTCCACGGAGAGAGGTGGACCTCTGGGTAGCTTGCTGGGGTCAGAGGCCCCTAGGTGGAGGTCAAGGGGGCACCCTGGGGCCTTTACTGCAATCCCAGGGAGAGTTGTGGACCCTTGTGTAGCTTGCTGGGGTCAGAGGCCCCTTGGTGGAGGGTAGGGGGGCACCCTGGGGCCTAATCTGCAAGTCCACGGAGAGAGGTGGACCTCTGGGTAGCTTGCTGGGGTCAGAGGCCCCTAGGTGGAGGGCCAGGGGGCACCCTGGGGCCTATCCTGCAAGTCCAGGGAGAGAGGTGGACCCCTGGGTAGCTTGCTGGGGTACGAGGCCCCTAGGTGGAGGGCCAGGGGGCACCCTGGGGCCTCTACTGCAAGTCCAGGGAGAGAGGTGGACCCCTGGGTAGCTTGCTGGGGTCAGAGGCCCCTAGGTGGAGGGCTAGGGGGCACCCTGGGGCCTCTACTGCAAGTCCAGGGAAAGAGGTGGACCCCTGGGTAGCTTGCTGGGGTCAGAGGCCTTTAGGTGGAAGGCCAGGGGGCACCCTGGGGCCTCTACTCCAAATCCAGAGAGAGAGGTGGACCCCTGGGTAGCTTGCTGGGGTCTGAAGCCCATAGGTGGAGGGCCAGGGGGTACCCTGGGGCCTATACTTCAAGTCCAGGGAGAGAGGTGGACCCTTGGGTAGCTTCCTAAGGTTAGAGGCCCCTAGGTGGAGGGCCAGAGGGCACCCTGGGGACTATCGTGCAAGTCCAGGGAGAGAGGTGGACCCCTGGGTAGCTTGCTGGGGTACAAGGCCTCTACGTGGAGGGCCAGGGGGCACCCTGGGGCCTATCTTGCAAGTCCAGGGAGTAAGGTGGACCCCTGAGTAGCTTGCTGGGGTACGAGGCCCCTAGGTGGAGGGCCAGGGGGCACCCTGGGGCCTCTACTGCAAGTCCAGGGAGAGAGGTGGACCCCTGGGTAGCTTGCTGGGGTCTGAAGCCCATAGGTGGAGGGCCAGGGGGCACCCTGGGGCCTCTACTGCAAGACTAGGGAGAGAGGTGGACCCATGGGTAGCTATCTGGGGTAAGAGGTCCCTGAGTGGGGGGCCAGGGGGCACCCTGGGGCCTCTATTGCAAGTCCAGGGAGAGAGGTGGACCCCTGGGTAGTTTGCTGGGGTCAGAGGCCCCTAGGCGGAGGGACAGGGGGCTTCCTGGGGCCTCTACTGCAAGTCCAGGGAGAAAGGTGTACCCCTGGGTAGCTTGCTAGGGTCAGAGGCCCCTAGGTGGAGGTCAAGGGGGCACCCTGGGGCCTTTACTGCAATCCCAGGGAGAGTTGTGGACCCTTGTGTAGCTTGCTGGGGTCAGAGGCCCCTTGGTGGAGGGTCAGGGGGCACCCTGGGGCCTATTCTGCAAGTCCACGGAGAGAGGTGGACCTCTGGGTAGCTTGCTGGGGTCAGAGGCCCCTAGGATGAGGGCCAGGGGGCACCCTGGGGCCTATCCTGCAAGTCCAGGGAGAGAGGTGGACCCCTGGGTAGCTTGCTGGGGTACGAGGCCCCTAGGTGGAGGGCCAGGGGGCACCCTGGGGCCTCTACTGCAAGTCCAGTGAGAGAGGTGGACCCCTGGGTAGCTTGCTGGGGTCAGAGGCCCCTAGGTGGAGGGCCAGGGGGCACCCTGGGGCCTCTACTGCAAGTCCAGGGAAAGAGGTGGACCCCTGGGTAGCTTGCTGGGGTCAGAGGCCTTTAGGTGGAGGGCCAGGGGGCACCCTGGGGCCTTTACTGCAATCCCAGGGAGAGTTGTGGACCCTTGTGTAGCTTGCTGGGGTCAGAGGCCCCTTGGTGGAGGGTCAGGGGGCACCCTGGGGCCTATTCTGCAAGTCCAGGGAGAGAGGTGGACCTCTGGGTAGCTTGCTGGGGTCAGAGGCCCCTAGGTGGAGGGCCAGGGGGCACCCTGGGGCCTATCCTGCAAGTCCAGGGAGAGAGGTGGACCCCTGGGTAGCTTGCTGGGGTACGAGGCCCATAGGTGGAGGGCCAGGGGGCACCCTGGGGCCTCTACTGCAAGTCCAGGGAGAGAGGTGGACCCCTGGGTAGCTTGCTGGGGTGAGAGGCCCCTAGGTGGAGGGCCAGGGGGCACCCTGGGGCCTTTACTGCAATCCCAGGGAGAGTTGTGGACCCTTGTGTAGCTTGCTGGGGTCAGAGGCCCCTTGGTGGAGGGTCAGGGGGCACCCTGGGGCCTATTCTGCATGTCCACGGAGAGAGGTGGACCTCTGGGTAGCTTGCTGGGGTCAGAGGCCCCTAGGTGGAGGGCCAGGGGGCACCCTGGGGCCTATACTGCAAGTCAAGGGAGAGATGTGGACCCCTGGGTAGCTTGCTGGGGTACGAGGCCCCTAGGTGGAGGGCCAGGGGGCACCCTGGGGCCTCTACTGCAAGTCCAGGGAGAGAGGTGGACCCCTGGGTAGCTTGCTGTGGTCAGAGGCCCCTAGGTGGAGGGCCAGGGGGCACCCTGGGGCCTCTACTGCAAGTCCAGGAAAAGAGGTGGACCCCTGGGTAGCTTGCTGGGGTCAGAGGCCTTTAGGTGGAGGGCCAGGGGGCACCCTGGGGCCTTTACTGCAATCCCAGGGAGAGTTGTGGACCCTTGTGTAGCTTGCTGGGGTCAGAGGCCCCTTGGTGGAGGGTCAGGGGGCACCCTGGGGCCTATTCTGCAAGTCCAGGGAGAGAGGTGGACCTCTGGGTAGCTTGCTGGGGTCAGAGGCCCCTAGGTGGAGGGCCAGGGGGCACCCTGGGGCCTATCCTGCAAGTCCAGGAAGAGAGGTGGACCCCTGGGTAGCTTGCTGGGGTACGAGGCCCATAGGTGGAGGGCCAGGGGGCACCCTGGGGCCTCTACTGCAAGTCCAGGGAGAGAGGTGGACCCCTGGGTAGCTTGCTGGGGTGAGAGGCCCCTAGGTGGAGGGCCAGGGGCCACCCTGGGGCCTCTACTGCAAGTCCAGGGAAAGAGGTGGACCCCTGGGTAGCTTCCTGGGGTCAGAGGCCCCTAGGTGGAGGGCCAGGGGGCACCCTGGGGCCTCTACTGCAAGTCTAGGGAGAGAGGTGGACCCATGGGTAGCTAGCTGGGGTAAGAGGCCCCCAAGTGGAGGGCCAGGGGGCACCCTGGGGCCTCTACTGCAAGTCCAGGGAGAGAGGTGGACCCCTGGGTAGCTTGCTGGGGTCTGAAGCCCATAGGTGGAGGGCCAGGGGGTACCCTGGGGCCTATACTTCAAGTCCAGGGAGAGAGGTGGACCCTTGGGTAGCTTCCTAAGGTTAGAGGCCCCTAGGTGGAGGGCCAGAGGGCACCCTGGGGACTATCGTGCAAGTCCAGGGAGAAAGGTGGACCCCTGGGTAGCTTGCTGGGGTGAGAGGCCCCTAGGTGGAGGGCCAGGGGCCACCCTGGGGCCTCTACTGCAAGTCCAGGGAAAGAGGTGGACCCCTGGGTAGCTTCCTGGGGTCAGAGGCCCCTAGGTGGAGGGCCAGGGGGCACCCTGGGGCCTCTACTGCAAGTCTAGGGAGAGAGGTGGACTCATGGGTAGCTAGCTGGGGTAAGAGGCCCCCAAGTGGAGGGCCAGGGGGCACCCTGGGGCCTCTACTGCAAGTCCAGGAAGAGAGGTGGACCCCTGGGTAGCTTGCTGGGGTCTGAAGCCCATAGGTGGAGGGCCAGGGGGTACCCTGGGGCCTATACTTCAAGTCCAGGGAGAGAGGTGGACCCTTGGGTAGCTTCCTAAGGTTAGAGGCCCCTAGGTGGAGGGCCAGAGGGCACCCTGGGGACTATCGTGCAAGTCCAGGGAGAAAGGTGGACCCCTGGGTAGCTTGCTGGGGTACAAGGCCTCTAGGTGGAGGGCCAGGGTGCACCCTGGGGCCTATCTTGCAAGTCCAGGGAGTAAGGTGGACCCCTGAGTAGCTTGCTGGGGTACAAGGCCCCTAGGTGGAGGGTCAGGGGGCACCCTGGGGCCTCTACTGCAAGTCCAGGGAGAGAGGTGGACCCCTGGGTAGCTTGCTGGGGTCTGAAGCCCATAGGTGGAGTTCCAGGGGGCACGCTGGGGCCTCGACTGCAAGTCTAGGGAGAGAGGTGGACCCATGGGTAGCTAGCTGGGGTAAGAGGCCCCTAAGTAGAGGGCCAGGGGGCATCCTGGGGCCTTTACTGCAAGTCCAGGGAGAAAGGTGGACCCCTGGGTAGCTTGCTAGGGTTAGAGGCCCCTAGGTGGAGGTCAAGGGGGCACCCTGGGGCCTTTACTGCAATCCCAGGGAGAGTTGTGGACCCTTGTGTAGTTTGCTGGGGTCAGAGGCCCCTTGGTGGAGGGCCAGGGGGCACCCTGGGGCCTATCCTAAAAGTCCAGGGAGAGAGGTGGACCCCTGGGTAGCTTGCTGGGGTACGAGGCCCCTAGGTGGAGGGCCAGGGGGCACCCTGGGGCCTCTACTGCAAGTCCAGGGAGAGAGGTGGACCCCTGGGTAGCTTGCTGGGGTCAGAGGCCCCTAGGTGGAGGGCCAGGGGGCACCCTGGGGCCTCTACTGCAAGTCCAGGGAGAGAGGTGGACCCCTGGGTAGCTTGCTGGGGTCTGAAGCCCATAGGTGGAGGGCCAGGGGGCTTCCTGGGGGCTCTACTGCAAGTCCAGGGAAAAAGGTGGACCCCTTGGTAGCTTGCTTGGGTCAGAGGCCTCTAGGTGGAGGTCAAGGGGGCACCCTGGGGCCTCTACTGCAATCCCAGGGAGAGTTGTGGACCCTTGTGTAGTTTGCTGGGGTCAGAGGCCCCTTGGTGGAGGGTCAGGGGGCACCCTGGGTCCTATTCTGCAAGTTCAGGGAGAGAGGTGGACCTCTGGGTAGCTTGCTGGGGTCAGAGGCCCCTAGGTGGAGGGCCAGGGGGCACCCTGGGGCCTATCTTAAAAGTCCAGGGAGAGAGGTGGACCCCTGGGTAGCTTGCTGGGGTACGAGGCCCCTAGGTGGAGGGCCAGGGGGCACCCTGGGGCATCTACTGCAAGTCCAGGGAGAGAGGTGGACCCCTGGGTAGCTTGCTGGGGTCAAAGGCCCCTAGGTGGAGGGCCAGGGGGCACCCTGGGGCCTCTACTGCAGGTCCAGGGAAAGAGGTGGACCCCTAGGTAGCTTGCTGGGGTCAGAGGCCTCTAGGTGGAGGGCCAGGGGGCACCCTGGGGCCTCTACTGCAAGTCCAGGGAGAGAGGTGGACCCCTGGGTAGCTTGCTGGGGTCTGAAGCCCATAGGTGGAGGGCCAGGGGGTACCCCGGGTTCTATACTTCAAGTCCAGGGAGAGAGGTGGACCCTTGGGTAGCTTCCTAAGGTTAGAGGCCCCTAGGTGGAGGGCCAGAGGGCACCCTGGGGACTATCGTGCAAGTCCAGGGAGAGAGGTGGACCCCTGGGTAGCTTGCTGGGGTACAAGGCCTCTAGGTGGAGGGCCAGGGGGCACCCTGGTTCCTCTACTGCAAGGCCAGGGAGAGAGGTGGACCCCTTGGTAGCTTGCTTGGGTCAGAGACCCCTAGGTGGAGGGCCAGGGGGCACCTTGGGGCCTCTACTTCAAGTCCAGGGAGAGAGGTGGACCCTTGGGTAGCTTCCTAAGGTTAGAGGCCCCTAAGTGGAGGGCCAGAGGGCACCCAGGGGACTATCGTGCAAGTCCAGGGAGAGAGGTGGACCCCTGGGTAGCTTGCTAGGGTACAAGGCCTCTAGGTGGAGGGCCAGGGGGCACCCTGGGGCCTCTACTGCAAGGCCAGGGAGAGAGGTGGACCCCTTGGTAGCTTGCTTGGGTCAGAGACCCCTAGATGGAGGGCCAGGGGGCACCTTGGGGCCTCTACTGCAAGTCTAGGGAGAGAGGTGGACCCATGGGTAGCTAGCTGGGGTAAGAGGCCCCTAAGTGGAGGGCAAGGGGGCACCCTGGGGCCTCTACTGCAAGTCCAGGGAGAGAGGTGGACCCCTGGGTAGTTTGCTGGGGTCAGAGGCCCCTAGGCGGAGGGACAGGGGGCTTCCTGGGGCCTCTACTGCAAGTCCAGGGAGAGAGGTGGACCCCTGGGTAGCTTGCTGGGGTCAGAGGCCTCTAGGTGGAGGGCCAAGGGGCACCCTGGGGCCTATACTGCAAGTCCAGGGAGAGAGGTGGACCCCTGGGTAGCTTGCTAGGGTCAGAGGCCCCTAGGTGGAGGTCAAGGGGGCACCCTGGGGCCTTTACTGCAATCCCAGGGAGAGTTGTGGACCCTTGTGTAGTTTGCTGGGGTCAGAGGCCCCTTGGTGGAGGGTCAGGGGGCACCCTGGGGCCTATTCTGCTAGTCCAGGGAGAGAGGTGGACCTCTGGGTAGCTTGCTGGGGTCAGAGGCCCCTAGGTGGAGGGCCAGGGGGCACCCTGGGGCCTATCCTAAAAGTCCAGGGAGAGAGGTGGACCCCTGGGTAGCTTGCTGGGGTACGAGGCCCCTAGGTGGAGGGCCAGGGGGCACCCTGGGGCCTCTACTGCAAGTCCAGGGAGAGAGGTGGACCCCTGGGTAGCTTGCTGGGGTCAGAGGCCCCTAGGTGGAGGGCCAGGGGGCACCCTGGGGCCTCTACTGCAAGTCCAGGGAAAGAGGTGGACCCCTAGGTAGCTTGCTGGGGTCAGAGGCCTCTAGGTGGAGGGCCAGGGGGCACCCTGGGGCCTCTACTGCAAGTCCAGGGAGAGAGGTGGACCCCTGGGTAGCTTGCTGGGGTCTGAAGCCCATAGGTGGAGAGCCAGGGGGTACCACGGGGCCTATACTTCAAGTCCAGGGAGAGAGGTGGACTCTTGGGTAGCTTCCTAAGGTTAGAGGCCCCTAGGTGGAGCGCCAGAGGGCACCCTGGGGACTATCGTGCAAGTCCAGGGAGAGAGGTGGACCCCTGGGTAGCTTGCTGGGGTACAAGGCCTCTAGGTGGAGGGCCAGGGGGCACCCTGGGGCCTCTACTGCAAGGCCAGGGAGAGAGGTGGACCCCTTGGTAGCTTGCTTGGGTCAGAGACCCCTAGGTGGAGGGCCAGGGGGCACCTTGGGGCCTCTACTTCAAGTCCAGGGAGAGAGGTGGACCCTTGGGTAGCTTCCTAAGGTTAGAGGCCCCTAGGTGGAGGGCCAGAGGGCACCCAGGGGACTATCGTGCAAGTCCAGGGAGAGAGGTGGACCCCTGGGTAGCTTGCTGGGGTACAAGGCCTCTAGGAGGAGGGCCAGGGGGCACCCTGGGGCCTCTACTGCAAGGCCAGGGAGAGAGGTGGACCCCTTGGTAGCTTGCTTGGGTCAGAGACCCCTAGGTGGAGGGCCAGGGGGCACCTTGGGGCCTCTACTGCAAGTCTAGGGAGAGAGGTGGACCCATGGGTAGCTAGCTGGGGTAAGAGGCCCCTAAGTGGAGGTCAAGGGGGCACCCTGGGGCCTCTACTGCAAGTCCAGGGAGAGAGGTGGACCCCTGGGTAGTTTGCTGGGGTCAGAGGCCCCTAGGCAGAAGGACAGGGGGCTTCCTGGGGCCTCTACTGCAAGTCCAGGGAGAGATTTGCACCCCTGGGTAGCTTGCTGGGGTCAGAGGCCTCTAGGTGGAAGGCCAAGGGGCACCCTGGGGCCTATACTGCAAGTCCAGGGAGAGAGGTGGACCCCTGGGTAGCTTGCTGGGGTCAGAGGCCCCTAGGTGGAGGGCCAGGGGGCACCTTGGGGCCTATCCTCCAAGTCCAGGGAGAGAGGTGGACCCCTGGGTAGCTTGCTGGGGTACGAGGCCCCTAGGTGGAGGGCCAGGGGGCACCCTGGGGCCTCTACTGCAAGTCCAAGGAGAGAGGTGGACCCCTGGGTAGTTTGCTGGGGTCAGAGGCCCCTAGACGGAGGGACAGGGGGCTTCCTGGGGGCTCTACTGCAAGTCCAGGGAGAAAGGTGGACCCCTTGGTAGCTTGCTTGGGTCAGAGGCCTCTAGGTGGAGGTCAAGGGGGCACCCTGGGGCCTCTACTGCAATTCCAGGGAGAGTTGTGGACCCTTGTGTAGCTTGCTGGGGTCAGAGGCCCCTTGGTGGAGGGTCAGGGGGCACCCTGGGGCCTATTCTGCAAGTCCAGGGAGAGAGGTGGACCTCTGGGTAGCTTGCTGGGGTCAGAGGCCCCTAGGTGGAGGGCCAGGGGGCACCCTGGGGCCTATCTTGCAAGTCGAGGGAGTAAGGTAGACCCCTGGATAGCTTGCTGGGGTACGAGGCCCCTAGGTGGAGGGCCAGGGGGCACCCTGGGGCCTCTACTGCAAGTCCAGGGAGAGTTGTGGACCCTTGTGTAGCTTGCTGGGGTCAGAGGCCCCTTGGTGGAGGGTCAGGGGGCACCCTGGGGCCTATTCTGCAAGTCCACGGAGAGAGGTGGACCTCTGGGTAGCTTGCTGGGGTCAGAGGCCCCTAGGTGGAGGGCCAGGGGGCACCATGGGGCCTATCCTGCAAGTCCGGGGAGAGAGGTGAACCCCTGGGTAGCTTGCTGGGGTACGAGGCCCCTAGGTGGAGGGCCAGGGGGCACCCTGGGGCCTCTACTGCAATTCCAGGGAGAGAGGTGGACCCCTGGGTAGCTTGCTGGGGTCAGAGGCCCCTAGGTGGAGGGCCAGGGGGCACCCTGGGGCCTCTACTGCAAGTCCAGGGAAAGAGGTGGACCCCTGGGTAGCTTGCTGGGGTGAGAGGCCTTTAGGTGGAGGGCCAGGGGGCACCCTGGGGCCTCTACTGCAAATCCAGGGAGAGAGGTGGACACCTGGGTAGCTTGCTGGGGTCTGAAGCCCATAGGTGGAGGGCCAGGGGGTACCCTGGGGCCTATACTTCAAGTCCAGGGAGAGAGGTGGACCCTTGGGTACTTCCTAAGGTTAGAGGCCCCTAGGTGGAGGGCCAGAGGGCACCCTGGGGACTATCGTGCAAGTACAGGGAGAGAGGTGGACCCCTGGGTAGCTTGCTGGGGTACAAGGCCTCTACGTGGAGGACCAGGGAGCACCCTGGGGCCTATCTTGCAAGTCCAGGGAGTAAGGTGGACCCCTGAGTAGCTTGCTGGGGTACGAGGCCCCTAGGTGGAGGGCCAGGGGGCACCCTGGGGCCTCTACTGCAAGTCCAGGGAGAGAGGTGGACCCCTGGGTAGCTTGCTGGGGTCTGAAGCCCATAGGTGGAGGGCCAGGGGGCACCCTGGGGCCTCTACTGCAAGACTAGGGAGAGAGGTGGACCCATGGGTAGCTATCTGGGGTAAGAGGCCCCTGAGTGGAGGGCCAGGGTTCACCCTGGGGCCTCTATTGCAAGTCCAGGGAGAGAGGTGGACCCCTGGGTAGTTTGCTGGGGTCAGAGGCCCCTAGGCGGAGGGACAGGGGGCTTTCTGGGGCCTCTACTGCAAGTCCAGGGAGAAAGGTGTACCCCTGGGTAGCTTGCTAGGGTCAGAGGCCCCTAGGTGGAGGTCAAGGGGGCACCCTGGGGCCTCTACTGCAAGTCCAGGGAGAGAGGTGGACCCCTGGGTAGCTTGCTGGGGTCTGAAGCCCATAGGTGGAGGGCCAGGGGGCACCCTGGGGCCTCTACTGCAAGTCTAGGGAGAGAGGTGGACCCATGGGTAGCTAGCTGGGGTAAGAGGACCCTGAGTGGAGGGCCAGGGGGCACCCTGGGGCCTCTACTGCAAGTCCAGGGAGAGAGGTGGACCCCTGGGTAGTTTGCTGGGGTCAGAGGCCCCTAGGCGGAGGGACAGGGGGTACCACGGGGCCTATACTTCAAGTCCAGGGAGAGAGGTGGACCCTTGGGTAGCTTCCTAAGGTTAGAGGCCCCTAGGTGGAGCGCCAGAGGGCACCCTGGGGACTATCGTGCAAGTCCAGGGAGAGAGGTGGACCCCTGGGTAGCTTGCTGGGGTACAAGGCCTCTAGGTGGAGGGCCAGGGGGCACCCTGGGGCCTCTACTGCAAGGCCAGGGAGAGAGGTGGACCCCTTGGTAGCTTGCTTGGGTCAGAGACCCCTAGGTGGAGGGCCAGGGGGCACCTTGGGGCCTCTACTTCAAGTCCAGGGAGAGAGGTGGACCCTTGGGTAGCTTCCTAAGGTTAGAGGCCCCTAGGTGGAGGGCCAGAGGGCACCCAGGGGACTATCGTGCAAGTCCAGGGAGAGAGGTGGACCCCTGGGTAGCTTGCTGGGGTACAAGGCCTCTAGGAGGAGGGCCAGGGGGCACCCTGGGGCCTCTACTGCAAGGCCAGGGAGAGAGGTGGACCCCTTGGTAGCTTGCTTGGGTCAGAGACCCCTAGGTGGAGGGCCAGGGGGCACCTTGGGGCCTCTACTGCAAGTCCAAGGAGAGAGGTGGACCCCTGGGTAGTTTGCTGGGGTCAGAGGCCCCTAGACGGAGGGACAGGGGGCTTCCTGGGGGCTCTACTGCAAGTCCAGGGAGAAAGGTGGACCCCTTGGTAGCTTGCTTGGGTCAGAGGCCTCTAGGTGGAGGTCAAGGGGGCACCCTGGGGCCTCTACTGCAATTCCAGGGAGAGTTGTGGACCCTTGTGTAGCTTGCTGGGGTCAGAGGCCCCTTGGTGGAGGGTCAGGGGGCACCCTGGGGCCTATTCTGCAAGTCCAGGGAGAGAGGTGGACCTCTGGGTAGCTTGCTGGGGTCAGAGGCCCCTAGGTGGAGGGCCAGGGGGCACCCTGGGGCCTATCTTGCAAGTCGAGGGAGTAAGGTAGACCCCTGGATAGCTTGCTGGGGTACGAGGCCCCTAGGTGGAGGGCCAGGGGGCACCCTGGGGCCTCTACTGCAAGTCCAGGGAGAGTTGTGGACCCTTGTGTAGCTTGCTGGGGTCAGAGGCCCCTTGGTGGAGGGTCAGGGGGCACCCTGGGGCCTATTCTGCAAGTCCACGGAGAGAGGTGGACCTCTGGGTAGCTTGCTGGGGTCAGAGGCCCCTAGGTGGAGGGCCAGGGGGCACCATGGGGCCTATCCTGCAAGTCCGGGGAGAGAGGTGGACCCCTGGGTAGCTTGCTGGGGTACGAGGCCCCTAGGTGGAGGGCCAGGGGGCACCCTGGGGCCTCTACTGCAATTCCAGGGAGAGAGGTGGACCCCTGGGTAGCTTGCTGGGGTCAGAGGCCCCTAGGTGGAGGGCCAGGGGGCACCCTGGGGCCTCTACTGCAAGTCCAGGGAAAGAGGTGGACCCCTGGGTAGCTTGCTGGGGTCAGAGGCCTTTAGGTGGAGGGCCAGGGGGCACCCTGGGGCCTCTACTGCAAATCCAGGGAGAGAGGTGGACCCCTGGGTAGCTTGCTGGGGTCTGAAGCCCATAGGTGGAGGGCCTGGGGGTACCCTGGGGCCTATACTTCAAGTCCAGGGAGAGAGGTGGACCCTTGGGTACTTCCTAAGGTTAGAGGCCCCTAGGTGGAGGGCCAGAGGGCACCCTGGGGACTATCGTGCAAGTCCAGGGAGAGAGGTGGACCCCTGGGTAGCTTGCTGGGGTACAAGGCCTCTACGTGGAGGACCAGGGGGCACCCTGGGGCCTATCTTGCAAGTCCAGGGAGTAAGGTGGACCCCTGAGTAGCTTGCTGGGGTACGAGGCCCCTAGGTGGAGGGCCAGGGGGCACCCTGGGGCCTCTACTGCAAGTCCAGGGAGAGAGGTGGACCCCTGGGTAGCTTGCTGGGGTCTGAAGCCCATAGGTGGAGGGCCAGGGGGCACCCTGGGGCCTCTACTGCAAGACTAGGGAGAGAGGTGGACCCATGGGTAGCTATCTGGGGTAAGAGGCCCCTGAGTGGAGGGCCAGGGTTCACCCTGGGGCCTCTATTGCAAGTCCAGGGAGAGAGGTGGACCCCTGGGTAGTTTGCTGGGGTCAGAGGCCCCTAGGCGGAGGGACAGGGGGCTTTCTGGGGCCTCTACTGCAAGTCCAGGGAGAAAGGTGTACCCCTGGGTAGCTTGCTAGGGTCAGAGGCCCCTAGGTGGAGGTCAAGGGGGCACCCTGGGGCCTTTACTGCAATCCCAGGGAGAGTTGTGGACCCTTGTGTAGCTTGCTGGGGTCAGATGCCCCTTGGTGGAGGGTCAGGGGGCACCCTGGGGCCTATTCTGCAAGTCCACGGAGAGAGGTGGACCTCTGGGTAGCTTGCTGGGGTCAGAAGCCCTAGGTGGAGGGCCAGGGGGCACCCTGGGGCCTATCCTGCAAGTCCAGGGAGAGAGGTGGACCCCTGGGTAGCTTGCTGGGGTACGAGGCCCCTAGGTGGAGGGCCAGGGGGCACCCTGGGGCCTCTACTGCAAGTCCAGGGAGAGAGGTGGACCCCTTGGTAGCTTGCTGGGGTCAGAGGCCCCTAGGTGGAGGGCCAGGGGGCACCCTGGGGCCTCTACTGCAAGTCCAGGGAAAGAGGTGGACCCCTGGGTAGCTTGCTGGGGTCAGAGGCCTTTAGGTGGAGGGCCAGGGGGCACCCTGGGGCCTCTACTGCAAATCCAGGGAGAGAGGTGGACCCCTGGGTAGCTTGCTGGGGTCTGAAGCCCATAGGTGGAGGGCAAGGGGGTACCCTGGGGCCTATACTTCAAGTCCAGGGAGAGAGGTGGACCCTTGGGTAGCTTCCTAAGGTTAGAGGCCCCTAGGTGGAGGGCCAGAGGGCACCCTGGGGACTATCGTGCAAGTCCAGGGAGAGAGTTGGACCCCTGGGTAGCTTGCTGGGGCACAAGGCCTCTAGGTGGAGGGCCAGGGGGCACCCTGGGGCCTATCTTGCAAGTCCAGGGAGTAAGGTGGACCCCTGAGTAGCTTGCTTGGGTACGAGGCCCCTAGGTGGAGGGCCAGGGGGCACCCTGGGGCCTCTACTGCAAGTCCAGGGAGAGAGGTGGACCCCTGGGTAGCTTGCTGGGGTCTGAAGCCCATAGGTGGAGGGCCAGGGGGCACCCTGGGGCCTCTACTGCAAGTCTAGGGAGAGAGGTGGACCCATGGGTAGCTAGCTGGGGTAAGAGGACCCTGAGTGGAGGGCCAGGGGGCACCCTGGGGCCTCTACTGCAAGTCCAGGGAGAGAGGTGGACCCCTGGGTAGTTTGCTGGGGTCAGAGGCCCCTAGGCGGAGGGACAGGGGGCTTCCTGGGGATCTCTACTGCAAGTCCAGGGAGAAAGGTGGACCCCTGGGTAGCTTGCTAGGGTCAGAGGCCCCAAGGTGGAGGTCAAGGGGGCACCCTGGGGCCTTTACTGCAATCCCAGGGAGAGTTGTGGACCCTTGTGTAGCTTGCTGGGGTCAGAGGCCCCTTGGTGGAGGGTCAGGGGGCACCCTGGGGCCTATTTTGCAAGTCCAGGGAGAGAGGTGGACCTCTGGGTAGCTTGCTGGGGTCAGAGGCCCGTAGGTGGAGGGCCAGGGGGCACCCTGGGGCCTATCCTGCAAGTCCAGGGAGAGAGGTGGACCCCTGGGTAGCTTGCTGGGGTCTGAAGCCCATAGGTGGAGAGCCAGGGGGTACCACGGGGCCTATACTTCAAGTCCAGGGAGAGAGGTGGACCCTTGGGTAGCTTCCTAAGGTTAGAAGCCCC
The DNA here is from genome assembly GCF_049306965.1 of Danio rerio. Taxonomy (NCBI): domain Eukaryota; kingdom Metazoa; phylum Chordata; class Actinopteri; order Cypriniformes; family Danionidae; genus Danio; species Danio rerio. Next base: position 51,005,652 of record NC_133180.1, on the reverse strand, counting down.
TAGGTGGAGCGCCAAAGGGCACCCTGGGGACTATCGTGCAAGTCCAGGGAGAGAGGTGGACCCCTGGGTAGCTTGCTGGGGTACAAGGCCTCTAGGTGGAGGGCCAGGGGGCACCCTGGGGCCTCTACTGCAAGGCCAGGGAGAGAGGTGGACCCCTTGGTAGCTTGCATGGGTCAGAGACCCCTAGGTGGAGGGCCAGGGGGCACCTTGGGGCCTCTACTTCAAGTCCAGGGAGAGAGGTGGACCCTTGGGTAGCTTCCTAAGGTTAGAGGCCCCTAGGTGGAGGGCCAGAGGGCACCCAGGGGACTATCGTGCAAGTCCAGGGAGAGAGGTGGACCCCTGGGTAGCTTGCTGGGGTACAAGGCCTCTAGGTGGAGGGCCAAGGGGCACCCGGGGCCTCTACTGCAAGGCCAGGGAGAGAGGTGGACCCCTTGGTAGCTTGCTTGGGTCAGAGACCCCTAGGTGGAGGGCCAGGGGGCACCTTGTGGCCTCTACTGCAAGTCTAGGGAGAGAGGTGGACCCATGGGTAGCTAGCTGGGGTAAGAGGCCCCTAAGTGGAGGTCAAGGGGGCACCCTGGGGCCTCTACTGCAAGTCCAGGGAGAGAGGTGGACCCCTGGGTAGTTTGCTGGGGTCAGAGGCCCCTAGGCGGAGGGACAGGGGGCTTCCTGGGGCCTCTACTGCAAGTCCAGGGAGAGATTTGGACCCCTGGGTAGCTTGCTGGGGTCAGAGGCCTCTAGGTGAAAGGCCAAGGGGCACCCTGGGGCCTATATTGCAAGTCCAGGGAGAGAGGTGGACCCCTGGGTAGCTTGCTGGGGTCAGAGGCCCCTAGGTGGAGGGCCAGGGGGCACCTTGGGGCCTATCCTGCAAGTCCAGGGAGAGAGGTGGACCCCTGGGTAGCTTGCTGGGGTACGAGGCCCCTAGGTGGAGGGCCAGGGGGCACCCTGGGGCCTCTACTGCAAGTCCAAGGAGAGAGGTGGACCCCTGGGTAGTTTGCTGGGGTCAGAGGCCCCTAGACGGAGGGACAGGGGGCTTCCTGGGGGCTCTACTGCAAGTCCAGGGAGAAAGGTGGACCCCTTGGTAGCTTGCTTGGGTCAGAGGCCTCTAGGTGGAGGTCAAGGGGGCACCCTGGGGCCTCTACTGCAATTCCAGGGAGAGTTGTGGACCCTTGTGTAGCTTGCTGGGGTCAGAGGCCCCTTGGTGGAGGGTCAGGGGGCACCCTGGGGCCTATTCTGCAAGTCCAGGGAGAGAGGTGGACCTCTGGGTAGCTTGCTGGGGTCAGAGGCCCCTAGGTGGAGGGCCAGGGGGCACCCTGGGGCCTATCTTGCAAGTCGAGGGAGTAAGGTAGACCCCTGGATAGCTTGCTGGGGTACGAGGCCCCTAGGTGGAGGGCCAGGGGGCACCCTGGGGCCTCTACTGCAAGTCCAGGGAGAGTTGTGGACCCTTGTGTAGCTTGCTGGGGTCAGAGGCCCCTTGGTGGAGGGTCAGGGGGCACCCTGGGGCCTATTCTGCAAGTCCACGGAGAGAGGTGGACCTCTGGGTAGCTTGCTGGGGTCAGAGGCCCCTAGGTGGAGGGCCAGGGGGCACCATGGGGCCTGTCCTGCAAGTCCGGGGAGAGAGGTGGACCCCTGGGTAGCTTGCTGGGGTACGAGGCCCCTAGGTGGAGGGCCAGGGGGCACCCTGGGGCCTCTACTGCAAGTCCAGGGAGAGAGGTGGACCCCTGGGTAGCTTGCTGGGGTCAGAGGCCCCTAGGTGGAGGGCCAGGGGGCACCCTGGGGCCTCTACTGCAAGTCCAGGGAAAGAGGTGGACCCCTGGGTAGCTTGCTGGGGTCAGAGGCCTTTAGGTGGAGGGCCAGGGGGCACCCTGGGGCCTCTACTGCAAATCCAGGGAGAGAGGTGGACCCCTGGGTAGCTTGCTGGGGTCTGAAGCCCATAGGTGGAGGGCCAGGGGGTACCCTGGGGCCTATACTTCAAGTCCAGGGAGAGAGGTGGACCCTTGGGTACTTCCTAAGGTTAGAGGCCCCTAGGTGGAGGGCCAGAGGGCACCCTGGGGACTATCGTGCAAGTCCAGGGAGAGAGGTGGACCCCTGGGTAGCTTGCTGGGGTACAAGGCCTCTACGTGGAGGACCAGGGGGCACCCTGGGGCCTATCTTGCAAGTCCAGGGAGTAAGGTGGACCCCTGAGTAGCTTGCTGGGGTACGAGGCCCCTAGGTGGAGGGCCAGGGGGCACCCTGGGGCCTCTACTGCAAGTCCAGGGAGAGAGGTGGACCCCTGGGTAGCTTGCTGGGGTCTGAAGCCCATAGGTGGAGGGCCAGGGGGCACCCTGGGGCCTCTACTGCAAGACTAGGGAGAGAGGTGGACCCATGGGTAGCTATCTGGGGTAAGAGGCCCCTGAGTGGAGGGCCAGGGTTCACCCTGGGGCCTCTATTGCAAGTCCAGGGAGAGAGGTGGACCCCTGGGTAGTTTGCTGGGGTCAGAGGCCCCTAGGCGGAGGGACAGGGGGCTTCCTGGGGCCTCTACTGCAAGTCCAGGGAGAAAGGTGTACCCCTGGGTAGCTTGCTAGGGTCAGAGGCCCCTAGGTGGAGGTCAAGGGGGCACCCTGGGGCCTTTACTGCAATCCCAGGGAGAGTTGTGGACCCTTGTGTAGCTTGCTGGGGTCAGATGCCCCTTGGTGGAGGGTCAGGGGGCACCCTGGGGCCTATTCTGCAAGTCCACGGAGAGAGGTGGACCTCTGGGTAGCTTGCTGGGGTCAGAAGCCCTAGGTGGAGGGCCAGGGGGCACCCTGGGGCCTATCCTGCAAGTCCAGGGAGAGAGGTGGACCCCTGGGTAGCTTGCTGGGGTACGAGGCCCCTAGTTGGAGGGCCAGGGGGCACCCTGGGGCCTCTACTGCAAGTCCAGGGAGAGAGGTGGACCCCTGGGTAGCTTGCTGGGGTCAGAGGCCCCTAGGTGGAGGGCCAGGGGGCACCCTGGGGCCTCTACTGCAAGTCCAGGGAAAGAGGTGGACCCCTGGGTAGCTTGCTGGGGTCAGAGGCCTTTAGGTGGAGGGCCAGGGGGCACCCTGGGGCCTCTACTGCAAATCCAGGGAGAGAGGTGGACCCCTGGGTAGCTTGCTGGGGTCTGAAGCCCATAGGTGGAGGGCAAGGGGGTACCCTGGGGCCTATACTTCAAGTCCAGGGAGAGAGGTGGACCCTTGGGTAGCTTCCTAAGTTTAGAGGCCCCTAGGTGGAGGGCCAGAGGGCACCCTGGGGACTATCGTGCAAGTCCAGGGAGAGAGTTGGACCCCTGGGTAGCTTGCTGGGGCACAAGGCCTCTAGGTGGAGGGCCAGGGGGCACCCTGGGGCCTATCTTGCAAGTCCAGGGAGTAAGGTGGACCCCTGAGTAGCTTGCTTGGGTACGAGGCCCCTAGGTGGAGGGCCAGGGGGCACCCTGGGGCCTCTACTGCAAGTCCAGGGAGAGAGGTGGACCCCTGGGTAGCTTGCTGGGGTCTGAAGCCCATAGGTGGAGGGCCAGGGGGCACCCTGGGGCCTCTACTGCAAGTCTAGGGAGAGAGGTGGACCCATGGGTAGCTAGCTGGGGTAAGAGGACCCTGAGTGGAGGGCCAGGGGGCACCCTGGGGCCTCTACTGCAAGTCCAGGGAGAGAGGTGGACCCCTGGGTAGTTTGCTGGGGTCAGAGGCCCCTAGGCGGAGGGACAGGGGGCTTCCTGGGGATCTCTACTGCAAGTCCAGGGAGAAAGGTGGACCCCTGGGTAGCTTGCTAGGGTCAGAGGCCCCTAGGTGGAGGTCAAGGGGGCACAATGGGGCCTTTACTGCAATCCCAGGGAGAGTTGTGGACCCTTGTGTAGCTTGCTGGGGTCAGAGGCCCCTTGGTGGAGGGTCAGGGGGCACCCTGGGGCCTATTCTGCAAGTCCAGGGAGAGAGGTGGACCTCTGGGTAGCTTGCTGGGGTCAGAGGCCCCTAGGTGGAGGGCCAGGGGGCACCCTGGGGCCTATCCTGCAAGTCCAGGGAGAGAGGTGGACCCCTGGGTAGCTTGCTGGGGTCTGAAGCCCATAGGTGGAGAGCCAGGGGGTACCACGGGGCCTATACTTCAAGTCCAGGGAGAGAGGTGGACCCTTGGGTAGCTTCCTAAGGTTAGAGGCCCCTAGGTGGAGCGCCAGAGGGCACCCTGGGGACTATCGTGCAAGTCCAGGGAGAGAGGTGGACCCCTGGGTAGCTTGCTGGGGTACAAGGCCTCTAGGTGGAGGGCCAGGGGGCACCCTGGGGCCTCTACTGCAAGGCCAGGGAGAGAGGTGGACCCCTTGGTAGCTTGCTTGGGTCAGAGAACCCTAGGTGGAGGGCCAGGGGGCACCTTGGGGCCTCTACTTCAAGTCCAGGGAGAGAGGTGGACCCTTGGGTAGCTTCCTAAGGTTAGAGGCCCCTAGGTGGAGGGCCAGAGGGCACCCAGGGGACTATCGTGCAAGTCCAGGGAGAGAGGTGGACCCCTGGGTAGCTTGCTGGGGTACAAGGCCTCTAGGTGGAGGGCCAGGGGGCACCCTGGGGCCTCTACTGCAAGGCCAGGGAGAGAGGTGGACCCCTTGGTAGCTTGCTTGGGTCAGAGACCCCTAGGTGGAGGGCCAGGGGGCACCTTGGGGCCTCTACTGCAAGTCTAGGGAGAGAGGTGGACCCATGGGTAGCTAGCTGGGGTAAGAGGCCCCTAAGTGGAGGTCAAGGGGGCACCCTGGGGCCTCTACTGCAAGTCCAGGGAGAGAGGTGGACCCCTGGGTAGATTGCTGGGGTCAGAGGCCCCTAGGCAGAGGGACAGGGGGCTTCCTGGGGCCTCTACTGCAAGTCCAGGGAGAGATTTGGACCCCTGGGTAGCTTGCTGGGGTCAGAGGCCTCTAGGTGGAAGGCCAAGGGGCACCCTGGGGCCTATACTGCAAGTCCAGGGAGAGAGGTGGACCCCTGGGTAGCTTGCTGGGGTCAGAGGCCCCTAGGTGGCGGGCCAGAGGGTACCCTGGGGCCTATACTGCAAGTCCAGGGAGAGAGGTGGACCCCTGGGTAGCTTCCTAAGGTCAGAGGCCCCTAGGTGGAGGGCCAGGGGGCACCCTGGGGCCTATCCTGCAAGTCCAGGGAGAGAGGTGGACCCATGGGTAGCTTGCTGGGGCACGAGGCCTCTAGGTGGAGGGCCAGGGGGCACCCTGGGGCCTCTACTGCAAGTCCAGGGAGAGATGTGGACCCCTGGGTAGCTTGCTGGGGTCTGAAGCCCATAGGTGGAGGGCCAGGGGGCACCCTGGGGCCTCTACTGCAAGTCTAGGGAGAGAGGTGGACCCATGGGTAGCTAGCTGGGGTAAGAGGTCCCTAAGTGGAGGGCCAGGGGGCACCCTGGGGCCTCTACTGCAAGTCCAGGGAGAGAGGTGGACCCCAGGGTAGTTTGATGGGGTCAGAGGCCCCTAGGCGGAGGGACAGGGGGCTTCCTGGGGCCTCTATTGCAAGTCCAGGGAGAAAGGTGGACCCCTGGGTAGCTTGCTAGGGTCAGAGGCCCCTAGGTGGAGGTCAAGGGGGCACCCTGGGACCTTTACTTCAATCCCAGGGAGAGTTGTGGACCCTTGTGTAGCCTGCTGGGTTCAGAGGCCCCTTGGTGGAGGGTCAGGGGGCACCCTGGGGCCTATTCTGCAAGTCCAGGGAGAGAGGTGGACCTCTGGGTAGCTTGCTGGGGTCAGAGGCCCCTAGGTGGAGGGCCAGGGGGCACCCTGGGGCCTATCCTGCAAGTCAAGGGAGAGAGGTGGACCCCTGGGTAGCTTGCTGGGGTACGAGGCCCATAGGTGGAGGACCAGGGGTCACCCTGGGGCCTCTACTGCAAATCCAGGGAGAGAGGTGGACCCCTTGGTAGCTTGCTGGGGTCAGAGGCCCCTAGGTGGAGGACCAAGGGCACCCTGGGGCCTCTACTGCAAGACCAGGGAAAGAGGTGGACCCCTCGGTAGCTTGCTGGGGTCAGAGGCCTCTAGGTGGAGGGCCAGGGGGCACCCTGGGGCCTCTACTGCAAGTCTAGGGAGAGAGGTGGACCCATGGGTAGCTAGCTGGGGTAAGAGGCCCCTAAGTGGAGGGCCAGGGGGCACCTTGGGGCCTCTACTGCAAGTCCAGGGAGAGAGGTGGACCCCTGGGTAGTTTGCTGGGGTCAGAGGCCTCTAGGTGGAGAGCCAGGGGGCACCCTGGGGCCTCTACTGCAAGTCTAGGGAGAGAGGTGGACCCATGGGTAGCTAGCTGGGGTAAGAGGTCCCTAAGTGGAGGGCCAGGGGGCACCCTGGGACCTCTACTGCAAGTCCAGGGAGAGAGGTGGACCCCTGGGTAGTTTGATGGGGTCAGAGGCCCCTAGGCGGAGGGACAGGGGGCTTCCTGGGGCCTCTATTGCAAGTCCAGGGAGAAAGGTGGACCCCTGGGTAGCTTGCTAGGGTCAGAGGCCCCTAGGTGGAGGTCAAGGGGGCACCCTGGGACCTTTACTGCAATCCCAGGGAGAGTTGTGGACCCCTTGTGTAGCCTGCTGGGGTCAGAGGCCCCTTGGTGGAGGGTCAGGGGGCACCCTGGGGCCTATTCTGCAAGTCCAGGAAGAGAGGTGGACCTCTGGGTAGCTTGCTGGGGTCAGAGGCCCCTAGGTGGAGGGCCAGGGGGCACCCTGGGGCCTATCCTGCAAGTCAAGGGAGAGAGGTGGACCCCTGGGTAGCTTGCTGGGGTACGAGGCCCATAGGTGGAGGGCCAGGGGGCACCCTGGGGCCTCTACTGCAAGGTCAGGGAGAGAGGTGGACCCCTGGGTAGCTTGCTGGGGTCAGAGGCCCCTAGGTGGAGGACCAGGGGCACCCTGGGGCCTCTACTGCAAGACCAGGGAAAGAGGTGGACCCCTCTGTAGCTTGCTGGGGTCAGAGGCCTCTAGGTGAAGGGCCAGGGGGCACCCTGGGGCCTCTACTGCAAGTCTAGGGAGAGAGGTGGACCCATGGGTAGCTAGCTGGGGTAAGAGGCCCCTAAGTGGAGGGCCAGGGGGCACCCTGGGGCCTCTACTGCAAGTCCAGGGAGAGAGGTGGACCCCTGGGTAGTTTGCTGGGGTCAGAGGCCCCTAGGCGGAGGGACAGGGGGCTTCTTGGGGCCTCTACTTCAAGTCCAGGGAGAAAGGTGGACCCCTGGGTAGCTTGCTAGGGTCAGAGGCCCCTAGGTGGAGGTCAAGGGGGCACCCTGGGGCCTTTACTGCAATCCCAGGGAGAGTTGTGGACCCTTGTGTAGCTTGCTGGGGTCAGAGGCCCCTTGGTGGAGGGTCAGGGGGCACCCTGGGGCCTATTCTGCAAGTCCAGGGAGAGAGGTGGACCTCTGGGTAGCTTGCTGGCGTCAGAGGCCCCTAGGTGGAGGGCCAGGGGGCACCCTGGGGCCTATCCTGCAAGTCCAGGGAGAGAGGTGGACCCCTGGGTAGCTTGCTGGGGTACGAGGCCCCTAGGTGGAGGGCCAGGGGGCACCCTGGGGCCTTTACTGCAAGTCCAGGGAAAGAGGTGGACCCCTGGGTAGCTTGCTGGGGTCAGAGGCCCCTAGGTGTTGGGCCAGGGGGCACCCTGGGGCATCTACTGCAAGTCCAGGGAAAGAGGTGGACCCCTGGGTAGCTTGCTGGGGTCAGAGGCCTCTAGGTGGAGGTCCAGGGGGCACCCTGGGGCCTCTACTGCAAGTCCAGGGAGAGAGGTGGACCCCTGGGTAGCTTGCTGGGGTCTGAAGCCCATAGGTGGAGGGCCAGGGGCTACCCTGGGGCCTATACTTCAAGTCCAGGGAGAGAGGTGGACCCTTGGGTAGCTTCCTAAGGTTAGAGGCCCCTACGTGGAGGGCCAGAGGGCACCCTGGGGACTATCGTGCAAGTCCAGGGAGAGAGGTGGACCCCTGGGTAGCTTGCTGGGGTACGAGGCCCCTAGGTGGAGGGCCAGGGGGCACCCTGGGGCCTCTACTGCAAGTTCAGGGAGAGAGGTGGACCCCTGGGTAGCTTCCTAAGGTCGTAGGCCCCTAGGTGGAGGGCCAGGGGGCACCCTGGGGCCTCTACTGCAAGTCCAGGGAGAGAGGTGGACCCCTGGGTAGCTTGCTGGGGTACGAGTCCCCTAGGTGGAGGGCCAGGGGGCACCCTGGGGCCTCTACTGCAAGTCCAGGGAGAGAGGTGGACCCCTGGGTAGCTTGCTGGGGTCAGAGGCAAATAGGTGGAGGGCCAGGGGGTTCCCTAGGGTCTACACTGCAAGTCCAGGGAGAGAGGTGGACCCCTGGGTAGCTTCCTAAGGTCAGAGGTCCCTAGGTGGAGGGCCAGGGGGCACCCTGGGGCCTATCCTGCAAGTCCAGGAAGAGATGTGGACCCCTGGGTAGCTTGCTGGGGTACGAGGCCCCTAGGTGGAGGGCCAGGGGGCACCCTGGGGCCTCTACTGCAAGTCCAGGGAGAGAGGAGGACCCCTGGGTAGCTTGCTGGGGTAAGAGGCAACTAGGTGGAGGGCCAGGGGGCACCCTGGGGCCTATCTTGCAAGTCCAAGGAGAGAGGTGGATCCCTGGGTTGCCTGCTGGGGTACGAGGCCCCTAGTTGGAGGGCCAGGGGGCACCCTGGGGCCTCTACTGCAAGCCCAGGGAGAGAGGTGGACCCCTGGTTAGCTTGCTGGGGTCGGAAGCCCCTTGGTCTATGGCCAGGGGGCACCCTGGGGCCTATACTGCAAGTCCAGGGAGAGAGGTGGACCCATGGGTAGCTTACTGGGGTCAGAGGCCCCTAGGTGGAGGGCCAGGGGCTTCCTGGGGCCTCTACTGCAAGTCTAGGCAGAGAGGTGGACCCCTGGGTAGCTTGCTGGGGTCAGAGGCCCCTAGGTGGAGGTCAAGGGGGCACCCTGGGGCCTTTACTGCAATCCCAGGGAGAGTTGTGGACCCTTGTGTAGCTTGCTGGGGTCAGAGGCCCCTTGGTGGAGGGTCCGGGGGCACCCTGGGGCCTATTCTGCAAGTCCAGGGAGAGAGGTGGACCTCCGGGTAGCTTGCTGGGGTCAGAGGCCCCTAGGTGGAGGGCCAGGGGGCACCCTGGGGCCTATCCTGCAAGTCCAGGGAGAGAGGTGGACCCCTGGGTAGCTTGCTGGGGTACGAGGCCCCTAGGTGGAGGGCCAGGGGGCTCCCTGGGGCCTCTACTGCAAGTCCAGGGAGAGAGGTGGACCCCTGGGTAGCTTGCTGGGGTCAGAGACCACTAGGTGGAGGGCCAGGGGGCACCCTGGGGCCTCTACTGCAAGTCCAGGGAAAGAGGTGGACCCCTGGGTAGCTTGCTGGGGTCTGAAGCCCATTGGTGGAGGGCCAGGGGGTACCCTGGGGCCTATACTTCAAGTCCAGGGAGAGAGGTGGACCCTTGGGTAGCTTCCTAAGGTTAGAGGCCCCTAGGTGGACGGCCAGAGGGCACCCTGGGGACTATCGTGCAAGTCCAGGGAGAGAGGTGGACCCCTGGGTAGCTTGCTGGGGTACAAGGCCTCTAGGTGGAGGGCCAGGGGGCACCCTGGGGCCTATCTTGCAAGTCCAGGGAGTAAGGTGGACCCCTGAGTAGCTTGCTGGGGTACGAGGCCCCTGGGTGGAGGGGCAGGGGGCACCCTGGGGCCTCTACTGCAAGTCCAGGGAGAGAGGTGGACCCCTGGGTAGCTTGCTGGGGTCTGAAGCCCATAGGTGGAGGGCCAGGGGGCACCCTGGGGCCTCTACTGCAAGTCTAGGGAGAGAGGTGGATCCATGGGTAGCTAACTGGGGTAAGAGGCCCCTGAGTGGAGGGCCAGGGGGCACCCTGGGGCCTCTACTGCAAGTCCAGGGAGAGAGGTGGACCCCTGGGTAGTTTGCTGGGGTCAGAGGCCCCTAGGCGGAGGGACAGGGGGCTTCCTGGGGCCTCTACTGCAAGTCCAGGGAGAAAGGTGGACCCCTGGGTAGCTTGCTAGGGTCAGAGGCCCCTAGGTGGAGGTCAAGGGGGCACCCTGGGGCCTTTACTGCAATCCCAGGGAGAGTTGTGGACCCTTGTGTAGCTTGCTGGGGTCAGAGGCCCCTTGGTGGAGGGTCAGGGGGCACCCTGGGGCCTATCGTGCAAGTCCAGGGAGAGAGGTGGACCTCTGGGTAGCTTGCTAGGGTCAGAGGCCCCTAGGTTGAGGGCCAGGGGGCACCCTGGGGCCTATCCTGCAAGTCCAGGGAGAGAGGTGGACCCCTGGGTAGCTTGCTGGGGTGAGAAGCCCCTAGGTGGAGGGCCAGGGGGCACCCTGGGGCCTATCTTGCAAATCCAGGGAGTAAGGTGGACCCATGAGTAGCTTGCTGGGGTACAAGGCCCCTAGGTGGAGGGCCAGGGGGCACCCTGGGGCCTCTACTGCAAGTCCAGAGAGAGAGGTGGACTCCTGGGTAGCTTGCTGGGGTCTGAAGCCCATAGGTGGAGGGCCAGGGGGCACCCTGGGGCCTCTACTGCAAGTCTAGGGAGAGAGGTGGACCTCTGGGTAGCTTGCTGGGGTCAGAGTTCCCTAGGTGGAGGGCCAGGGGGCACCCTGGGGCCTATCCTAAAAGTCCAAAGAGAGAGGTGGACCCCTGGGTAGCTTGCTGGGGTACGAGGCCCCTAGGTGGAGGGCCAGGGGGCACCCTGGGGCCTCTACTGCAAGTCCATGGAAAGAGGTGGACCCCTAGGTAGCTTGCTGGGGTCAGAGGCCTCTAGGTGGAGGGCCAGGGGGCACCCTGGGGCCTCTACTGCAAGTCCAAGGAGAGAGGTGGACCCCTGGGTAGCTTGCTGGGGTCTGAAGCCCATAGGTGGAGGGCCAGGGGGTACCCCGGTTCCTATACTTCAAGTCCAGGGAGAGAGGTGGACCCTTGGGTAGCTTCCTAAGGTTAGAGGCCCCTAGGTGGAGGGCCAGAGGGCACCCAGGGGACTATCGTGCAAGTCCAGGGAGAGAGGTGGACCCCTGGGTAGCTTGCTGGGGTACAAGGCCTCTAGGTGGAGGGCCAGGGGGCACCCTGGGGCCTCTACTGCAAGGCCAGGGAGAGAGGTGGACCCCTGGGTAGCTTGCTGGGGTACGAGGCCCCTAGGTGGAGGGCCAGGGGGCTTCCTGGGGCCTCTACTGCAAGTCCAGGGACAGAGGTGGACCCCTGGGTAGCTTGCTGGGGTCAGAGGCCTCTAGGTGGAGGGCCAAGGGGCACCCTGGGGCCTATACTGCAAGTCCAGGGAGAGAGGTGGACCCCTGGGTAGCTTGCTGGGGTCTGTAGCCCATAGGTGGAGGGCCAGAGGGTACCCTGGGGCCTATACTGCAAGTCCAGGGAGAGAGGTGGACCCCTGGGTAGCTTCCTAAGGTCAGAGGCCCCTAGGTGGAGGGCCAGGGGGCACCCTGGGGCCTATCCTGCAAGTCCAGGGAGAGAGGTGGACCCATGGGTAGCTTGCTGGGGCACGACGCCCCTAGGTGGAGGGCCAGGGGGCACCCTGGGGCCTCTACTGCAAGTCCAGTGAGAGAGGTGGACCCCTGGGTAGCTTCCTAAGGTCAGAGGCCCCTAGGTGGAGGGCCAGGGGGCACCCTGGGGCCTATCCTGCAAGTCCAGGGAGAGAGGTGGACCCCTGGGTAGCTTGCTGGGGTACGAGTCCCCTAGGTGGAGGGCAAGGGGGCACCCTGGGGCCTCTACTGCAAGTCCAGGGAGAGAGGTGGACCCCTGGGTAGCTTCTTGGGGTCAGAGTCCCCTAGGTGGAGGGTCAGGAGGTACCCTAGGGCCTCTACTGCAAGTCCAGGGAGAGAGGTGGACCCCTGGGTAGCTTGCTGGGGTTAGAGGCAACTAGGTGGAGTGCCAGGGGGCACGCTAGGGTCTACACTGCAAGTCCAGGGAGAGAGGTGGACCCCTGGGTAGCTTCCTAAGATCAGAGGCCCCTAGGTGGAGGGCCAGGGGGCACCCTGGGGCCTATCCTGCAAGTCCAGGGAGAGATGTGGACCCCTGGGTAGCTTGCTGGGGTACGAGGCCCCTAGGTGGAGGGCCAGGGGGCACCCTGGGGCCTCTCCTGCAAGTCCAGGGAGAGAGGAGGACCCCTGGGTAGCTTGCTGGGGTCAGAGGCAACTAGTTGGAGGGACAGGGGTACCCTAGGGCCTAGACTGCAAGTCCAGGGAGAGAGGTGGACCCCTGGGTAGCTTCCTGAGGTCAAAGGCCCCTAGGTGGAGGGCCAGGGGGCACCCTGGGGCCTATCCTGCAAGTCCAAGGAGAGAGGTGGACCGCTGGGTTGCTTGCTGGGGTACGAGGCCCCTAGTTGGAGGGCCAGGGGGCACCCTGGGGCCTCTACTGCAAGCCCAGGGAGAGAGGTGGACCCCTGGTTAGCTTGCTGGGGTCGGAAGCCCCTTGGTCTATGGCCAGGGGGCACCCTGGGGCCTATACTGCAAGTCCAGTGAGAGAGGTGGACCCATGTGTAGCTTACTGGGGTCAGAGGCCCCTAGGTGGAGGGCCAGGGGCTTCCTGGGGCCTCTACTGCAAGTCCAGGGAGAGAGGTGGACCCCTGGGTAGCTTGCTGGTGTCAGAGGCAAATAGGTGGAGGGCCAGGGGGTTCCCTAGGGTCTACACTGCAAGTCCAGGGAGAGAGGTGGACCCCTGGGTAGCTTCCTAAGGTCAGAGGTCCCTAGGTGGAGGGCCAGGGGGCACCCTGGGGCCTATCCTGCAAGTCCAGGAAGAGATGTGGACCCCTGGGTAGCTTGCTGGGGTACGAGGCCCCTAGGTGGAGGGCCAGGGGGCACCCTGGGGCCTCTACTGCAAGTCCAGGGAGAGAGGAGGACCCCTGGGTAGCTTGCTGGGGTAAGAGGCAACTAGGTGGAGGGCCAGGGGGCACCCTGGGGCCTATCTTGCAAGTCCAAGGAGAGAGGTGGATCCCTGGGTTGCCTGCTGGGGTACGAGGCCCCTAGTTGGAGGGCCAGGGGGCACCCTGGGGCCTCTACTGCAAGCCCAGGGAGAGAGGTGGACCCCTGGTTAGCTTGCTGGGGTCGGAAGCCCCTTGGTCTATGGCCAGGGGGCACCCTGGGGCCTATACTGCAAGTCCAGGGAGAGAGGTGAACCCATGGGTAGCTTACTGGGGTCAGAGGCCCCTAGGTGGAGGGCCAGGGGCTTCCTGGGGCCTCTACTGCAAGTCTAGGCAGAGAGGTGGACCCCTGGGTAGCTTGCTGGGGTCAGAGGCCCCTAGGTGGAGGTCAAGGGGGCACCCTGGGGCCTTTACTGCAATCCCAGGGAGAGTTGTGGACCCTTGTGTAGCTTGCTGGGGTCAGAGGCCCCTTGGTGGAGGGTCCGGGGGCACCCTGGGGCCTATTCTGCAAGTCCAGGGAGAGAGGTGGACCTCCGGGTAGCTTGCTGGGGTCAGAGGCCCCTAGGTGGAGGGCCAGGGGGCACCCTGGGGCCTATCCTGCAAGTCCAGGGAGAGAGGTGGACCCCTGGGTAGCTTGCTGGGGTACGAGGCCCCTAGGTGGAGGGCCAGGGGGCTCCCTGGGGCCTCTACTGCAAGTCCAGGGAGAGAGGTGGACCCCTGGGTAGCTTGCTGGGGTCAGAGACCACTAGGTGGAGGGCCAGGGGGCACCCTGGGGCCTCTACTGCAAGTCCAGGGAAAGAGGTGGACCCCTGGGTAGCTTGCTGGGGTCTGAAGCCCATTGGTGGAGGGCCAGGGGGTACCCTGGGGCCTATACTTCAAGTCCAGGGAGAGAGGTGGACCCTTGGGTAGCTTCCTAAGGTTAGAGGCCCCTAGGTGGACGGCCAGAGGGCACCCTGGGGACTATCGTGCAAGTCCAGGGAGAGAGGTGGACCCCTGGGTAGCTTGCTGGGGTACAAGGCCTCTAGGTGGAGGGCCAGGGGGCACCCTGGGGCCTATCTTGCAAGTCCAGGGAGTAAGGTGGACCCCTGAGTAGCTTGCTGGGGTACGAGGCCCCTGGGTGGAGGGGCAGGGGGCACCCTGGGGCCTCTACTGCAAGTCCAGGGAGAGAGGTGGACCCCTGGGTAGCTTGCTGGGGTCTGAAGCCCATAGGTGGAGGGCCAGGGGGCACCCTGGGGCCTCTACTGCAAGTCTAGGGAGAGAGGTGGATCCATGGGTAGCTAACTGGGGTAAGAGGCCCCTGAGTGGAGGGCCAGGGGGCACCCTGGGGCCTCTACTGCAAGTCCAGGGAGAGAGGTGGACCCCTGGGTAGTTTGCTGGGGTCAGAGGCCCCTAGGCGGAGGGACAGGGGGCTTCCTGGGGCCTCTACTGCAAGTCCAGGGAGAAAGGTGGACCCCTGGGTAGCTTGCTAGGGTCAGAGGCCCCTAGGTGGAGGTCAAGGGGGCACCCTGGGGCCTTTACTGCAATCCCAGGGAGAGTTGTGGACCCTTGTGTAGCTTGCTGGGGTCAGAGGCCCCTTGGTGGAGGGTCAGGGGGCACCCTGGGGCCTATCGTGCAAGTCCAGGGAGAGAGGTGGACCTCTGGGTAGCTTGCTAGGGTCAGAGGCCCCTAGGTTGAGGGCCAGGGGGCACCCTGGGGCCTATCTTGCAAATCCAGGGAGTAAGGTGGACCCATGAGTAGCTTGCTGGGGTACAAGGCCCCTAGGTGGAGGGCCAGGGGGCACCCTGGGGCCTCTACTGCAAGTCCAGAGAGAGAGGTGGACTCCTGGGTAGCTTGCTGGGGTCTGAAGCCCATAGGTGGAGGGCCAGGGGGCACCCTGGGGCCTCTACTGCAAGTCTAGGGAGAGAGGTGGACCTCTGGGTAGCTTGCTGGGGTCAGAGTTCCCTAGGTGGAGGGCCAGGGGGCACCCTGGGGCCTATCCTAAAAGTCCAAAGAGAGAGGTGGACCCCTGGGTAGCTTGCTGGGGTACGAGGCCCCTAGGTGGAGGGCCAGGGGGCACCCTGGGGCCTCTACTGCAAGTCCATGGAAAGAGGTGGACCCCTAGGTAGCTTGCTGGGGTCAGAGGCCTCTAGGTGGAGGGCCAGGGGGCACCCTGGGGCCTCTACTGCAAGTCCAAGGAGAGAGGTGGACCCCTGGGTAGCTTGCTGGGGTCTGAAGCCCATAGGTGGAGGGCCAGGGGGTACCCCGGTTCCTATACTTCAAGTCCAGGGAGAGAGGTGGACCCTTGGGTAGCTTCCTAAGGTTAGAGGCCCCTAGGTGGAGGGCCAGAGGGCACCCAGGGGACTATCGTGCAAGTCCAGGGAGAGAGGTGGACCCCTGGGTAGCTTGCTGGGGTACAAGGCCTCTAGGTGGAGGGCCAGGGGGCACCCTGGGGCCTCTACTGCAAGGCCAGGGAGAGAGGTGGACCCCTGGGTAGCTTGCTGGGGTACGAGGCCCCTAGGTGGAGGGCCAGGGGGCTTCCTGGGGCCTCTACTGCAAGTCCAGGGACAGAGGTGGACCCCTGGGTAGCTTGCTGGGGTCAGAGGCCTCTAGGTGGAGGGCCAAGGGGCACCCTGGGGCCTATACTGCAAGTCCAGGGAGAGAGGTGGACCCCTGGGTAGCTTGCTGGGGTCTGTAGCCCATAGGTGGAGGGCCAGAGGGTACCCTGGGGCCTATACTGCAAGTCCAGGGAGAGAGGTGGACCCCTGGGTAGCTTCCTAAGGTCAGAGGCCCCTAGGTGGAGGGCCAGGGGGCACCCTGGGGCCTATCCTGCAAGTCCAGGGAGAGAGGTGGACCCATGGGTAGCTTGCTGGGGCACGACGCCCCTAGGTGGAGGGCCAGGGGGCACCCTGGGGCCTCTACTGCAAGTCCAGTGAGAGAGGTGGACCCCTGGGTAGCTTCCTAAGGTCAGAGGCCCCTAGGTGGAGGGCCAGGGGGCACCCTGGGGCCTATCCTGCAAGTCCAGGGAGAGAGGTGGACCCCTGGGTAGCTTGCTGGGGTACGAGTCCCCTAGGTGGAGGGCAAGGGGGCACCCTGGGGCCTCTACTGCAAGTCCAGGGAGAGAGGTGGACCCCTGGGTAGCTTCTTGGGGTCAGAGTCCCCTAGGTGGAGGGTCAGGAGGTACCCTAGGGCCTCTACTGCAAGTCCAGGGAGAGAGGTGGACCCCTGGGTAGCTTGCTGGGGTTAGAGGCAACTAGGTGGAGTGCCAGGGGGCACGCTAGGGTCTACACTGCAAGTCCAGGGAGAGAGGTGGACCCCTGGGTAGCTTCCTAAGATCAGAGGCCCCTAGGTGGAGGGCCAGGGGGCACCCTGGGGCCTATCCTGCAAGTCCAGGGAGAGATGTGGACCCCTGGGTAGCTTGCTGGGGTACGAGGCCCCTAGGTGGAGGGCCAGGGGGCACCCTGGGGCCTCTCCTGCAAGTCCAGGGAGAGAGGAGGACCCCTGGGTAGCTTGCTGGGGTCAGAGGCAACTAGTTGGAGGGACAGGGGTACCCTAGGGCCTAGACTGCAAGTCCAGGGAGAGAGGTGGACCCCTGGGTAGCTTCCTGAGGTCAAAGGCCCCTAGGTGGAGGGCCAGGGGGCACCCTGGGGCCTATCCTGCAAGTCCAAGGAGAGAGGTGGACCGCTGGGTTGCTTGCTGGGGTACGAGGCCCCTAGTTGGAGGGCCAGGGGGCACCCTGGGGCCTCTACTGCAAGCCCAGGGAGAGAGGTGGACCCCTGGTTAGCTTGCTGGGGTCGGAAGCCCCTTGGTCTATGGCCAGGGGGCACCCTGGGGCCTATACTGCAAGTCCAGTGAGAGAGGTGGACCCATGTGTAGCTTACTGGGGTCAGAGGCCCCTAGGTGGAGGGCCAGGGGCTTCCTGGGGCCTCTACTGCAAGTCCAGGGAGAGAGGTGGACCCCTGGGTAGCTTGCTGGTGTCAGAGGCAACTAGGTGGAGGGACAGGGGGTACCCCGGGGCCTATACTGCAAGTCCAGGGAGAGAGGTGGACCCCTGGGTAGCTTCCTGAGGTCAGAGGCCCCTAGGTGGAGGGCCAGGGCGCACCCTGGGGCCTATCCTGCAAGTCCAGGGAGAGAGGTGGACCCTTGGGTAGCTTGCTGGGGTACGAGGCCCCTAGGTGGAGGGCCAGGGGGCAGCCTGGGGCCTCTACTGCAAGTCCAGGGAGAGAGGTGGACCCCTGGGTACCTTCCTGGGGTCAGAATCCCCTAGGTGGAGGGCCAGGAGGTACCCTAGGGCCTCTATTGCAAGTCCAGGGTGAGAGGTGGTCCCCTGGGTAGCTTGCTGGGGTACAAGGCCCCTAGGTGGAGGGACAGGGGGTACCCTGGGGCCTCTACTGCAAGTCCAGGGAGAGAGGTGGACCCATGGGTAGCTAGCTGGGGTAAGAGGCCCCTAAGTGGAGAGCCAGGGGGCACCCTGGGGCCTCTACAGCAAGTCCAGGGAGAGAGGTGGACCCCTGGGTAGTTTGCTGGGGTCAGAGGCCCCTAGGTGGAGTGCCAGGGGGCTTCCTGGGGCCTCTCCTGCAAGTCCACGGAGAGATGTGGACCCTTGGGTAGCTTCCTAGGGTTAGAGGCCCCTAGGTGGAGGTCAAAGGGGCACCCTGGGGCCTCTACTGCAATCCCAGGGAGAGTTGTGGACCCTTGTGTAGCTTGCTGGGGTCAGAGGCCCCTTGGTGGAGGGTCAGGGGGCACCCTGGGGCCTATTCTGCAAGTCCAGGGAGAGAGGTGGACCTCTGGGTAGCTTGCTGGGGTCAGAGGCCCCTAGGTGGAGGGCCAGGGGGCACCCTGGGGCCTCTACTGCAAGTCCAGGGAGAGAGGTGGACCCCTGGGTAGCTTGCTGGGGTCAGAGGCCCCTAGGTGGAGGGCCAGGGGGCACCCTGGGGCCTCTACTGCAAGTCCAGGGAGAGAGGTGGACCCCTGGGTAGCTTGCTGGGGTCTGAAGCCCAAAGGTGGAGGGCCACGGGGCACCCTGGGGCCTCTACTGTAAGTCTAGGGAGAGAGGTGGACCCATGGGTAGCTAGCTGGGGTAAGAGGCCCCTAAGTGGAGGGCCAGGGGGCACCCTGGGGCCTCTACTGCAAGTCCACGGAGAGAGGTGGACCCCTGGGTAGTTTGCTGGGGTCAGAGGCCCCTAGGCGGAGGGAAAGGGGGCTTCCTGGGGCCTCTACTGCAAGTCCAGGGAGAAAGGTGTACCCCTGGGTAGCTTGCTGGGGTAAGAGGCCCCTAGGTGGAGGTCAAGGGGGCACCCTGGGGCCTCTACTGCAAGTCCAGGGAGAGAGGTGGACCCCTGGGTAGCTTCTTGGGGTCAGAGTCCCCTAGGTGGAGGGTAAGGAGGTACCCTAGGGCCTCTACTGCAAGTCCAGGGAGAGAGGTGGACCCCTGGGTAGCTTGCTGGGGTTAGAGGCAACTAGGTGGAGTGCCAGGGGGCACGCTAGGGTCTACACTGCAAGTCCAGGGAGAGAGGTGGACCCCTGGGTAGCTTCCTAAGGTCAGAGGCTCTAGGTGGAGGGCCAGGGGGCACCCTGGGGCCTGTCCTGCAAGTCCAGGGAGAAATGTGGACCCCTGGGTAGCTTGCTGGGGTACGAGGCCCCTAGGTGGAGGGCCAGGGGGCACCCTGGGGCCTCTACTGCAAGTCCAGGGAGAGAGGAGGACCCCTGGGTAGCTTGCTGGGGTCAGAGGCAACTAGTTGGAGGGACAGGGGTACCCTAGGGCCTAGACTGCAAGTCCAGGGAGAGAGGTGGACCCCTGGGTAGCTTCCTGAGGTCAAAGGCCCCTAGGTGGAGGGCCAGGGGGCACCCTGGGGCCTATCCTGCAAGTCCAAGGAGAGAGGTGGACCGCTGGGTTGCTTGCTGGGGTACGAGGCCCCTAGTTGGAGGGCCAGGGGGCACCCTGGGGCCTCTACTGCAAGCCCAGGGAGAGAGGTGGACCCCTGGTTAGCTTGCTGGGGTCGGAAGCCCCTTGGTCTATGGCCAGGGGGCACCCTGGGGCCTATACTGCAAGTCCAGTTAGAGAGGTGGACCCATGTGTAGCTTACTGGGGTCAGAGGCCCCTAGGTGGAGGGCCAGGGGCTTCCTGGGGCCTCTACTGCAAGTCCAGGGAGAGAGGTGGACCCCTGGGTAGCTTGCTGGTGTCAGAGGCAACTAGGTGGAGGGACAGGGGGGTACCCTGGGGCCTATACTGCAAGTCCAGGGAGAGAGGTGGACCCCTGGGTAGCTTGCTGGGGTACGAGGCCCCTAGGTGGAGGGCCAGGGGGCAGCCTGGGGCCTCTACTGCAAGTCCAGGGAGAGAGGTGGACCCCTGGGTACCTTCCTGGGGTCAGAATCCCCTAGGTGGAGGGCCAGGAGGTACCCTAGGGCCTCTACTGCAAGTCCAGGGTGAGAGGTGGTCCCCTGGGTAGCTTGCTGGGGTACAAGGCCCCTAGGTGGAGGGCCAGGGGGTACCCTGGGGCCTCTACTGCAAGTCCAGGGAGAGAGGTGGACCCATGGGTAGCTAGCTGGGGTAAGAGGCCCCTAAGTGGAGAGCCAGGGGGCACCCTGGGGCCTCTACAGCAAGTCCAGGGAGAGAGGTGGACCCCTGGGTAGTTTGCTGGGGTCAGAGGCCCCTAGGTGGAGTGCCAGGGGGCTTCCTGGGGCCTATCCTGCAAGTCCACGGAGAGATGTGGACCCTTGGGTAGCTTCCTAGGGTTAGAGGCCCCTAGGTGGAGGTCAAAGGGGCACCCTGAGGCCTCTACTGCAATCCCAGGGAGAGTTGTGGACCCTTGTGTAGCTTGCTGGGGTCAGAGGCCCCTTGGTGGAGGGTCAGGGGGCACCCTGGGGCCTATTCTGCAAGTCCAGGGAGAGAGGTGAACCTCTGGGTAGCTTGCTGGTGTCAGAGGCCCCTAGGTGGAGGGCCAGGGGGCACCCTGGGGCCTCTACTGCAAGTCCAGGGAGAGAGGTGGACCCCTGGGTAGCTTGCTGGGGTCAGTGGCCCCTAGGTGGAGGGCCAGGGGGCACCCTGGGGCCTCTACTGCAAGTCCAGGGAGAGAGGTGGACCCCTGGGTAGCTTGCTGGGGTCTGAAGCCCAAAGGTGGAGGGCCAGGGGGCACCCTGGGGCCTCTACTGTAAGTCTAGGGAGAGAGGTGGACCCATGGGTAGCTAGCTGGGGTAAGAGGCCCCTAAGTGGAGGGCCAGGGGCACCCTGGGGCCTCTACTGCAAGTCCAGGGAGAGAGGTGGACCCCTGGGTAGTTTGCTGGGGTCAGAGGCCCCTGGGCGGAGGGACAGGGGGCTTCCTGGGGCCTCTACTGCAAGTCCAGGGAGAAAGGTGTACCCCTGGGTAGCTTGCTGGGGTAAGAGGCCCCTAGGTGGAGGTCAAGGGGGCACCCTGGGGCCTTTACGGCAATCCTAGGGAGAGTTGTGGACCCTTGTGTAGCTTGCTGGGGTCAGAGGCCCCTTGGTGGAGGGTCAGGGGGCACCCTGGGGCCTATTCTGCAAGTCCAGGGAGAGAGGTGGACCTCTGGGTAGCTTGCTGGGGTCAGAGGCCCCTAGGTGGAGGGCCAGGGGGCACCCTGGGGCCTATCCTGCAAGTCCAGGGAGAGAGGTGGACACCTGGGTAGCTTGCTGGGGTACGAGGCCCCTAGGTGGAGGGCCAGGGGGCACCCTGGGGCCTCTACTGCAAGTCCAGGGAGAGAGGTGGACCCCTGGGTAGCTTGCTGGGGTCAGAGGCCCCTAGGTGGAGGGCTAGGGGGCACCCTGGGGCCTCTACTGCAAGTCCAGGGAAAGAGGTGGACCCCTGGGTAGCTTGCTGGGGTCAGAGGCCTTTAGGTGGAGGGCCAGGGGGCACCCTGGGGCCTCTACTGCAAATCCAGGGAGAGAGGTGGACCCCTGGGTAGCTTGCTGGGGTCTGAAGCCCATAGGTGGAGGGCCAGGGGGTACCCTGGGGCCTATACTTCAAGTCCAGGGAGAGAGGTGGACCCTTGGGTAGCTTCCTAAGGTTAGAGGCCCCTAGGTGGAGGGCCAGAGGGCACCCTGGGAACTATCGTGCAAGTCCAGGGAGAGAGGTGGACCCCTGGGTAGCTTGCTGGGATACGAGGCCCATAGGTGGAGGGCCAGGAGGCACCCTGGGGCCTCTACTGCAAGTCCAGGGAGATAGGTGGACCCCTGGGTAGCTTGCTGGGGTGAGAGGCCCCTAGGTGGAGGGCCAGGGGGCACCCTGGGGCCTCTACTGCAAGTCCAGGGAAAGAGGTGGACCCCTGGGTAGCTTGCTGGGGTCAGAGGCCTCTAGGTAGAGGGCCAGGGGGCACCCTGGGGCCTCTACTGCAAGTCTAGGGAGAGAGGTGGACCCATTGGTAGCTAGCTGGGGTAAGAGGCCCCTAAGTGGAGGGCCAGGGGGCACCCTGGTGCCTCTACTGCAAGTCCAGGGAGAGAGGTGGACCCCTGGGTAGCTTGCTGGGTTCTGAAGCCCATAGGTGGAGGGCCAGGGGGTACCCTGGGGCCTATACTTCAAGTCCAGGGAGAGAGGTGGACCCTTGGGTAGCTTCCTAAGGTTAGAGGCCCCTAGGTGGAGGGCCAGAGGGCACCCTGGGGACTATCGTGCAAGTCCAGGGAGAAAGGTGGACCCCTGGGTAGCTTGCTGGGGTACAAGGCCTCTAGGTGGAGGGCCAGGGGGCACCATGGGGCCTATCTTGCAAGTCCAGGGAGTAAGGTGGACCCCTGAGTAGCTTGCTGGGGTACAAGGCCCCTAGGTGGAGGTCAAGGGGGCACCCTGGGGCCTTTACGGCAATCCCAGGGAGAGTTGTGGACCCTTGTGTAGCTTGCTGGGGTCAGAGGCCCCTTGGTGGAGGGTCAGGGGGCACCCTGGGGCCTATTCTGCAAGTCCAGGGAGAGAGGTGGACCTCTGGGTAGCTTGCTGGGGTCAGAGGCCCCTAGGTGGAGGGCCAGGGGGCACCCTGGGGCCTATCCTGCAAGTCCAGGGAGAGAGGTGGACACCTGGGTAGCTTGCTGGGGTACGAGGCCCCTAGGTGGAGGGCCAGGGGGCACCCTGGGGCCTCTACTGCAAGTCCAGGGAGAGAGGTGGACCCCTGGGTAGCTTGCTGGGGTCAGAGGCCCCTAGGTGGAGGGCTAGGGGGCACCCTGGGGCCTCTACTGCAAGTCCAGGGAAAGAGGTGGACCCCTGGGTAGCTTGCTGGGGTCAGAGGCCTTTAGGTGGAGGGCCAGGGGGCACCCTGGGGCCTCTACTGCAAATCCAGGGAGAGAGGTGGACCCCTGGGTAGCTTGCTGGGGTCTGAAGCCCATAGGTGGAGGGCCAGGGGGTACCCTGGGGCCTATACTTCAAGTCCAGGGAGAGAGGTGGACCCTTGGGTAGCTTCCTAAGGTTAGAGGCCCCTAGGTGGAGGGCCAGAGGGCACCCTGGGAACTATCGTGCAAGTCCAGGGAGAGAGGTGGACCCCTGGGTAGCTTGCTGGGGTACGAGGCCCATAGGTGGAGGGCCAGGAGGCACCCTGGGGCCTCTACTGCAAGTCCAGGGAGAGAGGTGGACCCCTGGGTAGCTTGCCGGGGTGAGAGGCCCCTAGGTGGAGGGCCAGGGGGCACCCTGGGGCCTCTACTGCAAGTCCAGGGAAAGAGGTGGACCCCTGGGTAGCTTGCTGGGGTCAGAGGCCTCTAGGTAGAGGGCCAGGGGGCACCCTGGGGCCTCTACTGCAAGTCTAGGGAGAGAGGTGGACCCATTGGTAGCTAGCTGGGGTAAGAGGCCCCTAAGTGGAGGGCCAGGGGGCACCCTGGTGCCTCTACTGCAAGTCCAGGGAGAGAGGTGGACCCCTGGGTAGCTTGCTGGGTTCTGAAGCCCATAGGTGGAGGGCCAGGGGGTACCCTGGGGCCTATACTTCAAGTCCAGGGAGAGAGGTGGACCCTTGGGTAGCTTCCTAAGGTTAGAGGCCCCTAGGTGGAGGGCCAGAGGGCACCCTGGGGACTATCGTGCAAGTCCAGGGAGAAAGGTGGACCCCTGGGTAGCTTGCTGGGGTACAAGGCCTCTAGGTGTAGGGCCAGGGGGCACCATGGGGCCTATCTTGCAAGTCCAGGGAGTAAGGTGGACCCCTGAGTAGCTTGCTGGGGTACAAGGCCCCTAGGTGGAGGGCCAGGGGGCACCCTGGGGCCTCTACTGCAAGTCCAGGGAGAGAGGTGGACCCCTGGGTAGCTTGCTGGGGTCTGAAGCCCATAGGTGGAGGGCCAGGGGGCACAATGGGGCGTCTACTGCAAGTCTAGGGAGAGAGGTGGACCCATGGGTAGCTAGCTAGGGTAAGAGGCCCCTAAGTGGAGGGCCAGGGGGCACCCTGGGGCCTCTACTGCAAGTCCAGGGAGAGAGGTTGACCCCTGGGTAGCTTCCTAAGGTCTGAGGCCCCAAGGTGGAGGGCCAGGGGGCACCCTGGGGCCTATCCTGCAAGTCCAGGGAGAGAGGTGGACCCCTGGATAGCTTGCTGGGGTACGAGGCCCCTAGGTGGAGGGCCAGGGGGCACCCTGGGGCCTCTACTGCAAGTCCAGGGAGAGAGGAGGACCCCTGGGAAGCTTGCTGGTGTCAGAGGCAACTAGGTGGAGGGACAAGGGTACCCTGGGGCCTAGACTGCAAGTCCAGGGAGAGAGGTGTACCCCTGGGTAGCTTCCTGAGATCAAAGGCCCCTAGGTGGAGGGCCAGGGGGCACCCTGGGGCCTATCCTGCAAGTCCAAGGAGAGAGGTGGACCGCTGGGTTGCTTGCTGGGGTACGAGGTCCCTATTTGGAGGGCCAGGGGGCACCCTGGGGCCTCTACTGCAAGCCCAGGGAGAGAGGTGGACCCTTGGTTAGCTTGCTGGGGTCAGAGGCCCCTTGGTCTATGGCCAGGGGGCACCCTGGGGCCTATACTGCAAGTCCAGTAAAAGAGGTGGACCCATGGGTAGCTTACTGGGGTCAGAGGCCCCTAGATGGAGGGCCAGGGGCTTCCTGGGGCCTCTACTGCAAGTCCAGGGAGAGAGGTGGACCCCTGGGTAGCTTGCTGGTGTCAGAGTCAACTAGGTGGAGGGACAGGGGGTACCCTGGGGCCTATACTGCAAGTCCAGGGAGAGAAGTGGACCCCTGGGTAGCTTCCTGAGGTCAGAGGCCCCTAGGTGGAGGGCCAGAGCGAACCCTGGGGCCTATCCTGCAAGTCCAGGGAGAGAGGTGGACCCCTGGGTAGCTTGCTGGGGTACGAGGTCCCTAGTTGGAGGGCCAGGGGGCAGCCTGGGGCCTCTACTGCAAGTCCAGGGAGAGAGGTGGACCCCTGGGTACCTTCCTGGGGTCAGAGTCCCCTAGGTGGAGGGCCAGGAGGTACCCTAGGGCCTCTACTGCAAGTCCAGGGTGAGAGGTGGACCCCTGGGTAGCTTGCTGGGGTACAAGGCCCCTAGGTGGAGGGCCAGGGGGTACCCTGGGGCATATCCTGCAAGTCCAGGGAGAGAGGTGGACCCCTAGGTAGCTTGCTGGGGTACAAGGCCCCTAGGTGGAGGGCCAGGGGGCACCATGGGGCCTCTACTGCAAGGCCAGGGAGAAAGGTGGACCCCTTGGTAGCTTGCTGGGGTCAGAGACCCCTAGGTGGAGGGCCAGGGGGCACCATGGGGCCTCTACTGCAAGTCTAGGGAGAGAGGTGGACCCATGGGTAGCTAGCTGGGGTAAGAGGCCCCTAAGTGGAGGGCCAGGGGGCACCCTGGGAACTCTACTGCAAGTCCATGGAGAGAGGTTGACCCCTGGGTAGTTTGCTGGGGTCAGAGGCCCCTAGGCGGAGGGACAGGGGGCTTCCTGGGGGCTCTACTGCAAGTCCAGGGAGAAAGGTGGACCCCTTGGTAGCTTGCTTGGGTCAGAGGCCTCTAGGTGGAGGTCAAGGGGGCACCCTGGGGCCTCTACTGCAATCCCAGGGAGAGTTGTGGACCCTTGTGTAGCTTGCTGGGGTCAGAGGCCCCTTGGTGGAGGGTCAGGGGGCACCCTGGGGCCTATTCTGCAAGTCCAGGGAGAGAGGTGGACCTCTGGGTAGCTTGCTGGGGTCAGAGGCCCCTAGGTGGAGGGCCAGGGGGCACACTGGGGCCTATTCTGCAAGTCCAGGGAGTAAGGTAGACCCCTGGGTAGCTTGCAGGGGTACGTGTCCCCTAGGTGGAGGGCCAGGGGGCACCCTGGGGCCTCTACTGCAAGTCCAGGGAGAGAGGTGGACCCCTGGGTAGCTTGCTGGGGTCAGAGGCCCCTAGGTGGAGGGCCAGGGGGCACCCTGGGGGCCTCTACTGCAAGTCCAGGGGGAGAGGTGGACCCATGGGTAGCTTGCTGGGACACGAGGCCCCTAGGTGGAGGGCCAGGGGGCACCCTGGGGCCTCTACTGCAAGTCCAGTGAGAGAGGTGGACCCCTGGGTAGCTTCCTAAGGTCAGAGGCCCCTAGGTGGAGGGCCAGGGGGCACCCTGGGGCCTATCCTGCAAGTCCAGGGAGAGAGGTGGACCCCTGGGTAGCTTGCTGGGGTACGAGTCCCCTAGGTGGAGGGCCAGGGGGCACCCTGGGGCCTCTACTGCAAGTCCAGGGAGAGAGGTGGACCCCTGGGTAGCTTCTTGGGGTCAGAGTCCCCTAGGTGGAGGGTCAGGAGGTACCCTAGGGCCTCTACTGCAAGTCCAGGGAGAGAGGTGGACCCCTGGGTAGCTTGCTGGGGTTAGAGGCAACTAGGTGGAGTGCCAGGGGGCACGCTAGGGTCTACACTGCAAGTCCAGGGAGAGAGGTGGACCCCTGGGTAGCTTCCTAAGATCAGAGGCCCCTAGGTGGAGGGCCAGGGGGCACCCTGGGGCCTATCCTGCAAGTCCAGGGAGAGATGTGGACCCCTGGGTAGCTTGCTGGGGTACGAGGCCCCTAGGTGGAGGGCCAGGGGGCACCCTGGGGCCTCTCCTGCAAGTCCAGGGAGAGAGGAGGACCCCTGGGTAGCTTGCTGGGGTCAGAGGCAACTAGTTGGAGGGACAGGGGTACCCTAGGGCCTAGACTGCAAGTCCAGGGAGAGAGGTGGACCCCTGGGTAGCTTCCTGAGGTCAAAGGCCCCTAGGTGGAGGGCCAGGGGGCACCCTGGGGCCTATCCTGCAAGTCCAAGGAGAGAGGTGGACCGCTGGGTTGCTTGCTGGGGTACGAGGCCCCTAGTTGGAGGGCCAGGGGGCACCCTGGGGCCTCTACTGCAAGCCCAGGGAGAGAGGTGGACCCCTGGTTAGCTTGCTGGGGTCGGAAGCCCCTTGGTCTATGGCCAGGGGGCACCCTGGGGCCTATACTGCAAGTCCAGTGAGAGAGGTGGACCCATGTGTAGCTTACTGGGGTCAGAGGCCCCTAGGTGGAGGGCCAGGGGCTTCCTGGGGCCTCTACTGCAAGTCCAGGGAGAGAGGTGGACCCCTGGGTAGCTTGCTGGTGTCAGAGGCAACTAGGTGGAGGGACAGGGGGTACCCCGGGGCCTATACTGCAAGTCCAGGGAGAGAGGTGGACCCCTGGGTAGCTTCCTGAGGTCAGAGGCCCCTAGGTGGAGGGCCAGGGCGCACCCTGGGGCCTATCCTGCAAGTCCAGGGAGAGAGGTGGACCCTTGGGTAGCTTGCTGGGGTACGAGGCCCCTAGGTGGAGGGCCAGGGGGCAGCCTGGGGCCTCTACTGCAAGTCCAGGGAGAGAGGTGGACCCCTGGGTACCTTCCTGGGGTCAGAATCCCCTAGGTGGAGGGCCAGGAGGTACCCTAGGGCCTCTATTGCAAGTCCAGGGTGAGAGGTGGTCCCCTGGGTAGCTTGCTGGGGTACAAGGCCCCTAGGTGGAGGGACAGGGGGTACCCTGGGGCCTCTACTGCAAGTCCAGGGAGAGAGGTGGACCCATGGGTAGCTAGCTGGGGTAAGAGGCCCCTAAGTGGAGAGCCAGGGGGCACCCTGGGGCCTCTACAGCAAGTCCAGGGAGAGAGGTGGACCCCTGGGTAGTTTGCTGGGGTCAGAGGCCCCTAGGTGGAGTGCCAGGGGGCTTCCTGGGGCCTATCCTGCAAGTCCACGGAGAGATGTGGACCCTTGGGTAGCTTCCTAGGGTTAGAGGCCCCTAGGTGGAGGTCAAAGGGGCACCCTGGGGCCTCTACTGCAATCCCAGGGAGAGTTGTGGACCCTTGTGTAGCTTGCTGGGGTCAGAGGCCCCTTGGTGGAGGGTCAGGGGGCACCCTGGGGCCTATTCTGCAAGTCCAGGGAGAGAGGTGGACCTCTGGGTAGCTTGCTGGGGTCAGAGGCCCCTAGGTGGAGGGCCAGGGGGCACCCTGGGGCCTCTACTGCAAGTCCAGGGAGAGAGGTGGACCCCTGGGTAGCTTGCTGGGGTCAGAGGCCCCTAGGTGGAGGGCCAGGGGGCACCCTGGGGCCTCTACTGCAAGTCCAGGGAGAGAGGTGGACCCCTGGGTAGCTTGCTGGGGTCTGAAGCCCAAAGGTGGAGGGCCACGGGGCACCCTGGGGCCTCTACTGTAAGTCTAGGGAGAGAGGTGGACCCATGGGTAGCTAGCTGGGGTAAGAGGCCCCTAAGTGGAGGGCCAGGGGGCACCCTGGGGCCTCTACTGCAAGTCCAGGGAGAGAGGTGGACCCCTGGGTAGTTTGCTGGGGTCAGAGGCCCCTAGGCGGAGTGAAATGGGGCTTCCTGGGGCCTCTACTGCAAGTCCAGGGAGAAAGGTGTACCCCTGGGTAGCTTGCTGGGGTAAGAGGCCCCTAGGTGGAGGTCAAGGGGGCACCCTGGGGCCTCTACTGCAAGTCCAGGGAGAGAGGTGGACCCCTGGGTAGCTTCTTGGGGTCAGAGTCCCCTAGGTGGAGGGTAAGGAGGTACCCTAGGGCCTCTACTGCAAGTCCAGGGAGAGAGGTGGACCCCTGGGTAGCTTGCTGGGGTTAGAGGCAACTAGGTGGAGTGCCAGGGGGCACGCTAG
This sequence comes from Danio rerio, assembly GCF_049306965.1. Taxonomy (NCBI): domain Eukaryota; kingdom Metazoa; phylum Chordata; class Actinopteri; order Cypriniformes; family Danionidae; genus Danio; species Danio rerio. The sequence continues at coordinate 50,977,948 of NC_133180.1, read as the reverse complement.
GGTCTACACTGCAAGTCCAGGGAGAGAGGTGGACCCCTGGGTAGCTTCCTAAGGTCAGAGGCCCCTAGGTGGAGGGCCAGGGGGCACCCTGGGGCCTGTCCTGCAAGTCCAGGGAGAGATGTGGACCCCTGGGTAGCTTGCTGGGGTACGAGGCCCCTAGGTGGAGGGCCAGGGGGCACCCTGGGGCCTCTACTGCAAGTCCAGGGAGAGAGGAGGACCCCTGGGTAGCTTGCTGGGGTCAGAGGCAACTAGTTGGAGGGACAGGGGTACCCTAGGGCCTAGACTGCAAGTCCAGGGAGAGAGGTGGACCCCTGGGTAGCTTCCTGAGGTCAAAGGCCCCTAGGTGGAGGGCCAGGGGGCACCCTGGGGCCTATCCTGCAAGTCCAAGGAGAGAGGTGGACCGCTGGGTTGCTTGCTGGGGTACGAGGCCCCTAGTTGGAGGGCCAGGGGGCACCCTGGGGCCTCTACTGCAAGCCCAGGGAGAGAGGTGGACCCCTGGTTAGCTTGCTGGGGTCGGAAGCCCCTTGGTCTATGGCCAGGGGGCACCCTGGGGCCTATACTGCAAGTCCAGTGAGAGAGGTGGACCCATGTGTAGCTTACTGGGGTCAGAGGCCCCTAGGTGGAGGGCCAGGGGCTTCCTGGGGCCTCTACTGCAAGTCCAGGGAGAGAGGTGGACCCCTGGGTAGCTTGCTGGTGTCAGAGGCAACTAGGTGGAGGGACAGGGGGTACCCTGGGGCCTATACTGCAAGTCCAGGGAGAGAGGTGGACCCCTGGGTAGCTTCCTGAGGTCAGAGGCCCCTACGTGGAGGGCCAGGGCGCACCCTGGGGCCTATCCTGCAAGTCCAGGGAGAGAGGTGGACCCCTGGGTAGCTTGCTGGGGTACGAGGCCCCTAGGTGGAGGGCCAGGGGGCAGCCTGGGGCCTCTACTGCAAGTCCAGGGAGAGAGGTGGACCCCTGGGTACCTTCCTGGGGTCAGAATCCCCTAGGTGGAGGGCCAGGAGGTACCCTAGGGCCTCTACTGCAAGTCCAGGGTGAGAGGTGGTCCCCTGGGTAGCTTGCTGGGGTACAAGGCCCCTAGGTGGAGGGCCAGGGGGTACCCTGGGGCCTCTACTGCAAGTCCAGGGAGAGAGGTGGACCTATGGGTAGCTAGCTGGGGTAAGAGGCCCCTAAGTGGAGAGCCAGGGGGCACCCTGGGGCCTCTACAGCAAGTCCAGGGAGAGAGGTGGACCCCTGGGTAGTTTGCTGGGGTCAGAGGCCCCTAGGTGGAGTGCCAGGGGGCTTCCTGGGGCCTATCCTGCAAGTCCACGGAGAGATGTGGACCCTTGGGTAGCTTCCTAGGGTTAGAGGCCCCTAGGTGGAGGTCAAAGGGGCACCCTGGGGCCTCTACTGCAATCCCAGGGAGAGTTGTGGACCCTTGTGTAGCTTGCTGGGGTCAGAGGCCCCTTGGTGGAGGGTCAGGGGGCACCCTGGGGCCTATTCTGCAAGTCCAGGGAGAGAGGTGAACCTCTGGGTAGCTTGCTGGTGTCAGAGGCCCCTAGGTGGAGGGCCAGGGGGCACCCTGGGGCCTCTACTGCAAGTCCAGGGAGAGAGGTGGACCCCTGGGTAGCTTGCTGGGGTCAGTGGCCCCTAGGTGGAGGGCCAGGGGGCACCCTGGGGCCTCTACTGCAAGTCCAGGGAGAGAGGTGGACCCCTGGGTAGCTTGCTGGGGTCTGAAGCCCAAAGGTGGAGGGCCAGGGGGCACCCTGGGGCCTCTACTGTAAGTCTAGGGAGAGAGGTGGACCCATGGGTAGCTAGCTGGGGTAAGAGGCCCCTAAGTGGAGGGCCAGGGGGCACCCTGGGGCCTCTACTGCAAGTCCAGGGAGAGAGGTGGACCCCTGGGTAGTTTGCTGGGGTCAGAGGCCCCTGGGCGGAGGGACAGGGGGCTTCCTGGGGCCTCTACTGCAAGTCCAGGGAGAAAGGTGTACCCCTGGGTAGCTTGCTGGGGTAAGAGGCCCCTAGGTGGAGGTCAAGGGGGCACCCTGGGGCCTTTACGGCAATCCCAGGGAGAGTTGTGGACCCTTGTGTAGCTTGCTGGGGTCAGAGGCCCCTTGGTGGAGGGTCAGGGGGCACCCTGGGGCCTATTCTGCAAGTCCAGGGAGAGAGGTGGACCTCTGGGTAGCTTGCTGGGGTCAGAGGCCCCTAGGTGGAGGGCCAGGGGGCACCCTGGGGCCTATCCTGCAAGTCCAGGGAGAGAGGTGGACACCTGGGTAGCTTGCTGGGGTACGAGGCCCCTAGGTGGAGGGCCAGGGGGCACCCTGGGGCCTCTACTGCAAGTCCAGGGAGAGAGGTGGACCCCTGGGTAGCTTGCTGGGGTCAGAGGCCCCTAGGTGGAGGGCTAGGGGGCACCCTGGGGCCTCTACTGCAAGTCCAGGGAAAGAGGTGGACCCCTGGGTAGCTTGCTTGGGTCAGAGGCCTTTAGGTGGAGGGCCAGGGGGCACCCTGGGGCCTCTACTGCAAATCCAGGGAGAGAGGTGGACCCCTGGGTAGCTTGCTGGGGTCTGAAGCCCATAGGTGGAGGGCCAGGGGGTACCCTGGGGCCTATACTTCAAGTCCAGGGAGAGAGGTGGACCCTTGGGTAGCTTCCTAAGGTTAGAGGCCCCTAGGTGGAGGGCCAGAGGGCACCCTGGGAACTATCGTGCAAGTCCAGGGAGAGAGGTGGACCCCTGGGTAGCTTGCTGGGGTACGAGGCCCATAGGTGGAGGGCCAGGAGGCACCCTGGGGCCTCTACTGCAAGTCCAGGGAGAGAGGTGGACCCCTGGGTAGCTTGCTGGGGTGAGAGGCCCCTAGGTGGAGGGCCAGGGGGCACCCTGGGGCCTCTACTGCAAGTCCAGGGAAAGAGGTGGACCCCTGGGTAGCTTGCTGGGGTCAGAGGCCTCTAGGTAGAGGGCCAGGGGGCACCCTGGGGCCTCTACTGCAAGTCTAGGGAGAGAGGTGGACCCATTGGTAGCTAGCTGGGGTAAGAGGCCCCTAAGTGGAGGGCCAGGGGGCACCCTGGTGCCTCTACTGCAAGTCCAGGGAGAGAGGTGGACCCCTGGGTAGCTTGCTGGGTTCTGAAGCCCATAGGTGGAGGGCCAGGGGGTACCCTGGGGCCTATACTTCAAGTCCAGGGAGAGAGGTGGACCCTTGGGTAGCTTCCTAAGGTTAGAGGCCCCTAGGTGGAGGGCCAGAGGGCACCCTGGGGACTATCGTGCAAGTCCAGGGAGAAAGGTGGACCCCTGGGTAGCTTGCTGGGGTACAAGGCCTCTAGGTGGAGGGCCAGGGGGCACCATGGGGCCTATCTTGCAAGTCCAGGGAGTAAGGTGGACCCCTGAGTAGCTTGCTGGGGTACAAGGCCCCTAGGTGGAGGTCAAGGGGGCACCCTGGGGCCTTTACGGCAATCCCAGGGAGAGTTGTGGACCCTTGTGTAGCTTGCTGGGGTCAGAGGCCCCTTGGTGGAGGGTCAGGGGGCACCCTGGGGCCTATTCTGCAAGTCCAGGGAGAGAGGTGGACCTCTGGGTAGCTTGCTGGGGTCAGAGGCCCCTAGGTGGAGGGCCAGGGGGCACCCTGGGGCCTATCCTGCAAGTCCAGGGAGAGAGGTGGACACCTGGGTAGCTTGCTGGGGTACGAGGCCCCTAGGTGGAGGGCCAGGGGGCACCCTGGGGCCTCTACTGCAAGTCCAGGGAGAGAGGTGGACCCCTGGGTAGCTTGCTGGGGTCAGAGGCCCCTAGGTGGAGGGCTAGGGGGCACCCTGGGGCCTCTACTGCAAGTCCAGGGAAAGAGGTGGACCCCTGGGTAGCTTGCTGGGGTCAGAGGCCTTTAGGTGGAGGGCCAGGGGGCACCCTGGGGCCTCTACTGCAAATCCAGGGAGAGAGGTGGACCCCTGGGTAGCTTGCTGGGGTCTGAAGCCCATAGGTGGAGGGCCAGGGGGTACCCTGGGGCCTATACTTCAAGTCCAGGGAGAGAGGTGGACCCTTGGGTAGCTTCCTAAGGTTAGAGGCCCCTAGGTGGAGGGCCAGAGGGCACCCTGGGAACTATCGTGCAAGTCCAGGGAGAGAGGTGGACCCCTGGGTAGCTTGCTGGGGTACGAGGCCCATAGGTGGAGGGCCAGGAGGCACCCTGGGGCCTCTACTGCAAGTCCAGGGAGAGAGGTGGACCCCTGGGTAGCTTGCTGGGGTGAGAGGCCCCTAGGTGGAGGGCCAGGGGGCACCCTGGGGCCTCTACTGCAAGTCCAGGGAAAGAAGTGGACCCCTGGGTAGCTTGCTGGGGTCAGAGGCCTCTATGTAGAGGGCCAGGGGGCACCCTGGGGCCTCTACTGCAAGTCTAGGGAGAGAGGTGGACCCATTGGTAGCTAGCTGGGGTAAGAGGCCCCTAAGTGGAGGGCCAGGGGGCACCCTGGTGCCTCTACTGCAAGTCCAGGGAGAGAGGTGGACCCCTGGGTAGCTTGCTGGGTTCTGAAGCCCATAGGTGGAGGGCCAGGGGGTACCCTGGGGCCTATACTTCAAGTCCAGGGAGAGAGGTGGACCCTTGGGTAGCTTCCTAAGGTTAGAGGCCCCTAGGTGGAGGGCCAGAGGGCACCCTGGGGACTATCGTGCAAGTCCAGGGAGAAAGGTGGACCCCTGGGTAGCTTGCTGGGGTACAAGGCCTCTAGGTGGAGGGCCAGGGGGCACCATGGGGCCTATCTTGCAAGTCCAGGGAGTAAGGTGGACCCCTGAGTAGCTTGCTGGGGTACAAGGCCCCTAGGTGGAGGGCCAGGGGGCACCCTGGGGCCTCTACTGCAAGTCCAGGGAGAGAGGTGGACCCCTGGGTAGCTTGCTGGGGTCTGAAGCCCATAGGTGGAGGGTCAGGGGGCACAATGGGGCCTCTACTGCAAGTCTAGGGAGAGAGGTGGACCCATGGGTAGCTAGCTGGGGTAAGAGGCCCCTAAGTGGAGGGCCAGGGGGCACCCTGGGGCCTCTACTGCAAGTCCAGGGAGAGAGGTTGACCCCTGGGTAGCTTCCTAAGGTCTGAGGCCCCAAGGTGGAGGGCCAGGGGGCACCCTGGGGCCTATCCTGCAAGTCCAGGGAGAGATGTGGACCCCTGGATAGCTTGCTGGGGTACGAGGCCCCTAGGTGGAGGGCCAGGGGGCACCCTGGGGCCTCTACTGCAAGTCCAGGGAGAGAGGAGGACCCCTGGGAAGCTTGCTGGTGTCAGAGGCAACTAGGTGGAGGGACAAGGGTACCCTGGGGCCTAGACTGCAAGTCCAGGGAGAGAGGTGTACCCCTGGGTAGCTTCCTGAGATCAAAGGCCCCTAGGTGGAGGGCCAGGGGGCACCCTGGGGCCTATCCTGCAAGTCCAAGGAGAGAGGTGGACCGCTGGGTTGCTTGCTGGGGTACGAGGTCCCTATTTGGAGGGCCAGGGGGCACCCTGGGGCCTCTACTGCAAGCCCAGGGAGAGAGGTGGACCCTTGGTTAGCTTGCTGGGGTCAGAAGCCCCTTGGTCTATGGCCAGGGGGCACCCTGGGGCCTATACTGCAAGTCCAGTAAAAGAGGTGGACCCATGGGTAGCTTACTGGGGTCAGAGGCCCCTAGATGGAGGGCCAGGGGCTTCCTGGGGCCTCTACTGCAAGTCCAGGGAGAGAGGTGGACCCCTGGGTAGCTTGCTGGTGTCAGAGTCAACTAGGTGGAGGGACAGGGGGTACCCTGGGGCCTATACTGCAAGTCCAGGGAGAGAAGTGGACCCCTGGGTAGCTTCCTGAGGTCAGAGGCCCCTAGGTGGAGGGCCAGAGCGAACCCTGGGGCCTATCCTGCAAGTCCAGGGAGAGAGGTGGACCCCTGGGTAGCTTGCTGGGGTACGAGGTCCCTAGTTGGAGGGCCAGGGGGCAGCCTGGGGCCTCTACTGCAAGTCCAGGGAGAGAGGTGGACCCCTGGGTACCTTCCTGGGGTCAGAGTCCCCTAGGTGGAGGGCCAGGAGGTACCCTAGGGCCTCTACTGCAAGTCCAGGGTGAGAGGTGGACCCCTGGGTAGCTTGCTGGGGTACAAGGCCCCTAGGTGGAGGGCCAGGGGGTACCCTGGGGCATATCCTGCAAGTCCACGGAGAGATGTGGACCCTTGGGTAGCTTCCTAGGGTTAGAGGCCCCTAGGTGGAGGGCCAGGGGGCACCCTGGGGCCTATCCTGCAAGTCCAGGGAGAGAGGTGGACCCCTAGGTAGCTTGCTGGGGTACAAGGCCCCTAGGTGGAGGGCCAGGGGGCACCATGGGGCCTCTACTGCAAGGCCAGGGAGAAAGGTGGACCCCTTGGTAGCTTGCTGGGGTCAGAGACCCCTAGGTGGAGGGCCAGGGGGCACCATGGGGCCTCTACTGCAAGTCTAGGGAGAGAGGTGGACCCATGGGTAGCTAGCTGGGGTAAGAGGCCCCTAAGTGGAGGGCCAGGGGGCACCCTGGGAACTCTACTGCAAGTCCATGGAGAGAGGTTGACCCCTGGGTAGTTTGCTGGGGTCAGAGGCCCCTAGGCGGAGGGACAGGGGGCTTCCTGGGGGCTCTACTGCAAGTCCAGGGAGAAAGGTGGACCCCTTGGTAGCTTGCTTGGGTCAGAGGCCTCTAGGTGGAGGTCAAGGGGGCACCCTGGGGCCTCTACTGCAATCCCAGGGAGAGTTGTGGACCCTTGTGTAGCTTGCTGGGGTCAGAGGCCCCTTGGTGGAGGGTCAGGGGGCACCCTGGGGCCTATTCTGCAAGTCCAGGGAGAGAGGTGGACCTCTGGGTAGCTTGCTGGGGTCAGAGGCCCCTAGGTGGAGGGCCAGGGGGCACCCTGGGGCCTATTCTGCAAGTCCAGGGAGTAAGGTAGACCCCTGGGTAGCTTGCAGGGGTACGTGTCCCCTAGGTGGAGGGCCAGGGGGCACCCTGGGGCCTCTACTGCAAGTCCAGGGAGAGAGGTGGACCCCTGGGTAGCTTGCTGGGGTCAGAGGCCCCTAGGTGGAGGGCCAGGGGGCACCCTGGGGGCCTCTACTGCAAGTCCAGGGGGAGAGGTGGACCCCTGGGCAGCTTGCTGGGGTATGAAGCCCAAAGGTTGAGGGCCAGGGGGCACCCTGGGGCCTCTACTGCAAGTCTAGGGAGAGAGGTGGACCCATGGGTAGCTTGCTAGGGTCAGAGGCCCCTAGGTGGAGGTCAAGGGGGCACCCTGGGGCCTTTACTGCAATCCCAGGGAGAGTTGTGGACCCTTGTGTAGCTTCCTGGGGTCAGAGGCCCCTTGGTGGAAGGTCAGGGGGCTCCCTGGGGCCTATTCTGCAAGTCCAGGGAGAGAGGTGGACCTCTGGGTAGCTTGCTGGGGTCAGAGGCCCCTAGGTGGAGGGCCAGGGGGCACCCTGGGGCCTATCCTGCAAGTCCAGGGAGAGAGGTGGACCCCTGGGTAGCTTGCTGGGGTACGAGGTCCATAGGTGGAGGGCCAGGGGGCACCCTGGGGCCTCTACTGCATGTCCAGGGAGAAAGGTGGACCCCTGGGTAGCTTGCTGGGGTGAGAGGCCCCTAGGTGGAGGGCCAGGGGGCACCCTGGGGCCTCTACTGCAAGTCCAGGGAAAGAGGTGGACCCCTGGGTAGCTTGCTGGGGTCAGAGGCCTCTAGGTAGAGGGCCAGGGGGCACCCTGGGGCCTCTACTGCAAGTCTAGGGAGAGAGGTGGACCCATTGGTAGCTAGCTGGGGTAAGAGGCCCCTAAGTGGAGGGCCAGGGGGCACCCTGGTGCCTCTACTGCAAGTCCAGGGAGAGAGGTGGACCCCTGGGTAGCTTGCTGGGTTCTGAAGCCCATAGGTGGAGGGCCAGGGGGTACCCTGGGGCCTATACTTCAAGTCCAGGGAGAGAGGTGGACCCTTGGGTAGCTTCCTAAGGTTAGAGGCCCCTAGGTGGAGGGCCAGAGGGCACCCTGGGGACTATCGTGCAAGTCCAGGGAGAAAGGTGGACCCCTGGGTAGCTTGCTGGGGTACAAGGCCTCTAGGTGGAGGGCCAGGGGGCACCATGGGGCCTATCTTGCAAGTCCAGGGAGTAAGGTGGACCCCTGAGTAGCTTGCTGGGGTACAAGGCCCCTAGGTGGAGGTCAAGGGGGCACCCTGGGGCCTTTACGGCAATCCCAGGGAGAGTTGTGGACCCTTGTGTAGCTTGCTGGGGTCAGAGGCCCCTTGGTGGAGGGTCAGGGGGCACCCTGGGGCCTATTCTGCAAGTCCAGGGAGAGAGGTGGACCTCTGGGTAGCTTGCTGGGGTCAGAGGCCCCTAGGTGGAGGGCCAGGGGGCACCCTGGGGCCTATCCTGCAAGTCCAGGGAGAGAGGTGGACACCTGGGTAGCTTGCTGGGGTACGAGGCCCCTAGGTGGAGGGCCAGGGGGCTTCTGGGGCCTCTACTGCAAGTCCAGGGAGAGAGGTGGACCCCTGGGTAGCTTGCTGGGGTCAGAGGCCCCTAGGTGGAGGGCTAGGGGGCACCCTGGGGCCTCTACTGCAAGTCCAGGGAAAGAGGTGGACCCCTGGGTAGCTTGCTGGGGTCAGAGGCCTTTAGGTGGAGGGCCAGGGGGCACCCTGGGGCCTCTACTGCAAATCCAGGGAGAGAGGTGGACCCCTGGGTAGCTTGCTGGGGTCTGAAGCCCATAGGTGGAGGGCCAGGGGGTACCCTGGGGCCTATACTTCAAGTCCAGGGAGAGAGGTGGACCCTTGGGTAGCTTCCTAAGGTTAGAGGCCCCTAGGTGGAGGGCCAGAGGGCACCCTGGGAACTATCGTGCAAGTCCAGGGAGAGAGGTGGACCCCTGGGTAGCTTGCTGGGGTACGAGGCCCATAGGTGGAGGGCCAGGAGGCACCCTGGGGCCTCTACTGCAAGTCCAGGGAGAGAGGTGGACCCCTGGGTAGCTTGCTGGGGTGAGAGGCCCCTAGGTGGAGGGCCAGGGGGCACCCTGGGGCCTCTACTGCAAGTCCAGGGAAAGAGGTGGACCCCTGGGTAGCTTGCTGGGGTCAGAGGCCTCTAGGTAGAGGGCCAGGGGGCACCCTGGGGCCTCTACTGCAAGTCTAGGGAGAGAGGTGGACCCATTGGTAGCTAGCTGGGGTAAGAGGCCCCTAAGTGGAGGGCCAGGGGGCACCCTGGTGCCTCTACTGCAAGTCCAGGGAGAGAGGTGGACCCCTGGGTAGCTTGCTGGGTTCTGAAGCCCATAGGTGGAGGGCCAGGGGGTACCCTGGGGCCTATACTTCAAGTCCAGGGAGAGAGGTGGACCCTTGGGTAGCTTCCTAAGGTTAGAGGCCCCTAGGTGGAGGGCCAGAGGGCACCCTGGGGACTATCGTGCAAGTCCAGGGAGAAAGGTGGACCCCTGGGTAGCTTGCTGGGGTACAAGGCCTCTAGGTGGAGGGCCAGGGGGCACCATGGGGCCTATCTTGCAAGTCCAGGGAGTAAGGTGGACCCCTGAGTAGCTTGCTGGGGTACAAGGCCCCTAGGTGGAGGGCCAGGGGGCACCCTGGGGCCTCTACTGCAAGTCCAGGGAGAGAGGTGGACCCCTGGGTAGCTTGCTGGGGTCTGAAGCCCATAGGTGGAGGGTCAGGGGGCACAATGGGGCCTCTACTGCAAGTCTAGGGAGAGAGGTGGACCCATGGGTAGCTAGCTGGGGTAAGAGGCCCCTAAGTGGAGGGCCAGGGGGCACCCTGGGGCCTCTACTGCAAGTCCAGGGAGAGAGGTTGACCCCTGGGTAGCTTCCTAAGGTCTGAGGCCCCAAGGTGGAGGGCCAGGGGGCACCCTGGGGCCTATCCTGCAAGTCCAGGGAGAGATGTGGACCCCTGGATAGCTTGCTGGGGTACGAGGCCCCTAGGTGGAGGGCCAGGGGGCACCCTGGGGCCTCTACTGCAAGTCCAGGGAGAGAGGAGGACCCCTGGGAAGCTTGCTGGTGTCAGAGGCAACTAGGTGGAGGGACAAGGGTACCCTGGGGCCTAGACTGCAAGTCCAGGGAGAGAGGTGGACCGCTGGGTTGCTTGCTGGGGTACGAGGTCCCTATTTGGAGGGCCAGGGGGCACCCTGGGGCCTCTACTGCAAGCCCAGGGAGAGAGGTGGACCCTTGGTTAGCTTGCTGGGGTCAGAAGCCCCTTGGTCTATGGCCAGGGGGCACCCTGGGGCCTATACTGCAAGTCCAGTAAAAGAGGTGGACCCATGGGTAGCTTACTGGGGTCAGAGGCCCCTAGATGGAGGGCCAGGGGCTTCCTGGGGCCTCTACTGCAAGTCCAGGGAGAGAGGTGGACCCCTGGGTAGCTTGCTGGTGTCAGAGTCAACTAGGTGGAGGGACAGGGGGTACCCTGGGGCCTATACTGCAAGTCCAGGGAGAGAAGTGGACCCCTGGGTAGCTTCCTGAGGTCAGAGGCCCCTAGGTGGAGGGCCAGAGCGAACCCTGGGGCCTATCCTGCAAGTCCAGGGAGAGAGGTGGACCCCTGGGTAGCTTGCTGGGGTACGAGGTCCCTAGTTGGAGGGCCAGGGGGCAGCCTGGGGCCTCTACTGCAAGTCCAGGGAGAGAGGTGGACCCCTGGGTACCTTCCTGGGGTCAGAGTCCCCTAGGTGGAGGGCCAGGAGGTACCCTAGGGCCTCTACTGCAAGTCCAGGGTGAGAGGTGGACCCCTGGGTAGCTTGCTGGGGTACAAGGCCCCTAGGTGGAGGGCCAGGGGGTACCCTGGGGCATATCCTGCAAGTCCACGGAGAGATGTGGACCCTTGGGTAGCTTCCTAGGGTTAGAGGCCCCTAGGTGGAGGGCCAGGGGGCACCCTGGGGCCTATCCTGCAAGTCCAGGGAGAGAGGTGGACCCCTAGGTAGCTTGCTGGGGTACAAGGCCCCTAGGTGGAGGGCCAGGGGGCACCATGGGGCCTCTACTGCAAGGCCAGGGAGAAAGGTGGACCCCTTGGTAGCTTGCTGGGGTCAGAGACCCCTAGGTGGAGGGCCAGGGGGCACCATGGGGCCTCTACTGCAAGTCTAGGGAGAGAGGTGGACCCATGGGTAGCTAGCTGGGGTAAGAGGCCCCTAAGTGGAGGGCCAGGGGGCACCCTGGGAACTCTACTGCAAGTCCATGGAGAGAGGTTGACCCCTGGGTAGTTTGCTGGGGTCAGAGGCCCCTAGGCGGAGGGACAGGGGGCTTCCTGGGGGCTCTACTGCAAGTCCAGGGAGAAAGGTGGACCCCTTGGTAGCTTGCTTGGGTCAGAGGCCTCTAGGTGGAGGTCAAGGGGGCACCCTGGGGCCTCTACTGCAATCCCAGGGAGAGTTGTGGACCCTTGTGTAGCTTGCTGGGGTCAGAGGCCCCTTGGTGGAGGGTCAGGGGGCACCCTGGGGCCTATTCTGCAAGTCCAGGGAGAGAGGTGGACCTCTGGGTAGCTTGCTGGGGTCAGAGGCCCCTAGGTGGAGGGCCAGGGGGCACCCTGGGGCCTATTCTGCAAGTCCAGGGAGTAAGGTAGACCCCTGGGTAGCTTGCAGGGGTACGTGTCCCCTAGGTGGAGGGCCAGGGGGCACCCTGGGGCCTCTACTGCAAGTCCAGGGAGAGAGGTGGACCCCTGGGTAGCTTGCTGGGGTCAGAGGCCCCTAGGTGGAGGGCCAGGGGGCACCCTGGGGGCCTCTACTGCAAGTCCAGGGGGAGAGGTGGACCCCTGGGCAGCTTGCTGGGGTATGAAGCCCAAAGGTTGAGGGCCAGGGGGCACCCTGGGGCCTCTACTGCAAGTCTAGGGAGAGAGGTGGACCCATGGGTAGCTTGCTAGGGTCAGAGGCCCCTAGGTGGAGGTCAAGGGGGCACCCTGGGGCCTTTACTGCAATCCCAGGGAGAGTTGTGGACCCTTGTGTAGCTTCCTGGGGTCAGAGGCCCCTTGGTGGAAGGTCAGGGGGCTCCCTGGGGCCTATTCTGCAAGTCCAGGGAGAGAGGTGGACCTCTGGGTAGCTTGCTGGGGTCAGAGGCCCCTAGGTGGAGGGCCAGGGGGCACCCTGGGGCCTATCCTGCAAGTCCAGGGAGAGAGGTGGACCCCTGGGTAGCTTGCTGGGGTACGAGGTCCATAGGTGGAGGGCCAGGGGGCACCCTGGGGCCTCTACTGCATGTCCAGGGAGAAAGGTGGACCCCTGGGTAGCTTGCTGGGGTGAGAGGCCCCTAGGTGGAGGGCCAGGGGGCACCCTGGGGCCTCTACTGCAAGTCCAGGGAAAGAGGTGGACCCCTGGGTAGCTTGCTGGGGTCAGAGGCCTCTAGGTAGAGGGCCAGGGGGCACCCTGGGGCCTCTACTGCAAGTCTAGGGAGAGAGGTGGACCCATGGGTAGCTAGCTGGGGTAAGAGGCCCCTAAGTGGAGGGCCAGGGGGCACCCTGGGGCCTCTACTGCAAGTCCAGGGAGAGAGGTGGACCCCTGGGTAGCTTGCTGGGGTCTGAAGCCCATGGGTGGAGGGCCAGGGGGTACCCTGGGGCCTATACTTCAAGTCCAGGGAGAGAGGTGGACCCTTGGGTAGCTTCCTAAGGTTAGAGGCCCCTAGGTGGAGGGCCAGAGGGCACCCTGGGGACTATCGTGCAAGTCCAGGGAGAAAGGTGGACCCCTGGGTAGCTTGCTGGGGTACAAGGCCTCTAGGTGGAGGGCAAGGGGGCACCCTGGGGCCTATCTTGCAAGTCCAGGGAGTAAGGTGGCCCCCTGAGTAGCTTGCTGGGGTACAAGGCCACTAGGTGGAGGGCCAGGGGGCACCCTGGGGCCTCTACTGCAAGTCCAGGGAGAGAGGTGGACCCCTGGGTAGCTTGCTGGGGTCTGAAGCCCATAAGTGGAGGGCCAGGGGGCACCCTGGGGCCTCTACTGCAAGTCTAGGGAGAGAGGTGGACCCATAGGTAGCTAGCTGGGGTAAGAGGCCCCTAAGTGGAGGGCCAGGGGGCACCCTGGGGGCTCTACTGCAAGTCCAGGTAGAAAGGTGGACCCCTGGGTAGCTTGTCAGGGTCAGAGGCCCCTAGGTGGAGGTCAAGGGGGCACCTTGGGGCCTTTACTGCAATCCCAGGGAGAGTTGTGGACCCTTGTGTAGTTTGCTGGGGTCAGAGGCCCCTTGGTGGATGGTCAGGGGGCACCCTGGGGCCTATTCTGCAAGTCCAGGGAGAGAGGTGGACCTCTGGGTAGCTTGCTGGGGTCAGAGGCCCCTAGGTGGAGGGCCAGGGGGCACCCTGGGGCCTATCTTAAAAGTCCAGGGAGAGAGGTGGACCCCTGGGTAGCTTGCTGGGGTACGAGGCCCCTAGTTGGAGGGCCAGGGGGCACCCTGGGGCCTCTACTGCTAGTCCAGGGAGAGAGGTGGACCCCTGGGTAGCTTGCTGGGGTCAGAGGCCCCTAGGTGGAGGGCCAGGGGGCACCCTGGGGCCTCTACTGCAAGTCCAGGGAAAGAGGTGGACCCCTAGGTAGCTTGCTGGGGTCAGAGGCCTCTAGGTGGAGGGCCAGAGGGCACCCTGGGGCCTCTACTTCAAGGCCAGGGAGAGAGGTGGACCCCTTGGTAGCTTGCTCGGGTCAGAGACCCCTGGGTGGAGGGCCAGGGGGCACCTTGGGGCCTCTACTGCAAGTCTAGGGAGAGAGGTGGACCCATGGGTAGCTAGCTGGGGTAAGAGGTCCCTAAGTGGAGGGCAAGGGGGCACCCTGGGGCCTCTACTGCAAGTCCAGGGAGAGAGGTGGACCCCTGGGTAGTTTGCTGGGGTCAGAGGCCTCTAGGTGGAGGGCCAAGGGGCACCCTGGGGCCTATACTGCAAGTCCAGGGAGAGAGGTGGACCCCTGGGTAGCTTGCTGGGGTCTGTAGCCCATAGGTGGAGGGCCAGAGGGTACCCTGGGGCCTATACTGCAAGTCCAGGGAGAGAGGTGGACCCCTGGGTAGCTTCCTAAGGTCAGAGGCCCCTAGGTGGAGGGCCAGGGGGCACCCTGGGGCCTATCCTGCAAGTCCAGGGAGAGAGGTGGACCCATGGGTAGCTTGCTGGGGCACGAGGCCCCTAGGTGGAGGGCCAGGGGGCACCCTGGGGCCTCTACTGCAAGTCCAGTGAGAGAGGTGGACCCCTGGGTAGCTTCCTAAGGTCAGAGGCCCCTAGGTGGAGGGCCAGGGGGCACCCTGGGGCCTATCCTGCAAGTCCAGGGAGAGAGGTGGACCCCTGGGTAGCTTGCTGGGGTACGAGTCCCCTAGGTGGAGGGCCAGGGGGCACCCTGGGGCCTCTACTGCAAGTCCAGGGAGAGAGGTGGACCCCTGGGTAGCTTCTTGGGGTCAGAGGCCCCTAGGTGGAGGGTCAGGAGGTACCCTAGGGCCTCTACTGCAAGTCCAGGGAGAGAGGTGGACCCCTGGGTAGCTTGCTGGGGTTAGAGGCCCCTAGGCGGAGGGACAGGGGGCTTCCTGGGGCCTCTACTGCAAGTCCAGGGAGAAAGGTGGACCCCTGGGTTGCTTGCTAGGGTCAGAGGCCCCTAGGTGGAGGTCAAGGGGGCACCCTGGGGCCTTTACTGCAATCCCAGGGAAAGAGGTGGACCCCTAGGTAGCTTGCTGGGGTCAGAGGCCTCTAGGTGGAGGGCCAGGGGGCACCCTGGGGCCTCTACTGCAAGTCCAGGGAGAGAGGTGGACCCCTGGGTAGCTTGCTGGGGTCTGAAGCCCATAGGTGGAGGGCCAGGGGGTACCCCGGGGCCTATACTTCAAGTCCAGGGAGAGAGGTGGACCCTTGGGTAGCTTCCTAAGGTTAGAGGCCCCTAGGTGGAGGGCCAGAGGGCACCCTGGGGACTATCGTGCAAGTCCAGGGAGAGAGGTGGACCCCTGGGTAGCTTGCTGGGGTACAAGGCCTCTAGGTGGAGGGCCAGGGGGCACCCTGGGGCCTCTACTGCATAGCCAGGGAGAGAGTTGGACCCCTTGGTAGCTTGCTTGGGTCAGAGACCCCTAGGTGGAGGGCCAGGGGGCACCTTGGGGCCTCTACTTCAAGTCCAGGGAGAGAGGTGGACCCTTGGGTAGCTTCCTAAGGTTAGAGGCCCCTAGGTGGAGGGCCAGAGGGCACCCAGGGGACTATCGTGCAAGTCCAGGGAGAGAGGTGGAGCCCTGGGTAGCTTGCTGGGGTACAAGGCCTCTAGGTGGAGGGCCAGGGGGCACCCTGGGGCCTCTACTGCAAGGCCAGGGAGAGAGGTGGACCCCTTGGTAGCTTGCTCGGGTCAGAGACCCCTAGGTGGAGGGCCAGGGGGCACCTTGGGGCCTCTACTGCAAGTCTAGGGAGAGAGGTGGACCCATGGGTAGCTAGCTGGGGTAAGAGGTCCCTAAGTGGAGGGCAAGGGGGCACCCTGGGGCCTCTACTGCAAGTCCAGGGAGAGAGGTGGACCCCTGGGTAGTTTGCTGGGGTCAGAAGCCCCTAGGCGGAGGGACAGGGGGCTTCCTGGGGCCTCTACTGCAAGTCCAGGGAGAGAGGTGGACCCATGGGTAGCTTGCTGGGGTCAGAGGCCTCTAGGTGGAGGGCCAAGGGGCACCCTGGGGCCTATACTGCAAGTCCAGGGAGAGAGGTGGACCCCTGGGTAGCTTGCTTGGGTCTGTAGCCCATAGGTGGAGGGCCAGAGGGTACCCTGGGGCCTATACTGCAAGTCCAGGGAGAGAGGTGGACCCCTGGGTAGCTTCCTAAGGTCAGAGGCCCCTAGGTGGAGGGCCAGGGGGCACCCTGGGGCCTATCCTGCAAGTCCAGGGAGAGAAGTGGACCCATGGGTAGCTTGCTGGGGCACGAGGCCCCTAGGTGGAGGGCCAGGGGGCACCCTGGGGCCTCTACTGCAAGTCCAGTGAGAGAGGTGGACCCCTGGGTAGCTTCCTAAGGTCAGAGGCCCCTAGGTGGAGGGCCAGGGGACACCCTGGGGCCTATCCTGCAAGTCCAGGGAGAGAGGTGGACCCCTGGGTAGCTTGCTGGGGTACGAGTCCCCTAGGTGGAGGGCCAGGGGGCACCCTGGGGCCTCTACTGCAAGTCCAGGGAGAGAGGTGGACCCCTGGGTAGCTTCTTGGGGTCAGAGTCCCCTAGGTGGAGGGTCAGGAGGTACCCTAGGGCCTCTACTGCAAGTCCAGGGAGAGAGGTGGACCCCTGGGTAGCTTGCTGGGGTTAGAGGCAACTAGGTGGAGGGCCAGGGGGCACGCTAGGGTCTACACTGCAAGTCCAGGGAGAGAGGTGGACCCCTGGGTAGCTTCCTAAGGTCAGAGGCCCCTAGGTGGAGGGCCAGGGGGCACCCTGGGGCCTATCCTGCAAGTCCAGGGAGAGATGTGGACCCCTGGGTAGCTTGCTGGGGTACGAGGCCCCTAGGTGGAGGGCCAGGGGGCACCCTGGGGCCTCTACTGCAAGTCCAGGGAGAGAGGAGGACCCCTGGGTAGCTTGCTGGGGTCAGAGGCAACTAGTTGGAGGGACAGGGGTACCCTAGGGCCTAGACTGCAAGTCCAGGGAGAGAGGTGGACCCCTGAGTAGCTTCCTGAGGTCAAAGGCCCCTAGGTGGAGGGCCAGGGGGCACCCTGGGGCCTATCCTGCAAGTCCAAGGAGAGAGGTGGACCGCTGGGTTGCTTGCTGGGGTACGAGGCCCCTAGTTGGAGGGCCAGGGGGCACCCTGGGGCCTCTACTGCAAGCCCAGGGAGAGAGGTGGACCCCTGGTTAGCTTGCTGGGGTCGGAAGCCCCTTGGTCTATGGCCAGGGGGCACCCTGGGGCCTATACTGCAAGTCCAGTGAGAGAGGTGGACCCATGGGTAGCTTACTGGGGTCAGAGGCCCCTAGGTGGAGGGCCAGGGGCTTTCTGGGGCCTCTACTGCAAGTCCAGGGAGAGAGGTGGACCCCTGGGTAGCTTGCTGGTGTCAGAGGCAACTAGGTGGAGGGACAGGGGGTACCCTGGGGCCTATACTGCAAGTCCAGGGAGAGAGGTGGACCCCTGGGTAGCTTCCTGAGGTCAGAGGCCCCTATGTGGAGGGCCAGGGCGCACCCTGGGGCCTATCCTGCAAGTC
Organism: Danio rerio; assembly: GCF_049306965.1. Classification (NCBI taxonomy): domain Eukaryota; kingdom Metazoa; phylum Chordata; class Actinopteri; order Cypriniformes; family Danionidae; genus Danio; species Danio rerio. The sequence goes on along the minus strand of NC_133180.1, from coordinate 50,961,010 downwards.
CAGGGAGAGAGGTGGACCCCTGGGTAGCTTGCTGGGGTACGAGGCCCCTAGGTGGAGGGCCAGGGGGCAGCCTGGGGCCTCTACTGCAAGTCCAGGGAGAGAGGTGGACCCCTGGGTACCTTCCTGGGGTCAGAATCCCCTAGGTGGAGGGCCAGGAGGTACCCTAGGGCCTCTACTGCAAGTCCAGGGTGAGAGGTGGTCCCCTGGGTAGCTTGCTGGGGTACAAGGCCCCTAGGTGGAGGGCCAGGGGGTACCCTGGGGCCTCTACTGCAAGTCCAGGGAGAGAGGTGGACCCATGGGTAGCTAGCTGGGGTAAGAGGCCCCTAAGTGGAGAGCCAGGGGGCACCCTGGGGCCTCTACAGCAAGTCCAGGGAGAGAGGTGGACCCCTGGGTAGTTTGCTGGGGTCAGAGGCCCCTAGGTGGAGTGCCAAGGGGCTTCCTGGGGCCTATCCTGCAAGTCCACGGAGAGATGTGGACCCTTGGGTAACTTCCTAAGGTTAGAGGCCCCTAGGTGGAGGTCAAAGGGGCACCCTGGGGCCTCTACTGCAATCCCAGGGAGAGTTGTGGACCCTTGTGTAGCTTGCTGGGGTCAGAGGCCCCTTGGTGGAGGGTCAGGGGGCACCCTGGGGCCTATTCTGCAAGTCCAGGGAGAGAGGTGGACCTCTGGGTAGCTTGCTGGGGTCAGAGGCCCCTAGGTGGAGGGCCAGGGGGCACCCTGGGGCCTATCTTGCAAGTCCAGGGAGTAAGGTAGACCCCTGGGTAGCTTGCTGGGGTACGAGGCCCCTAGGTGGAGGGCCAGGGGGCACCCTGGGGCCTCTACTGCAAGTCCAGGGAGAGAGGTGGACCCCTGGGTAGCTTGCTGGGGTCAGAGGCCCCTAGGTGGAGGGCCAGGGGGCACCCTGGGGCCTCTACTGCAAGTCCAGGGAGAGAGGTGGACCCCTGGGTAGCTTGCTGGGGTCTGAAGCCCAAAGGTGGAGGGCCAGGGGGCACCCTGGGGCCTCTACTGCAAGTCCAGGGAGAGAGGTGGACCCCTGGGTAGTTTGCTGGGGTCAGAGGCCCCTAGGCGGAGGGACAGGGGGCTTCCTGGGGCCTCTACTGCAAGTCCAGGGAGAAAGGTGTACCCCTGGGTAGCTTGCTGGGGTAAGAGGCCCCTAGGTGGAGGTCAAGGGGGCACCCTGGGGCCTTTACGGCAATCCCAAGGAGAGTTGTGGACCCTTGTGTAGCTTGCTGGGGTCAGAGGCCCCTTGGTGGAGGGTCAGGGGGCACCCTGGGGCCTATTCTGCAAGTCCAGGGAGAGAGGTGGACCTCTGGGTAGCTTGCTGGGGTCAGAGGCCCCTAGGTGGAGGGCCAGGGGGCACCCTGGTGCCTAGCCTGCAAGTCCAGGGAGAGAGGTGGACCCCTGGGTAGCTTGCTGGGGTACGAGGCCCCTAGGTGGAGGGCCAGGGGGCACCCTGGGGCCTCTACTGCAAGTCCAGGGAGAGAGTTGGACCCCTGGGTAGCTTGCTGGGGTCAGAGGCCCCTAGGTGGAGGGCTAGGGGGCACCCTGGGGCCTCTACTGCAAGTCCAGGGAAAGAGGTGGACCCCTGGGTAGCTTGCTGGGGTCAGAGGCCTTTAGGTGGAGGGCCAGGGGGCACCCTGGGGCCTCTACTGCAAATCCAGGGAGAGAGGTGGACTCCTGGGTAGCTTGCTGGGGTCTGAAGCCCATAGGTGGAGGGCCAGGGGGTACCCTGGGGCCTATACCTCAAGTCCAGGGAGAGAGGTGGACCCTTGGGTAGCTTCCTAAGGTTAGAGGCCCCTAGGTGGAGGGCCAGAGGGCACCCTGGGAACTATCGTGCAAGTCCAGGGAGAGAGGTGGACCCCTGGGTAGCTTGCTGGGGTACGAGGCCCATAGGTGGAGGGCCAGGAGGCACCCTGGGGCCTCTACTGCAAGTCCAGGGAGAGAGGTGGACCCCTGGGTAGCTTGCTGGGGTCAGAGGCCTCTAGGTAGAGGGCCAGGGGGCACCCTGGGGCCTCTACTGCAAGTCTAGTGAGAGAGGTGGACCCATTGGTAGCTAGCTGGGGTAAGAGGCCCCTAAGTGGAGGGCCAGGGGGCACCCTGGTGCCTCTACTGCAAGTCCAGGGAGAGAGGTGGACCCCTGGGTAGCTTGCTGGGGTCTGAAGCCCATAGGTGGAGGGCCAGGGGGTACCCTGGGGCCTATACTTCAAGTCCAGGGAGAGAGGTGGACCCTTGGGTAGCTTCCTAAGGTTAGAGGCCCCTAGGTGGAGGGCCAGGGGGCACCCTGGGGACTATCGTGCAAGTCCAGGGAGAGAGGTGGACCCCTGGGTAGCTTGCTGGGGTCAGAGGCCTCTAGGTAGAGGGCCAGGGGGCACCCTGGGGCCTCTACTGCAAGTCTAGGGAGAGAGGTGGACCCATTGGTAGCTAGCTGGGGTAAGAGGCCCCTAAGTGGAGGGCCAGGGGGCACCCTGGTACCTCTACTGCAAGTCCAGGGAGAGAGGTGGACCCCTGGGTAGCTTGCTGGGGTCTGAAGCCCATAGGTGGAGGGCCAGGGGGTACCCTGGGGCCTATACTTCAAGTCCAGGGAGAGAGGTGGACCCTTGGGTAGCTTCCTAAGGTTAGAGGCCCCTAGGTGGAGGGCCAGAGGGCACCCTGGGGACTATCGTGCAAGTCCAGGGAGAAAGGTGGACCCCTGGGTAGCTTGCTGGGGTACAAGGCCTCTAGGTGGAGGGCCAGGGGGCACCCTGGGGCCTATCTTGCAAGTCCAGGGAGTAAGGTGGACCCCTGAGTAGCTTGCTGGGGTACAAGGCCCCTAGGTGGAGGGCCAGGGGGCACCCTGGGGCCTCTACTGCAAGTCCAGGGAGAGAGGTGGACCCCTGGGTAGCTTGCTGGGGTCTGAAGCCCATAGGTGGAGGGCCAGGGGGCACAATGGGGCCTCTACTACAAGTCTAGGGAAAGAGGTGGACCCCTGGGTAGCTTGCTGGGGTCAGAGGCCTCTAGGTAGAGGGCCAGGGGGCACCCTGGGGCCTCTACTGCAAGTCTAGGGAGAGAGGTGGACCCATTGGTAGCTAGCTGGGGTAAGAGGCCCCTAAGTGGAGGGCCAGGGGGCACCCTGGGGCCTCTACTGCAAGTCCAGGGAGAGAGGTGGACCCCTGGGTAGCTTGCTGGGGTCTGAAGCCCATAGGTGGAGGGCCAGGGGGTACCCTGGGGCCTATACTTCAATCCAGGGAGAGAGGTGGACCCTTGGGTAGCTTCCTAAGGTTAGAGGCCCCTAGGTGGAGGGCCAGAGGGCACCCTGGGGACTATCGTGCAAGTCCAGGGAGAAAGGTGGACCCCTGGGTAGCTTGCTGGGGTACAAGGCCTCTAGGTGGAGGGCCAGGGGGCACCCTGGGGCCTATCTTGCAAGTCCAGGGAGTAAGGTGGACCCCTGAGTAGCTTGCTGGGGTACAAGGCCCCTAGGTGGAGGGCCAGGGGGCACCCTGGGGCCTCTACTGCAAGTCCAGGGAGAGAGGTGGACCCCTGGGTAGCTTGCTGGGGTCTGAAGCCCATAGGTGGAGGGCCAGGGGGCACAATGGGGCCTCTACTGCAAGTCTAGGGAGAGAGGTGGACCCATGGGTAGCTAGCTGGGGTAAGAGGCCCCTAAGTGGAGGGCCAGGGGGCACCCTGGGGCCTCTACTGCAAGTCCAGGGAGAGAGGTTGACCCCTGGGTAGCTTCCTAAGGTCTGAGGCCCCAAGGTGGAGGGCCAGGGGGCACCCTGGGGCCTATCCTGCAAGTCCAGGGAGAGATGTGGACCCCTGGATAGCTTGCTGGGGTACGAGGCCCCTAGGTGGAGGGCCAGGGGGCACCCTGGGGCCTCTACTGCAAGTCCAGGGAGAGAGGAGGACCCCTGGGAAGCTTGCTGGGGTCAGAGGCAACTAGGTGGAGGGACAAGGGTACCCTGGGGCCTAGACTGCAAGTCCAGGGAGAGAGGTGTACCCCTGGGTAGCTTCCCGAGGTCAAAGGCCCCTAGGTGGAGGGCCAGGGGGCACCCTGGGGCCTATCCTGCAAGTCCAAGGAGAGAGGTGGACCGCTGGGTTGCTTGCTGGGGTACGAGGTCCCTATTTGGAGGGCCAGGGGGCACCCTGGGGCCTCTACTGCAAGCCCAGGGAGAGAGGTGGACCCCTGGTTAGCTTGCTGGGGTCAGAAGCCCCTTGGTCTATGGCCAGGGGGCACCCTGGGGCCTATACTGCAAGTCCAGTAAGAGAGGTGGACCCATGGGTAGCTTACTGGGGTCAGAGGCCCCTAGATGGAGGGCCAGGGGCTTCCTGGGGCCTCTACTGCAAGTCCAGGGAGAGAGGTGGACCCCTGGGTAGCTTGCTGGTGTCAGAGTCAACTAGGTGGAGGGACAGGGGGTACCCTGGGGCCTATACTGCAAGTCCAGGGAGAGAAGTGGACCCCTGGGTAGCTTCCTGAGGTCAGAGGCCCCTAGGTGGAGGGCCAGAGCGCACCCTGGGGCCTATCCTGCAAGTCCAGGGAGAGAGGTGGACCCCTGGGTAGCTTGCTGGGGTACGAGGTCCCTAGGTGGAGGGCCAGGGGGCAGCCTGGGGCCTCTACTGCAAGTCCAGGGAGAGAGGTGGACCCCTGGGTACCTTCCTGGGGTCAGAGTCCCCTAGGTGGAGGGCCAGGAGGTACCCTGGGGCCTCTACTGCAAGTCCAGGGTGAGAGGTGGACCCCTGGGTAGCTTGCTGGGGTACAAAGCCCCTAGGTGGAGGGCCAGGGGGTACCCTGGGGCATATCCTGCAAGTCCACGGAGAGATGTGGACCCTTGGGTAGCTTCCTAGGGTTAGAGGCCCCTAGGTGGAGGGCCAGGGGGCACCCTGGGGCCTATCCTGCAAGTCCAGGGAGAGAGGTGGACCCCTAGGTAGCTTGCTGGGGTACAAGGCCCCTAGGTGGAGGGCCAGGGGGCACCATGGGGCCTCTACTGCAAGGCCAGGGAGAAAGGTGGACCCCTTGGTAGCTTGCTGGGGTCAGAGACCCCTAGGTGGAGGGCCAGGGGGCACCATGGGGCCTCTACTGCAAGTCTAGGGAGAGAGGTGGACCCATGGGTAGCTAGCTGGGGTAAGAGGCCCCTAAGTGGAGGGCCAGGGGGCACCCTGGGAACTCTACTGCAAGTCCATGGAGAGAGGTGGACCCCTGGGTAGTTTGCTGGGGTCAGAGGCCCCTAGGCGGAGGGACAGGGGGCTTCCTGGGGGCTCTACTGCAAGTCCAGGGAGAAAGGTGAACCCCTTGGTAGCTTGCTTGGGTCAGAGACCTCTAGGTGGAGGTCAAGGGGGCACCCTGGGGCCTCTACTGCAATCCCAGGGAGAGTTGTGGACCCTTGTGTAGCTTGCTGGGGTCAGAGGCCCCTTGGTGGAGGGTCAGGGGGCACCCTGGGGCCTCTACTGCAATCCCAGGGAGAGTTGTGGACCCTTGTGTAGCTTGCTGGGGTCAGAAGCCCCTTGGTCTATGGCCAGGGGGCACCCTGGGGCCTATACTGCAAGTCCAGTAAGAGAGGTGGACCCATGGGTAGCTTACTGGGGTCAGAGGCCCCTAGATGGAGGGCCAGGGGCTTCCTGGGGCCTCTACTGCAAGTCCAGGGAGAGAGGTGGACCCCTGGGTAGCTTGCTGGTGTCAGAGTCAACTAGGTGGAGGGACAGGGGGTACCCTGGGGCCTATACTGCAAGTCCAGGGAGAGAAGTGGACCCCTGGGTAGCTTCCTGAGGTCAGAGGCCCCTAGGTGGAGGGCCAGAGCGCACCCTGGGGCCTATCCTGCAAGTCCAGGGAGAGAGGTGGACCCCTGGGTAGCTTGCTGGGGTACGAGGTCCCTAGGTGGAGGGCCAGGGGGCAGCCTGGGGCCTCTACTGCAAGTCCAGGGAGAGAGGTGGACCCCTGGGTACCTTCCTGGGGTCAGAGTCCCCTAGGTGGAGGGCCAGGAGGTACCCTAGGGCCTCTACTGCAAGTCCAGGGTGAGAGGTGGACCCCTGGGTAGCTTGCTGGGGTACAAAGCCCCTAGGTGGAGGGCCAGGGGGTACCCTGGGGCATATCCTGCAAGTCCACGGAGAGATGTGGACCCTTGGGTAGCTTCCTAGGGTTAGAGGCCCCTAGGTGGAGGGCCAGGGGGCACCCTGGGGCCTATCCTGCAAGTCCAGGGAGAGAGGTGGACCCCTAGGTAGCTTGCTGGGGTACAAGGCCCCTAGGTGGAGGGCCAGGGGGCACCATGGGGCCTCTACTGCAAGGCCAGGGAGAAAGGTGGACCCCTTGGTAGCTTGCTGGGGTCAGAGACCCCTAGGTGGAGGGCCAGGGGGCACCATGGGGCCTCTACTGCAAGTCTAGGGAGAGAGGTGGACCCATGGGTAGCTAGCTGGGGTAAGAGGCCCCTAAGTGGAGGGCCAGGGGGCACCCTGGGAACTCTACTGCAAGTCCATGGAGAGAGGTGGACCCCTGGGTAGTTTGCTGGGGTCAGAGGCCCCTAGGCGGAGGGACAGGGGGCTTCCTGGGGGCTCTACTGCAAGTCCAGGGAGAAAGGTGGACCCCTTGGTAGCTTGCTTGGGTCAGAGACCTCTAGGTGGAGGTCAAGGGGGCACCCTGGGGCCTCTACTGCAATCCCAGGGAGAGTTGTGGACCCTTGTGTAGCTTGCTGGGGTCAGAGGCCCCTTGGTGGAGGGTCAGGGGGCACCCTGGGGCCTATTCTGCAAGTCCAGGGAGAGAGGTGGACCTCTGGGTAGCTTGCTGGGGTCAGAGGCCCCTAGGTGGAGGGCCAGGGGGCACCCTGGGGCCTATTCTGCAAGTCCAGGGAGTAAAGTAGACCCCTGGGTAGCTTGCAGGGGTACGTGTCCCCTAGGTGGAGGGCCAGGGGGCACCCTGGGGCCTCTACTGCAAGTCCAGGGAGAGAGGTGGACCCCTGGGTAGCTTGCTGGGGTCAGAGGCCCCTAGGTGGAGGGCCAGGGGGCACCCTGGGGCCTCTACTGCAAGTCCAGGGGGAGAGGTGGACCCCTGGGCAGCTTGCTGGGGTCTGAAGCCCAAAGGTTGAGGGCCAGGGGGCACCCTGGGGCCTCTACTGCAAGTCTAGGGAGAGAGGTGGACCCATGGGTAGCTAGCTGGGGTAAGAGGCCCCTAAGTGGAGGGCCAGGGGGCACCCTAGGGCCTCTACTGCAAGTCCAGGGAGAGAGGTGGACCCCTGGGTAGTTTGCTGGGGTCAGAGGCCCCTAGGCGGAGGGACAGGGGGCTTCCTGGGGCCTCTACTGCAAGTCCAGGGAGAAAGGTGTACCCCTGGGTAGCTTGCTAGGGTCAGAGGCCCCTAGGTGGAGGTCAAGGGGGCACCCTGGGGCCTTTACTGCAATCCCAGGGAGAGTTGTGGACCCTTGTGTAGCTTGCTGGGGTCAGAGGCCCCTAGGTGGAGGGCCAGGGGGCACCCTGGGGCCTATCCTGCAAGTCCAGGGACAGAGGTGGACCCCTGGGTAGCTTGCTGGGGTACGAGGCCCCTAGGTAGAGGGCCAGGGGGCACCCTGGGGCCTCTACTGCTAGTCCAGGGAGAGAGGTGGACCCCTGGGTAGCTTGCTGGGGTCAGAGGCCCCTAGGTGGAGGACCAGGGGGCACCCTGGGGCCTCTACTGCAAGTCCAGGGAAAGAGGTGGACCCCTGGGTAGCTTGCTGGGGTCAGAGGCCTTTAGGTGTAGGGCCAGGGGGCACCCTGGGGCCTCTACTGCAAATCCAGGGAGAGAGGTGGACCCCTGGGTAGCTTGCTGGCGTCTGAAGCCCATAGGTGGAGGGCCAGGGGGTACCCTGGGGCCTATACTTCAAGTCCAGGGAGAGAGGTGGACCCTTGGGTAGCTTCCTAAGGTTAGAGGCCCCTAGGTGGAGGGCCAGAGGGCACCCTGGGGACTATCGTGCAAGTCCAGGGAGAGAGGTGGACCCCTGGGTAGCTTGCTGGGGTACAAGGCCTCTAGGTGGAGGGCCAGGGGGCACCCTGGGGCCTATCTTGCAAGTCCAGGGAGTAAGGTGGACCCCTGAGTAGCTTGCTGGGGTATAAGGCCCCTAGGTGGAGGGCCAGGGGGCACCCTGGGGCCTCTACTGCAAGTCCAGGGAGAGAGTTGGACCCCTGGGTAGCTTGCTGGGGTCTGAAGCCCATAGGTGGAGGGCCAGGGGTTACCCTTGGGCCTCTACTGCAAGTCTAGGGAGAGAGGTGGACCCATGGGTAGCTAGCTGGGGTAAGAGGCCCCTAAGTGGAGGGCCAGGGGGCACCCTGGGGCCTCTACTGCAAGTCCAGGGAGAGAGGTGGACCTCTGGGTAGCTTGCTGGGGTCAGAGGCCCCTAGGTGGAAGGCCAGGGGGCACCCTGGGGCCTATCTTGCAAGTCCAGGGAGTAAGGTAGACCCCTGGGTAGCTTGCTGGGGTACGATATTCTAGGTGGAGGGCCAGGGGGCACCCTGGGGCCTCTACTGCAAGTCCAGGGAGAGAGGTGGACCCCTGGGTAGCTTGCTGGGGTCAGAGGCCCCTAGGTGGAGGGCCAGGGGGCACCCTGGGGCATCTACTGCAAGTCCAGGGAGAGAGGTGGACCCCTGGGTAGCTTGCTGGGGTCTGAAGCCCATAGTTGGAGGGCCAGGGGGCACCCTGGGGCCTCTACTGCAAGTCTAGGGAGAGAGGTGGACCCATGGGTAGCTAGCTGGGGTAAGAGGCCCCTAAGTGGAGGGCCAGGGGGCACCCTGGGGCCTCTAATGCAAGTCCAGGGAGAGATGTGGACCCCTGGGTAGTTTGCTGGGGTCAGAGGCCCCTAGGCGGAGGGACAGGGGGCTTCCTGGAGCCTCTACTGCAAGTCCAGGGAGAAAGGTGTACCCCTGGGTAGCTTGCTAGCGTCAGAGGCCCCTAGGTGGAGGTCAAGGGGGCACCCTGGGGCCTTTACTGCAATCCCAGGGAGAGTTGTTGACCCTTGTGTAGCTTGCTGGGGTCAGAGGCCCCTTGGTGGAGAGTCAGGGGGCACCCTGGGGCCTATTCTGCAAGTCCAGGGAGAGAGGTGGACCTCTGGGTAGCTTGCTGGGGTCAGAGGCCCCTAGGTGGAGGGCCAGGGGGCACCCTGGGGCCTATCCTGCAAGTCCAGGGAGAGAGGTGGACCCCTGGGTAGCTTGCTGGGGTACGAGGCCCAGAGGTGGAGGGCCAGGGGGCACCCTGGGGCCTCTACTGCAAGTCTAGGGAAAGAGGTGGACCCCTGGGTAGCTTGCTGGGGTCAGAGGCCTCTAGGTGGAGGGCCAGGGGGCACCCTGGGGCCTCTACTGCAAGTCTAGGGAGAGAGGTGGACCCATGGGTAGCTAGCTGGGGTAAAAGGCCCCTAAGTGGAGGGCCAGGGGGCACCCTGGGGCCTCTACTGCAAGTCCAGGGAGAGAGGTGGACCCCTGGGTAGCTTGCTGGGGTCTGAAGCCCATAGGTGGAGGGCCAGGGGGTACCCTGGGGCCTATACTTCAAGTCCTGGGAGAGAGGTGGACCCTTGGGTAGCTTCCTAAGGTTAGAGGCCCCTAGGTGGAGGGCCAGAGGGCACCCTGGGGACTATCGTGCAAGTCCAGGGAGAGAGGTGGACCCCTGGGTAGCTTGCTGGGGTACAAGGCCACTGGGTGGAGGGCCAGGGGGCACCCTGGGGCCTATCTTGGTAGTCCAGGGAGTAAGGTGGACCCCTGAGTAGCTTGCTGGGGTACGAGGCCCCTAGGTGGAGGGCCAGGGGGCACCCTGGGGCCTCTACTGCAAGTCCAGGGAGAGAGGTGGACCCCTGGGTTGCTTGCTGGGGTTAGAGGCCCCTAGGTGGAGGTCAAGGGGGCACCCTGGGGCCTTTACTGCAATCCCAGGGAGAGTTGTGGACCCTTGTGTAGCTTGCTGGGGTCAGAGGCCCCTTGGTGGAGGGTCAGGGGGCACCCTGGTGCCTATTCTGCAAGTCCAGGGAGAGAGGTGGACCTCTGGGTAGCTTGCTGGGGTCAGAGGCCCCTAGGTGGAGGGCCAGGGGGCACCCTGGGGCCTATCTTGCAAGTCGAGGGAGTAAGGTAGACCCCTGGGTAGCTTGCAGGGGTACGAGGCCCCTAGGTGGAGGGCCAGGGGGCACCCTGGGGCCTCTACTGCAAGACCAGGGAGAGAGGTGGACCCCTGGGTAGCTTGCTGGGGTCAGAGGCCCCTAGGTGGAGGGCCAGGGGGCACCCTGGGGCCTCTACTGCAAGTCCAGGGGGAGAGGTGGACCCCTGGGTAGCTTGCTGGGGTCTGAAGCCCAAAGGTGGAGGGCCAGGGGGCACCCTGGGGCCTCTACTGCAAGTCTAGGGAGAGAGGTGGACCCATGGGTAGCTAGCTGGAGTAAGAGGCCCCTAAGTGGAGGGCCAGGGGGCACCCTGGGGCCTCTACTGCAAGTCCAGGTAGAAAGGTGTACCCCTGGGTAGCTTGCTAGGGTCAGAGGCCCCTAGGTGGAGGTCAAGGGGGCACCCTGGGGCCTTTACTGCAATCCCAGGGAGAGTTGTGGACCCTTGTGTAGCTTGCTGGGGTCAGAGGCCCCTTGGTGGAGGGTCAGGGGGCACCCTGGGGCCTATTCTGCAAGTCCAGGGAGAGAGGTGGACCTCTGGGTAGCTTGCTGGGGTCAGAGGCCCCTAGGTGGAGGGCCAGGGGGCACCCTGGGGCCTATCCTGCAAGTCCAGGTAGAGAGGTGGACCCCTGGGTAGCTTGCTGGGGTACGAGGCCCCTAGGTGGAGGGCCTGGGGGCACCCTGGGGCCTCTACTGCAAGTCCAGGGAGAGAGGTGGACCCCTGGGTAGCTTGCTGGGGTCAGAGGCCCCTAGGTGGAGGACCAGGGGGCACCCTGGGGCCTCTACTGCAAGTCCAGGGAAAGAGGTGGACCCCTAGGTAGCTTGCTGGGGTCAGAGGCCTTTAGGTGTAGGGCCAGGGGGCACCCTGGGGCCTCTACTGCAAATCCAGGGAGAGAGGTGGACCCCTGGGTAGCTTGCTGGGGTCTGAAGCCCATAGGTGGAGGGCCATGGGGTACCCTGGGGCCTATACTTCAAGTCCAGGGAGAGAGGTGGACCCTTGGGTAGCTTCCTAAGGTTAGAGGCCCTTAGGTGTAGGGCCAGAGGGCACCCTGGGGACTATCGTGCAAGTCCAGGGAGAGAGGTGGACCCCTGGGTAGCTTGCTGGGGTACAAGGCCTCTAGGTGGAGGGCCAGGGGGCACCTTGGGGCCTATCTTGCAAGTCCAGGGAGTAAGGTGGACCCCTGAGTAGCTTGCTGGGGTCAGAGGCCCCTAGGTGGAGGACCAGGGGGCACCCTGGGGCCTCTACTGCAAGTCCAGGGAAAGAGGTGGACCCCTGGGTAGCTTTCTAAGGTCAGAGGCCCCTAGGTGGAGGGCCAGGGGGCACCCTGGGGCCTATCCTGCAAGTCCAGGGAGAGAGGTGGACCCCTGGGTAGCTTGCTGGGGTACGAGTCCCCTAGGTGGAGGGTCAGGAGGTACCCTAGGGCCTCTACTGCAAGTCCAGGGAGAGAGGTGGACCCCTGGGTAGCTTGCTGGGGTCAGAGGCAACTAGGTGGAGGGCCAGGGGGCACCCTAGGGTCTACACTGCAAGTCCAGGGAGAGAGGTGGACCCCTGGGTAGCTTCCTAAGGTCAGAGGCCCCTAGGTGGAGGGCCAGGGGGCACCCTGGGGCCTCTACTGCAAGTTCAGGGAGAGAGGTGGACCCCTGCGTAGCTTGCTAGTGTCAGAGGCCTCTAGGTGGAGGGCCAAGGGGCACCCTGGGGCCTCTACTGCAAGTCCAGGGAGAGAGGTGGACCCCTGGGAAGTTTGCTGGGGTCAGAGGCCCCTAGGTGGAGGGACAGGGGGCACCCTGGGGCCTCTACTGCAAGCCCAGGGAGAGAGGTGGACCCCTGGGTAGCTTCCTGGGGTCAGAGTCCCCTAGGTGGAGGGTCTGGAGGTACCCTAGGGCCTCTACTGCAAGTCCAGGGAGAGAGGTAGACCCCTGGGTAGCTTGCTGGGGTCAGAGGCAACTATGTGGAGGGCCAGGGGGCACCCTAGGGTCTACACTGCAAGTCCAGGGAGAGAGGTGGACCCCTGGGTAGCTTCCTAAGGTCAGAGGCCCCTAGGTGGAGGGCCAGGGGCACCCTGGGGCCTCTACTGCAAGTCCAGGGAGAGATGTGGACCCCTGGGTAGCTTGCTTGGGTCTGAAGCCCATAGGTGGAGGGCCAGGGGGCACCCTGGGGCCTCTACTGCAAGTCTAGGGAGAGAGGTGGACCCATGGGTAGCTTGCTGGGGTCAGAGGCCCCTAGGTGGAGGACCAGGGGCACCCTGGGGCCTCTACTGCAAGACCAGGGAAAGAGGTGGACCCCTCGGTAGCTTGCTGGGGTCAGAGGCCTCTAGGTGGAGGGCCAGGGGGCACCCTGGGGCCTCTACTGCAAGTCTAGGGAGAGAGGTGGACCCATGGGTAGCTAGCTGGGGTAAGAGGCCCCTAAGTGGAGGGCCAGGGGGCACCCTGGGGCCTCTACTGCAAGTCCAGGGAGAGAGGTGGACCCCTGGGTAGTTTGCTGGGGTCAGAGGCCCCTAGGCGGAGGGACAGGGGGCTTCCAGGGGCCTCTACTGCAAGTCCAGGGAGAAAGGTGGACCCCTGGGTAGCTTGCTAGGGTCAGAAGCCCCTAGGTGGAGGTCAAGGGGGCACCCTGGGGCCTTTACTGCAATCCCAGGGAGAGTTGTGGACCCTTGTGTAGCTTGCTGGGGTCAGAGGCCCCTTGGTGGAGGGTCAGGGGGCACCCTGGGGCCTATTCTGCAAGTCCAGGGAGAGAGGTGGACATCTGGGTAGCTTGCTGGCGTCAGAGGCCCCTAGGTGGAGGGCCAGGGGGCACCCTGGGGCCTATCCTGCAAGTCCAGGGAGAGAGGTGGACCCCTGGGTAGCTTGCTGGGGTACGAGGCCCCTAGGTGGAGGGCCAGGGGGCACCCTGGGGCCTCTACTGCAAGTCCAGGGAAAGAGGTGGACCCCTGGGTAGCTTGCTGGGGTCAGAGGCCCCTAGGTGGAGGGCCAGGGGGCACCCTGGGGCATCTACTGCAAGTCCAGGGAAAGAGGTGGACCCCTGGGTAGCTTGCTGGGGTCAGAGGCCTCTAGGTGGAGGGCCAGGGGGCACCCTGGGGCCTCTACTGCAAGTCCAGGGAGAGAGGTGGACCCCTGGGTAGCTTGCTGGGGTCTGAAGCCCATAGGTAGAGGGCCAGGGGGTACCCTGGGGCCTATACTTCAAGTCCAGGGAGAGAGGTGGACCCTTGGGTAGCTTCCTAAGGTTAGAGGCCCCTAGGTGGAGGGCCAGAGGGCACCCTGGGGACTATCGTGCAAGTCCAGGGAGAGAGGTGGACCCCTGGGTAGCTTGCTGGGGTACGAGGCCCCTAGGTGGAGGGCCAGGGGGCACCCTGGGGCCTCTACTGCAAGTTCAGGGAGAGAGGTGGACCCCTGGGTAGCTTCCTAAGGTCAGAGGCCCCTAGGTGGAGGGCCAGGGGGCACCCTGGGGCCTATCCTGCAAGTCCAGGGAGGGAGGTGGACCCCTGAGTAGCTTGCTGGGGTACGAGTCCCCTAGGTGGAGGGCCAGGGGGCACCCTGGGGCCGCTACTGCAAGTCCAGGGAGAGAGGTGGACCCCTGGGTAGCTTGCTGGGGTCAGAGGCAAATAGGTGGAGGGCCAGGGGGCACCCTAGGGTCTACACTGCAAGTCAAGGGAGAGAGGTGGACCCCTGGGTAGCTTGCTGGGGTACGAGGTCCCTAGGTAGAGGGCCATGGGGCAGCCTGGGGCCTCTACTGCAAGTCCAGGGAGAGAGGTGGACCCCTGGGTACCTTCCTGGGGTCAGAGTCCCCTAGGTGGAGGGCCAGGAGGTACCCTAGGGCCTCTACTGCAAGTCCAGGGTGAGAGGTGGACCCCTGGGTAGCTTGCTGGGGTACAAGGCCCCTAGGTGGAGGGCCAGGGGGTACCCTGGGGCATATCCTGCAAGTCCACGGAGAGATGTGGACCCTTGGGTAGCTTCCTAGGGTTAGAGGCCCCTAGGTGGAGGGCCAGGGGGCACCCTGGGGCCTATCCTGCAAGTCCAGGGAGAGAGGTGGACCCCTAGGTAGCTTGCTGGGGTACAAGGCCCCTAGGTGGAGGGCCAGGGGGCACCATGGGGCCTCTACTGCAAGGCCAGGGAGAAAGGTGGACCCCTTGGTAGCTTGCTGGGGTCAGAGACCCCTAGGTGGAGGGCCAGGGGGCACCATGGGGCGTCTATCGCAAGTCTAGGGAGAGAGGTGGACCCATGGGTAGCTAGCTGGGGTACGAGGCCCCTAAGTGGAGGGCCAGGGGGCACCCTGGGAACTCTACTGCAAGTCCATGGAGAGAGGTGGACCCCTGGGTAGTTTGCTGGGGTCAGAGGCCCCTAGGCGGAGGGACAGGGGGCTTCCTGGGGGCTCTACTGCAAGTCCAGGGAGAAAGGTGGACCCCTTGGTAGCTTGCTTGGGTCAGATGCCTCTAGGTGGAGGTCAAGGGGGCACCCTGGGGCCTCTACTGCAATCTCAGGGAGAGTTGTGGACCCTTGTGTAGCTTGCTGGGGTCAGAGGCCCCTTGGTGGAGGGTCAGGGGGCACCCTGGGGCCTATTCTGCAAGTCCAGGGAGAGAGGTGGACCTCTGGGTAGCTTGCTGGGGTCAGAGGCCCCTAGGTGGAGGGCCAGGGGGCACCCTGGGGCCTATTCTGCAAGTCCAGGGAGTAAGGTAGACCCCTGGGTAGCTTGCAGGGGTACGTGTCCCCTAGGTGGAGGGCCAGGGGGCACCCTGGGGCCTCTACTGCAAGTCCAGGGAGAGAGGTGGACCCCTGGGTAGCTTGCTGGGGTCAGAGGCCCCTAGGTGGAGGGCCAGGGGGCACCCTGGGGCCTCTACTGCAAGTCCAGGGGGAGAGGTGGACCCCTGGGCAGCTTGCTGGGGTCTGAAGCCCAAAGGTTGAGGGCCAGGGGGCACCCTGGGGCCTCTACTGCAAGTCTAGGGAGAGAGGTGGACCCATGGGTAGCTAGCTGGGGTAAGAGGCCCCTAAGTGGAGGGCCAGGGGGCACCCTGGGGCCTCTACTGCAAGTCCAGGGAGAGAGGTTGACCCCTGGGTAGTTTGCTGGGGTCAGAGGCCCCTAGGCGGAGGGACAGGGGGCTTCCTGGGGCCTCTACTGCAAGTCCAGGGAGAAAGGTGTACCCCTGGGTAGCTTGCTAGGGTCAGAGGCCCCTAGGTGGAGGTCAAGGGGGCACCCTGGGGCCTTTACTGCAATCCCAGGGAGAGTTGTGGACCCTTGTGTAGCTTGCTGGGGTATAAGGTCCCTAGGTGGAGGGCCAGGGGGCACCCTGGGGCCTCTACTGCAAGTCCAGGGAGAGAGTTGGACCCCTGGGTAGCTTGCTGGGGTCTGAAGCCCATAGGTGGAGGGCCAGGGGGCACCCTGGGGCCTCTACTGCAAGTCTAGGGAGAGAGGTGGACCCATGGGTAGCTAGCTGGGGTAAGAGGCCCCTAAGTGGAGGGCCAGGGGGCACCCTGGGGCCTCTACTGCAAGTCCAGGGAGAGAAGTGGACCCCTGGGTAGTTTGCTGGGGTCAGAGGCCCCTAGGCGGAGGGACAAGGGGCTTCCTGGGGCCTCTACTGCAAGTCCAGGGAGAAAGGTGTACCCCTGGGTAGCTTGCTAGGGTCAGAGGCCCCTAGGTGGAGGTCAAGGGGGCACCCTGGGGCCTTTACTGCAATCCCAGGGAGAGTTGTGGACCCTTGTGTAGCTTGCTGGGGTCAGAGGCCCCTTGGTGGAGGGTCAGGGGGCACCCTGGGGCCTATTCTGCAAGTCCAGGGAGAGAGGTGGACCTCTGGGTAGCTTGCTGGGGTCAGAGGCCCCTAGGTGGAGGGCCAGGGGGCACCCTGGGGCCTATCCTGCAAGTCCAGGTAGAGAGGTGGACCCCTGGGTAGCTTGCTGGGGTACGAGGCCCCTAGGTGGAGGGCCAGGGGGCACCCTGGGGCCTCTACTGCAAGTCCAGTGAAAGAGGTGGACCCCTAGGTAGCTTGCTGGGGTCAGAGGCCTTTAGGTGTAGGGCCAGGGGGCACCCTGGGGCCTCTACTGCAAATCCAGGGAGAGAGGTGGACCCCTGGGTAGCTTGCTGGGGTCTGAACCCCGTAGGTGGAGGGCCAGGGGGTACCCTGGGGCCTATACTTCAAGTCCAGGGAGAGAGGTGGACCCTTGGGTAGCTTCCTAAGGTTAGAGGCCCCTAGCTGTAGGGCCAGAGGGCACCCTGGGGACTATTTTGCAAGTCCAGGGAGAGAGGTGGACCCCTGGGTAGCTTGCTGGGGTACAAGGCCTCTAGGTGGAGGGCCAGGGGGCACCTTGGGGCCTATCTTGCAAGTCCAGGGAGTAAGGTGGACCCCTGAGTAGCTTGCTGGGGTCAGAGGCCCCTAGGTGGAGGACCAGGGGGCACCCTGGGGCCTCTACTGCAAGTCCAGGGAAAGAGGTGGACCCCTGGGTAGCTTCCTAAGGTCAGAGGCCCCTAGGTGGAGGGCCAGGGGGCACCCTGGGGCCTATCCTGCAAGTCCAGGGAGAGAGGTGGACCCCTGGGTAGCTTGCTGGGGTACGAGTCCCCTAGGTGGAGGGTCAGGAGGTACCCTAGGGCCTCTACTGCAAGTCCAGGGAGAGAGGTGGACCCCTGGGTAGCTTGCTGGGGTCAGAGGCAACTAGGTGGAGGGCCAGGGGGCACCCTAGGGTCTACACTGCAAGTCCAGGGAGAGAGGTGGACCCCTGGGTAGCTTCCTAAGGTCAGAGGCCCCTAGGTGGAGGGCCAGGGGGCACCCTGGGGCCTCTACTGCAAGTCCAGGGAGAGAGGTGGACCCCTGGGTAGCTTGCTAGGGTCAGAGGCCTCTAGGTGGAGGGCCAAGGGGCACCCTGGGGCCTCTACTGCAAGTTCAGGGAGAGAGGTGGACCCCTGGGAAGTTTGCTGGGGTCAGAGGCCCCTAGGCGGAGGGACAGGGGGCTTCCTGGGGCCTCTACTGCAAGTCCAGGGAGAAAGGTGGACCCCTGGGTAGTTTGCTAGGGTCAGAGGCCCTTAGGTGGAGGTCAAGGGGGCACCCTGGGACCTTTACTGCAATCCCAGGGAGAGTTGTGGACCCTTGTGTAGCTTTCTGGGGTCAGAGGCCCCTTGGTGGAGGGTCAGGGGGCACCCTGGGGCCTATTCTGCAAGTCCAGGGAGAGAGGTGGACCTCTGGGTAGCTTGCTGGGGTCAGAGGCCCCTAGGTGGAGGGCCAGGGGGCACCTTGGGGCCTCTACTTCAAGTCCAGGGAGACAGGTGGACCCTTGGGTAGCTTGCTGGGGTCAGCGGCCTCTAGGTGGAGGGCCAAGGGGCACCCTGGGGCCTATACTGCAAGCCCAGGGAGAGAAGTGGACCCCTGGGTAGCTTGCTGGAGTCTGTAGCCCATAGGTGGAAGGCCAGGGGGTACCCTGGGGCCTATCCTGCAATCCCAGGGAGAGTTGTGGACCCTTGTGTAGCTTGCTGGGGTCAGAGGCCCCTAGGTGGAGGGCCAGGGGGCACCCTGGGGCCTCTACTGCAAGCCCAGGGAGAGAGGCGGACCCCTGGGTAGCTTCCTGGGGTCAGAGTCCCCTAGGTGGAGGGTCTGGAGGTACCCTAGGGCCTCTACTGCAAGTCCAGGGAGAGAGGTAGACCCCTGGGTAGCTTGCTGGGGTCAGAGGCAACTATGTGGAGGGCCAGGGGGCACCCTAGGTTCTACACTGCAAGTCCAGGGAGAGAGGTGGACCCCTGGGTAGCTTCCTAAGGTCAGAGGCCCCTAGGTGGAGGGCCAGGGGCACCCTGGGGCCTCTACTGCAAGTCCAGGGAGAGATGTGGACCCCTGGGTAGCTTGCTGGGGTCAGAGGCCCCTAGGTGGAGGGCCAGGGGGCACCCTGGGGCCTATTCTGCAAGTCCAGGGAGTAAGGTAGACCCCTGGGTAGCTTGCAGGGGTACGTGTCCCCTAGGTGGAGGGCCAGGGGGCACCCTGGGGCCTCTACTGCAAGTCCAGGGAGAGAGGTGGACCCCTGGGTAGCTTGCTGGGGTCAGAGGCCCCTAGGTGGAGGGCCAGGGGGCACCCTGGGGCCTCTACTGCAAGTCCAGGGGGAGAGGTGGACCCCTGGGCAGCTTGCTGGGGTATGAAGCCCAAAGGTTGAGGGCCAGGGGGCACCCTGGGGCCTCTACTGCAAGTCTAGGGAGAGAGGTGGACCCATGGGTAGCTAGCTGGGGTAAGAGGCCCCTAAGTGGAGGGCCAGGGGGCTCCCTGGGGCCTCTACTGCAAGTCCAGGGAGAGAGGTGGACCCCTGGGTAGTTTGCTGGGGTCAGAGGCCCCTAGGCGGAAGGACAGGGGGCTTCCTGGGGCCTCTACTGCAAGTCCAGGGAGAAAGGTGTACCCCTGGGTAGCTTGCTAGGGTCAGAGGCCCCTAGGTGGAGGTCAAGGGGGCACCCTGGGGCCTTTACTGCAATCCAGGGAGAGTTGTGGACCCTTGTGTAGCTTGCTGGGGTCAGAGGCCCCTAGGTGGAGGGCCAGGGGGCACCCTGGGGCCTATCCTGCAAGTCCAGGGACAGAGGTGGACCCCTGGGTAGCTTGCTGGGGTACGAGGCCCCTAGGTGGAGGGCCAAGGGGCACCCTGGGGCCTCTACTGCTAGTCCAGGGAGAGAGGTGGACCCCTGGGTAGCTTGCTGGGGTCAGAGGCCCCTAGGTGGAGGACCAGGGGGCACCCTGGTGCCTCTACTGCAAGTCCAGGGAAAGAGGTGGACCCCTGGGTAGCTTGCTGGGGTCAGAGGCCTTTAGGTGTAGGGCCAGGGGGCACCCTGGGGCCTCTACTGCAAATCCAGGGAGAGAGGTGGACCCCTGGGTAGCTTGCTGGCGTCTGAAGCCCATAGGTGGAGGGCCAGGGGGTACCCTCGGGCCTATACTTCAAGTCCAGGGAGAGAGGTGGACCCTTGGGTAGCTTCCTAAGGTTAGAGGCCCCTAGCTGGAGGGCCAGAGGGCACCCTGGGGACTATCGTGCAAGTCCAGGGAGAGAGGTGGACCCCTGGGTAGCTTGCTGGGGTACAAGGCCTCTAGGTGGAGGGCCAGGGGGCACCCTGGGGCCTATCTTGCAAGTCCAGGGAGTAAGGTTGACCCCTGAGTAGCTTGCTGGGGTATAAGGCCCCTAGGGGAAGGGCCAGGGGGCACCATGGGGCCTCTACTGCAAGTCCAGGGAGAGAGTTGGACCCCTGGGTAGCTTGCTGGGGTCTGAAGCCCATAGGTGGAGGGCCAGGGGGCACCCTGGGGCCTCTACTGCAAGTCTAGGGAGAGAGGTGGACCCATGGGTAGCTAGCTGGGGTAAGAGGCCCCTAAGTGGAGGGCCAGGGGGCACCCTGGGGCCTCTACTGCAAGTCCAGGGAGAGAAGTGGACCCCTGGGTAGTTTGCTGGGGTCAGAGGCCCCTAGGCGGAGGGACAAGGGGCTTCCTGGGGCCTCTACTGCAAGTCCAGGGAGAAAGGTGTACCCCTGGGTAGCTTGCTAGGGTCAGAGGCCCCTAGGTGGAGGTCAAGGGGGCACCCTGGGGCCTTTACTGCAATCCCAGGGAGAGTTGTGGACCCTTGTGTAGCTTGCTGGGGTCAGAGGCCCCTTGGTGGAGGGTCAGGGGGCACCCTGGGGCCTATTCTGCAAGTCCAGGGAGAGAGGTGGACCTCTGGGTAGCTTGCTGGGGTCAGAGGCCCCTAGGTGGAGGGCCAGGGGGCACCCTGGGGCCTATCCTGCAAGTCCAGGTAGAGAGGTGGACCCCTGGGTAGCTTGCTGGGGTACGAGGCCCCTAGGTGGAGGGCCAGGGGGCACCCTGGGGCCTCTACTGCAAGTCCAGGGAGAGAGGTGGACCCCTGGGTAGCTTGCTGGGGTCAGAGGCCCCTAGGTGGAGGACCAGGGGGCACCCTGGGGCCTCTACTGCAAGTCCAGTGAAAGAGGTGGACCCCTAGGTAGCTTGCTGGGGTCAGAGGCCTTTAGGTGTAGGGCCAGGGGGCACCCTGGGGCCTCTACTGCAAATCCAGGGAGAGAGGTGGACCCCTGGGTAGCTTGCTGGGGTCTGAAGCCCATAGGTGGAGGGCCAGGGGGTACCCTGGGGCCTATACTTCAAGTCCAGGGAGAGAGGTGGACCCTTGGGTAGCTTCCTAAGGTTAGAGGCCCCTAGGTGGAGGGCCAGAGGGCACCCTGGGGACTATCGTGCAAGTCCAGGGAGAGAGGTGGACCCCTGGGTAGCTTGCTGGGGTACGAGGCCCCTAGGTGGAGGGCCAGGGGGCACCCTGGGGCCTCTACTGCAAGTTCAGGGAGAGCGGTGGACCCCTGGGTAGCTTCCTAAGGTCAGAGGCCCCTAGGTGGAGGGCCAGGGGGCAGCCTGGGGCCTCTACTGCAAGTCCAGGGAGAGAGGTGGACCCCTGGGTACCTTCCTGGGGTCAGAGTCCCCTAGGTGGAGGGCCAGGAGGTACCCTAGGGCCTCTACTGCAAGTCCAGGGTGAGAGGTGGACCCCTGGGTAGCTTGCTGGGGTACAAGGCCCCTAGGTGGAGGGCCAGGGGGTACCCTGGGGCATATCCTGCAAGTCCACGGAGAGATGTGGACCCTTGGGTAGCTTCCTAGGGTTAGAGGCCCCTAGGTGGAGGGCCAGGGGGCACCCTGGGGCCTATCCTGCAAGTCCAGGGAGAGAGGTGGACCCCTAGGTAGCTTGCTGGGGTACAAGGCCCCTAGGTGGAGGGCCAGGGGGCACCATGGGGCCTCTACTGCAAGGCCAGGGAAAAAGGTGGACCCCTTGGTAGCTTGCTGGGGTCAGAGACCCCTAGGTGGAGGGCCAGGGGGCACCATGGGGCCTCTACTGCAAGTCTAGGGAGAGAGGTGGACCCATGGGTAGCTAGCTGGGGTAAGAGGCCCCTAAGTGGAGGGCCAGGGGGCACCCTGGCAACTCTTCTGCAAGTCCATGGAGAGAGGTGGACCCCTGGGTAGTTTGCTGGGGTCAGAGGCCCCTAGGCGGAGGGACAGGGGGCTTTCTGGGGGCTCTACTGCAAGTCCAGGGAGAAAGGTGGACCCCTTGGTAGCTTGCTTGGGTCAGAGGCCTCTAGGTGGAGGTCAAGGGGGCACCCTGGGGCCTCTACTGCAATCCCAGGGAGAGTTGTGGACCCTTGTGTAGCTTGCTGGGGTCAGAGGCCCCTTGGTGGAGGGTCAGGGGGCACCCTGGGGCCTATTCTGCAAGTCCAGGGAGAGAGGTGGACCTCTGGGTGGCTTGCTGGGGTCAGAGGCCCCTAGGTGGAGGGCCAGGGGGCACCCTGGGGCCTATTTTGCAAGTCCAAGGAGTAAGGTAGACCCCTGGGTAGCTTGCAGGGGTACGTGTCCCCTAGGTGGAGGGCCAGGGGGCACCCTGGGGCCTCTACTGCAAGTCCAGGGAGAGAGGTGGACCCCTGGGTAGCTTGCTGGGGTCAGAGGCCCCTAGGTGGAGGGCCAGGGGGCACCCTGGGGCCTCTACTGCAAGTCCAGGGGGAGAGGTGGACCCCTGGGCAGCTTGCTGGGGTCTGAAGCCCAAAGGTTGAGGGCCAGGGGGCACCCTGGGGCCTCTACTGCAAGTCTAGGGAGAGAGGTGGACCCATGGGTAGCTAGCTGGGGTAAGAGGCCCCTAAGTGGAGGGCCAGGGGGCACCCTGGGGCCTATCCTGCAAGTCCAGGGACAGAGGTGGACCCCTGGGTAGCTTGCTGGGGTACGAGGCCCCTAGGTGGAGGGCCAGGGGGCACCCTGGGGCCTCTACTGCTAGTCCAGGGAGAGAGGTGGACCCCTGGGTAGTTTGCTGGGGTCAGAGGCCCCTAGGTGGAGGACCAGGGGGCACCCTGGGGCCTCTACTGCAAGTCCAGGGAAAGAGGTGGACCCCTGGGTAGCTTGCTGGGGTCAGAGGCCTTTAGGTGTAGGGCCAGGGGGCACCCTGGGGCCTCTACTGCAAATCCAGGGAGAGAGGTGGACCCCTGGGTAGCTTGCTGGCGTCTGAAGCCCATAGGTGGAGGGCCAGGGGGTACCCTGGGGCCTATACTTCAAGTCCAGGGAGAGAGGTGGACCCTTGGGTAGCTTCCTAAGGTTAGAGGCCCCTAGGTGGAGGGCCAGAGGGCACCCTGGGGACTATCGTGCAAGTCCAGGGAGAGAGGTGGACCCCTGGGTAGCTTGCTGGGGTACAAGGCCTCTAGGTGGAGGGCCAGGGGGCACCCTGGGGCCTATCTTGCAAGTCCAGGGAATAAGGTGGACCCCTGAGTAGCTTGCTGGGGTATAAGGCCCCTAGGTGGAGGGCCAGGGGGCACCCTGGGGCCTCTACTGCAAGTCCAGGGAGAGAGTTAGACCCCTGGGTAGCTTGCTGGGGTCTGAAGCCCATAGGTGGAGGGCCAGGGGGCACCCTGGGGCCTCTACTGCAAGTCTAGGGAGAGAGGTGGACCCATGGGTAGCTAGCTTGTGTAAGAGACCCCTAAGTGGAGGGCCAGGGGGCACCCTGGGGCCTCTACTGCAAGTCCAGGGAGAGAGGTGGACCTCTGGGTAGCTTGCTGGGGTCAGAGGCCCATAGGTGGAAGGCCAGGGGGCACCCTGGGGCCTATCTTGCAAGTCCAGGGAGTAAGGTAGACCCCTGGGTAGCTTGCTGGGGTACGAGATTCTAGGTGGAGGGCCAGGGGGCACCCTGGGGCCTCTACTGCAAGTCCAGGGAGAGAGGTGGACGCCTGGGTAGCTTGCTGGGGTCAGAGGCCCCTAGGTGGAGGGCCAGGGGGCACCCTGGGGCATCTACTGCAAGTCCAGGGAGAGAGGTGGACCCCTGGGTAGCTTGCTGGGGTCTGAAGCCCATAGGTGGAGGGCCAGGGGGCACCCTGGGGCCTCTACTGCAAGTCTAGGGAGAGAGGTGGACCCATGGGTAGCTAGCTGGGGTAAGAGGCCCCTAAGTGGAGGGCCAGGGGGCACCCTGGGGCCTCTACTGCAAGTCCAGGGAGAGATGTGGACCCCTGGGTAGTTTGCTGGGGTCAGAGGCCCCAGGCGGAGGGACAGGGGGCTTCCTGGAGCCTCTACTGCAAGTCCAGGGAGAAAGGTGTACCCCTGGGTAGCTTGCTAGGGTCAGAGGCCCCTAGGTGGAGGTCAAGGGGGCACCCTGGGGCCTTTACTGCAATCCCAGGGAGAGTTGTTGACCCTTGTGTAGCTTGCTGGGGTAAGAGGCCCCTAGGTGGAGGGCCAGGAGGTACCCTAGGGCCTCTACTGCAAGTCCAGGGTGAGAGGTGGTCCCCTGGGTAGCTTGCTGGGGTACAAGGCCCCTAGGTGGAGGGCCAGGGGGTACCCTGGGGCCTCTACTGCAAGTCCAGGGAGAGAGGTGGACCCATGGGTAGCTTGCTGGTGTCAGAGTCAACTAGGTGGAGGGACAGGGGGTACCCTGGGGCCTATACTGCAAGTCCAGGGAGAGAAGTGGACCCCTGGGTAGCTTCCTGAGGTCAGAGGCCCCTAGGTGGACGGCCAGAGCGCACCCTGGGGCCTATCCTGCAAGTCCAGGGAGAGAGGTGGACCCCTGGGTAGCTTGCTGGGGTACGAGGTCCCTAGGTGGAGGGCCAGGGGGCAGCCTGGGGCCTCTACTGCAAGTCCAGGGAGAGAGGTGGACCCCTGGGTACCTTCCTGGGGTCAGAGTCCCCTAGGTGGAGGGCCAGGAGGTACCCTAGGGCCTCTACTGCAAGTCCAGGGTGAGAGGTGGACCCCTGGGTAGCTTGCTGGGGTACAAAGCCCCTAGGTGGAGGGCCAGGGGGTACCCTGGGGCATATCCTGCAAGTCCACGGAGAGATGTGGACCCTTGGGTAGCTTCCTAGGGTTAGAGGCCCCTAGGTGGAGGGCCAGGGGGCACCCTGGGGCCTATCCTGCAAGTCCAGGGAGAGAGGTGGACCCCTAGGTAGCTTGCTGGGGTACAAGGCCCCTAGGTGGAGGGCCAGGGGGCACCATGGGGCCTCTACTGCAAGGCCAGGGAGAAAGGTGGACCCCTTGGTAGCTTGCTGGGGTCAGAGACCCCTAGGTGGAGGGCCAGGGGGCACCATGGGGCCTCTACTGCAAGTCTAGGGAGAGAGGTGGACCCATGGGTAGCTAGCTGGGGTAAGAGGCCCCTAAGTGGAGGGCCAGGGGGCACCCTGGGAACTCTACTGCAAGTCCATGGAGAGAGGTGGACCCCTGGGTAGTTTGCTGGGGTCAGAGGCCCCTAGGCGGAGGGACAGGGGGCTTCCTGGGGGCTAGACTGCAAGTCCAGGGAGAAAGGTGAACCCCTTGGTAGCTTGCTTGGGTCAGAGACCTCTAGGTGGAGGTCAAGGGGGCACCCTGGGGCCTCTACTGCAATCCCAGGGAGAGTTGTGGACCCTTGTGTAGCTTGCTGGGGTCAGAGGCCCCTTGGTGGAGGGTCAGGGGGCACCCTGGGGCCTCTACTGCAATCCCAGGGAGAGTTGTGGACCCTTGTGTAGCTTGCTGGGGTCAGAAGCCCCTTGGTCTATGGCCAGGGGGCACCCTGGGGCCTATACTGCAAGTCCAGTAAGAGAGGTGGACCCATGGGTAGCTTACTGGGGTCAGAGGCCCCTAGATGGAGGGCCAGGGGCTTCCTGGGGCCTCTACTGCAAGTCCAGGGAGAGAGGTGGACCCCTGGGTAGCTTGCTGGTGTCAGAGTCAACTAGGTGGAGGGACAGGGGGTACCCTGGGGCCTATACTGCAAGTCCAGGGAGAGAAGTGGACCCTTGGGTAGCTTCCTAAGGTTAGAGGCCCTTAGGTGTAGGGCCAGAGGGCACCCTGGGGACTATCGTGCAAGTCCAGGGAGAGAGGTGGACCCCTGGGTAGCTTGCTGGGGTACAAGGCCTCTAGGTGGAGGGCCAGGGGGCACCTTGGGGCCTATCTTGCAAGTCCAGGGAGTAAGGTGGACCCCTGAGTAGCTTGCTGGGGTCAGAGGCCCCTAGGTGGAGGACCAGGGGGCACCCTGGGGCCTCTACTGCAAGTCCAGGGAAAGAGGTGGACCCCTGGGTAGCTTCCTAAGGTCAGAGGCCCCTAGGTGGAGGGCCAGGGGGCACCCTGGGGCCTATCCTGCAAGTCCAGGGAGAGAGGTGGACCCCTGGGTAGCTTGCTGGGGTACGAGTCCCCTAGGTGGAGGGTCAGGAGGTACCCTAGGGCCTCTACTGCAAGTCCAGGGAGAGAGGTGGACCCCTGGGTAGCTTGCTGGGGTCAGAGGCAACTAGGTGGAGGGCCAGGGGGCACCCTAGGGTCTACACTGCAAGTCCAGGGAGAGAGGTGGACCCATGGGTAGCTTCCTAAGGTCAGAGGCCCCTAGGTGGAGGGCCAGGGGGCACCCTGGGGCCTCTACTGCAAGTTCAGGGAGAGAGGTGGACCCCTGGGTAGCTTGCTAGGGTCAGAGGCCTCTAGGTGGAGGGCCAAGGGGCACCCTGGGGCCTCTACTGCAAGTCCAGGGAGAGAGGTGGACCCCTGGGAAGTTTGCTGGGGTCAGAGGCCCCTAGGTGGAGGGCCAGGGGGCACCCTGGGGCCTCTACTGCAAGCCCAGGGAGAGAGTTGGACCCCTGGGTAGCTTCCTGGGGTCAGAGTCCCCTAGGTGGAGGGTCTGGAGGTACCCTAGGGCCTCTACTGCAAGTCCAGGGAGAGAGGTAGACCCCTGGGTAGCTTGCTGGGGTCAGAGGCAACTATGTGGAGGGCCAGGGGGCACCCTAGGGTCTACACTGCAAGTCCAGGGAGAGAGGTGGACCCCTGGGTAGCTTCCTAAGGTCAGAGGCCCCTAGGTGGAGGGCCAGGGGCACCCTGGGGCCTCTACTGCAAGTCCAGGGAGAGATGTGGACCCCTGGGTAGCTTGCTTGGGTCTGAAGCCCATAGGTGGAGGGCCAGGGGGCACCCTGGGGCCTCTACTGCAAGTCTAGGGAGAGAGGTGGACCCATGGGTAGCTTGCTGGGGTCAGAGGCCCCTAGGTGGAGGACCAGGGGCACCCTGGGGCCTCTACTGCAAGACCAGGGAAAGAGGTGGACCCCTCGGTAGCTTGCTGGGGTCAGAGGCCTCTAGGTGGAGGGCCAGGGGGCACCCTGGGGCCTCTACTGCAAGTCTAGGGAGAGAGGTGGACCCATGGGTAGCTAGCTGGGGTAAGAGGCCCCTAAGTGGAGGGCCAGGGGGCACCCTGGGGCCTCTACTGCAAGTCCAGGGAGAGAGGTGGACCCCTGGGTAGTTTGCTGGGGTCAGAGGCCCCTAGGCGGAGGGACAGGGGGCTTCCTGGGGCCTCTACTGCAAGTCCAGGGAGAAAGGTGGACCCCTGGGTAGCTTGCTAGGGTCAGAAGCCCCTAGGTGGAGGTCAAGGGGGCACCCTGGGGCCTTTACTGCAATCCCAGGGAGAGTTGTGGACCCTTGTGTAGCTTGCTGAGGTCAGAGGCCCCTTGGTGGAGGGTCAGGGGGCACCCTGGGGCCTATTCTGCAAGTCCAGGGAGAGAGGTGGACATCTGGGTAGCTTGCTGGCGTCAGAGGCCCCTAGGTGGAGGGCCAGGGGGCACCCTGGGGCCTATCCTGCAAGTCCAGGGAGAGAGGTGGACCCCTGGGTAGCTTGCTGGGGTACGAGGCCCCTAGGTGGAGGGCCAGGGGGCACCCTGGGGCCTCTACTGCAAGTCCAGGGAAAGAGGTGGACCCCTGGGTAGCTTGCTGGGGTCAGAGGCCCCTAGGTGGAGGGCCAGGGGGCACCCTGGGGCATCTACTGCAAGTCCAGGGAAAGAGGTGGACCCCTGGGTAGCTTGCTGGGGTCAGAGGCCTCTAGGTTGAGGGCCAGGGGGCACCCTGGGGCCTCTACTGCAAGTCCAGGGAGAGAGGTGGACCCCTGGGTAGCTTGCTGGGGTCTGAAGCCCATAGGTGGAGGGCCAGGGGGTACCCTGGGGCCTATACTTCAAGTCCAGGGAGAGAGGTGGACCCTTGGGTAGCTTCCTAAGGTTAGAGGCCCCTAGGTGGAGGGCCAGAGGGCACCCTGGGGACTATCGTGCAAGTCCAGGGAGAGAGGTGGACCCCTGGGTAGCTTGCTGGGGTACGAGGCCCCTAGGTGGAGGGCCAGGGGGCACCCTGGGGCCTCTACTGCAAGTTCAGGGAGAGAGGTGGACCCCTGGGTAGCTTCCTAAGGTCAGAGGCCCCTAGGTGGAGGGCCAGGGGGCACCCTGGGGCCTATCCTGCAAGTCCAGGGAGGGAGGTGGACCCCTGAGTAGCTTGCTGGGGTACGAGTCCCCTAGGTGGAGGGCCAGGGGGCACCCTGGGGCCTCTACTGCAAGTCCAGGGAGAGAGGTGGACCCCTGGGTAGCTTGCTGGGGTCAGAGGCAAATAGGTGGAGGGCCAGGGGGCACCCTAGGGTCTACACTGCAAGTCAAGGGAGAGAGGTGGACCCCTGGGTAGCTTGCTGGGGTACGAGGTCCCTAGGTAGAGGGCCATGGGGCAGCCTGGGGCCTCTACTGCAAGTCCAGGGAGAGAGGTGGACCCCTGGGTACCTTCCTGGGGTCAGAGTCCCCTAGGTGGAGGGCCAGGAGGTACCCTAGGGCCTCTACTGCAAGTCCAGGGTGAGAGGTGGACCCCTGGGTAGCTTGCTGGGGTACAAGGCCCCTAGGTGGAGGGCCAGGGGGTACCCTGGGGCATATCCTGCAAGTCCACGGAGAGATGTGGACCCTTGGGTAGCTTCCTAGGGTTAGAGGCCCCTAGGTGGAGGGCCAGGGGGCACCCTGGGGCCTATCCTGCAAGTCCAAGGAGAGAGGTGGACCCCTAGGTAGCTTGCTGGGGTACAAGGCCCCTAGGTGGAGGGCCAGGGGGCACCATGGGGCCTCTACTGCAAGGCCAGGGAGAAAGGTGGACCCCTTGGTAGCTTGCTGGGGTCAGAGACCCCTAGGTGGAGGGCCAGGGGGCACCATGGGGCGTCTATCGCAAGTCTAGGGAGAGAGGTGGACCCATGGGTAGCTAGCTGGGGTACGAGGCCCCTAAGTGGAGGGCCAGGGGGCACCCTGGGAACTCTACTGCAAGTCCATGGAGAGAGGTGGACCCCTGGGTAGTTTGCTGGGGTCAGAGGCCCCTAGGCGGAGGGACAGGGGGCTTCCTGGGGGCTCTACTGCAAGTCCAGGGAGAAAGGTGGACCCCTTGGTAGCTTGGTTGGGTCAGATGCCTCTAGGTGGAGGTCAAGGGGGCACCCTGGGGCCTCTACTGCAATCTCAGGGAGAGTTGTGGACCCTTGTGTAGCTTGCTGGGGTCAGAGGCCCCTTGGTGGAGGGTCAGGGGGCACCCTGGGGCCTATTCTGCAAGTCCAGGGAGAGAGGTGGACCTCTGGGTAGCTTGCTGGGGTCAGAGGCCCCTAGGTGGAGGGCCAGGGGGCACCCTGGGGCCTATTCTGCAAGTCCAGGGAGTAAGGTAGACCCCTGGGTAGCTTGCAGGGGTACGTGTCCCCTAGGTGGAGGGCCAGGGGGCACCCTGGGGCCTCTACTGCAAGTCCAGGGAGAGAGGTGGACCCCTGGGTAGCTTGCTGGGGTCAGAGGCCCCTAGGTGGAGGGCCAGGGGGCACCCTGGGGCCTCTACTGCAAGTCCAGGGGGAGAGGTGGACCCCTGGGCAGCTTGCTGGGGTCTGAAGCCCAAAGGTTGAGGGCCAGGGGGCACCCTGGGGCCTCTACTGCAAGTCTAGGGAGAGAGGTGGACCCATGGGTAGCTAGCTGGGGTAAGAGGCCCCTAAGTGGAGGGCCAGGGGGCACCCTGGGGCCTCTACTGCAAGTCCAGGGAGAGAGGTTGACCCCTGGGTAGTTTGCTGGGGTCAGAGGCCCCTAGGCGGAGGGACAGGGGGCTTCCTGGGGCCTCTACTGCAAGTCCAGGGAGAAAGGTGTACCCCTCGGTAGCTTGCTAGGGTCAGAGGCCCCTAGGTGGAGGTCAAGGGGGCACCCTGGGGCCTTTACTGCAATCCCAGGGAGAGTTGTGGACCCTTGTGTAGCTTGCTGGGGTCAGAGGCCCCTAGGTGGAGGGCCAGGGGGCACCCTGGGGCCTATCCTGCAAGTCCAGGGACAGAGGTGGACCCCTGGGTAGCTTGCTGGGGTACGAGGCCCCTAGGTGGAGGGCCAGGGGGCACCCTGGGGCCTCTACTGCTAGTCCAGGGAGAGAGGTGGACCCCTGGGTAGCTTGCTGGGGTCAGAGGCCCCTAGGTGGAGGACCAGGGGGCACCCTGGGGCCTCTACTGCAAGTCCAGGGAAAGAGGTGGACCCCTGGGTAGCTTGCTGGGGTCAGAGGCCTTTAGGTGTAGGGCCAGGGGGCACCCTGGGGCCTCTACTGCAAATCCAGGGAGAGAGGTGGACCCCTGGGTAGCTTGCTGGCGTCTGAAGCCCATAGGTGGAGGGCCAGGGGGTACCCTGGGGCCTATACTTCAAGTCCAGGGAGAGAGGTGGACCCTTGGGTAGCTTCCTAAGGTTAGAGGCCCCTAGGTGGAGGGCCAGAGGGCACCCTGGGGACTATCGTGCAAGTCCAGGGAGAGAGGTGGACCCCTGGGTAGCTTGCTGGGGTACAAGGCCTCTACGTGGAGGGCCAGGGGGCACCCTGGGGCCTATCTTGCAAGTCCAGGGAGTAAGGTGGACCCCTGAGTAGCTTGCTGGGGAATAAGGTCCCTAGGTGGAGGGCCAGGGGGCACCCTGGGGCCTCTACTGCAAGTCCAGGGAGAGAGTTGGACCCCTGGGTAGCTTGCTGGGGTCTGAAGCCCATAGGTGGAGGGCCAGGGGGCACCCTGGGGCCTCTACTGCAAGTCTAGGGAGAGAGGTGGACCCATGGGTAGCTAGCTGGGGTAAGAGGCCCCTAAGTGGAGGGCCAGGGGGCACCCTGGGGCCTCTACTGCAAGTCCAGGGAGAGAAGTGGACCCCTGGGTAGTTTGCTGGGGTCAGAGGCCCCTAGGCGGAGGGACAAGGGGCTTCCTGGGGCCTCTACTGCAAGTCCAGGGAGAAAGGTGTACCCCTGGGTAGCTTGCTAGGGTCAGAGGCCCCTAGGTGGAGGTCAAGGGGGCACCCTGGGGCCTTTACTGCAATCCCAGGGAGAGTTGTGGACCCTTGTGTAGCTTGCTGGGGTCAGAGGCCCCTTGGTGGAGGGTCAGGGGGCACCCTGGGGCCTATTCTGCAAGTCCAGGGAGAGAGGTGGACCTCTGGGTAGCTTGCTGGGGTCAGAGGCCCCTAGGTGGAGGGCCAGGGGGCACCCTGGGGCCTATCCTGCAAGTCCAGGTAGAGAGGTGGACCCCTGGGTAGCTTGCTGGGGTACGAGGCCCCTAGGTGGAGGGCCAGGGGGCACCCTGGGGCCTCTACTGCAAGTCCAGTGAAAGAGGTGGACCCCTAGGTAGCTTGCTGGGGTCAGAGGCCTTTAGGTGTAGGGCCAGGGGGCACCCTGGGGCCTCTACTGCAAATCCAGGGAGAGAGGTGGACCCCTGGGTAGCTTGCTGGGGTCTGAACCCCGTAGGTGGAGGGCCAGGGGGTACCCTGGGGCCTATACTTCAAGTCCAGGGAGAGAGGTGGACCCTTGGGTAGCTTCCTAAGGTTAGAGGCCCCTAGCTGTAGGGCCAGAGGGCACCCTGGGGACTATTTTGCAAGTCCAGGGAGAGAGGTGGACCCCTGGGTAGCTTGCTGGGGTACAAGGCCTCTAGGTGGAGGGCCAGGGGGCACCTTGGGGCCTATCTTGCAAGTCCAGGGAGTAAGGTGGACCCCTGAGTAGCTTGCTGGGGTCAGAGGCCCCTAGGTGGAGGACCAGGGGGCACCCTGGGGCCTCTACTGCAAGTCCAGGGAAAGAGGTGGACCCCTGGGTAGCTTCCTAAGGTCAGAGGCCCCTAGGTGGAGGGCCAGGGGGCACCCTGGGGCCTATCCTGCAAGTCCAGGGAGAGAGGTGGACCCCTGGGTAGCTTGCTGGGGTACGAGTCCCCTAGGTGGAGGGTCAGGAGGTACCCTAGGGCCTCTACTGCAAGTCCAGGGAGAGAGGTGGACCCCTGGGTAGCTTGCTGGGGTCAGAGGCAACTAGGTGGAGGGCCAGGGGGCACCCTAGGGTCTACACTGCAAGTCCAGGGAGAGAGGTGGACCCCTGGGTAGCTTCCTAAGGTCAGAGGCCCCTAGGTGGAGGGCCAGGGGGCACCCTGGGGCCTCTACTGCAAGTCCAGGGAGAGAGGTGGACCCCTGGGTAGCTTGCTAGGGTCAGAGGCCTCTAGGTGGAGGGCCAAGGGGCACCCTGGGGCCTCTACTGCAAGTTCAGGGAGAGAGGTGGACCCCTGGGAAGTTTGCTGGGGTCAGAGGCCCCTAGGCGGAGGGACAGGGGGCTTCCTGGGGCCTCTACTGCAAGTCCAGGGAGAAAGGTGGACCCCTGGGTAGTTTGCTAGGGTCAGAGGCCACTAGGTGGAGGTCAAGGGGGCACCCTGGGACCTTTACTGCAATCCCAGGGAGAGTTGTGGACCCTTGTGTAGCTTGCTGGGGTCAGAGGCCCCTTGGTGGAGGGTCAGGGGGCACCCTGGGGCCTATTCTGCAAGTCCAGGGAGAGAGGTGGACCTCTGGGTAGCTTGCTGGGGTCAGAGGCCCCTAGGTGGAGGGCCAGGGGGCACCTTGGGGCCTCTACTTCAAGTCCAGGGAGAGAGGTGGACCCTTGGGTAGCTTGCTGGGGTCAGCGGCCTCTAGGTGGAGGGCCAAGGGGCACCCTGGGGCCTATACTGCAAGCCCAGGGAGAGAAGTGGACCCCTGGGTAGCTTGCTGGAGTCTGTAGCCCATAGGTGGAAGGCCAGGGGGTACCCTGGGGCCTATCCTGCAATCCCAGGGAGAGTTGTGGACCCTTGTGTAGCTTGCTGGGGTCAGAGGCCCCTAGGTGGAGGGCCAGGGGGCACCCTGGGGCCTCTACTGCAAGCCCAGGGAGAGAGGCGGACCCCTGGGTAGCTTCCTGGGGTCAGAGTCCCCTAGGTGGAGGGTCTGTAGGTACCCTAGGGCCTCTACTGCAAGTCCAGGGAGAGAGGTAGACCCCTGGGTAGCTTGCTGGGGTCAGAGGCAACTATGTGGAGGGCCAGGGGGCACCCTAGGTTCTACACTGCAAGTCCAGGGAGAGAGGTGGACCCCTGGGTAGCTTCCTAAGGTCAGAGGCCCCTAGGTGGAGGGCCAGGGGCACCCTGGGGCCTCTACTGCAAGTCCAGGGAGAGATGTGGACCCCTGGGTAGCTTGCTGGGGTCAGAGGCCCCTAGGTGGAGGGCCAGGGGGCACCCTGGGGCCTATTCTGCAAGTCCAGGGAGTAAGGTAGACCCCTGGGTAGCTTGCAGGGGTACGTGTCCCCTAGGTGGAGGGCCAGGGGGCACCCTGGGGCCTCTACTGCAAGTCCAGGGAGAGAGGTGGACCCCTGGGTAGCTTGCTGGGGTCAGAGGCCCCTAGGTGGAGGGCCAGGGGGCACCCTGGGGCCTCTACTGCAAGTCCAGGGGGAGAGGTGGACCCCTGGGCAGCTTGCTGGGGTCTGAAGCCCAAAGGTTGAGGGCCAGGGGGCACCCTGGGGCCTCTACTGCAAGTTCAGGGAGAGAGGTGGACCCATGGGTAGCTAGCTGGG
Organism: Danio rerio; assembly: GCF_049306965.1. Lineage (NCBI taxonomy): Eukaryota > Metazoa > Chordata > Actinopteri > Cypriniformes > Danionidae > Danio > Danio rerio. The sequence continues at coordinate 50,928,421 of NC_133180.1, read as the reverse complement.
GTAAGAGGCCCCTAAGTGGAGGGCCAGGGGGCACCCTGGGGCCTCTACTGCAAGTCCAGGGAGAGAGGTGGACCCCTGGGTAGTTTGCTGGGGTCAGAGGCCCCTAGGCGGAGGGACAGGGGGCTTCCTGGGGCCTCTACTGCAAGTCCAGGGAGAAAGGTGTACCCCTGGGTAGCTTGCTAGGGTCAGAGGCCCCTAGGTGGAGGTCAAGGGGGCACCCTGGGGCCTTTACTGCAATCCAGGGAGAGTTGTGGACCCTTGTGTAGCTTGCTGGGGTCAGATGCCCCTAGGTGGAGGGCCAGGGGCCACCCTGGGGCCTATCCTGCAAGTCCAGGGACAGAGGTGGACCCCTGGGTAGCTTGCTGGGGTACGAGGCCCCTAGGTGGAGGGCCAAGGGGCACCCTGGGGCCTCTACTGCTAGTCCAGGGAGAGAGGTGGACCCCTGGGTAGCTTGCTGGGGTCAGAGGCCCCTAGGTGGAGGACCAGGGGTCACCCTGGTGCCTCTACTGCAAGTCCAGGGAAAGAGGTGGACCCCTGGGTAGCTTGCTGCGGTCAGAGGCCTTTAGGTGTAGGGCCAGGGGGCACCCTGGGGCCTCTACTGCAAATCCAGGGAGAGAGGTGGACCCCTGGGTAGCTTGCTGGCGTCTGAAGTCCATAGGTGGAGGGCCAGGGGGTACCCTCGGGCCTATACTTCAAGTCCAGGGAGAGAGGTGGACCCTTGGGTAGCTTCCTAAGGTTAGAGGCCCCTAGCTGGAGGGCCAGAGGGCACCCTGGGGACTATCGTGCAAGTCCAGGGAGAGAGGTGGACCCCTGGGTAGCTTGCTGGGGTACAAGGCCTCTAGGTGGAGGGCCAGGGGGCACCCTGGGGCCTATCTTGCAAGTCCAGGGAGTAAGGTTGACCCCTGAGTAGCTTGCTGGGGTATAAGGCCCCTAGGGGAAGGGCCAGGGGGCACCATGGGGCCTCTACTGCAAGTCCAGGGAGAGAGTTGGACCCCTGGGTAGCTTGCTGGGGTCTGAAGCCCATAGGTGGAGGGCCAGGGGGCACCCTGGGGCCTCTACTGCAAGTCTAGGGAGAGAGGTGGACCCATGGGTAGCTAGCTGGGGTAAGAGGCCCCTAAGTGGAGGGCCAGGGGGCACCCTGGGGCCTCTACTGCAAGTCCAGGGAGAGAAGTGGACCCCTGGGTAGTTTGCTGGGGTCAGAGGCCCCTAGGCGGAGGGACAAGGGGCTTCCTGGGGCCTCTACTGCAAGTCCAGGGAGAAAGGTGTACCACTGGGTAGCTTGCTAGGGTCAGAGGCCCCTAGGTGGAGGTCAAGGGGGCACCCTGGGGCCTTTACTGCAATCCCAGGGAGAGTTGTGGACCCTTGTGTAGCTTGCTGGGGTCAGAGGCCCCTTGGTGGAGGGTCAGGGGGCACCCTGGGGCCTATTCTGCAAGTCCAGGGAGAGAGGTGGACCTCTGGGTAGCTTGCTGGGGTCAGAGGCCCCTAGGTGGAGGGCCAGGGGGCACCCTGGGGCCTATCCTGCAAGTCCAGGTAGAGAGGTGGACCCCTGGGTAGCTTGCTGGGGTACGAGGCCCCTAGGTGGAGGGCCAGGGGGCACCCTGGGGCCTCTACTGCAAGTCCAGGGAGAGAGGTGGACCCCTGGGTAGCTTGCTGGGGTCAGAGGCCCCTAGGTGGAGGACCAGGGGGCACCCTGGGGCCTCTACTGCAAGTCCAGTGAAAGAGGTGGACCCCTAGGTAGCTTGCTGGGGTCAGAGGCCTTTAGGTGTAGGGCCAGGGGGCACCCTGGGGCCTCTACTGCAAATCCAGGGAGAGAGGTGGACCCCTGGGTAGCTTGCTGGGGTCTGAAGCCCATAGGTGGAGGGCCAGGGGGTACCCTGGGGCCTATACTTCAAGTCCAGGGAGAGAGGTGGACCCTTGGGTAGCTTCCTAAGGTTAGAGGCCCCTAGGTGGAGGGCCAGAGGGCACCCTGGGGACTATCGTGCAAGTCCAGGGAGAGAGGTGGACCCCTGGGTAGCTTGCTGGGGTACGAGGCCCCTAGGTGGAGGGCCAGGGGGCACCCTGGGGCCTCTACTGCAAGTTCAGGGAGAGCGGTGGACCCCTGGGTAGCTTCCTAAGGTCAGAGGCCCCTAGGTGGAGGGCCAGGGGGCAGCCTGGGGCCTCTACTGCAAGTCCAGGGAGAGAGGTGGACCCCTGGGTACCTTCCTGGGGTCAGAGTCCCCTAGGTGGAGGGCCAGGAGGTACCCTAGGGCCTCTACTGCAAGTCCAGGGTGAGAGGTGGACCCCTGGGTAGCTTGCTGGGGTACAAGGCCCCTAGGTGGAGGGCCAGGGGGTACCCTGGGGCATATCCTGCAAGTCCACGGAGAGATGTGGACCCTTGGGTAGCTTCCTAGGGTTAGAGGCCCCTAGGTGGAGGGCCAGGGGGCACCCTGGGGCCTATCCTGCAAGTCCAGGGAGAGAGGTGGACCCCTAGGTAGCTTGCTGGGGTACAAGGCCCCTAGGTGGAGGGCCAGGGGGCACCATGGGGCCTCTACTGCAAGGCCAGGGAAAAAGGTGGACCCCTTGGTAGCTTGCTGGGGTCAGAGACCCCTAGGTGGAGGGCCAGGGGGCACCATGGGGCCTCTACTGCAAGTCTAGGGAGAGAGGTGGACCCATGGGTAGCTAGCTGGGGTAAGAGGCCCCTAAGTGGAGGGCCAGGGGGCACCCTGGGAACTCTTCTGCAAGTCCATGGAGAGAGGTGGACCCCTGGCTAGTTTGCTGGGGTCAGAGGCCCCTAGGCCGAGGGACAGGGGGCTTTCTGGGGGCTCTACTGCAAGTCCAGGGAGAAAGGTGGACCCCTTGGTAGCTTGCTTGGGTCAGAGGCCTCTAGGTGGAGGTCAAGGGGGCACCCTGGGGCCTCTACTGCAATCCCAGGGAGAGTTGTGGACCCTTGTGTAGCTTGCTGGGGTCAGAGGCCCCTTGGTGGAGGGTCAGGGGGCACCCTGGGGCCTATTCTGCAAGTCCAGGGAGAGAGGTGGACCTCTGGGTGGCTTGCTGGGGTCAGAGGCCCCTAGGTGGAGGGCCAGGGGGCACCCTGGGGCCTATTTTGCAAGTCCAAGGAGTAAGGTAGACCCCTGGGTAGCTTGCAGGGGTACGTGTCCCCTAGGTGGAGGGCCAGGGGGCACCCTGGGGCCTCTACTGCAAGTCCAGGGGGAGAGGTGGACCCCTGGGCAGCTTGCTGGGGTCTGAAGCCCAAAGGTTGAGGGCCAGGGGGCACCCTGGGGCCTCTACTGCAAGTCTAGGGAGAGAGGTGGACCCATGGGTAGCTAGCTGGGGTAAGAGGCCCCTAAGTGGAGGGCCAGGGGGCACCCTGGGGCCTATCCTGCAAGTCCAGGGACAGAGGTGGACCCCTGGGTAGCTTGCTGGGGTCAGAGGCCCCTAGGTGGAGGGCCAGGGGGCACCCTGGGGCCTCTACTGCAAGTCCAGGGGGAGAGGTGGACCCCTGGGCAGCTTGCTGGGGTCTGAAGCCCAAAGGTTGAGGGCCAGGGGGCACCCTGGGGCCTCTACTGCAAGTCTAGGGAGAGAGGTGGACCCATGGGTAGCTAGCTGGGGTAAGAGGCCCCTAAGTGGAGGGCCAGGGGGCACCCTGGGGCCTATCCTGCAAGTCCAGGGACAGAGGTGGACCCCTGGGTAGCTTGCTGGGGTCTGAAGCCCATAGGTGGAGGGCCAGGGGGCACCCTGGGGCCTCTACTGCAAGTCTAGGGAGAGAGGTGGACCCATGGGTAGCTAGCTTGTGTAAGAGACCCCTAAGTGGAGGGCCAGGGGGCACCCTGGGGCCTCTACTGCAAGTCCAGGGAGAGAGGTGGACCTCTGGGTAGCTTGCTGGGGTCAGAGGCCCCTAGGTGGAAGGCCAGGGGGCACCCTGGGGCCTATCTTGCAAGTCCAGGGAGTAAGGTAGACCCCTGGGTAGCTTGCTGGGGTACGAGATTCTAGGTGGAGGGCCATGGGGCACCCTGGGGCCTCTACTGCAAGTCCAGGGAGAGAGGTGGACGCCTGGGTAGCTTGCTGGGGTCAGAGGCCCCTAGGTGGAGGGCCAGGGGGCACCCTGGGGCATCTACTGCAAGTCCAGGGAGAGAGGTGGACCCCTGGGTAGCTTGCTGGGGTCTGAAGCCCATAGGTGGAGGGCCAGGGGGCACCCTGGGGCCTCTACTGCAAGTCTAGGGAGAGAGGTGGACCCATGGGTAGCTAGCTGGGGTAAGAGGCCCCTAAGTGGAGGGCCAGGGGGCACCCTGGGGCCTCTACTGCAAGTCCAGGGAGAGATGTGGACCCCTGGGTAGTTTGCTGGGGTCAGAGGCCCCTAGGCGGAGGGACAGGGGGCTTCCTGGAGCCTCTACTGCAAGTCCAGGGAGAAAGGTGTACCCCTGGGTAGCTTGCTAGGGTCAGAGGCCCCTAGGTGGAGGTCAAGGGGGCACCCTGGGGCCTTTACTGCAATCCCAGGGAGAGTTGTTGACCCTTGTGTAGCTTGCTGGGGTAAGAGGCCCCTAGGTGGAGGGCCAGGAGGTACCCTAGGGCCTCTACTGCAAGTCCAGGGTGAGAGGTGGTCCCCTGGGTAGCTTGCTGGGGTACAAGGCCCCTAGGTGGAGGGCCAGGGGGTACCCTGGGGCCTCTACTGCAAGTCCAGGGAGAGAGGTGGACCCATGGGTAGCTAGCTGGGGTAAGAGGCCCATAAGTGGAGAGCCAGGGGGCACCCTGGGGCCTCTACAGCAAGTCAGGGAGAGAGGTGGACCCCTGGGTAGTTTGCTGGGGTCAGAGGCCCCTAGGTGGAGTGCCAGGGGGCTTCCTGGGGCCTATCCTGCAAGTCCACGGAGAGATGTGGACCCTTGGGTAGCTTCCTAGGGTTAGAGGCCCCTAGGTGGAGGTCAAAGGGGCACCCTGGGGCCTCTACTGCAATCCCAGGGAGAGTTGTGGACCCTTGTGTAGCTTGCTGGGGTCAGAGGCCCCTTGGTGGAGGGTCAGGGGGCACCCTGGGGCCTATTCTGCAAGTCCAGGGAGAGAGGTGGACCTCTGGGTAGCTTGCTGGGGTACGAGGCCCCTAGGTGGAGGGCCAGGGGGCACCCTGGGGCCTCTACTGCAAGTCCAGGGAGAGAGGTGGACCCCTGGGTAGCTTGCTGGGGTCAGAGGCCCCTAGGTGGAGGGCCAGGGGGCACCCTGGGGCCTCTACTGCAAGTCCAGGGAGAGAGGTGGACCCCTGGGTAGCTTGCTGGGGTCTGAAGCCCAAAGGTGGAGGGCCAGGGGGCACCCTGGGGCCTCTACTGTAAGTCTAGGGAGAGAGGTGGACCCATGGGTAGCTAGCTGGGGTAAGAGGCCCCTAAGTGGAGGGCCAGGGGGCTTCCTGGGGCCTCTACTGCAAGTCCAGGGAGAAAGGTGTACCCCTGGGTAGCTTGCTGGGGTAAGAGGCCCCTAGGTGGAGGTCAAGGGGGCACCCTGGGGCCTTTACGGCAATCCCAGGGAGAGTTGTGGACCCTTGTGTAGCTTGCTGGGGTCAGAGGCCCCTTGGTGGAAGGTCAGGGGGCACCCTGGGGCCTATTCTGCAAGTCCAGGGAGAGAGGTGGACCTCTGGGTAGCTTGCTGGGGTCAGAGGCCCCTAGGTGGAGGGCCAGGGGGCACCCTGGGGCCTATCCTGCAAGTCCAGGGAGAGAGGTGGACCCCTGGGTAGCTTGCTGGGGTACGAGGCCCCTAGGTGGAGGGCCAGGGGGCACCCTGGGGCCTCTACTGCAAGTCCAGGGAGAGAGGTGGACCCCTGGGTAGCTTGCTGGGGTCAGAGGCCCCTAGGTGGAGGGCTAGGGGGCACCCTGGGGCCTCTACTGCAAGTCCAGGGAAAGAGGTGGACCCCTGGGTAGCTTGCTGGGGTCAGAGGCCTTTAGGTGGAGGGCCAGGGGGCACCCTGGGGCCTCTACTGCAAATCCAGGGAGAGAGGTGGACCCCTGGGTAGCCTGCTGGGGTCTGAAGCCCATAGGTGGAGGGCCAGGGGGTACCCTGGGGCCTATACTTCAGGTCCAGGGAGAGAGGTGGACCCTTGGGTAGCTTCCTAAGGTTAGAGGCCCCTAGGTGGAGGGCCAGAGGGCACCCTGGGAACTATCGTGCAAGTCCAGGGAGAGAGGTGGACCCCTGGGTAGCTTGCTGGTGTACGAGGCCCATAGGTGGAGGGCCAGGAGGCACCCTGGGGCCTCTACTGCAAGTCCAGGGAGAGAGGTGGACCCCTGGGTAGCTTGCTGGGGTGAGAGGCCCCTAGGTGGAGGGCCAGGGGGCACCCTGGGGCCTCTACTGCAAGTCCAGGGAAAGAGGTGGACCCCTGGGTAGCTTGCTGGGGTCAGAGGCCTCTAGGTGGAGGGCCAGGGGGTACCCTGGGGCCTATACTTCAGGTCCAGGGAGAGAGGTGGACCCTTGGGTAGCTTCCTAAGGTTAGAGGCCCCTAGGTGGAGGGCCAGAGGGCACCCTGGGAACTATCGTGCAAGTCCAGGGAGAGAGGTGGACCCCTGGGTAGCTTGCTGGTGTACGAGGCCCATAGGTGGAGGGCCAGGAGGCACCCTGGGGCCTCTACTGCAAGTCCAGGGAGAGAGGTGGACCCCTGGGTAGCTTGCTGGGGTGAGAGGCCCCTAGGTGGAGGGCCAGGGGGCACCCTGGGGCCTCTACTGCAAGTCCAGGGAAAGAGGTGGACCCCTGGGTAGCTTGCTGGGGTCAGAGGCCTCTAGGTAGAGGGCCAGGGGGCACCCTGGGGCCTCTACTGCAAGTCTAGGGAGAGAGGTGGACCCATTGGTAGCTAGCTGGGGTAAGAGGCCCCTAAGTGGAGGGCCAGGGGGCACCTTGGTACCTCTACTGCAAGTCCAGGGAGAGAGGTGGACCCCTGGGTAGCTTGCTGGGGTCTGAAGCCCATAGGTGGAGGGCCAGGGGGTACCCTGGGGCCTATACTTCAAGTCCAGGGAGAGAGGTGGACCCTTGGGTAGCTTCCTAAGGTTAGAGGCCCCTAGGTGGAGGGCCAGAGGGCACCCTGGGGACTATCGTGCAAGTCCAGGGAGAAAGGTGGACCCCTGGGTAGCTTGCTGGGGTACAAGGCCTCTAGGTGGAGGGCCAGGGGGCACCCTGGGGCCTATCTTGCAAGTCCAGGGAGTAAGGTGGACCCCTGAGTAGCTTGCTGGGGTACAAGGCCCCTAGGTGGAGGGCCAGGGGGCACCCTGGGGCCTCTACTGCAAGTCCAGGGAGAGAGGTGGACCCCTGGGTAGCTTGCTGGGGTCTGAAGCCCATAGGTGGAGGGCCAGGGGGCACAATGGGGCCTCTACTGCAAGTCTAGGGAAAGAGGTGGACCCCTGGTTAGCTTGCTGGGGTCAGAGGCCTCTAGGTAGAGGGCCAGGGGGCACCCTGGGGCCTCTACTGCAAGTCTAGGGAGAGAGGTGGACCCATTGGTAGCTAGCTGGGGTAAGAGGCCCCTAAGTGGAGGGCCAGGGGGCACCCTGGGGCCTCTACTGCAAGTCCAGGGAGAGAGGTGGACCCCTGGGTAGCTTGCTGGGGTCTGAAGCCCATAGGTGGAGGGCCAGGGGGTACCCTGGGGCCTATACTTTAATCCAGGGAGAGAGGTGGACCCTTGGGTAGCTTCCTAAGGTTAGAGGCCCCTAGGTGGAGGGCCAGAGGGCACCCTGGGGACTATCGTGCAAGTCCAGGGAGAAAGGTGGACCCCTGGGTAGCTTGCTGGGGTACAAGGCCTCTAGGTGGAGGGCCAGGGGCCACCCTGGGGCCTATCTTGCAAGTCCAGGGAGTAAGGTGGACCCCTGAGTAGCTTGCTGGGGTACAAGGCCCCTAGGTGGAGGGCCAGGGGGCACGCTGGGGCCTCTACTGCAAGTCCAGGGAGAGAGGTGGACCCCTGGGTAGCTTGCTGGGGTCTGAAGCCCATAGGTGGAGGGCCAGGGGGCACAATGGGGCCTCTACTGCAAGTCTAGGGAGAGAGGTGGACCCATGGGTAGCTAGCTGGGGTAAGAGGCCCCTAAGTGGAGGGCCAGGGGGCACCCTGGGGCCTCTACTGCAAGTCCAGGGAGAGAGGTTGACCCCTGGGTAGCTTCCTAAGGTCTGAGGCCCCAAGGTGGAGGGCCAGGGGGCACCCTGGGGCCTATCCTGCAAGTCCAGGGAGAGATGTGGACCCCTGGATAGCTTGCTGGGGTACGAGGCCCCTAGGTGGAGGGCCAGGGGGCACCCTGGGGCCTCTACTGCAAGTCCAGGGAGAGAGGAGGACCCCTGGGAAGCTTGCCGAGGTCAAAGGCCCCTAGGTGGAGGGCCAGGGGGCACCCTGGGGCCTATCCTGCAAGTCCAAGGAGAGAGGTGGACCGCTGGGTTGCTTGCTGGGGTATGAGGTCCCTATTTGGAGTGCCAGGGGGCACCCTGGGGCCTCTACTGCAAGCCCAGGGAGAGAGGTGGACCCCTGGTTAGCTTGCTGGGGTCAGAAGCCCCTTGGTCTATGGCCAGGGGGCACCCTGGGGCCTATACTGCAAGTCCAGTAAGAGAGGTGGACCCATGGGTAGCTTACTGGGGTCAGAGGCCCCTAGATGGAGGGCCAGGGGCTTCCTGGGGCCTCTACTGCAAGTCCAGGGAGAGAGGTGGACCCCTGGGTAGCTTGCTGGTGTCAGAGTCAACTAGGTGGAGGGACAGGGGGTACCCTGGGGCCTATACTGCAAGTCCAGGGAGAGAAGTGGACCCCTAGGTAGCTTCCTGAGGTCAGAGGCCCCTAGGTGGAGGGCCAGAGCGCACCCTGGGGTCTATCCTGCAAGTCCAGGGAGAGAGGTGGACCCCTGGGTAGCTTGCTGGGGTACGAGGTCCCTAGGTGGAGGGCCAGGGGGCAGCCTGGGGCCTCTACTGCAAGTCCAGGGAGAGAGGTGGACCCCTGGGTACCTTCCTGGGGTCAGAGTCCCCTAGGTGGAGGGCCAGGAGGTACCCTAGGGCATATCCTGCAAGTCCAGGGTGAGAGGTGGACCCCTGGGTAGCTTGCTGGGGTACAAAGCCCCTAGGTGGAGGGCCAGGGGGTACCCTGGGGCATATCCTGCAAGTCCACGGAGAGATGTGGACCCTTGGGTAGCTTCCTAGGGTTAGAGGCCCCTAGGTGGAGGGCCAGGGGGCACCCTGGGGCCTATCCTGCAAGTCCAGGGAGAGAGGTGGACCCCTAGGTAGCTTGCTGGGGAACAAGGCCCCTAGGTGGAGGGCCAGGGGGCACCATGGGGCCTCTACTGCAAGGCCAGGGAGAAAGGTGGACCCCTTGGTAGCTTGCTGGGGTCAGAGACCCCTAGGTGGAGGGCCAGGGGGCACCATGGGGCCTCTACTGCAAGTCTAGGGAGAGAGGTGGACCCATGGGTAGCTAGCTGGGGTAAGAGGCCCCTAAGTGGAGGGCCAGGGGGCACCCTGGGAACTCTACTGCAAGTCCATGGAGAGAGGTGGACCCCTGGGTAGTTTGCTGGGGTCAGAGGCCCCTAGGCGGAGGGACAGGGGGCTTCCTGGGGGCTCTACTGCAAGTCCAGGGAGAAAGGTGGACCCCTTGGTAGCTTGCTTGGGTCAGAGACCTCTAGGTGGAGGTCAAGGGGGCACCCTGGGGCCTCTACTGCAATCCCAGGGAGAGTTGTGGACCCTTGTGTAGCTTGCTGGGGTCAGAGGCCCCTTGGTGGAGGGTCAGGGGGCACCCTGGGGCCTATTCTGCAAGTCCAGGGAGAGAGGTGGACCTCTGGGTAGCTTGCTGGGGTCAGAGGCCCCTAGGTGGAGGGCCAGGGGGCACCCTGGGGCCTATTCTGCAAGTCCAGGGAGTAAGGTAGACCCCTGGGTAGCTTGCAGGGGTACGTGTCCCCTAGGTGGAGGGCCAGGGGGCACCCTGGGGCCTCTACTGCAAGTCCAGGGAGAGAGGTGGACCCCTGGGTAGCTTGCTGGGGTCAGAGGCCCCTAGGTGGAGGGCCAGGGGGCACCCTGGGGCCTCTACTGCAAGTCCAGGGGGAGAGGTGGACCCCTGGGCAGCTTGCTGGGGTCTGAAGCCCAAAGGTTGAGGGCCAGGGGGCACCCTGGGGCCTCTACTGCAAGTCTAGGGAGAGAGGTGGACCCATGGGTAGCTAGCTGGGGTAAGAGGCCCCTAAGTGGAGGGCCAGGGGGCACCCTGGGGCCTTTACTGCAATCCCAGGGAGAGTTGTGGACCCTTGTGTAGCTTGCTGGGGTCAGAGGCCCCTAGGTGGAGGGCCAGGGGGCACCCTGGGGCCTATCCTGCAAGTCCAGGGACAGAGGTGGACCCCTGGGTAGCTTGCTGGGGTACGAGGCCCCTAGGTGGAGGGCCAGGGGGCACCCTGGGGCCTCTACTGCTAGTCCAGGGAGAGAGGTGGACCCCTGGGTAGCTTGCTGGGGTCAGAGGCCCCTAGGTGGAGGACCAGGGGGCACCCTGGGGCCTCTACTGCAAGTCCAGGGAAAGAGGTGGACCCCTGGGTAGCTTGCTGGGGTCAGAGGCCTTTAGGTGTAGGGCCAGGGGGCACCCTGGGGCCTCTTCTGCAAATCCAGGGAGAGAGGTGGACCCCTGGGTAGCTTGCTGGCGTCTGAAGCCCATAGGTGGAGGGCCAGGGGGTACCCTGGGGCCTATACTTCAAGTCCAGGGAGAGAGGTGGACCCTTGGGTAGCTTCCTAAGGTTAGAGGCCCCTAGGTGGAGGGCCAGAGGGCACCCTGGGGACTATCGTGCAAGTCCAGGGAGAGAGGTGGACCCCTGGGTAGCTTGCTGGGGTACAAGGCCTCTAGGTGGAGGGCCAGGGGGCACCCTGGGGCCTATCTTGCAAGTCCAGGGAATAAGGTGGACCCCTGAGTAGATTGCTGGGGTATAAGGCCCCTAGGTGGAGGGCCAGGGGGCACCCTGGGGCCTCTACTGCAAGTCCAGGGAGAGAGTTAGACCCCTGGGTAGCTTGCTGGGGTCTGAAGCCCATAGGTGGAGGGCCAGGGGGCACCCTGGGGCCTCTACTGCAAGTCTAGGGAGAGAGGTGGACCCATGGGTAGCTAGCTTGTGTAAGAGACCCCTAAGTGGAGGGCCAGGGGGCACCCTGTGGCCTCTACTGCAAGTCCAGGGAGAGAGGTGGACCTCTGGGTAGCTTGCTGGGGTCAGAGGCCCCTAGGTGGAAGGCCAGGGGGCACCCTGGGGCCTATCTTGCAAGTCCAGGGAGTAAGGTAGACCCCTGGGTAGCTTGCTGGGGTACGAGATTCTAGGTGGAGGGCCATGGGGCACCCTGGGGCCTCTACTGCAAGTCCAGGGAGAGAGGAGGACGCCTGGGTAGCTTGCTGGGGTCAGAGGCCCCTAGGTGGAGGGCCAGGGGGCACCCTGGGGCATCTACTGCAAGTCCAGGGAGAGAGGTGGACCCCTGGGTAGCTTGCTGGGGTCTGAAGCCCATAGGTGGAGGGCCAGGGGGCACCCTGGGGCCTCTACTGCAAGTCTAGGGAGAGAGGTGGACCCATGGGTAGCTAGCTGGGGTAAGAGGCCCCTAAGTGGAGGGCCAGGGGGCACCCTGGGGCCTCTACTGCAAGTCCAGGGAGAGATGTGGACCCCTGGGTAGTTTGCTGGGGTCAGAGGCCCCTAGGTGGAGTGCCAGGGGGCTTCCTGGGGCCTATCCTGCAAGTCCACGGAGAGATGTGGACCCTTGGGTAGCTTCCTAGGGTTAGAGGCCCCTAGTTGGAGGTCAAAGGGGCACCCTGGGGCCTCTACTGCAATCCCAGGGAGAGTTGTGGACCCTTGTGTAGCTTGCTGGGGTCAGAGGCCCCTTGGTGGAGGGTCAGGGGGCACCCTGGGGCCTATTCTGCAAGTCCAGGGAGAGAGGTGGACCTCTGGGTAGCTTGCTGGGGTACGAGGCCCCTAGGTGGAGGGCCAGGGGGCACCCTGGGGCCTCTACTGCAAGTCCAGGGAGAGAGGTGGACCCCTGGGTAGCTTGCTGGGGTCGGAGGCCCCTAGGTGGAGGGCCAGGGGGCACCCTGGGGCCTCTACTGCAAGTCCAGGGAGAGAGGTGGACCCCTGGGTAGCTTGCTGGGGTCTGAAGCCCAAAGGTGGAGGGCCAGGGGGCACCCTGGGGCCTCTACTGTAAGTCTAGGGAGAGAGGTGGACCCATGGGTAGCTAGCTGGGGTAAGAGGCCCCTAAGTGGAGGGCCAGGGGGCACCCTGGGGCCTCTACTGCAAGTCCAGGGAGAGAGGTGGACCCCTGGGTAGTTTGCTGGGGTCAGAGGCCCCTAGGCGGAGGGACAGGGGGCTTCCTGGGGCCTCTACTGCAAGTCCAGGGAGAAAGGTGTACCCCTGGGTAGCTTGCTGGGGTAAGAGGCCCCTAGGTGGAGGTCAAGGGGGCACCCTGGGGCCTTTACGGCAATCCCAGGGAGAGTTGTGGACCCTTGTGTAGCTTGCTGGGGTCAGAGGCCCCTTGGTGGAGGGTCAGGGGGCACCCTGGGGCCTATTCTGCAAGTCCAGGGAGAGAGGTGGACCTCTGGGTAGCTTGCTGGGGTCAGAGGCCCCTAGGTGGAGGGCCAGGGTGCACCCTGGGGCCTATCCTGCAAGTCCAGGGAGAGAGGTGGAACCCTGGGTAGCTTGCTGGGGTACGAGGCCCCTAGGTGGAGGGCCAGGGGGCACCCTGGGGCCTCTACTGCAAGTCCAGGGAGAGAGGTGGACCCCTGGGTAGCTTGCTGGGGTCAGAGGCCCCTAGGTGGAGGGCTAGGGGGCACCCTGGGGCCTCTACTGCAAGTCCAGGGAAAGAGGTGGACCCCTGGGTAGCTTGCTGGGGTCAGAGGCCTTTAGGTGGAGGGCCAGGGGGCACCCTGGGGCCTCTACTGCAAATCCAGGGAGAGAGGTGGACCCCTGGGTAGCCTGCTGGGGTCTGAAGCCCATAGGTGGAGGGCCAGGGGGTACCCTGGGGCCTATACTTCAGGTCCAGGAAGAGAGGTGGACCCTTGGGTAGCTTCCTAAGGTTAGAGGCCCCTAGGTGGAGGGCCAGAGGGCACCCTGGGAACTATCGTGCAAGTCCAGGGAGAGAGGTGGACCCCTGGGTAGCTTGCTGGTGTACGAGGCCCATAGGTGGAGGGCCAGGAGGCACCCTGGGGCCTCTACTGCAAGTCCAGGGAGAGAGGTGGACCCCTGGGTAGCTTGCTGGGGTGAGAGGCCCCTAGGTGGAGGGTCAGGGGGCACCCTGGGGCCTATTCTGCAAGTCCAGGGAGAGAGGTGGACCTCTGGGTAGCTTGCTGGGGTCAGAGGCCCCTAGGTGGAGGGCCAGGGGGCACCCTGGGGCCTATCCTGCAAGTCCAGGGAGAGAGGTGGACCCCTGGGTAGCTTGCTGGGGTACGAGGCCCCTAGGTGGAGGGCCAGGGGGCACCCTGGGGCCTCTACTGCAAGTCCAGGGAGAGAGGTGGACCCCTGGGTAGCTTGCTGGGGTCAGAGGCCCCTAGGTGGAGGGCTAGGGGGCACCCTGGGGCCTCTACTGCAAGTCCAGGGAAAGAGGTGGACCCCTGGGTAGCTTGCTGGGGTCAGAGGCCTTTAGGTGGAGGGTCAGGGGGCACCCTGGGGCCTCTACTGCAAATCCAGGGAGAGAGGTGGACCCCTGGGTAGCCTGCTGGGGTCTGAAGCCCATAGGTGGAGGGCCAGGGGGTACCCTGGGGTCTATACTTCAGGTCCAGGGAGAGAGGTGGACCCTTGGGTAGCTTCCTAAGGTTAGAGGCCCCTAGGTGGAGGGCCAGAGGGCACCCTGGGAACTATCGTGCAAGTCCAGGGAGAGAGGTGGACCCCTGGGTAGCTTGCTGGTGTACGAGGCCCATAGGTGGAGGGCCAGGAGGCACCCTGGGGCCTCTACTGCAAGTCCAGGGAGAGAGGTGGACCCCTGGGTAGCTTGCTGGGGTGAGAGGCCCCTAGGTGGAGGGCCAGGGGGCACCCTGGGGCCTCTACTGCAAGTCCAGGGAAAGAGGTGGACCCCTGGGTAGCTTGCTGGGGTCAGAGGCCTCTAGGTGGAGGGCCAGGGGGTACCCTGGGGCCTATACTTCAGGTCCAGGGAGAGAGGTGGACCCTTGGGTAGCTTCCTAAGGTTAGAGGCCCCTAGGTGGAGGGCCAGAGGGCACCCTGGGAACTATCGTGCAAGTCCAGGGAGAGAGGTGGACCCCTGGGTAGCTTGCTGGTGTACGAGGCCCATAGGTGGAGGGCCAGGAGGCACCCTGGGGCCTCTACTGCAAGTCCAGGGAGAGAGGTGGACCCCTGGGTAGCTTGCTGGGGTGAGAGGCCCCTAGGTGGAGGGCCAGGGGGCACCCTTGGGCCTCTACTGCAAGTCCAGGGAAAGAGGTGGACCCCTGGGTAGCTTGCTGGGGTCAGAGGCCTCTAGGTAGAGGGCCAGGGGGCACCCTGGGGCCTCTACTGCAAGTCTAGGGAGAGAGGTGGACCCATTGGTAGCTAGCTGGGGTAAGAGGCCCCTAAGTGGAGGGCCAGGGGGCACCCTGGTACCTCTACTGCAAGTCCAGGGAGAGAGGTGGACCCCTGGGTAGCTTGCTGGGGTCTGAAGCCCATAGGTGGAGGGCCAGGGGGTACCCTGGGGCCTATACTTCAAGTCCAGGGAGAGAGGTGGACCCTTGGGTAGCTTCCTAAGGTTAGAGGCCCCTAGGTGGAGGGCCAGAGGGCACCCTGGGGACTATCGTGCAAGTCCAGGGAGAAAGGTGGACCCCTGGGTAGCTTGCTGGGGTACAAGGCCTCTAGGTGGAGGGCCAGGGGGCACCCTGGGGCCTATCTTGCAAGTCCAGGGAGTAAGGTGGACCCCTGAGTAGCTTGCTGGGGTACAAGGCCCCTAGGTGGAGGGCCAGGGGGCACCCTGGGGCCTCTACTGCAAGTCCAGGGAGAGAGGTGGACCCCTGGGTAGCTTGCTGGGGTCTGAAGCCCATAGGTGGAGGGCCAGGGGGCACAATGGGGCCTCTACTGCAAGTCTAGGGAAAGAGGTGGACCCCTGGGTAGCTTGCTGGGGTCAGAGGCCTCTAGGTAGAGGGCCAGGGGGCACCCTGGGGCCTCTACTGCAAGTCTAGGGAGAGAGGTGGACCCATGGGTAGCTAGCTGGGGTAAGAGGCCCCTAAGTGGAGGGCCAGGGGGCACCCTGGGGCCTTTACTGCAATCCCAGGGAGAGTTGTGGACCCTTGTGTAGCTTGCTGGGGTCAGAGGCCCCTAGGTGGAGGGCCAGGGGGCACCCTGGGGCCTATCCTGCAAGTCCAGGGACAGAGGTGGACCCCTGGGTAGCTTGCTGGGGTACGAGGCCCCTAGGTGGAGGGCCAGGGGGCACCCTGGGGCCTCTACTGCTAGTCCAGGGAGAGAGGTGGACCCCTGGGTAGCTTGCTGGGGTCAGAGGCCCCTAGGTGGAGGACCAGGGGGCACCCTGGGGCCTCTACTGCAAGTCCAGGGAAAGAGGTGGACCCCTGGGTAGCTTGCTGGGGTCAGAGGCCTTTAGGTGTAGGGCCAGGGGGCACCCTGGGGCCTCTTCTGCAAATCCAGGGAGAGAGGTGGACCCCTGGGTAGCTTGCTGGCGTCTGAAGCCCATAGGTGGAGGGCCAGGGGGTACCCTGGGGCCTATACTTCAAGTCCAGGGAGAGAGGTGGACCCTTGGGTAGCTTCCTAAGGTTAGAGGCCCCTAGGTGGAGGGCCAGAGGGCACCCTGGGGACTATCGTGCAAGTCCAGGGAGAGAGGTGGACCCCTGGGTAGCTTGCTGGGGTACAAGGCCTCTAGGTGGAGGGCCAGGGGGCACCCTGGGGCCTATCTTGCAAGTCCAGGGAATAAGGTGGACCCCTGAGTAGCTTGCTGGGGTATAAGGCCCCTAGGTGGAGGGCCAGGGGGCACCCTGGGGCCTCTACTGCAAGTCCAGGGAGAGAGTTAGACCCCTGGGTAGCTTGCTGGGGTCTGAAGCCCATAGGTGGAGGGCCAGGGGGCACCCTGGGGCCTCTACTGCAAGTCTAGGGAGAGAGGTGGACCCATGGGTAGCTAGCTTGTGTAAGAGACCCCTAAGTGGAGGGCCAGGGGGCACCCTGTGGCCTCTACTGCAAGTCCAGGGAGAGAGGTGGACCTCTGGGTAGCTTGCTGGGGTCAGAGGCCCCTAGGTGGAAGGCCAGGGGGCACCCTGGGGCCTATCTTGCAAGTCCAGGGAGTAAGGTAGACCCCTGGGTAGCTTGCTGGGGTACGAGATTCTAGGTGGAGGGCCATGGGGCACCCTGGGGCCTCTACTGCAAGTCCAGGGAGAGAGGAGGACGCCTGGGTAGCTTGCTGGGGTCAGAGGCCCCTAGGTGGAGGGCCAGGGGGCACCCTGGGGCATCTACTGCAAGTCCAGGGAGAGAGGTGGACCCCTGGGTAGCTTGCTGGGGTCTGAAGCCCATAGGTGGAGGGCCAGGGGGCACCCTGGGGCCTCTACTGCAAGTCTAGGGAGAGAGGTGGACCCATGGGTAGCTAGCTGGGGTAAGAGGCCCCTAAGTGGAGGGCCAGGGGGCACCCTGGGGCCTCTACTGCAAGTCCAGGGAGAGATGTGGACCCCTGGGTAGTTTGCTGGGGTCAGAGGCCCCTAGGTGGAGTGCCAGGGGGCTTCCTGGGGCCTATCCTGCAAGTCCACGGAGAGATGTGGACCCTTGGGTAGCTTCCTAGGGTTAGAGGCCCCTAGGTGGAGGTCAAAGGGGCACCCTGGGGCCTCTACTGCAATCCCAGGGAGAGTTGTGGACCCTTGTGTAGCTTGCTGGGGTCAGAGGCCCCTTGGTGGAGGGTCAGGGGGCACCCTGGGGCCTATTCTGCAAGTCCAGGGAGAGAGGTGGACCTCTGGGTAGCTTGCTGGGGTACGAGGCCCCTAGGTGGAGGGCCAGGGGGCACCCTGGGGCCTCTACTGCAAGTCCAGGGAGAGAGGTGGACCCCTGGGTAGCTTGCTGGGGTCAGAGGCCCCTAGGTGGAGGGCCAGGGGGCACCCTGGGGCCTCTACTGCAAGTCCAGGGAGAGAGGTGGACCCCTGGGTAGCTTGCTGGGGTCTGAAGCCCAAAGGTGGAGGGCCAGGGGGCACCCTGGGGCCTCTACTGTAAGTCTAGGGAGAGAGGTGGACCCATGGGTAGCTAGCTGGGGTAAGAGGCCCCTAAGTGGAGGGCCAGGGGGCACCCTGGGGCCTCTACTGCAAGTCCAGGGAGAGAGGTGGACCCCTGGGTAGTTTGCTGGGGTCAGAGGCCCCTAGGCGGAGGGACAGGGGGCTTCCTGGGGCCTCTACTGCAAGTCCAGGGAGAAAGGTGTACGCCTGGGTAGCTTGCTGGGGTAAGAGGCCCCTAGGTGGAGGTCAAGGGGGCACCCTGGGGCCTTTACGGCAATCCCAGGGAGAGTTGTGGACCCTTGTGTAGCTTGCTGGGGTCAGAGGCCCCTTGGTGGAGGGTCAGGGGGCACCCTGGGGCCTATTCTGCAAGTCCAGGGAGAGAGGTGGACCTCTGGGTAGCTTGCTGGGGTCAGAGGCCCCTAGGTGGAGGGCCAGGGTGCACCCTGGGGCCTATCCTGCAAGTCCAGGGAGAGAGGTGGAACCCTGGGTAGCTTGCTGGGGTACGAGGCCCCTAGGTGGAGGGCCAGGGGGCACCCTGGGGCCTCTACTGCAAGTCCAGGGAGAGAGGTGGACCCCTGGGTAGCTTGCTGGGGTCAGAGGCCCCTAGGTGGAGGGCTAGGGGGCACCCTGGGGCCTCTACTGCAAGTCCAGGGAAAGAGGTGGACCCCTGGGTAGCTTGCTGGGGTCAGAGGCCTTTAGGTGGAGGGCCAGGGGGCACCCTGGGGCCTCTACTGCAAATCCAGGGAGAGAGGTGGACCCCTGGGTAGCCTGCTGGGGTCTGAAGCCCATAGGTGGAGGGCCAGGGGGTACCCTGGGGCCTATACTTCAGGTCCAGGAAGAGAGGTGGACCCTTGGGTAGCTTCCTAAGGTTAGAGGCCCCTAGGTGGAGGGCCAGAGGGCACCCTGGGAACTATCGTGCAAGTCCAGGGAGAGAGGTGGACCCCTGGGTAGCTTGCTGGTGTACGAGGCCCATAGGTGGAGGGCCAGGAGGCACCCTGGGGCCTCTACTGCAAGTCCAGGGAGAGAGGTGGACCCCTGGGTAGCTTGCTGGGGTGAGAGGCCCCTAGGTGGAGGGTCAGGGGGCACCCTGGGGCCTATTCTGCAAGTCCAGGGAGAGAGGTGGACCTCTGGGTAGCTTGCTGGGGTCAGAGGCCCCTAGGTGGAGGGCCAGGGGGCACCCTGGGGCCTATCCTGCAAGTCCAGGGAGAGAGGTGGACCCCTGGGTAGCTTGCTGGGGTACGAGGCCCCTAGGTGGAGGGCCAGGGGGCACCCTGGGGCCTCTACTGCAAGTCCAGGGAGAGAGGTGGACCCCTGGGTAGCTTGCTGGGGTAGGAGGCCCCTAGGTGGAGGGCTAGGGGGCACCCTGGGGCCTCTACTGCAAGTCCAGGGAAAGAGGTGGACCCCTGGGTAGCTTGCTGGGGTCAGAGGCCTTTAGGTGGAGGGCCAGGGGGCACCCTGGGGCCTCTACTGCAAATCCAGGGAGAGAGGTGGACCCCTGGGTAGCCTGCTGGGGTCTGAAGCCCATAGGTGGAGGGCCAGGGGGTACCCTGGGGCCTATACTTCAGGTCCAGGGAGAGAGGTGGACCCTTGGGTAGCTTCCTAAGGTTAGAGGCCCCTAGGTGGAGGGCCAGAGGGCACCCTGGGAACTATCGTGCAAGTCCAGGGAGAGAGGTGGACCCCTGGGTAGCTTGCTGGTGTACGAGGCCCATAGGTGGAGGGCCAGGAGGCACCCTGGGGCCTCTACTGCAAGTCCAGGGAGAGAGGTGGACCCCTGGGTAGCTTGCTGGGGTGAGAGGCCCCTAGGTGGAGGGCCAGGGGGCACCCTGGGGCCTCTACTGCAAGTCCAGGGAAAGAGGTGGACCCCTGGGTAGCTTGCTGGGGTCAGAGGCCTCTAGGTGGAGGGCCAGGGGGTACCCTGGGGCCTATACTTCAGGTCCAGGGAGAGAGGTGGACCCTTGGGTAGCTTCCTAAGGTTAGAGGCCCCTAGGTGGAGGGCCAGAGGGCACCCTGGGAACTATCGTGCAAGTCCAGGGAGAGAGGTGGACCCCTGGGTAGCTTGCTGGTGTACGAGGCCCATAGGTGGAGGGCCAGGAGGCACCCTGGGGCCTCTACTGCAAGTCCAGGGAGAGAGGTGGACCCCTGGGTAGCTTGCTGGGGTGAGAGGCCCCTAGGTGGAGGGCCAGGGGGCACCCTGGGGCCTCTACTGCAAGTCCAGGGAAAGAGGTGGACCCCTGGGTAGCTTGCTGGGGTCAGAGGCCTCTAGGTAGAGGGCCAGGGGGCACCCTGGGGCCTCTACTGCAAGTCTAGGGAGAGAGGTGGACCCATTGGTAGCTAGCTGGGGTAAGAGGCCCCTAAGTGGAGGGCCAGGGGGCACCCTGGTACCTCTACTGCAAGTCCAGGGAGAGAGGTGGACCCCTGGGTAGCTTGCTGGGGTCTGAAGCCCATAGGTGGAGGGCCAGGGGGTACCCTGGGGCCTATACTTCAAGTCCAGGGAGAGAGGTGGACCCTTGGGTAGCTTCCTAAGGTTAGAGGCCCCTAGGTGGAGGGCCAGAGGGCACCCTGGGGACTATCGTGCAAGTCCAGGGAGAAAGGTGGACCCCTGGGTAGCTTGCTGGGGTACAAGGCCTCTAGGTGGAGGGCCAGGGGGCACCCTGGGGCCTATCTTGCAAGTCCAGGGAGTAAGGTGGACCCCTGAGTAGCTTGCTGGGGTACAAGGCCCCTAGGTGGAGGGCCAGGGGGCACCCTGGGGCCTCTACTGCAAGTCCAGGGAGAGAGGTGGACCCCTGGGTAGCTTGCTGGGGTCTGAAGCCCATAGGTGGAGGGCCAGGGGGCACAATGGGGCCTCTACTGCAAGTCTAGGGAAAGAGGTGGACCCCTGGGTAGCTTGCTGGGGTCAGAGGCCTCTAGGTAGAGGGCCAGGGGGCACCCTGGGGCCTCTACTGCAAGTCTAGGGAGAGAGGTGGACCCATTGGTAGCTAGCTGGGGTAAGAGGCCCCTAAGTGGAGGGCCAGGGGGCACCCTGGGGCCTCTACTGCAAGTCCAGGGAGAGAGGTGGACCCCTGGGTAGCTTGCTGGGGTCTGAAGCCCATAGGTGGAGGGCCAGGGGGTACCCTGGGGCCTATACTTTAATCCAGGGAGAGAGGTGGACCCTTGGGTAGCTTCCTAAGGTTAGAGGCCCCTAGGTGGAGGTCCAGAGGGCACCCTGGGGACTATCGTGCAAGTCCAGGGAGAAAGGTGGACCCCTGGGTAGCTTGCTGGGGTACAAGGCCTCTAGGTGGAGGGCCAGGGGGCACCCTGGGGCCTATCTTGCAAGTCCAGGGAGTAAGGTGGACCCCTGAGTAGCTTGCTGGGGTACAAGGCCCCTAGGTGGAGGGCCAGGGGGCACGCTGGGGCCTCTACTGCAAGTCCAGGGAGAGAGGTGGACCCCTGGGTAGCTTGCTGGGGTCTGAAGCCCATAGGTGGAGGGCCAGGGGGCACAATGGGGCCTCTACTGCAAGTCTAGGGAGAGAGGTGGACCCATGGGTAGCTAGCTGGGGTAAGAGGCCCCTAAGTGGAGGGCCAGGGGGCACCCTGGGGCCTCTGCTGCAAGTCCAGGGAGAGAGGTTGACCCCTGGGTAGCTTCCTAAGGTCTGAGGCCCCAAGGTGGAGGGCCAGGGGGCACCCTGGGGCCTATCCTGCAAGTCCAGGGAGAGATGTGGACCCCTGGATAGCTTGCTGGGGTACGAGGCCCCTAGGTGGAGGGCCAGGGGGCACCCTGGGGCCTCTACTGCAAGTCCAGGGAGAGAGGAGGACCCCTGGGAAGCTTGCTGGGGTCAGAGGCAACTAGGTGGAGGGACAAGGGTACCCTGGGGCCTAGACTGCAAGTCCAGGGAGAGAGGTGTACCCCTGGGTAGCTTCCCGAGGTCAAAGGCCCCTAGGTGGAGGGCCAGGGGGCACCCTGGGGCCTATCCTGCAAGTCCAAGGAGAGAGGTGGACCGCTGGGTTGCTTGCTGGGGTATGAGGTCCCTATTTGGAGGGCCAGGGGGCACCCTGGGGCCTCTACTGCAAGCCCAGGGAGAGAGGTGGACCCCTGGTTAGCTTGCTGGGGTCAGAAGCCCCTTGGTCTATGGCCAGGGGGCACCCTGGGGCCTATACTGCAAGTCCAGTAAGAGAGGTGGACCCATGGGTAGCTTACTGGGGTCAGAGGCCCCTAGATGGAGGGCCAGGGGCTTCCTGGGGCCTCTACTGCAAGTCCAGGGAGAGAGGTGGACCCCTGGGTAGCTTGCTGGTGTCAGAGTCAACTAGGTGGAGGGACAGGGGGTACCCTGGGGCCTATACTGCAAGTCCAGGGAGAGAAGTGGACCCCTAGGTAGCTTCCTGAGGTCAGAGGCCCCTAGGTGGAGGGCCAGAGCGCACCCTGGGGTCTATCCTGCAAGTCCAGGGAGAGAGGTGGACCCCTGGGTAGCTTGCTGGGGTACGAGGTCCCTAGGTGGAGGGCCAGGGGGCAGCCTGGGGCCTCTACTGCAAGTCCAGGGAGAGAGGTGGACCCCTGGGTACCTTCCTGGGGTCAGAGTCCCCTAGGTGGAGGGCCAGGAGGTACCCTAGGGCATATCCTGCAAGTCCAGGGTGAGAGGTGGACCCCTGGGTAGCTTGCTGGGGTACAAAGCCCCTAGGTGGAGGGCCAGGGGGTACCCTGGGGCATATCCTGCAAGTCCACGGAGAGATGTGGACCCTTGGGTAGCTTCCTAGGGTTAGAGGCCCCTAGGTGGAGGGCCAGGGGGCACCCTGGGGCCTATCCTGCAAGTCCAGGGAGAGAGGTGGACCCCTAGGTAGCTTGCTGGGGAACAAGGCCCCTAGGTGGAGGGCCAGGGGGCACCATGGGGCCTCTACTGCAAGGCCAGGGAGAAAGGTGGACCCCTTGGTAGCTTGCTGGGGTCAGAGACCCTTAGGTGGAGGGCCAGGGGGCACCATGGGGCCTCTACTGCAAGTCTAGGGAGAGAGGTGGACCCATGGGTAGCTAGCTGGGGTAAGAGGCCCCTAAGTGGAGGGCCAGGGGGCACCCTGGGAACTCTACTGCAAGTCCATGGAGAGAGGTGGACCCCTGGGTAGTTTGCTTGGGTCAGAGGCCCCTAGGCGGAGGGACAGGGGGCTTCCTGGGGGCTCTACTGCAAGTCCAGGGAGAAAGGTGGACCCCTTGGTAGCTTGCTTGGGTCAGAGACCTCTAGGTGGAGGTCAAGGGGGCACCCTGGGGCCTCTACTGCAATCCCAGGGAGAGTTGTGGACCCTTGTGTAGCTTGCTGGGGTCAGAGGCCCCTTGGTGGAGGGTCAGGGGGCACCCTGGGGCCTATTCTGCAAGTCCAGGGAGAGAGGTGGACCTCTGGGTAGCTTGCTGGGGTCAGAGGCCCCTAGGTGGAGGGCCAGGGGGCACCCTGGGGCCTATTCTGCAAGTCCAGGGAGTAAGGTAGACCCCTGGGTAGCTTGCAGGGGTACGTGTCCCCTAGGTGGAGGGCCAGGGGGCACCCTGGGGCCTCTACTGCAAGTCCAGGGAGAGAGGTGGACCCCTGGGTAGCTTGCTGGGGTCAGAGGCCCCTAGGTGGAGGGCCAGGGGGCACCCTGGGGCCTCTACTGCAAGTCCAGGGGGAGAGGTGGACCCCTGGGCAGCTTGCTGGGGTCTGAAGCCCAAAGGTTGAGGGCCAGGGGGCACCCTGGGGCCTCTACTGCAAGTCTAGGGAGAGAGGTGGACCCATGGGTAGCTAGCTGGGGTAAGAGGCCCCTAAGTGGAGGGCCAGGGGGCACCCTGGGGCCTTTACTGCAATCCCAGGGAGAGTTGTGGACCCTTGTGTAGCTTGCTGGGGTCAGAGGCCCCTAGGTGGAGGGCCAGGGGGCACCCTGGGGCCTATCCTGCAAGTCCAGGGACAGAGGTGGACCCCTGGGTAGCTTGCTGGGGTACGAGGCCCCTAGGTGGAGGGCCAGGGGGCACCCTGGGGCCTCTACTGCTAGTCCAGGGAGAGAGGTGGACCCCTGGGTAGCTTGCTGGGGTCAGAGGCCCCTAGGTGGAGGACCAGGGGGCACCCTGGGGCCTCTACTGCAAGTCCAGGGAAAGAGGTGGACCCCTGGGTAGCTTGCTGAGGTCAGAGGCCTTTAGGTGTAGGGCCAGGGGGCACCCTGGGGCCTCTACTGCAAATCCAGGGAGAGAGGTGGACCCCTGGGTAGCTTGCTGGCGTCTGAAGCCCATAGGTGGAGGGCCAGGGGGTACCCTGGGGCCTATACTTCAAGTCCAGGGAGAGAGGTGGACCCTTGGGTAGCTTCCTAAGGTTAGAGGCCCCTAGGTGGAGGGCCAGAGGGCACCCTGGGGACTATCGTGCAAGTCCAGGGAGAGAGGTGGACCCCTGGGTAGCTTGCTGGGGTACAAGGCCTCTAGGTGGAGGGCCAGGGGGCACCCTGGGGCCTATCTTGCAAGTCCAGGGAGTAAGGTGGACCCCTGAGTAGCTTGCTGGGGTATAAGGCCCCTAGGTGGAGGGCCAGGGGGCACCCTGGGGCCTCTACTGCAAGTCCAGGGAGAGAGTTGGACCCCTGGGTAGCTTGCTGGGGTCTGAAGCCCATAGGTGGAGGGCCAGGGGTTACCCTTGGGCCTCTACTGCAAGTCTAGGGAGAGAGGTGGACCCATGGGTAGCTAGCTGGGGTAAGAGGCCCCTAAGTGGAGGGCCAGGGGGCACCCTGGGGCCTCTACTGCAAGTCCAGGGAGAGAGGTGGACCTCTGGGTAGCTTGCTGGGGTCAGAGGCCCCTAGGTAGAAGGCCAGGGGGCACCCTGGGGCCTATCTTGCAAGTCCAGGGAGTAAGGTAGACCCCTGGGTAGCTTGCTGGGGTACGAGATTCTAGGTGGAGGGCCAGGGGGCACCCTGGGGCCTCTACTGCAAGTCCAGGGAGAGAGGTGGACCCCTGGGTAGCTTGCTGGGGTCAGAGGCCCCTAGGTGGAGGGCCAGGGGGCACCCTGGGGCATCTACTGCAAGTCCAGGGAGAGAGGTGGACCCCTGGGTAGCTTGCTGGGGTCTGAAGCCCATAGTTGGAGGGCCAGGGGGCACCCTGGGGCCTCTACTGCAAGTCTAGGGAGAGAGGTGGACCCATGGGTAGCTAGCTGGGGTAAGAGACCCCTAAGTGGAGGGCCAGGGGGCACCCTGGGGCCTCTACTGCAAGTCCAGGGAGAGATGTGGACCCCTGGGTAGTTTGCTGGGGTCAGAGGCCCCTAGGCGGAGGGACAGGGGGCTTCCTGGAGCCTCTACTGCAAGTCCAGGGAGAAAGGTGTACCCCTGGGTAGCTTGCTAGCGTCAGAGGCCCCTAGGTGGAGGTAAAGGGGGCACCCTGGGGCCTTTACTGCAATCCCAGGGAGAGTTGTTGACCCTTGTGTAGCTTGCTGGGGTCAGAGGCCCCTTGGTGGAGAGTCAGGGGGCACCCTGGGGCCTATTCTGCAAGTCCAGGGAGAGAGGTGGACCTCCGGGTAGCTTGCTGGGGTCAGAGGCCCCTAGGTGGAGGGCCAGGGGGCACCCTGGGGCCTATCCTGCAAGTCCAGGGAGAGAGGTGGACCCCTGGGTAGCTTGCTGGGGTACGAGGCCCAGAGGAGGAGGGCCAGGGGGCACCCTGGGGCCTCTACTGCAAGTCTAGGGAAAGAGGTGGACCCCTGGGTAGCTTGCTGGGGTCAGAGGCCTCTAGGTGGAGGGCCAGGGGGCACCCTGGGGCCTCTACTGCAAGTCTAGGGAGAGAAGTGGACCCATGGGTAGCTAGCTGGGGTAAAAGGCCCCTAAGTGGAGGGCCAGGGGGCACCCTGGGGCCTCTACTGCAAGTCCAGGGAGAGAGGTGGACCCCTGGGTAGCTTGCTGGGGTCTGAAGCCCATAGGTGGAGGGCCAGGGGGTACCCTGGGGCCTATACTTCAAGTCCAGGGAGAGAGGTGGACCCTTGGGTAGCTTCCTAAGGTTAGAGGCCCCTAGGTGGAGGGCCAGAGGGCACCCTGGGGACTATCGTGCAAGTCCAGGGAGAGAGGTGGACCCCTGGGTAGCTTGCTGGGGTACAAGGCCTCTAGGTGGAGGGCCAGGGGGCACCCTGGGGCCTATCTTGGTAGTCCAGGGAGTAAGGTGGACCCCTGAGTAGCTTGCTGGGGTACGAGGCCCCTAGGTGGAGGGCCAGGGGGCACCCTGGGGCCTCTACTGCAAGTCCAGGGAGAGAGGTGGACCCCTGGGTTGCTTGCTGGGGTTAGAGGCCCCTAGGTGGAGGTCAAGGGGGCACCCTGGGGCCTTTACTGCAATCCCAGGGAGAGTTGTGGACCCTTGTGTAGCTTGCTGGGGTCAGAGGCCCCTTGGTGGAGGGTCAGGGGGCACCCTGGTGCCTATTCTGCAAGTCCAGGGAGAGAGGTGGACCTCTGGGTAGCTTGCTGGGGTCAGAGGCCCCTAGGTGGAGGGCCAGGGGGCACCCTGGGGCCTATCTTGCAAGTCGAGGGAGTAAGGTAGACCCCTGGGTAGCTTGCAGGGGTACGAGGCCCCTAGGTGGAGGGCCAGGGGGCACCCTGGGGCCTTTACTGCAATCCCAGGGAGAGTTGTGGACCCTTGTGTAGCTTGCTGGGGTCAGAGGCCCCTTGGTGGAGGGTCAGGGGGCACCCTGGGGCCTATTCTGCAAGTCCAGGGAGAGAGGTGGACCTCTGGGTAGCTTGCTGGGGTCAGAGGCCCCTAGGTGGAGGGCCAGGGGGCACCCTGGGGCCTATCCTGCAAGTCCAGGTAGAGAGGTGGACCCCTGGGTAGCTTGCTGGGGTACGAGGCCCCTAGGTGGAGGGCCTGGGGGCACCCTGGGGCCTCTACTGCAAGTCCAGGGAGAGAGGTGGACCCCTGGGTAGCTTGCTGGGGTCAGAGGCCCCTAGGTGGAGGACCAGGGGGCACCCTGGGGCCTCTACTGCAAGTCCAGGGAAAGAGGTGGACCCCTAGGTAGCTTGCTGGGGTCAGAGGCCTTTAGGTGTAGGGCCAGGGGGCACCCTGGGGCCTCTACTGCAAATCCAGGGAGAGAGGTGGACCCCTGGGTAGCTTGCTGGGGTCTGAAGCCCATAGGTGGAGGGCCATGGGGTACCCTGGGGCCTATACTTCAAGTCCAGGGAGAGAGGTGGACCCTTGGGTAGCTTCCTAAGGTTAGAGGCCCCTAGGTGTAGGGCCAGAGGGCACCCTGGGGACTATCGTGCAAGTCCAGGGAGAGAGGTGGACCCCTGGGTAGATTGCTGGGGTACAAGGCCTCTAGGTGGAGGGCCAGGGGGCACCTTGGGGCCTATCTTGCAAGTCCAGGGAGTAAGGTGGACCCCTGAGTAGCTTGCTGGGGTCAGAGGCCCCTAGGTGGAGGACCAGGGGGCACCCTGGGGCCTCTACTGCAAGTCCAGGGAAAGAGGTGGACCCCTGGGTAGCTTCCTAAGGTCAGAGGCCCCTAGGTGGAGGGCCAGGGGGCACCCTGGGGCCTATCCTGCAAGTCCAGGGAGAGAGGTGGACCCCTGGGTAGCTTGCTGGGGTACGAGTCCCCTAGGTGGAGGGTCAGGAGGTACCCTAGGGCCTCTACTGCAAGTCCAGGGAGAGAGGTGGACCCTTGGGTAGCTTGCTGGGGTCAGAGGCAACTAGGTGGAGGGCCAGGGGGCACCCTAGGGTCTACACTGCAAGTCCAGGGAGAGAGGTGGACCCCTGGGTAGCTTCCTAAGGTCAGAGGCCCCTAGGTGGAGGGCCAGGGGGCACCCTGGGGCCTCTACTGCAAGTCCAGGGAGAGAGGTGGACCCCTGGGTAGCTTGCTAGGGTCAGAGGCCTCTAGGTGGAGGGCCAAGGGGCACCCTGGGGCCTCTACTGCAAGTCCAGGGAGAGAGGTGGACCCCTGGGAAGTTTGCTGGGGTCAGAGGCCCCTAGGTGGAGGGCAAGGGGGCACCCTGGGGCCTCTACTGCAAGCCCAGGGAGAGAGGTGGACCCCTGGGTAGCTTCCTGGGGTCAGAGTCCCCTAGGTGGAGGGTCTGGAGGTACCCTAGGGCCTCTACTGCAAGTCCAGGGAGAGAGGTAGACCCCTGGGTAGCTTGCTGGGGTCAGAGGCAACTATGTGGAGGGCCAGGGGGCACCCTAGGGTCTACACTGCAAGTCCAGGGAGAGAGGTGGACCCCTGGGTAGCTTCCTAAGGTCAGAGGCCCCTAGGTGGAGGGCCAGGGGCACCCTGGGGCCTCTACTGCAAGTCCAGGGAGAGATGTGGACCCCTGGGTAGCTTGCTTGGGTCTGAAGCCCATAGGTGGAGGGCCAGGGGGCACCCTGGGGCCTCTACTGCAAGTCTAGGGAGAGAGGTGGACCCATGGGTAGCTTGCTGGGGTCAGAGGCCCCTAGGTGGAGGACCAGGGGCACCCTGGGGCCTCTACTGCAAGACCAGGGAAAGAGGTGGTCCCCTCGGTAGCTTGCTGGGGTCAGAGGCCTCTAGGTGGAGGGCCAGGGGGCACCCTGGGGCCTCTACTGCAAGTCTAGGGAGAGAGGTGGGCCCATGGGTAGCTAGCTGGGGTAAGAGGCCCCTAAGTGGAGGGCCAGGGGGCACCCTGGGGCCTCTACTGCAAGTCCAGGGAGAGAGGTGGACCCCTGGGTAGTTTGCTGGGGTCAGAGGCCCCTAGGCGGAGGGACAGGGGGCTTCCTGGGGCCTCTACTGCAAGTCCAGGGAGAAAGGTGGACCCCTGGGTAGCTTGCTAGGGTCAGAAGCCCCTAGGTGGAGGTCAAGGGGGCACCCTGGGGCCTTTACTGCAATCCCAGGGAGAGTTGTGGACCCTTGTGTAGCTAGCTGGGGTCAGAGGCCCCTTGGTGGAGGGTCAGGGGGCACCCTGGGGCCTATTCTGCAAGTCCAGGGAGAGAGGTGGACCTCTGGGTAGCTTGCTGGCGTCAGAGGCCCCTAGGTGGAGGGCCAGGGGGCACTCTGGGGCCTATCCTGCAAGTCCAGGGAGAGAGGTGGACCCCTGGGTAGCTTGCTGGGGCACGAGGCCCCTAGGTGGAGGGCCAGGGGGCACCCTGGGGCCTCTACTGCAAGTCCAGGGAAAGAGGTGGACCCCTGGGTAGCTTGCTGGGGTCAGAGGCCCCTAGGTGGAGGGCCAGGGGGCACCCTGGGGCATCTACTGCAAGTCCAGGGAAAGAGGTGGACCCCTGGGTAGCTTGCTGGGGTCAGAGGCCTCTAGGTGGAGGGCCAGGGGGCACCCTGGGGCCTCTACTGCAAGTCCAGGGAGAGAGGTGGACCCCTGGGTAGCTTGCTGGGGTCTGAAGCCCATAGGTGGAGGGCCAGGGGGTACCCTGGGGCCTATACTTCAAGTCCAGGGAGAGAGGTGGACCCTTGGGTAGCTTCCTAAGGTTAGAGGCCCCTAGGTGGAGGGCCAGAGGGCACCCTGGGGACTATCGTGCAAGTCCAGGGAGAGAGGTGGACCCCTGGGTAGCTTGCTGGGGTACGAGGCCCCTAGGTGGAGGGCCAGGGGGCACCCTGGGGCCTCTACTGCAAGTTCAGGGAGAGAGGTGGACCCCTGGGTAGCTTCCTAAGGTCAGAGGCCCCTAGGTGGAGGGCCAGGGGGCACCCTGGGGCCTATCCTGCAAGTCCAGGGAGGGAGGTGGACCCCTGAGTAGCTTGCTGGGGTACGAGTCCCCTAGGTGGAGGGCCAGGGGGCACCCTGGGGCCTCTACTGCAAGTCCAGGGAGAGAGGTGGACCCCTGGGTAGCTTGCTGGGGTCAGAGGCAAATAGGTGGAGGGCCAGGGGGCACCCTAGGGTCTACACTGCAAGTCAAGGGAGAGAGGTGGACCCCTGGGTAGCTTGCTGGGGTACGAGGTCCCTAGGTGGAGGGCCAGGGGGCAGCCTGGGGCCTCTACTGCAAGTCCAGGGAGAGAGGTGGACCCCTGGGTACCTTCCTGGGGTCAGAGTCCCCTAGGTGGAGGGCCAGGAGGTACCCTAGGGCCTCTACTGCAAGTCCAGGGTGAGAGGTGGACCCCTGGGTAGCTTGCTGGGGTACAAGGCCCCTAGGTGGAGGGCCAGGGGGTACCCTGGGGCATATCCTGCAAGTCCACGGAGAGATGTGGACCCTTGGGTAGCTTCCTAGGGTTAGAGGCCCCTAGGTGGAGGGCCAGGGGGCACCCTGGGGCCTATCCTGCAAGTCCAGGGAGAGAGGTGGACCCCTAGGTAGCTTGCTGGGGTACAAGGCCCCTAGGTGGAGGGCCAGGGGGCACCATGGGGCCTCTACTGCAAGGCCAGGGAGAAAGGTGGACCCCTTGGTAGCTTGCTGGGGTCAGAGACCCCTAGGTGGAGGGCCAGGGGGCACCATGGGGCCTCTATCACAAGTCTAGGGAGAGAGGTGGACCCATGGGTAGCTAGCTGGGGTACGAGGCCCCTAAGTGGAGGGCCAGGGGGCACCCTGGAAACTCTACTGCAAGTCCATGGAGAGAGGTGGACCCCTGGGTAGTTTGCTGGGGTCAGAGGCCCCTAGGCGGAGGGACAGGGGGCTTCCTGGGGGCTCTACTGCAAGTCCAGGGAGAAAGGTGGACCCCTTGGTAGCTTGCTTGGGTCAGAGGCCTCTAGGTGGAGGTCAAGGGGGCACCCTGGGGCCTCTACTGCAATCCCAGGGAGAGTTGTGGACCCTTGTGTAGCTTGCTGGGGTCAGAGGCCCCTTGGTGGAGGGTCAGGGGGCACCCTGGGGCCTATTCTGCAAGTCCAGGGAGAGAGGTGGACCTCTGGGTAGCTTGCTGGGGTCAGAGGCCCCTAGGTGGAGGGCCAGGGGGCACCCTGGGGCCTATTCTGCAAGTCCAGGGAGTAAGGTAGACCCCTGGGTAGCTTGCAGGGGTACGTGTCCCCTAGGTGGAGGGCCAGGGGGCACCCTGGGGCCTCTACTGCAAGTCCAGGGAGAGAGGTGGACCCCTGGGTAGCTTGCTGGGGTCAGAGGCCCCTAGGTGGAGGGCCAGGGGGCACCCTGGGGCCCCTACTGCAAGTCCAGGGGGAGAGGTGGACCCCTGGGCAGCTTGCTGGGGTCTGAAGCTCAAAGGTTGAGGGCCAGGGGGCACCCTGGGGCCTCTACTGCAAGTCTAGGGAGAGAGGTGGACCCATGGGTAGCTAGCTGGGGTAAGAGGCCCCTAAGTGGAGGGCCAGGGGGCACCCTGGGGCCTCTACTGCAAGTCCAGGGAGAGAGGTGGACCCCTGGGTAGTTTGCTGGGGTCAGAGGCCCGTAGGCGGAGGGACAGGGGGCTTCCTGGGGCCTCTACTGCAAGTCCAGGGAGAAAGGTGTACCCCTGGGTAGCTTGCTAGGGTCAGAGGTCCCTAGGTGGAGGTCAAGGGGGCACCCTGGGGCCTTTACTGCAATCCCAGGGAGAGTTGTGGACCCTTGTGTAGCTTGCTGGGGTCAGAGGCCCCTAGGTGGAGGGCCAGGGGGCACCCTGGGGCCTATCCTGCAAGTCCAGGGACAGAGGTGGACCCCTGGGTAGCTTGCTGGGGTACGAGGCCCCTAGGTGGAGGGCCAGGGGGCACCCTGGGGCCTCTACTGCTAGTCCAGGGAGAGAGGTGGACCCCTGGGTAGCTTGCTGGGGTCAGAGGCCCCTAGGTGAAGGACCAGGGGGCACCCTGGGGCCTCTACTGCAAGTCCAGGGAAAGAGGTGGACCCCTGGGTAGCTTGCTGGGGTCAGAGGCCTTTAGGTGTAGGGCCAGGGGGCACCCTGGGGCCTCTACTGCAAATCCAGGGAGAGAGGTGGACCCCTGGGTAGCTTGCTGGCGTCTGAAGCCCATAGGTGGAGGGCCAGCGGGTACCCTGGGGCCTATACTTCAAGTCCAGGGAGAGAGGTGGACCCTTGGGTAGCTTCCTAAGGTTAGAGGCCCCTAGGTGGAGGGCCAGAGGGCACCCTGGGGACTATCGTGCAAGTCCAGGGAGAGAGGTGGACCCCTGGGTAGCTTGCTGGGGTACAAGGCCTCTACGTGGAGGGCCAGGGGGCACCCTGGGGCCTATCTTGCAAGTCCAGGGAGTAAGGTGGACCCCTGAGTAGCTTGCTGGGGTATAAGGTCCCTAGGTGGAGGGCCAGGGGGCACCCTGGGGCCTCTACTGCAAGTCCAGGGAGAGAGTTGGACCCCTGGGTAGCTTGCTGGGGTCTGAAGCCCATAGGTGGAGGGCCAGGGGGCACCCTGGGGCCTCTACTGCAAGTCTAGGGAGAGAGGTGGACCCATGGGTAGCTAGCTGGGGTAAGAGGCCCCTAAGTGGAGGGCCAGGGGGCACCCTGGGGCCTCTACTGCAAGTCCATGGAGAGAGGTGGACCCCTGGGTAGTTTGCTGGGGTCAGAGGCCCCTAGGCGGAGGGACAGGGGGCTTCCTGGGGGCTCTACTGCAAGTCCAGGGAGAAAGGTGGACCCCTTGGTAGCTTGCTTGGGTCAGAGGCCTCTAGGTGGAGGTCAAGGGGGCACCCTGGGGCCTCTACTGCAATCCCAGGGAGAGTTGTGGACCCTTGTGTAGCTTGCTGGGGTCAGAGGCCCCTTGGTGGAGGGTCAGGGGGCACCCTGGGGCCTATTCTGCAAGTCCAGGGAGAGAGGTGGACCTCTGGGTAGCTTGCTGGGGTCAGAGGCCCCTAGGTGGAGGGCCAGGGGGCACCCTGGGGCCTATTCTGCAAGTCCAGGGAGTAAGGTAGACCCCTGGGTAGCTTGCAGGGGTATGTGTCCCCTAGGTGGAGGGCCAGGGGGCACCCTGGGGCCTCTACTGCAAGTCCAGGGAGAGAGGTGGACCACTGGGTAGCTTGCTGGGGTCAGAGGCCCCTAAGTGGAGGGCCAGGGGGCACCCTGGGGCCTCTACTGCAAGTCCAGGGGGAGAGGTGGACCCCTGGGCAGCTTGCTGGGGTCTGAAGCCCAAAGGTTGAGGGCCAGGGGGCACCCTGGGGCCTCTACTGCAAGTCCAGGGGGGGAGGTGGACCCCTGGGCAGCTTGCTGGGGTCTGAAGCCCAAAGGTTGAGGGCCAGGGGGCACCCTGGGGCCTCTACTGCAAGTCTAGGGAGAGAGGTGGACCCATGGGTAGCTAGCTGGGGTAAGAGGCCCCTAAGTGGAGGGCCAGGGGGCACCCTGGGGCCTCTACTGCAAGTCCAGGGAGAGAGGTGGACCCCTGGGTAGTTTGCTGGGGTCAGAGGCCCCTAGGCGGAGGGACAGGGGGCTTCCTGGGGCCTCTACTGCAAGTCCAGGGAGAAAGGTGTACCCCTGGGTAGCTTGCTAGGGTCAGAGGCCCCTAGGTGGAGGTCAAGGGGGCACCCTGGGGCCTTTACTGCAATCCCAGGGAGAGTTGTGGACCCTTGTGTAGCTTGCTGGGGTCAGAGGCCCCTAGGTGGAGGGCCAGGGGGCACCCTGGGGCCTATCCTGCAAGTCCAGGGACAGAGGTGGACCCCTGGGTAGCTTGCTGGGGTACGAGGCCCCTAGGTGGAGGGCCAGGGGGCACCCTGGGGCCTCTACTGCTAGTCCAGGGAGAGAGGTGGACCCCTGGGTAGCTTGCTGGGGTCAGAGGCCCCTAGGTAGAGGACCAGGGGGCACCCTGGGGCCTCTACTGCAAGTCCAGGGAAAGAGGTGGACCCCTGGGTAGCTTGCTGGGGTCAGAGGCCTTTAGGTGTAGGGCCAGGGGGCACCCTGGGGCCTCTACTGCAAATCCAGGGAGAGAGGTGGACCCCTGGGTAGCTTGCTGCGTCTGAAGCCCATAGGTGGAGGGCCAGGGGGTACCCTGGGGCCTATACTTCAAGTCCAGGGAGAGAGGTGGACCCTTGGGTAGCTTCCTAAGGTTAGAGGCCCCTAGGTGGAGGGCCAGAGGGCACCCTGGGGACTATCGTGCAAGTCCAGGGAGAGAGGTGGACCCCTGGGTAGCTTGCTGGGGTACAAGGCCTCTACGTGGAGGGCCAGGGGGCACCCTGGGGCCTATCTTGCAAGTCCAGGGAGTAAGGTGGACCCCTGAGTAGCTTGCTGGGGTATAAGGTCCCTAGGTGGAGGGCCAGGGGGCACCCTGGGGCCTCTACTGCAAGTCCAGGGAGAGAGTTGGACCCCTGGGTAGCTTGCTGGGGTCTGAAGCCCATAGGTGGAGGGCCAGGGGGCACCCTGGGGCCTCTACTGCAAGTCTAGGGAGAGAGGTGGACCCATGGGTAGCTAGCTGGGGTAAGAGGCCCCTAAGTGGAGGGCCAGGGGGCACCCTGGGGCCTCTACTGCAAGTCCAGGGAGAGAAGTGGACCCCTGGGTAGTTTGCTGGGGTCAGAGGCCCCTAGGCGGAGGGACAAGGGGCTTCCTGGGGCCTCTACTGCAAGTCCAGGGAGAAAGGTGTACCCCTGGGTAGCTTGCTAGGGTCAGAGGCCCCTAGGTGGAGGTCAAGGGGGCACCCTGCGGCCTTTACTGCAATCCCAGGGAGAGTTGTGGACCCTTGTGTAGCTTGCTGGGGTCAGAGGCCCCTTGGTGGAGGGTCAGGGGGCACCCTGGGGCCTATTCTGCAAGTCCAGGGAGAGAGGTGGACCTCTGGGTAGCTTGCTGGGGTCAGAGGCCCCTAGGTGGAGGGCCAGGTGGCACCCTGGGGCCTATCCTGCAAGTCCAGGTAGTGAGGTGGACCCCTGGGTAGCTTGATGGGGTACGAGGCCCCTAGGTGGAGGGCCAGGGGGCACCCTGGGGCCTCTACTGCAAGTCCAGTGAAAGAGGTGGACCCCTAGGTAGCTTGCTGGGGTCAGAGGCCTTTAGGTGTAGGGCCAGGGGGCACCCTGGGGCCTCTACTGCAAATCCAGGGAGAGAGGTGGACCCCTGGGTAGCTTGCTGGGGTCTGAAGCCCATAGGTGGAGGGCCAGGGGGTACCCTGGGGCCTATACTTCAAGTCCAGGGAGAGAGGTGGACCCTTGGGTAGCTTCCTAAGGTTAGAGGCCCCTAGCTGTAGGGCCAGAGGGCACCCTGGGGACTATCGTGCAAGTCCAGGGAGAGAGGTGGACCCCTGGGTAGCTTGCTGGGGTACAAGGCCTCTAGGTGGAGGGCCAGGGGGCACCTTGGGGCCTATCTTGCAAGTCCAGGGAGTAAGGTGGACCCCTGAGTAGCTTGCTGGGGTCAGAGGCCCCTAGGTGGAGGACCAGGGGGCACCCTGGGGCCTCTACTGCAAGTCCAGGGAAAGAGGTGGACCCCTGGGTAGCTTCCTAAGGTCAGAGGCCCCTAGGTGGAGGGCCAGGGGGCACCCTGGGGCCTATCCTGTAAGTCCAGGGAGAGAGGTGGACCCCTGGGTAGCTTGCTGGGGTACGAGTCCCCTAGGTGGAGGGTCAGGAGGTACCCTAGGGCCTCTACTGCAAGTCCAGGGAGAGAGTTGGACCCCTGGGTAGCTTGCTGGGGTCTGAAGCCCATAGGTGGAGGGCCAGGGGGCACCCTGGGGCCTCTACTGCAAGTCTAGGGAGAGAGGTGGACCCATGTCTAGCTAGCTGGGGTAAGAGGCCCCTAAGTGGAGGGCCAGGGGGCACCCTGGGGCCTCTACTGCAAGTCCAGGGAGAGAAGTGGACCCCTGGGTAGTTTGCTGGGGTCAGAGGCCCCTAGGCGGAGGGACAAGGGGCTTCCTGGGGCCTCTACTGCAAGTCCAGGGAGAAAGGTGTACCCCTGGGTAGCTTGCTAGGGTCAGAGGCAACTATGTGGAGGTCAAGGGGGCACCCTGGGGCCTTTACTGCAATCCCAGGGAGAGTTGTGGACCCTTGTGTAGCTTGCTGGGGTCAGAGGCCCCTTGGTGGAGGGTCAGGGGGCACCCTGGGGCCTATCCTGCAAGTCCAGGGAGAGAGGTGGACCTCTGGGTAGCTTGCTGGGGTCAGAGGCCCCTAGGTGGAGGGCCAGGGGGCACCCTGGGGCCTATCCTGCAAGTCCAGGTAGAGAGGTGGACCCCTGGGTAGCTTGCTGGGGTACGAGGCCCCTAGTTGGAGGGCCAGGGGGCACCCTGGGGCCTCTACTGCAAGTCCAGGGAGAGAGGTGGACCCCTGGGTAGCTTGCTGGGGTCAGAGGCCCCTAGGTGGAGGACCAGGGGGCACCCTGGGGCCTCTACTGCAAGTCCAGTGAAAGAGGTGGACCCCTAGGTAGCTTGCTGGGGTCAGAGGCCTTTAGGTGTAGGGCCAGGGGGCACCCTGGGGCCTCTACTGCAAATCCAGGGAGAGAGGTGGACCCCTGGGTAGCTTGCTGGGGTCTGAAGCCCATAGGTGGTGGGCCAGGGGGTACCCTGGGGCCTATACTTCAAGTCCAGGGAGAGAGGTGGACCCTTGGGTAGCTTCCTAAGGTTAGAGGCCCCTAGCTGTAGGGCCAGAGGGCACCCTGGGGACTATCGTGCAAGTCCAGGGAGAGAGGTGGACCCCTGGGTAGCTTGCTGGGGTACAAGGCCTCTAGGTGGAGGGCCAGGGGGCACCTTGGGGCCTATCTTGCAAGTCCAGGGAGTAAGGTGGACCCCTGGGTAGCTTGCTGGGGTCAGAGGCCCCTAGGTGAAGGGTCAGGAGGTACCCTAGGGCCTCTACTGCAAGTCCAGGGAGAGAGGTGGACCCCTGGGTAGCTTGCTGGGGTCAGAGGCAACTAGGTGGAGGGCCAGGGGGCACCCTAGGGTCTACGCTGCAAGTCCAGGGAGAGAGGTGGACCCCTGGGTAGCTTCCTAAGGTCAGAGGCCCCTAGGTGGAGGGCCAGGGGGCACCCTGGGGCCTCTACTGCAAGTCCAGGGAGAGAGGTGGACCCCTGGGTAGCTTGCTAGGGTCAGAGGCCTCTAGGTGGAGGGCCAAGGGGCACCCTGGGGCCTCTACTGCAAGTTCAGGGAGAGAGGTGGACCCCTGGGAAGTTTGCTGGGGTCAGAGGCCCCTAGGCGGAGGGACAGGGGGCTTCCTGGGGCCTCTACTGCAAGTCCAGGGAGAAAGGTGGAACCCTGGGTAGTTTGCTAGGGTCAGAGGCCCCTAGGTGGAGGTCAAGGGGGCACCCTGGGACCTTTACTGCAATCCCAGGGAGAGTTGTGGACCCTTGTGTAGCTTGCTGGGGTCAGAGGCCCCTTGGTGGAGGGTCAGGGGGCACCCTGGGGCCTATTCTGCAAGTCCAGGGAGAGAGGTGGACCTCTGGGTAGCTTGCTGGGGTCAGAGGCCCCTAGGTGGAGGGACAGGGGGCACCTTGGGGCCTCTACTTCAAGTCCAGGGAGAGAGGTGGACCCTTGGGTAGCTTGCTGGGGTCAGCGGCCTCTAGGTGGAGGGCCAAGGGGCACCCTGGGGCCTATACTGCAAGCCCAGGGAGAGAAGTGGACCCCTGGGTAGCTTGCTGGAGTCTGCAGCCCATAGGTGGAAGGCCAGGGGGTACCCTGGGGCCTATCCTGCAATCCCAGGGAGAGTTGTGGACCCTTGTGTAGCTTGCTGGGGTCAGAGGCCCCTAGGTGGAGGGCCAGGGGGCACCCTGGGGCCTCTACTGCAAGCCCAGGGAGAGAGGCGGACCCCTAGGTAGCTTCCTGGGGTCAGAGTCCCCTAGGTGGAGGGTCTGGAGGTACCCTAGGGCCTCTACTGCAAGTCCAGGGAGAGAGGTAGACCCCTGGGTAGCTTGCTGGGGTCAGAGGCAACTATGTGGAGGGCCAGGGGGCACCCTAGGATCTACACTACAAGTCCAGGGAGAGAGGTGGACCCCTGGGTAGCTTCCTAAGGTCAGAGGCCCCTAGGTGGAGGGCCAGGGGCACCCTGGGGCCTCTACTGCAAGTCCAGGGAGAGATGTGGACCCCTGGGTAGCTTGCTGGGGTCTGAAGCCCATAGGTGGAGGGCCAGGGGGCACCCTGGGGCCTCTACTGCAAGTCTAGGGAGAGAGGTGGACCCATGGGTAGCTTGCTGGGGTCAGAGGCCCCTAGGTGGAGGACCAGGGGCACCCTGGGGCCTCTACTGCAAGACCAGGGAAAGAGGTGGACCCCTCGGTAGCTTGCTGGGGTTAGAGGCCTCTAGGTGGAGGGCCAGGGGGCACCCTGGGGCCTCTACTGCAAGTCTAGGGAGAGAGGTGGACCCATGGGTAGCTAGCTGGGGTAAGAGGCCCCTATGTGGAGGGCCAGGGGGCACCCTGGGGCCTCTACTGCAAGTCCAGGGAGAAAGGTGGAACCCTGGGTAGTTTGCTAGGGTCAGAGGCCCCTAGGTGGAGGTCAAGGGGGCACCCTGGGACCTTTACTGCAATCCCAGGGAGAGTTGTGGACCCTTGTGTAGCTTGCTGGGGTCAGAGGCCCCTTGGTGGAGGGTCAGGGGGCACCCTGGGGCCTATTCTGCAAGTCCAGGGAGAGAGGTGGACCTCTGGGTAGCTTGCTGGGGTCAGAGGCCCCTAGGTGGAGGGCCAGGGGGCACCTTGGGGCCTCTACTTCAAGTCCAGGGAGAGAGGTGGACCCTTGGGTAGCTTGCTGGGGTCAGCGGCCTCTAGGTGGAGGGCCAAGGGGCACCCTGGGGCCTATACTGCAAGCCCAGGGAGAGAAGTGGACCCCTGGGTAGCTTGCTGGAGTCTGTAGCCCATAGGTGGAAGGCCAGGGGGTACCCTGGGGCCTATCCTGCAATCCCAGGGAGAGTTGTGGACCCTTGTGTAGCTTGCTGGGGTCAGAGGCCCCTAGGTGGAGGGCCAGGGGGCACCCTGGGGCCTCTACTGCAAGCCCAGGGAGAGAGGCGGACCCCTGGGTAGCTTCCTGGGGTCAGAGTCCCCTAGGTGGAGGGTCTGGAGGTACCCTAGGGCCTCTACTGCAAGTCCAGGGAGAGAGGTAGACCCCTGGGTAGCTTGCTGGGGTCAGAGGCAACTATGTGGAGGGCCAGGGGGCACCCTAGGTTCTACACTGCAAGTCCAGGGAGAGAGGTGGACCCCTGGGTAGCTTCCTAAGGTCAGAGGCCCCTAGGTGGAGGGCCAGGGGCACCCTGGGGCCTCTACTGCAAGTCCAGGGAGAGATGTGGACCCCTGGGTAGCTTGCTGGGGTCAGAGGCCCCTAGGTGGAGGGCCAGGGGGCACCCTGGGGCCTATTCTGCAAGTCCAGGGAGTAAGGTAGACCCCTGGGTAGCTTGCAGGGGTACGTGTCCCCTAGGTGGAGGGCCAGGGGGCACCCTGGGGCCTCTACTGCAAGTCCAGGGAGAGAGGTGGACCCCTGGGTAGCTTGCTGGGGTCAGAGGCCCCTAGGTGGAGGGCCAGGGGGCACCCTGGGGCCTCTAATGCAAGTCCAGGGGGAGAGGTGGACCCCTGGGCAGCTTGCTGGGGTCTGAAGCCCAAAGGTTGAGGGCCAGGGGGCACCCTGGGGCCTCTACTGCAAGTCTAGGGAGAGAGGTGGACCCATGGGTAGCTAGCTGGGGTAAGAGGCCCCTAAGTGGAGGGCCAGGGGGCACCCTGGGGCCTCTACTGCAAGTCCAGGGAGAGAGGTGGACCCCTGGGTAGTTTGCTGGGGTCAGAGGCCCCTAGGCGGAGGAACAGGGGGCTTCCTGGGGCCTCTACTGCAAGTCCAGGGAGAAAGGTGTACCCCTGGGTAGCTTGCTAGGGTCAGAGGCCCCTAGGTGGAGGTCAAGGGGGCACCCTGGGGCCTTTACTGCAATCCCAGGGAGAGTTGTGGACCCTTGTGTAGCTTGCTGGGGTCAGAGGCCCCTAGGTGGAGGGCCAGGGGGCACCCTGGGGCCTATCCTGCAAGTCCAGGGACAGAGGTGGACCCCTGGGTAGCTTGCTGGGGTACGAGGCCCCTAGGTGGAGGGCCAATGGGCACCCTGGGGCCTCTACTGCTAGTCCAGGGAGAGAGGTGGACCTCTGGGTAGCTTGCTGGGGTCAGAGGCCCCTAGGTGGAGGACCAGGGGGCACCCTGGGGCCTCTACTGCAAGTCCAGGGAAAGAGGTGGACCCCTGGGTAGCTTGCTGGGGTCAGAGGCCTTTAGGTGTAGGGCCAGGGGGCACCCTGGGGCCTCTACTGCAAATCCAGGGAGAGAGGTGGACCCCTGGGTAGCTTGCTGGCGTCTGAAGCCCATAGGTGGAGGGCCAGGGGGTACCCTCGGGCCTATACTTCAAGTCCAGGGAGAGAGGTGGACCCTTGGGTAGCTTCCTAAGGTTAGAGGCCCCTAGGTGGAGGGCCAGAGGGCACCCTGGGGACTATCGTGCAAGTCCAGGGAGAGAGGTGGACCCCTGGGTAGCTTGCTGGGGTACAAGGCCTCTAGGTGGAGGGCCAGGGGGCACCCTGGGGCCTATCTTGCAAGTCCAGGGAGTAAGGTTGACCCCTGAGTAGCTTGCTGGGGTATAAGGCCCCTAGGTGGAGGGCCAGGGGGCACCATGGGGCCTCTACTGCAAGTCCAGGGAGAGAGTTGGACCCCTGGGTAGCTTGCTGGGGTCTGAAGCCCATAGGTGGAGGGCCAGGGGGCACCCTGGGGCCTCTACTGCAAGTCTAGGGAGAGAGGTGGACCCATGGGTAGCTAGCTGGGGTAGGAGGCCCCTAAGTGGAGGGCCAGGGGGCACCCTGGGGCCTCTACTGCAAGTCCAGGGAGAGAAGTGGACCCCTGGGTAGTTTGCTGGGGTCAGAGGCCCCTAGGCGGAGGGACAAGGGGCTTCCTGGGGCCTCTACTGCAAGTCCAGGGAGAAAGGTGTACGCCTGGGTAGCTTGCTAGGGTCAGAGGTCCCTAGGTGGAGGTCAAGGGGGCACCCTGGGGCCTTTACTGCAATCCCAGGGAGAGTTGTGGACCCTTGTGTAGCTTGCTGGGGTCAGAGGTCCCTTGGTGGAGGGTCAGGGGGCACCCTGGGGCCTATTCTGCAAGTCCAGGGAGAGAGGT
Source organism: Danio rerio (assembly GCF_049306965.1). Classification (NCBI taxonomy): domain Eukaryota; kingdom Metazoa; phylum Chordata; class Actinopteri; order Cypriniformes; family Danionidae; genus Danio; species Danio rerio. Next base: position 50,888,625 of record NC_133180.1, on the reverse strand, counting down.
GGACCTCTGGGTAGCTTGCTGGGGTCAGAGGCCCCTAGGTGGAGGGCCAGGGGGCACCCTGGGGCCTATCCTGCAAGTCCAGGTAGAGAGGTGGAACCCTGGGTAGCTTGCTGGGGTACGAGGCCCCTAGGTGGAGGGCCAGGGGGCACCCTGGGGCCTCTACTGCAAGTCCAGGGAGAGAGGTGGACCCCTGGGTAGCTTGCTGGGGTCAGAGGCCCCTAGGTGGAGGACCAGGGGGCACCCTGGGGCCTCTACTGCAAGTCCAGTGAAAGAGGTGGACCCCTAGGTAGCTTGCTGGGGTCAGAGGCCTTTAGGTGTAGGGCCAGGGGGCACCCTGGGGCCTCTACTGCAAATCCAGGGAGAGAGGTGGACCCCTGGGTAGCTTGCTGGGGTCTGAAGCCCATAGGTGGAGGGCCAGGGGGTACCCTGGGGCCTATACTTCAAGTCCAGGGAGAGAGGTGGACCCTTGGGTAGCTTCCTAAGGTTAGAGGCCCCTAGCTGTAGGGCCAGAGGGCACCCTGGGGACTATCGTGCAAGTCCAGGGAGAGAGGTGGACCCCTGGGTAGCTTGCTGGGGTACAAGGCCTCTAGGTGGAGGGCCAGGGGGCACCTTGGGGCCTATCTTGCAAGTCCAGGGAGTAAGGTGGACGCCTGAGTAGCTTGCTGGGGTCAGAGGCCCCTAGGTGGAGGACCAGGGGGCACCCTGGGGCCTCTACTGCAAGTCCAGGGAAAGAGGTGGACCCCTGGGTAGCTTCCTAAGGTCAGAGGCCCCTAGGTGGAGGGCCAGGGGGCACCCTGGGGCCTATCCTGCAAGTCCAGGGAGAGAGGTGGACCCCTGGGTAGCTTGCTGGGGTACGAGTCCCCTAGGTGGAGGGTCAGGAGGTACCCTAGGGCCTCTACTGCAAGTCCAGGGAGAGAGGTGGACCCCTGGGTAGCTTGCTGGGGTCAGAGGCAACTAGGTGGAGGGCCAGGGGGCACCCTAGGGTCTACACTGCAAGTCCAGGGAGAGAGGTGGACCCCTGGGTAGCTTCCTAAGGTCAGAGGCCCCTAGGTGGAGGGCCAGGGGGCACACTGGGGCCTCTACTGCAAGTCCAGGGAGAGAGGTGGACCCCTGGGTAGCTTGCTAGGGTCAGAGGCCTCTAGGTGGAGGGCCAAGGGGCACCCTGGGGCCTCTACTGCAAGTTCAGGGAGAGAGGTGGACCCCTGGGAAGTTTGCTGGGGTCAGAGGCCCCTAGGCGGAGGGACAGGGGGCTTCCTGGGGCCTCTACTGCAAGTCCAGGGAGAAAGGTGGAACCCTGGGTAGTTTGCTAGGGTCAGAGGCCCCTAGGTGGAGGTCAAGGGGGCACCCTGGGACCTTTACTGCAATCCCAGGGAGAGTTGTGGACCCTTGTGTAGCTTGCTGGGGTCAGAGGCCCCTTGGTGGAGGGTCAGGGGGCACCCTGGGGCCTATTCTGCAAGTCCAGGGAGAGAGGTGGACCTCTGGGTAGCTTGCTGGGGTCAGAGGCCCCTAGGTGGAGGGACAGGGGGCACCTTGGGGCCTCTACTTCAAGTCCAGGGAGAGAGGTGGACCCTTGGGTAGCTTGCTGGGGTCAGCGGCCTCTAGGTGGAGGGCCAAGGGGCACCCTGGGGCCTATACTGCAAGCCCAGGGAGAGAAGTGGACCCCTGGGTAGCTTGCTGGAGTCTGCAGCCCATAGGTGGAAGGCCAGGGGGTACCCTGGGGCCTATCCTGCAATCCCAGGGAGAGTTGTGGACCCTTGTGTAGCTTGCTGGGGTCAGAGGCCCCTAGGTGGAGGGCCAGGGGGCACCCTGGGGCCTCTACTGCAAGCCCAGGGAGAGAGGCGGACCCCTAGGTAGCTTCCTGGGGTCAGAGTCCCCTAGGTGGAGGGTCTGGAGGTACCCTAGGGCCTCTACTGCAAGTCCAGGGAGAGAGGTAGACCCCTGGGTAGCTTGCTGGGGTCAGAGGCAACTATGTGGAGGGCCAGGGGGCACCCTAGGTTCTACACTGCAAGTCCAGGGAGAGAGGTGGACCCCTGGGTAGCTTCCTAAGGTCAGAGGCCCCTAGGTGGAGGGCCAGGGGCACCCTGGGGCCTCTACTGCAAGTCCAGGGAGAGATGTGGACCCCTGGGTAGCTTGCTGGGGTCTGAAGCCCATAGGTGGAGGGCCAGGGGGCACCCTGGGGCCTCTACTGCAAGTCTAGGGAGAGAGGTGGACCCATGGGTAGCTTGCTGGGGTCAGAGGCCCCTAGGTGGAGGACCAGGGGCACCCTGGGGCCTCTACTGCAAGACCAGGGAAAGAGGTGGACCCCTCGGTAGCTTGCTGGGGTCAGAGGCCTCTAGGTGGAGGGCCAGGGGGCACCCTGGGGCCTCTACTGCAAGTCTAGGGAGAGAGGTGGACCCATGGGTAGCTAGCTGGGGTAAGAGGCCCCTAAGTGGAGGGCCAGGGGGCACCCTGGGGCCTCTACTGCAAGTCCAGGGAGAGAGGTGGACCCCTGGGTAGTTTGCTGGGGTCAGAGGCCCCTAGGCGGAGGGACAGGGGGCTTCCTGGGGCCTCTACTGCAAGTCCAGGGAGAAAGGTGGACCCCTGGGTAGCTTGCTAGGGTCAGAGGCCCCTAGGTGGAGGTCAAGGGGGCACCCTGGGGCCTTTACTGCAATCCCAGGGAGAGTTGTGGACCCTTGTGTAGCTTGCTGGGGTCAGAGGCCCCTTGGTGGAGGGTCAGGGGGCACCCTGGGGCCTATTCTGCAAGTCCAGGGAGAGAGGTGGACCTCTGGGTAGCTTGCTGGCGTCAGAGGCCCCTAGGTGGAGGGCCAGGGGGCACCCTGGGGCCTATCCTGCAAGTCCAGGGAGAGAGGTGGACCCCTGGGTAGCTTGCTGGGGTACGAGGCCTCTAGGTGGAGGGCCAGGGGGCACCCTGGGGCCTCTACTGCAAGTCCAGGGAAAGAGGTGGACCCCTGGGTAGCTTGCTGGGGTCAGAGGCCCCTAGGTGGAGGGCCAGGGGGCACCCTGGGGCATCTACTGCAAGTCCAGGGAAAGAGGTGGACCCCTGGGTAGCTTGCTGGGGTCAGAGGCCTCTAGGTGGAAGGCCAGGGGGCACCCTGGGGCCTCTACTGCAAGTCCAGGGAGAGAGGTGGACCCCTGGGTAGCTTGCTGGGGTCTGAAGCCCATAGGTGGAGGGCCAGGGGGTACCCTGGGGCCTATACTTCAAGTCCAGGGAGAGAGGTGGACCCTTGGGTAGCTTCCTAAGGTTAGAGGCCCCTAGGTGGAGGGCCAGAGGGCACCCTGGGGACTATCGTGCAAGTCCAGGGAGAGAGGTGGACCCCTGGGTAGCTTGCTGGGGTACGAGGCCCCTAGGTGGAGGGCCAGGGGGCACCCTGGGGCCTCTACTGCAAGTTCAGGGAGAGCGGTGGACCCCTGGGTAGCTTCCTAAGGTCAGAGGCCCCTAGGTGGAGGGCCAGGGGGCACCCTGGGGCCTATCCTGCAAGTCCAGGGAGAGAGGTGGACCCCTGGGTAGCTTGCTGGGGTACGAGTCCCCTAGGTGGAGGGCCAGGGGGCACCCTGGGGCCTCTACTGCAAGTCCAGGGAGAGAGGTGGACCACTGGGTAGCTTGCTGGGGTGAGAGGCAAATAGGTGGAGGGCCAGGGGGCACCCTAGGGTCTACACTGCAAGTCCAGGGAGAGAGGTGGACCCCTGGGTAGCTTGCTGGGGTACGAGGTCCCTAGGTGGAGGGCCAGGGGGCAGCCTGGGGCCTCTACTGCAAGTCCAGGGAGAGAGGTGGACCCCTGGGTACCTTCCTGGGGTCAGAGTCCCCTAGGTGGAGGGCCAGGAGGTACCCTAGGGCCTCTACTGCAAGTCCAGGGTGAGAGGTGGACCCCTGGGTAGCTTGCTGGCGTACAAGGCCCCTAGGTGGAGGGCCAGGGGGTACCCTGGGGCATATCCTGCAAGTCCACGGAGAGATGTGGACCCTTGGGTAGCTTCCTAGGGTTAGAGGCCCCTAGGTGGAGGGCCAGGGGGCACCCTGGGGCCTATCCTGCAAGTCCATGGAGAGAGGTGGACCCCTAGGTAGCTTGCTGGGGTACAAGGCCCCTAGGTGGAGGGCCAGGGGGCACCATGGGGCCTCTACTGCAAGGCCAGGGAAAAAGGTGGACCCCTTGGTAGCTTGCTGGGGTCAGAGACCCCTAGGTGGAGGGCCAGGGGGCACCATGGGGCCTCTACTGCAAGTCTAGGGAGAGAGGTGGACCCATGGGTAGCTAGCTGGGGTAAGAGGCCCCTAAGTGGAGGGCCAGGGGGCATCCTGGGAACTCTTCTGCAAGTCCATGGAGAGAGGTGGACCCCTGGGTAGTTTGCTGGGGTCAGAGGCCCCTAGGCGGAGGGACAGGGGGCTTTCTGGGGGCTCTACTGCAAGTCCAGGGAGAAAGGTGGACCCCTTGGTAGCTTGCTTGGGTCAGAGGCCTCTAGGTGGAGGTCAAGGGGGTACCCTGGGGCCTCTACTGCAATCCCAGGGAGAGTTGTGGACCCTTGTGTAGCTTGCTGGGGTCAGAGGCCCCTTGGTGGAGGGTCAGGGGGCACCCTGGGGCCTATTCTGCAAGTCCAGGGAGAGAGGTGGACCTCTGGGTGGCTTGCTGGGGTCAGAGGCCCCTAGGTGGAGGGCCAGGGGGCACCCTGGGGCCTATTTTGCAAGTCCAAGGAGTAAGGTAGACCCCTGGGTAGCTTGCAGGGGTACGTGTCCCCTAGGTGGAGGGCCAGGGGGCACCCTGGGGCCTCTACTGCAAGTCCAGGGAGAGAGGTGGACCCCTGGGTAGCTTGCTGGGGTCAGAGGCCCCTAGGTGGAGGGCCAGGGGGCACCCTGGGGCCTCTACTGCAAGTCCAGGGGGAGAGGTGGACCCATGGGTAGCTAGCTGGGGTAAGAGGCCCCTAAGTGGAGGGCCAGGGGGCACCCTGGGGCCTATCCTGCAAGTCCAGGGACAGAGGTGGACCCCTGGGTAGCTTGCTGGGGTACGAGGCCCCTAGGTGGAGGGCCAGGGGGCACCCTGGGGCCTCTACTGCTAGTCCAGGGAGAGAGGTGGACCCCTGGGTAGTTTGCTGGGGTCAGAGGCCCCTAGGTGGAGGACCAGGGGGCACCCTGGGGCCTCTACTGCAAGTCCAGGGAAAGAGGTGGACCCCTGGGTAGCTTGCTGGGGTCAGAGGCCTTTAGGTGTAGGGCCAGGGGGCACCCTGGGGCCTCTACTGCAAATCCAGGGAGAGAGGTGGACCCCTGGGTAGCTTGCTGGCGTCTGAAGCCCATAGGTGGAGGGCCAGGGGGTACCCTGGGGCCTATACTTCAAGTCCAGGGAGAGAGGTGGACCCTTGGGTAGCTTCCTAAGGTTAGAGGCCCCTAGGTGGAGGGCCAGAGGGCACACTGGGGACTATCGTGCAAGTCCAGGGAGAGAGGTGGACCCCTGGGTAGCTTGCTGGGGTACAAGGCCTCTAGGTGGAGGGCCAGGGGGCACCCTGGGGCCTATCTTGCAAGTCCAGGGAGTAAGGTGGACCCCTGAGTAGCTTGCTGGGGTATAAGGCCCCTAGGTGGAGGGCCAGGGGGCACCCTGGGGCCTCTACTGCAAGTCCAGGGAGAGAGTTGGACCCCTGGGTAGCTTGCTGGGGTCTGAAGCCCATAGGTGGAGGGCCAGGGGGCACCCTGGGGCCTCTACTGCAAGTCTAGGGAGAGAGGTGGACCCATGGGTAGCTAGCTGGTGTAAGAGGCCCCTAAGTGGAGGGCCAGGGGGCACCCTGGGGCCTCTACTGCAAGTCCAGGGAGAGAGGTGGACCTCTGGGTAGCTTGCTGGGGTCAGAGGCCCCTAGGTGGAAGGCCAGGGGGCACCCTGGGGCCTATCTTGCAAGTCCAGGGAGTAAGGTAGACCCCTGGGTAGCTTGCTGGGGTACGAGATTCTAGGTGGAGGGCCAGGGGGCACCCTGGGGCCTCTACTGCAAGTCCAGGGAGAGAGATGGACGCCTGGGTAGCTTGCTGGGGTCAGAGGCCCCTAGGTGGAGGGCCAGGGGGCACCCTGGGGCATCTACTGCAAGTCCAGGGAGAGAGGTGGACCCCTGGGTAGCTTGCTGGGGTCTGAAGCCCATAGGTGGAGGGCCAGGGGGCACCCTGGGGCCTCTACTGCAAGTCTAGGGAGAGAGGTGGACCCATGGGTAGCTAGCTGGGGTAAGAGGCCCCTAAGTGGAGGGCCAGGGGGCACCCTGGGGCCTCTACTGCAAGTCCAGGGAGAGATGTGGACCCCTGGGTAGTTTGCTGGGGTCAGAGGCCCCTAGGCGGAGGGACAGGGGGCTTCCTGGAGCCTCTACTGCAAGTCCAGGGAGAAAGGTGTACCCCTGGGTAGCTTGCTAGGGTCAGAGGCCCCTAGGTGGAGGTCAAGGGGGCACCCTGGGGCCTTTACTGCAATCCCAGGGAGAGTTGTTGACCCTTGTGTAGCTTGCTGGGGTCAGAGGCCCCTTGGTGGAGAGTCAGGGGGCACCCCGGGGCCTATTCTGCAAGTCCAGGGAGAGAGGTGGACCTCTGGGTAGCTTGCTGGGGTCAGAGGCCCCTAGGTGGAGGGCCAGGGGGCACCCTGGGGCCTATCCTGCAAGTCCAGGGAGAGAGGTGGACCCCTGGGTAGCTTGCTGGGGTACGAGGCCCATAGGTGGAGGGCCAGGGGGCACCCTGGGGCCTCTACTGCAAGTCCAGGGAGAGAGGTGGACCCCTGGTTAGCTTGCTGGGGTCAGAGGCCCCTAGGTGGAGGGCCAGGGGGCACCCTGGGGCCTCTACTGCAAGACCAGGGAAAGAGGTGGACCCCTGGGTAGCTTGCTGGGGTCAGAGGCCTCTAGGTGGAGGGCCAGGGGGCACCCTGGGGCCTCTACTGCAAGTCTAGGGAGAGAGGTGGACCCATGGGTAGCTAGCTGGGGTAAAAGGCCCCTAAGTGGAGGGCCAGGGGGCACCCTGGGCCTCTACTGCAAGTCCAGGGAGAGAGGTGGACCCCTGGGTAGCTTGCTGGGGTCTGAAGCCCATAGGTGGAGGGCCAGGGGGTACCCTGGGGCCTATACTTCAAGTCCAGGGAGAGAGGTGGACCCTTGGGTAGCTTCCTAAGGTTAGAGGCCCCGAGGTGGAGGGCCAGAGGGCACCCTGGGGACTATCGTGCAAGTCCAGGGAGAGAGGTGGACCCCTGGGTAGCTTGCTGGGGTACAAGGCCTCTAGGTGGAGGGCCAGGGGGCACCCTGGGGCCTATCTTGGTAGTCCAGGGAGTAAGGTGGACCCCTGAGTAGCTTGCTGGGGTACGAGGCCCCTAGGTGGAGGGCCAGGGGGCACCCTGGGGCCTCTACTGCAAGTCCAGGGAGAGAGGTGGACCCCTGGGTAGCTTGCTGGGGTTAGAGGCCCCTAGGTGGAGGTCAAGGGGGCACCCTGGGGCCTTTACTGCAATCCCAGGGAGAGTTGTGGACCCTTGTGTAGCTTGCTGGGGTCAGAGGCCCCTTGGTGGAGGGTCAGGGGGCACCCTGGGGCCTATTCTGCAAGTCCAGGGAGAGAGGTGGACCTCTGGGTAGCTTGCTGGGGTCAGAGGCCCCTAGGTGGAGGGCCAGGGGGCACCCTGGGGCCTATCTTGCAAGTCCAGGGAGTAAGGTAGACCCCTGGGTAGCTTGCAGGGGTACGAGGCCCCTAGGTGGAGGGCCAGGGGGCACCCTGGGGCCTCTACTGCAAGACCAGGGAGAGAGGTGGACCCCTGGGTAGCTTGCTGGGGTCAGAGGCCCCTAGGTGGAGGGCCAGGGGGCACCCTGGGGCCTCTACTGCAACTCCAGGGGGAGAGGTGGACCCCTGGGTAGCTTGCTGGGGTCTGAAGCCCAAAGGTGGAGGGCCAGGGGGCACCCTGGGGCCTCTACTGCAAGTCTAGGGAGAGAGGTGGACCCATGGGTAGCTAGCTGGGGTAAGAGGCCCCTAAGTGGAGGGCCAGGGGGCACCCTGGGGCCTCTACTGCAAGTCCAGGGAGAGAGGTGGACCCCTGGGTAGTTTGCTGGGGTCAGAGGCCCCTAGGCGGAGGGACAGGGGGCTTCCTGGGGCCTCTACTGCAAGTCCAGGGAGAAAGGTGTACCCCTGGGTAGCTTGCTAGGGTCAGAGGCCCCTAGGTGGAGGTCAAGGGGGCACCCTGGGGCCTTTACTGCAATCCCAGGGAGAGTTGTGGACCCTTGTGTAGCTTGCTGGGGTCAGAGGCCCCTTGGTGGAGGGTCAGGGGGCACCCTGGGGCCTATTCTGCAAGTCCAGGGAGAGAGGTGGACCTCTGGGTAGCTTGCTGGGGTCAGAGGCCCCTAGGTGGAGGGCCAGGGGGCACCCTGGGGCCTATCCTGCAAGTCCAGGTAGAGAGGTGGACCCCTGGGTAGCTTGCTGGGGTACCAGGCCCCTAGGTGGAGGGCCAGGGGGCACCCTGGGGCCTCTACTGCAAGTCCAGGGAGAGAGGTGGACCCCTGGGTAGCTTGCTGGGGTCAGAGGCCCCTAGGTGGAGGACCAGGGGGCACCCTGGGGCCTCTACTGCAAGTCCAGGGAAAGAGGTGGACCCCTAGGTAGCTTGCTGGGGTCAGAGGCCTTTAGGTGTAGGGCCAGGGGGCACCCTGGGGCCTCTACTGCAAATCCAGGGAGAGAGGTGGACCCCTGGGTAGCTTGCTGGGGTCTGAAGCCCATAGGTGGAGGGCCAGGGGGTACCCTGGGGCCTATACTTCAAGTCCAGGGAGAGAGGTGGACCCTTGGGTAGCTTCCTAAGGTTAGAGGCCCCTAGGTGTAGGGCCAGAGGGCACCCTGGGGACTATCGTGCAAGTCCAGGGAGAGAGGTGGACCCCTGGGTAGCTTGCTGGGGTACAAGGCCTCTAGGTGGAGGGCCAGGGGGCACCTTGGGGCCTATCTTGCAAGTCCAGGGAGTAAGGTGGACCCCTGAGTAGCTTGCTGGGGTCAGAGGCCACTAGGTGGAGGACCAGGGGGCACCCTGGGGCCTCTACTGCAAGTCCAGGGAAAGAGGTGGACCCCTGGGTAGCTTCCTAAGGTCAGAGGCCCCTAGGTGGAGGGCCAGGGGGCACCCTGGGGCCTATCCTGCAAGTCCAGGGAGAGAGGTGGACCCCTGGGTAGCTTGCTGGGGTACGAGTCCCCTAGGTGGAGGGTCAGGAGGTACCCTAGGGCCTCTACTGCAAGTCCAGGGAGAGAGGTGGACCCCTGGGTAGCTTGCTGGAGTCAGAGGCAACTAGGTGGAGGGCCAGGGGGCACCCTAGGGTCTACACTGCAAGTCCAGGGAGAGAGGTGGACCCCTGGGTAGCTTCCTAAGGTCAGAGGCCCCTAGGTGGAGGGCCAGGGGGCACCCTGGGGCCTCTACTGCAAGTCCAGGGAGAGAGGTGGACCCCTGGGTAGCTTGCTAGGGTCAGAGGCCTCTAGGTGGAGGGCCAAGGGGCACCCTGGGGCCTCTACTGCAAGTCCAGGGAGAGAGGTGGACCCCTGGGAAGTTTGCTGGGGTCAGAGGCCCCTAAGCGGAGGGACAGGGGGCTTCCTGGGGCCTCTACTGCAAGTCCAGGGAGAGAGGTGGACCCATGGGTAGCTAGCTGGGGTAAGAGGCCCCTAAGTGGAGGGCCAGGGGGCACCCTGGGGCCTCTACTGCAAGTCCAGGGAGAGAGGTGGACCTCTGGGTAGCTTGCTGGGGTCAGAGGCCCCTAGGTGGAAGGCCAGGGGGCACCCTGGGGCCTATCTTGCAAGTCCAGGGAGTAAGGTAGACCCCTGGGTAGCTTGCTGGGGTACGAGATTCTAGGTGGAGGGCCAGGGGGCACCCTGGGGCCTCTACTGCAAGTCCAGGGAGAGAGGTGGACGCCTGGGTAGCTTGCTGGGGTCAGAGGCCCCTAGGTGGAGGGCCAGGGGGCACCCTGGGGCATCTACTGCAAGTCCAGGGAGAGAGGTGGACCCCTGGGTAGCTTGCTGGGGTCTGAAGCCCATAGGTGGAGGGCCAGGGGGCACCCTGGGGCCTCTACTGCAAGTCTAGGGAGAGAGGTGGACCCATGGGTAGCTAGCTGGGGTAAGAGGCCCCTAAGTGGAGGGCCAGGGGGCAACCTGGGGCCTCTACTGCAAGTCCAGGGAGAGATGTGGACCCCTGGGTAGTTTGCTGGGGTCAGAGGCCCCTAGGCGGAGGGACAGGGGGCTTCCTGGAGCCTCTACTGCAAGTCCAGGGAGAAAGGTGTACCCCTGGGTAGCTTGCTAGGGTCAGAGGCCCCTAGGTGGAGGTCAAGGGGGCACCCTGGGGCCTTTACTGCAATCCCAGGGAGAGTTGTTGACCCTTGTGTAGCTTGCTGGGGTCAGAGGCCCCTTGGTGGAGAGTCAGGGGGCACCCTGGGGCCTATTCTGCAAGTCCAGGGAGAGAGGTGGACCTCTGGGTAGCTTGCTTGGGTCAGAGGCCCCTAGGTGGAGGGCCAGGGGGCACCCTGGGGCCTATCCTGCAAGTCCAGGGAGAGAGGTGGACCCCTGGGTAGCTTGCTGGGGTACGAGGCCCATAGGTGGAGGGCCAGGGGGCACCCTGGGGCCTCTACTGCAAGTCCAGGGAGAGAGGTGGACCCCTGGGTAGCTTGCTGGGGTCAGAGGCCCCTAGGTGGAGGGCCAGGGGGCACCCTGGGGCCTCTACTGCAAGACCAGGGAAAGAGGTGGACCCCTGGGTAGCTTGCTGGGGTCAGAGGCCTCTAGGTGGAGGGCCAGGGGGCACCCTGGGGCCTCTACTGCAAGTCTAGGGAGAGAGGTGGACCCATGGGTAGCTAGCTGGGGTAAAAGGCCCCTAAGTGGAGGGCCAGGGGGCACTCTGGGGCCTCTACTGCAAGTCCAGGGAGAGAGGTGGACCCCCTGGGTAGCTTGCTGGCGTCTGAAGCCCATAGGTGGAGGGCCAGGGGGTACCCTGGGGCCTATACTTCAAGTCCAGGGAGAGAGGTGGACCCTTGGGTAGCTTCCTAAGGTTAGAGGCCCCGAGGTGGAGGGCCAGAGGGCACCCTGGGGACTATCGTGCAAGTCCAGGGAGAGAGGTGGACCCCTGGGTAGCTTGCTGGGGTACAAGGCCTCTAGGTGGAGGGCCAGGGGGCACCCTGGGGCCTATCTTGGTAGTCCAGGGAGTAAGGTGGACCCCTGAGTAGCTAGCTGGGGTAAGAGGCCCCTAAGTGGAGGGCCAGGGGGCACCCTGGGGCCTCTACTGCAAGTCCAGGGAGAGAGGTGGACCTCTGGGTAGCTTGCTGGGGTCAGAGGCCCCTAGGTGGAAGGCCAGGGGGCACCCTGGGGCCTATCTTGCAAGTCCAGGGAGTAAGGTAGACCCCTGGGTAGCTTGCTGGGGTACGAGATTCTAGGTGGAGGGCCAGGGGGCACCCTGGGGCCTCTACTGCAAGTCCAGGGAGAGAGGTGGACGCCTGGGTAGCTTGCTGGGGTCAGAGGCCCCTAGGTGGAGGGCCAGGGGGCACCCTGGGGCATCTACTGCAAGTCCAGGGAGAGAGGTGGACCCCTGGGTAGCTTGCTGGGGTCTGAAGCCCATAGGTGGAGGGCCAGGGGGCACCCTGGGGCCTCTACTGCAAGTCTAGGGAGAGAGGTGGACCCATGGGTAGCTAGCTGGGGTAAGAGGCCCCTAAGTGGAGGGCCAGGGGGCAACCTGGGGCCTCTACTGCAAGTCCAGGGAGAGATGTGGACCCCTGGGTAGTTTGCTGGGGTCAGAGGCCCCTAGGCGGAGGGACAGGGGGCTTCCTGGAGCCTCTACTGCAAGTCCAGGGAGAAAGGTGTACCCCTGGGTAGCTTGCTAGGGTCAGAGGCCCCTAGGTGGAGGTCAAGGGGGCACCCTGGGGCCTTTACTGCAATCCCAGGGAGAGTTGTTGACCCTTGTGTAGCTTGCTGGGGTCAGAGGCCCCTTGGTGGAGAGTCAGGGGGCACCCTGGGGCCTATTCTGCAAGTCCAGGGAGAGAGGTGGACCTCTGGGTAGCTTGCTTGGGTCAGAGGCCCCTAGGTGGAGGGCCAGGGGGCACCCTGGGGCCTATCCTGCAAGTCCAGGGAGAGAGGTGGACCCCTGGGTAGCTTGCTGGGGTACGAGGCCCATAGGTGGAGGGCCAGGGGGCACCCTGGGGCCTCTACTGCAAGTCCAGGGAGAGAGGTGGACCCCTGGGTAGCTTGCTGGGGTCAGAGGCCCCTAGGTGGAGGGCCAGGGGGCACCCTGGGGCCTCTACTGCAAGACCAGGGAAAGAGGTGGACCCCTGGGTAGCTTGCTGGGGTCAGAGGCCTCTAGGTGGAGGGCCAGGGGGCACCCTGGGGCCTCTACTGCAAGTCTAGGGAGAGAGGTGGACCCATGGGTAGCTAGCTGGGGTAAAAGGCCCCTAAGTGGAGGGCCAGGGGGCACCCTGGGGCCTCTACTGCAAGTCCAGGGAGAGAGGTGGACCCCTGGGTAGCTTGCTGGCGTCTGAAGCCCATAGGTGGAGGGCCAGGGGGTACCCTGGGGCCTATACTTCAAGTCCAGGGAGAGAGGTGGACCCTTGGGTAGCTTCCTAAGGTTAGAGGCCCCGAGGTGGAGGGCCAGAGGGCACCCTGGGGACTATCGTGCAAGTCCAGGGAGAGAGGTGGACCCCTGGGTAGCTTGCTGGGGTACAAGGCCTCTAGGTGGAGGGCCAGGGGGCACCCTGGGGCCTATCTTGGTAGTCCAGGGAGTAAGGTGGACCCCTGAGTAGCTTGCTGGGGTACGAGGCCCCTAGGTGGAGGGCCAGGGGGCACCCTGGGGCCTCTACTGCAAGTCCAGGGAGAGAGGTGGACCCCTGGGTAGCTTGCTGGGGTTAGAGGCCCCTAGGTGGAGGTCAAGGGGGCACCCTGGGGCCTTTAATGCAATCCCAGGGAGAGTTGTGGACCCTTGTGTAGCTTGCTGGGGTCAGAGGCCCCTTGGTGGAGGGTCAGGGGGCACCCTGGGGCCTATTCTGCAAGTCCAGGGAGAGAGGTGGACCTCTGGGTAGCTTGCTGGGGTCAGAGGCCCCTAGGTGGAGGGCCAGGGGGCACCCTGGGGCCTATCTTGCAAGTCCACGGAGTAAGGTAGATCCCTGGGTAGCTTGCAGGGGTACGAGGCCCCTAGGTGGAGGGCCAGGGGGCACCCTGGGGCCTCTACTGCAAGACCAGGGAGAGAGGTGGACCCCTGGGTAGCTTGCTGGGGTCAGAGGCCCCTAGGTGGAGGGCCAGGGGGCACCCTGGGGCCTCTACTGCAACTCCAGGGGGAGAGGTGGACCCCTGGGTAGCTTGCTGGGGTCTGAAGCCCAAAGGTGGAGGGCCAGGGGGCACCCTGGGGCCTCTACTGCAAGTCCAGGGAGAGAGGTGGACCCCTGGGTAGTTTGCTGGGGTCAGAGGCCCCTAGGCGGAGGGACAGGGGGCTTCCTGGGGCCTCTACTGCAAGTCCAGGGAGAAAGGTGTACCCCTGGGTAGCTTGCTAGGGTCAGAGGCCCCTAGGTGGAGGGCCAGGGGGCACCCTGGGGCCTCTACTGCAAGTCCAGGGAGAGAGGTGGACCCCTGGGTAGGTTGCTGGGGTCAGAGGCCCCTAGGTGGAGGACCAGGGGGTACCCTGGGGCCTCTACTGCAAGTCCAGGGAAAGAGGTGGACCCCTAGGTAGCTTGCTGGGGTCAGAGGCCTTTAGGTGTAGGGCCAGGGGGCACCCTGGGGCCTCTACTGCAAATCCAGGGAGAGAGGTGGACCCCTGGGTAGCTTGCTGGGGTCTGAAGCCCATAGGTGGAGGGCCAGGGGGTACCCTGGGGCCTATACTTCAAGTCCAGGGAGAGAGGTGGACCCTTGGGTAGCTTCCTAAGGTTAGAGGCCCCTAGGTGTAGGGCCAGAGGGCACCCTGGGGACTATCGTGCAAGTCCAGGGAGAGAGGTGGACCCCTGGGTAGCTTGCTGGGGTACAAGGCCTCTAGGTGGAGGGCCAGGGGGCACCTTGGGGCCTATCTTGCAAGTCCAGGGAGTAAGGTGGACCCCTGAGTAGCTTGCTGGGGTCAAAGGCCCCTAGGTGGAGGACCAGGGGGCACCCTGGGGCCTCTACTGCAAGTCCAGGGAAAGAGGTGGACCCCTGGGTAGCTTCCTAAGGTCAGAGGCCCCTAGGTGGAGGGCCAGGGGGCACCCTGGGGCCTATCCTGCAAGTCCAGGGAGAGAGGTGGACCCCTGGGTAGCTTGCTGGGGTACGAGTCCCCTAGGTGGAGGGTCAGGAGGTACCCTAGGGCCTCTACTGCAAGTCCAGGGAGAGAGGTGGACCCCTGGGTAGCTTGCTGGGGTCAGAGGCAACTAGGTGGAGGGCCAGGGGGCACCCTAGGGTCTACACTGCAAGTCCAGGGAGAGAGGTGGACCCCTGGGTAGCTTCCTAAGGTCACAGGCCCCTAGGTGGAGGGCCAGGGGGCACCCTGGGGCCTCTACTGCAAGTCCAGGGAGAGAGGTGGACCCCTGGGTAGCTTGCTAGGGTCAGAGGCCTCTAGGTGGAGGGAGAAGGGGCACCCTGGGGCCTCTACTGCAAGTCCAGGGAGAGAGGTGGACCCCTGGGAAGTTTGCTGGGGTCAGAGGCCCCTAGGCGGAGGGACAGGGGGCTTCCTGGGGCCTCTACTGCAAGTCCAGGGAGAAAGGTGGAACCCTGGGTAGTTTGCTAGGGTCAGAGGCCCCTAGGTGGAGGTCAAGGGGGCACCCTGGGACCTTTACTGCAATCCCAGGGAGAGTTGTGGACCCTTGTGTAGCTTGCTGGGGTCAGAGGCCCCTTGGTGGAGGGTCGGGGGGCACCCTGGGGCCTATTCTGCAAGTCCAGGGAGAGAGGTGGACCTCTGGGTAGCTTGCTGGGGTCAGAGGCCCCTAGGTGGAGGGCCAGGGGGCACCTTGGGGCCTCTACTTCAAGTCCAGGGAGAGAGGTGGACCCTTGGGTAGCTTGCTGGGGTCAGCGGCCTCTAGGTGGAGGGCCAAGGGGCACCCTAGGTGGAGGGTCTGGAGGTACCCTAGGGCCTCTACTGCAAGTCCAGGGAGAGAGGTAGACCCCTGGGTAGCTTGCTGGGGTCAGAGGCAACTATGTGGAGGGCCAGGGGGCACCCTAGGGTCTACACTGCAAGTCCAGGGAGAGAGGTGGACCCCTGGGTAGCTTCCTAAGGTCAGAGGCCCCTAGGTGGAGGGCCAGGGGCACCCTGGGGCCTCTACTGCAAGTCCAGGGAGATATGTGGACCCCTGGGTAGCTTGCTGGGGTCTGAAGCCCATAGGTGGAGGGCCAGGGGGCACCCTGGGGCCTCTACTGCAAGTCTAGGGAGAGAGGTGGACCCATGGGTAGCTTGCTGGGGTCAGAGGCCCCTAGGTGGAGGACCAGGGGCACCCTGGGGCCTCTACTGCAAGACCAGGGAAAGAGGTGGACCCCTCGGTAGCTTGCTGGGGTCAGAGGCCTCTAGGTGGAGGGCCAGGGGGCACCCTGGGGCCTCTACTGCAAGTCTAGGGAGAGAGGTGGACCCATGGGTAGCTAGCTGGGGTAAGAGGCCCCTAAGTGGAGGGCCAGAGGGCACCCTGGGGACTATCGTGCAAGTCCAGGGAGAGAGGTGGACCCCTGGGTAGCTTGCTGGGGTACAAGGCCTCTAGGTGGAGGGCCAGGGGGCACCTTGGGGCCTATCTTGCAAGTCCAGGGAGTAAGGTGGACCCCTGAGTAGCTTGCTGGGGTCAGAGGCCCCTAGGTGGAGGACCAGGGGGCACCCTGGGGCCTCTACTGCAAGTCCAGGGAAAGAGGTGGACCCCTGGGTAGCTTCCTAAGGTCAGAGGCCCCTAGGTGGAGGGCCAGGGGGCACCCTGGGGCCTATCCTGTAAGTCCAGGGAGAGAGGTGGACCCCTGGGTAGCTTGCTGGGGTACGAGTCCCCTAGGTGGAGGGTCAGGAGGTACCCTAGGGCCTCTACTGCAAGTCCAGGGAGAGAGTTGGACCCCTGGGTAGCTTGCTGGGGTCTGAAGCCCATAGGTGGAGGGCCAGGGGGCACCCTGGGGCCTCTACTGCAAGTCTAGGGAGAGAGGTGGACCCATGTCTAGCTAGCTGGGGTAAGAGGCCCCTAAGTGGAGGGCCAGGGGGCACCCTGGGGCCTCTACTGCAAGTCCAGGGAGAGAAGTGGACCCCTGGGTAGTTTGCTGGGGTCAGAGGCCCCTAGGCGGAGGGACAAGGGGCTTCCTGGGGCCTCTACTGCAAGTCCAGGGAGAAAGGTGTACCCCTGGGTAGCTTGCTAGGGTCAGAGGCAACTATGTGGAGGTCAAGGGGGCACCCTGGGGCCTTTACTGCAATCCCAGGGAGAGTTGTGGACCCTTGTGTAGCTTGCTGGGGTCAGAGGCCCCTTGGTGGAGGGTCAGGGGGCACCCTGGGGCCTATCCTGCAAGTCCAGGGAGAGAGGTGGACCTCTGGGTAGCTTGCTGGGGTCAGAGGCCCCTAGGTGGAGGGCCAGGGGGCACCCTGGGGCCTATCCTGCAAGTCCAGGTAGAGAGGTGGACCCCTGGGTAGCTTGCTGGGGTACGAGGCCCCTAGTTGGAGGGCCAGGGGGCACCCTGGGGCCTCTACTGCAAGTCCAGGGAGAGAGGTGGACCCCTGGGTAGCTTGCTGGGGTCAGAGGCCCCTAGGTGGAGGACCAGGGGGCACCCTGGGGCCTCTACTGCAAGTCCAGTGAAAGAGGTGGACCCCTAGGTAGCTTGCTGGGGTCAGAGGCCTTTAGGTGTAGGGCCAGGGGGCACCCTGGGGCCTCTACTGCAAATCCAGGGAGAGAGGTGGACCCCTGGGTAGCTTGCTGGGGTCTGAAGCCCATAGGTGGTGGGCCAGGGGGTACCCTGGGGCCTATACTTCAAGTCCAGGGAGAGAGGTGGACCCTTGGGTAGCTTCCTAAGGTTAGAGGCCCCTAGCTGTAGGGCCAGAGGGCACCCTGGGGACTATCGTGCAAGTCCAGGGAGAGAGGTGGACCCCTGGGTAGCTTGCTGGGGTACAAGGCCTCTAGGTGGAGGGCCAGGGGGCACCTTGGGGCCTATCTTGCAAGTCCAGGGAGTAAGGTGGACCCCTGGGTAGCTTGCTGGGGTCAGAGGCCCCTAGGTGGAGGGTCAGGAGGTACCCTAGGGCCTCTACTGCAAGTCCAGGGAGAGAGGTGGACCCCTGGGTAGCTTGCTGGGGTCAGAGGCAACTAGGTGGAGGGCCAGGGGGCACCCTAGGGTCTACACTGCAAGTCCAGGGAGAGAGGTGGACCCCTGGGTAGCTTCCTAAGGTCAGAGGCCCCTAGGTGGAGGGCCAGGGGGCACCCTGGGGCCTCTACTGCAAGTCCAGGGAGAGAGGTGGACCCCTGGGTAGCTTGCTAGGGTCAGAGGCCTCTAGGTGGAGGGCCAAGGGGCACCCTGGGGCCTCTACTGCAAGTTCAGGGAGAGAGGTGGACCCCTGGGAAGTTTGCTGGGGTCAGAGGCCCCTAGGCGGAGGGACAGGGGGCTTCCTGGGGCCTCTACTGCAAGTCCAGGGAGAAAGGTGGAACCCTGGGTAGTTTGCTAGGGTCAGAGGCCCCTAGGTGGAGGTCAAGGGGGCACCCTGGGACCTTTACTGCAATCCCAGGGAGAGTTGTGGACCCTTGTGTAGCTTGCTGGGGTCAGAGGCCCCTTGGTGGAGGGTCAGGGGGCACCCTGGGGCCTATTCTGCAAGTCCAGGGAGAGAGGTGGACCTCTGGGTAGCTTGCTGGGGTCAGAGGCCCCTAGGTGGAGGGACAGGGGGCACCTTGGGGCCTCTACTTCAAGTCCAGGGAGAGAGGTGGACCCTTGGGTAGCTTGCTGGGGTCAGCGGCCTCTAGGTGGAGGGCCAAGGGGCACCCTGGGGCCTATACTGCAAGCCCAGGGAGAGAAGTGGACCCCTGGGTAGCTTGCTGGAGTCTGCAGCCCATAGGTGGAAGGCCAGGGGGTACCCTGGGGCCTATCCTGCAATCCCAGGGAGAGTTGTGGACCCTTGTGTAGCTTGCTGGGGTCAGAGGCCCCTAGGTGGAGGGCCAGGGGGCACCCTGGGGCCTCTACTGCAAGCCCAGGGAGAGAGGCGGACCCCTAGGTAGCTTCCTGGGGTCAGAGTCCCCTAGGTGGAGGGTCTGGAGGTACCCTAGGGCCTCTACTGCAAGTCCAGGGAGAGAGGTAGACCCCTGGGTAGCTTGCTGGGGTCAGAGGCAACTATGTGGAGGGCCAGGGGGCACCCTAGGATCTACACTACAAGTCCAGGGAGAGAGGTGGACCCCTGGGTAGCTTCCTAAGGTCAGAGGCCCCTAGGTGGAGGGCCAGGGGCACCCTGGGGCCTCTACTGCAAGTCCAGGGAGAGATGTGGACCCCTGGGTAGCTTGCTGGGGTCTGAAGCCCATAGGTGGAGGGCCAGGGGGCACCCTGGGGCCTCTACTGCAAGTCTAGGGAGAGAGGTGGACCCATGGGTAGCTTGCTGGGGTCAGAGGCCCCTAGGTGGAGGACCAGGGGCACCCTGGGGCCTCTACTGCAAGACCAGGGAAAGAGGTGGACCCCTCGGTAGCTTGCTGGGGTCAGAGGCCTCTAGGTGGAGGGCCAGGGGGCACCCTGGGGCCTCTACTGCAAGTCTAGGGAGAGAGGTGGACCCATGGGTAGCTAGCTGGGGTAAGAGGCCCCTAAGTGGAGGGCCAGGGGGCACCCTGGGGCCTCTACTGCAAGTCCAGGGAGAAAGGTGGAACCCTGGGTAGTTTGCTAGGGTCAGAGGCCCCTAGGTGGAGGTCAAGGGGGCACCCTGGGACCTTTACTGCAATCCCAGGGAGAGTTGTGGACCCTTGTGTAGCTTGCTGGGGTCAGAGGCCCCTTGGTGGAGGGTCAGGGGGCACCCTGGGGCCTGTTCTGCAAGTCCAGGGAGAGAGGTGGACCTCTGGGTAGCTTGCTGGGGTCAGAGGCCCCTAGGTGGAGGGCCAGGGGGCACCTTGGGGCCTCTACTTCAAGTCCAGGGAGAGAGGTGGACCCTTGGGTAGCTTGCTGGGGTCAGCGGCCTCTAGGTGGAGGGCCAAGGGGCACCCTGGGGCCTATACTGCAAGCCCAGGGAGAGAAGTGGACCCCTGGGTAGCTTGCTGGAGTCTGTAGCCCATAGGTGGAAGGCCAGGGGGTACCCTGGGGCCTATCCTGCAATCCCAGGGAGAGTTGTGGACCCTTGTGTAGCTTGCTGGGGTCAGAGGCCCCTAGGTGGAGGGCCAGGGGGCACCCTGGGGCCTCTACTGCAAGCCCAGGGAGAGAGGCGGACCCCTGGGTAGCTTCCTGGGGTCAGAGTCCCCTAGGTGGAGGGTCTGGAGGTACCCTAGGGCCTCTACTGCAAGTCCAGGGAGAGAGGTAGACCCCTGGGTAGCTTGCTGGGGTCAGAGGCAACTATGTGGAGGGCCAGGGGGCACCCTAGGTTCTACAATGCAAGTCCAGGGAGAGAGGTGGACCCCTGGGTAGCTTCCTAAGGTCAGAGGCCCCTAGGTGGAGGGCCAGGGGCACCCTGGGGCCTCTACTGCAAGTCCAGGGAGAGATGTGGACCCCTGGGTAGCTTGCTGGGGTCAGAGGCCCCTAGGTGGAGGGCCAGGGGGCACCCTGGGGCCTATTCTGCAAGTCCAGGGAGTAAGGTAGACCCCTGGGTAGCTTGCAGGGGTACGTGTCCCCTAGGTGGAGGGCCAGGGGGCACCCTGGGGCCTCTACTGCAAGTCCAGGGAGAGAGGTGGACCCCTGGGTAGCTTGCTGGGGTCAGAGGCCCCTAGGTGGAGGGCCAGGGGGCACCCTGGGGCCTCTACTTCAAGTCCAGGGAGAGAGGTGGACCCTTGGGTAGCTTGCTGGGGTCAGCGGCCTCTAGGTGGAGGGCCAAGGGGCACCCTGGGGCCTATACTGCAAGCCCAGGGAGAGAAGTGGACCCCTGGGTAGCTTGCTGGAGTCTGTAGCCCATAGGTGGAAGGCCAGGGGGTACCCTGGGGCCTATCCTGCAATCCCAGGGAGAGTTGTGGACCCTTGTGTAGCTTGCTGGGGTCAGAGGCCCCTAGGTGGAGGGCCAGGGGGCACCCTGGGGCCTCTACTGCAAGCCCAGGGAGAGAGGCGGACCCCTGGGTAGCTTCCTGGGGTCAGAGTCCCCTAGGTGGAGGGTCTGGAGGTACCCTAGGGCCTCTACTGCAAGTCCAGGGAGAGAGGTAGACCCCTGGGTAGCTTGCTGGGGTCAGAGGCAACTATGTGGAGGGCCAGGGGGCACCCTAGGTTCTACAATGCAAGTCCAGGGAGAGAGGTGGACCCCTGGGTAGCTTCCTAAGGTCAGAGGCCCCTAGGTGGAGGGCCAGGGGCACCCTGGGGCCTCTACTGCAAGTCCAGGGAGAGATGTGGACCCCTGGGTAGCTTGCTGGGGTCAGAGGCCCCTAGGTGGAGGGCCAGGGGGCACCCTGGGGCCTATTCTGCAAGTCCAGGGAGTAAGGTAGACCCCTGGGTAGCTTGCAGGGGTACGTGTCCCCTAGGTGGAGGGCCAGGGGGCACCCTGGGGCCTCTACTGCAAGTCCAGGGAGAGAGGTGGACCCCTGGGTAGCTTGCTGGGGTCAGAGGCCCCTAGGTGGAGGGCCAGGGGGCACCCTGGGGCCTCTAATGCAAGTCCAGGGGGAGAGGTGGACCCCTGGGCAGCTTGCTGGGGTCTGAAGCCCAAAGGTTGAGGGCCAGGGGGCACCCTGGGGCCTCTACTGCAAGTCTAGGGAGAGAGGTGGACCCATGGGTAGCTAGCTGGGGTAAGAGGCCCCTAAGTGGAGGGCCAGGGGGCACCCTGGGGCCTCTACTGCAAGTCCAGGGAGAGAGGTGGACCCCTGGGTAGTTTGCTGGGGTACGAGGCCCCTAGTTGGAGGGCCAGGGGGCACCCTGGGGCCTCTACTGCAAGTCCAGGGAGAGAGGTGGACCCCTGGGTAGCTTGCTGGGGTCAGAGGCCCCTAGGTGGAGGACCAGGGGGCACCCTGGGGCCTCTACTGCAAGTCCAGTGAAAGAGGTGGACCCCTAGGTAGCTTGCTGGGGTCAGAGGCCTTTAGGTGTAGGGCCAGGGGGCACCCTGGGGCCTCTACTGCAAATCCAGGGAGAGAGGTGGACCCCTGGGTAGCTTGCTGGGGTCTGAAGCCCATAGGTGGTGGGCCAGGGGGTACCCTGGGGCCTATACTTCAAGTCCAGGGAGAGAGGTGGACCCTTGGGTAGCTTCCTAAGGTTAGAGGCCCCTAGCTGTAGGGCCAGAGGGCACCCTGGGGACTATCGTGCAAGTCCAGGGAGAGAGGTGGACCCCTGGGTAGCTTGCTGGGGTACAAGGCCTCTAGGTGGAGGGCCAGGGGGCACCTTGGGGCCTATCTTGCAAGTCCAGGGAGTAAGGTGGACCCCTGGGTAGCTTGCTGGGGTCAGAGGCCCCTAGGTGGAGGGTCAGGAGGTACCCTAGGGCCTCTACTGCAAGTCCAGGGAGAGAGGTGGACCCCTGGGTAGCTTGCTGGGGTCAGAGGCAACTAGGTGGAGGGCCAGGGGGCACCCTAGGGTCTACACTGCAAGTCCAGGGAGAGAGGTGGACCCCTGGGTAGCTTCCTAAGGTCAGAGGCCCCTAGGTGGAGGGCCAGGGGGCACCCTGGGGCCTCTACTGCAAGTCCAGGGAGAGAGGTGGACCCCTGGGTAGCTTGCTAGGGTCAGAGGCCTCTAGGTGGAGGGCCAAGGGGCACCCTGGGGCCTCTACTGCAAGTTCAGGGAGAGAGGTGGACCCCTGGGAAGTTTGCTGGGGTCAGAGGCCCCTAGGCGGAGGGACAGGGGGCTTCCTGGGGCCTCTACTGCAAGTCCAGGGAGAAAGGTGGAACCCTGGGTAGTTTGCTAGGGTCAGAGGCCCCTAGGTGGAGGTCAAGGGGGCACCCTGGGACCTTTACTGCAATCCCAGGGAGAGTTGTGGACCCTTGTGTAGCTTGCTGGGGTCAGAGGCCCCTTGGTGGAGGGTCAGGGGGCACCCTGGGGCCTATTCTGCAAGTCCAGGGAGAGAGGTGGACCTCTGGTTAGCTTGCTGGGGTCAGAGGCCCCTAGGTGGAGGGACAGGGGGCACCTTGGGGCCTCTACTTCAAGTCCAGGGAGAGAGGTGGACCCTTGGGTAGCTTGCTGGGGTCAGCGGCCTCTAGGTGGAGGGCCAAGGGGCACCCTGGGGCCTATACTGCAAGCCCAGGGAGAGAAGTGGACCCCTGGGTAGCTTGCTGGAGTCTGCAGCCCATAGGTGGAAGGCCAGGGGGTACCCTGGGGCCTATCCTGCAATCCCAGGGAGAGTTGTGGACCCTTGTGTAGCTTGCTGGGGTCAGAGGCCCCTAGGTGGAGGGCCAGGGGGCACCCTGGGGCCTTTACTGCAAGTCCAGGGAGAGAGGTGGACCCCTGGGTAGTTTGCTGGGGTCAGAGGCCCCTAGGCGGAGGGACAGGGAGCTTCCTGGGGCCTCTACTGCAAGTCCAGGGAGAAAGGTGGACCCCTGGGTAGCTTGCTAGGGTCAGAGGCCCCTAGGTGGAGGTCAAGGGGGCACCCTGGGGCCTTTACTGCAATCCCAGGGAGAGTTGTGGACCCTTGTGTAGCTTGCTGGGGTCAGAGGCCCCTTGGTGGAGGGTCAGGGGGCACCCTGGGGCCTATTCTGCAAGTCCAGGGAGAGAGGTGGACCTCTGGGTAGCTTGCTGGCGTCAGAGGCCCCTAGGTGGAGGGCCAGGGGGCACCCTGGGGCCTATCCTGCAAGTCCAGGGAGAGAGGTGGACCCCTGGGTAGCTTGCTGGGGTACGAGGCCTCTAGGTGGAGGGCCAGGGGGCACCCTGGGGCCTCTACTGCAAGTCCAGGGAAAGAGGTGGACCCCTGGGTAGCTTGCTGGGGTCAGAGGCCCCTAGGTGGAGGGCCAGGGGGCACCCTGGGGCATCTACTGCAAGTCCAGGGAAAGAGGTGGACCCCTGGGTAGCTTGCTGGGGTCAGAGGCCTCTAGGTGGAAGGCCAGGGGGCACCCTGGGGCCTCTACTGCAAGTCCAGGGAGAGAGGTGGACCCCTGGGTAGCTTGCTGGGGTCTGAAGCCCATAGGTGGAGGGCCAGGGGGTACCCTGGGGCCTATACTTCAAGTCCAGGGAGAGAGGTGGACCCTTGGGTAGCTTCCTAAGGTTAGAGGCCCCTAGGTGGAGGGCCAGAGGGCACCCTGGGGACTATCGTGCAAGTCCAGGGAGAGAGGTGGACCCCTGGGTAGCTTGCTGGGGTACGAGGCCCCTAGGTGGAGGGCCAGGGGGCACCCTGGGGCCTCTACTGCAAGTTCAGGGAGAGCGGTGGACCCCTGGGTAGCTTCCTAAGGTCAGAGGCCCCTAGGTGGAGGGCCAGGGGGCACCCTGGGGCCTATCCTGCAAGTCCAGGGAGAGAGGTGGACCCCTGGGTAGCTTGCTGGGGTACGAGTCCCCTAGGTGGAGGGCCAGGGGGCACCCTGGGGCCTCTACTGCAAGTCCAGGGAGAGAGGTGGACCACTGGGTAGCTTGCTGGGGTGAGAGGCAAATAGGTGGAGGGCCAGGGGGCACCCCAGGGTCTACACTGCAAGTCCAGGGAGAGAGGTGGACCCCTGGGTAGCTTGCTGGGGTACAAGGTCCCTAGGTGGAGGGCCAGGGGGCAGCCTGGGGCCTCTACTGCAAGTCCAGGGAGAGAGGTGGACCCCTGGGTACCTTCCTGGGGTCAGAGTCCCCTAGGTGGAGGGCCAGGAGGTACCCTAGGGCCTCTACTGCAAGTCCAGGGTGAGAGGTGGACCCCTGGGTAGCTTGCTGGCGTACAAGGCCCCTAGGTGGAGGGCCAGGGGGTACCCTGGGGCATATCCTGCAAGTCCACGGAGAGATGTGGACCCTTGGGTAGCTTCCTAGGGTTAGAGGCCCCTAGGTGGAGGGCCAGGGGGCACCCTGGGGCCTATCCTGCAAGTCCAGGGAGAGAGGTGGACCCCTAGGTAGCTTGCTGGGGTACAAGGCCCCTAGGTGGAGGGCCAGGGGGCACCATGGGGCCTCTACTGCAAGGCCAGGGAAAAAGGTGGACCCCTTGGTAGCTTGCTGGGGTCAGAGACCCCTAGGTGGAGGGCCAGGGGGCACCATGGGGCCTCTACTGCAAGTCTAGGGAGAGAGGTGGACCCATGGGTAGCTAGCTGGGGTAAGAGGCCCCTAAGTGGAGGGCCAGGGGGCATCCTGGGAACTCTTCTGCAAGTCCATGGAGAGAGGTGGACCCCTGGGTAGTTTGCTGGGGTCAGAGGCCCCTAGGCGGAGGGACAGGGGGCTTTCTGGGGGCTCTACTGCAAGTCCAGGGAGAAAGGTGGACCCCTTGGTAGCTTGCTTGGGTCAGAGGCCTCTAGGTGGAGGTCAAGGGGGCACCCTGGGGCCTCTACTGCAATCCCAGGGAGAGTTGTGGACCCTTGTGTAGCTTGCTGGGGTCAGAGGCCCCTTGGTGGAGGGTCAGGGGGCACCCTGGGGCCTATTCTGCAAGTCCAGGGAGAGAGGTGGACCTCTGGGTGGCTTGCTGGGGTCAGAGGCCCCTAGGTGGAGGGCCAGGGGGCACCCTGGGGCCTATTTTGCAAGTCCAAGGAGTAAGGTAGACCCCTGGGTAGCTTGCAGGGGTACGTGTCCCCTAGGTGGAGGGCCAGGGGGCACCCTGGGGCCTCTACTGCAAGTCCAGGGAGAGAGGTGGACCCCTGGGTAGCTTGCTGGGGTCAGAGGCCCCTAGGTGGAGGGCCAGGGGGCACCCTGGGGCCTCTACTGCAAGTCCAGGGGGAGAGGTGGACCCATGGGTAGCTAGCTGGGGTAAGAGGCCCCTAAGTGGAGGGCCAGGGGGCACCCTGGGGCCTATCCTGCAAGTCCAGGGACAGAGGTGGACCCCTGGGTAGCTTGCTGGGGTACGAGGCCCCTAGGTGGAGGGCCAGGGGGCACCCTGGGGCCTCTACTGCTAGTCCAGGGAGAGAGGTGGACCCCTGGGTAGTTTGCTGGGGTCAGAGGCCCCTAGGTGGAGGACCAGGGGGCACCCTGGGGCCTCTACTGCAAGTCCAGGGAAAGAGGTGGACCCCTGGGTAGCTTGCTGGGGTCAGAGGCCTTTAGGTGTAGGGCCAGGGGGCACCCTGGGGCCTCTACTGCAAATCCAGGGAGAGAGGTAGACCCCTGGGTAGCTTGCTGGCGTCTGAAGCCCATAGGTGGAGGGCCAGGGGGTACCCTGGGGCCTATACTTCAAGTCCAGGGAGAGAGGTGGACCCTTGGGTAGCTTCCTAAGGTTAGAGGCCCCTAGGTGGAGGGCCAGAGGGCACACTGGGGACTATCGTGCAAGTCCAGGGAGAGAGGTGGACCCCTGGGTAGCTTGCTGGGGTACAAGGCCTCTAGGTGGAGGGCCAGGGGGCACCCTGGGGCCTATCTTGCAAGTCCAGGGAGTAAGGTGGACCCCTGAGTAGCTTGCTGGGGTATAAGGCCCCTAGGTGGAGGGCCAGGGGGCACCCTGGGGCCTCTACTGCAAGTCCAGGGAGAGAGTTGGACCCCTGGGTAGCTTGCTGGGGTCTGAAGCCCATAGGTGGAGGGCCAGGGGGCACCCTGGGGCCTCTACTGCAAGTCTAGGGAGAGAGGTGGACCCATGGGTAGCTAGCTGGTGTAAGAGGCCCCTAAGTGGAGGGCCAGGGGGCACCCTGGGGCCTCTACTGCAAGTCCAGGGAGAGAGGTGGACCTCTGGGTAGCTTGCTGGGGTCAGAGGCCCCTAGGTGGAAGGCCAGGGGGCACCCTGGGGCCTATCTTGCAAGTCCAGGGAGTAAGGTAGACCCCTGGGTAGCTTGCTGGGGTACGAGATTCTAGGTGGAGGGCCAGGGGGCACCCTGGGGCCTCTACTGCAAGTCCAGGGAGAGAGATGGACGCCTGGGTAGCTTGCTGGGGTCAGAGGCCCCTAGGTGGAGGGCCAGGGGGCACCCTGGGGCATCTACTGCAAGTCCAGGGAGAGAGGTGGACCCCTGGGTAGCTTGCTGGGGTCTGAAGCCCATAGGTGGAGGGCCAGGGGGCACCCTGGGGCCTCTACTGCAAGTCTAGGGAGAGAGGTGGACCCATGGGTAGCTAGCTGGGGTAAGAGGCCCCTAAGTGGAGGGCCAGGGGGCACCCTGGGGCCTCTACTGCAAGTCCAGGGAGAGATGTGGACCCCTGGGTAGTTTGCTGGGGTCAGAGGCCCCTAGGCGGAGGGACAGGGGGCTTCCTGGAGCCTCTACTGCAAGTCCAGGGAGAAAGGTGTACCCCTGGGTAGCTTGCTAGGGTCAGAGGCCCCTAGGTGGAGGGCCAGGGGGCACCCTGGGGCCTCTACTGCAAGACCAGGGAAAGAGGTGGACCCCTGGGTAGCTTGCTGGGGTCAGAGGCCCCTTGGTGGAGAGTCAGGGGGCACCCTGGGGCCTATTCTGCAAGTCCAGGGAGAGAGGTGGACCTCTGGGTAGCTTGCTGGGGTCAGAGGCCCCTAGGTGGAGGGCCAGGGGGCACCCTGGGGCCTATCCTGCAAGTCCAGGGAGAGAGGTGGACCCCTGGGTAGCTTGCTGGGGTACGAGGCCCATAGGTGGAGGGCCAGGGGGCACCCTGGGGCCTCTACTGCAAGTCCAGGGAGAGAGGTGGACCCCTGGTTAGCTTGCTGGGGTCAGAGGCCCCTAGGTGGAGGGCCAGGGGGCACCCTGGGGCCTCTACTGCAAGACCAGGGAAAGAGGTGGACCCCTGGGTAGCTTGCTGGGGTCAGAGGCCTCTAGGTGGAGGGCCAGGGGGCACCCTGGGGCCTCTACTGCAAGTCTAGGGAGAGAGGTGGACCCATGGGTAGCTAGCTGGGGTAAAAGGCCCCTAAGTGGAGGGCCAGGGGGCACCCTGGGCCTCTACTGCAAGTCCAGGGAGAGAGGTGGACCCCTGGGTAGCTTGCTGGGGTCTGAAGCCCATAGGTGGAGGGCCAGGGGGTACCCTGGGGCCTATACTTCAAGTCCAGGGAGAGAGGTGGACCCTTGGGTAGCTTCCTAAGGTTAGAGGCCCCGAGGTGGAGGGCCAGAGGGCACCCTGGGGACTATCGTGCAAGTCCAGGGAGAGAGGTGGACCCCTGGGTAGCTTGCTGGGGTACAAGGCCTCTAGGTGGAGGGCCAGGGGGCACCCTGGGGCCTATCTTGGTAGTCCAGGGAGTAAGGTGGACCCCTGAGTAGCTTGCTGGGGTACGAGGCCCCTAGGTGGAGGGCCAGGGGGCACCCTGGGGCCTCTACTGCAAGTCCAGGGAGAGAGGTGGACCCCTGGGTAGCTTGCTGGGATTGGAGGCCCCTAGGTGGAGGTCAAGGGGGCACCCTGGGGCCTTTACTGCAATCCCAGGGAGAGTTGTGGACCCTTGTGTAGCTTGCTGGGGTCAGAGGCCCCTTGGTGGAGGGTCAGGGGGCACCCTGGGGCCTATTCTGCAAGTCCAGGGAGAGAGGTGGACCTCTGGGTAGCTTGCTGGGGTCAGAGGCCCCTAGGTGGAGGGCCAGGGGGCACCCTGGGGCCTATCTTGCAAGTCCAGGGAGTAAGGTAGACCCCTGGGTAGCTTGCAGGGGTACGAGGCCCCTAGGTGGAGGGCCAGGGGGCACCCTGGGGCCTCTACTGCAAGACCAGGGAGAGAGGTGGACCCCTGGGTAGCTTGCTGGGGTCAGAGGCCCCTAGGTGGAGGGCCAGGGGGCACCCTGGGGCCTCTACTGCAACTCCAGGGGGAGAGGTGGACCCCTGGGTAGCTTGCTGGGGTCTGAAGCCCAAAGGTGGAGGGCCAGGGGGCACCCTGGGGCCTCTACTGCAAGTCTAGGGAGAGAGGTGGACCCATGGGTAGCTAGCTGGGGTAAGAGGCCCCTAAGTGGAGGGCCAGGGGGCACCCTGGGGCCTCTACTGCAAGTCCAGGGAGAGAGGTGGACCCCTGGGTAGTTTGCTGGGGTCAGAGGCCCCTAGGCGGAGGGACAGGGGGCTTCCTGGGGCCTCTACTGCAAGTCCAGGGAGAAAGGTGTACCCCTGGGTAGCTTGCTAGGGTCAGAGGCCCCTAGGTGGAGGTCAAGGGGGCACCCTGGGGCCTTTACTGCAATCCCAGGGAGAGTTGTGGACCCTTGTGTAGCTTGCTGGGGTCAGAGGCCCCTTGGTGGAGGGTCAGGGGGCACCCTGGGGCCTATTCTGCAAGTCCAGGGAGAGAGGTGGACCTCTGGGTAGCTTGCTGGGGTCAGAGGCCCCTAGGTGGAGGGCCAGGGGGCACCCTGGGGCCTATCCTGCAAGTCCAGGTAGAGAGGTGGACCCCTGGGTAGCTTGCTGGGGTACGAGGCCCCTAGGTGGAGGGCCAGGGGGCACCCTGGGGCCTCTACTGCAAGTCCAGGGAGAGAGGTGGACCCCTGGGTAGCTTGCTGGGGTCAGAGGCCCCTAGGTGGAGGACCAGGGGGCACCCTGGGGCCTCTACTGCAAGTCCAGGGAAAGAGGTGGACCCCTAGGTAGCTTGCTGGGGTCAGAGGCCTTTAGGTGTAGGGCCAGGGGGCACCCTGGGGCCTCTACTGCAAATCCAGGGAGAGAGGTGGACCCCTGGGTAGCTTGCTGGGGTCTGAAGCCCATAGGTGGAGGGCCAGGGGGTACCCTGGGGCCTATACTTCAAGTCCAGGGAGAGAGGTGGACCCTTGGGTAGCTTCCTAAGGTTAGAGGCCCCTAGGTGTAGGGCCAGAGGGCACCCTGGGGACTATCGTGCAAGTCCAGGGAGAGAGGTGGACCCCTGGGTAGCTTGCTGGGGTACAAGGCCTCTAGGTGGAGGGCCAGGGGGCACCTTGGGGCCTATCTTGCAAGTCCAGGGAGTAAGGTGGACCCCTGAGTAGCTTGCTGGGGTCAGAGGCCACTAGGTGGAGGACCAGGGGGCACCCTGGGGCCTCTACTGCAAGTCCAGGGAAAGAGGTGGACCCCTGGGTAGCTTCCTAAGGTCAGAGGCCCCTAGGTGGAGGGCCAGGGGGCACCCTGGGGCCTATCCTGCAAGTCCAGGGAGAGAGGTGGACCCCTGGGTAGCTTGCTGGGGTACGAGTCCCCTAGGTGGAGGGTCAGGAGGTACCCAGGGCCTCTACTGCAAGTCCAGGGAGAGAGGTGGACCCCTGGGTAGCTTGCTGGAGTCAGAGGCAACTAGGTGGAGGGCCAGGGGGCACCCTAGGGTCTACACTGCAAGTCCAGGGAGAGAGGTGGACCCCTGGGTAGCTTCCTAAGGTCAGAGGCCCCTAGGTGGAGGGCCAGGGGGCACCCTGGGGCCTCTACTGCAAGTCCAGGGAGAGAGGTGGACCCCTGGGTAGCTTGCTAGGGTCAGAGGCCTCTAGGTGGAGGGCCAAGGGGCACCCTGGGGCCTCTACTGCAAGTCCAGGGAGAGAGGTGGACCCCTGGGAAGTTTGCTGGGGTCAGAGGCCCCTAGGCGGAGGGACAGGGGGCTTCCTGGGGCCTCTACTGCAAGTCCAGGGAGAGAGGTGGACCCATGGGTAGCTAGCTGGGGTAAGAGGCCCCTAAGTGGAGGGCCAGGGGGCACCCTGGGGCCTCTACTGCAAGTCCAGGGAGAGAGGTGGACCTCTGGGTAGCTTGCTGGGGTCAGAGGCCCCTAGGTGGAAGGCCAGGGGGCACCCTGGGGCCTATCTTGCAAGTCCAGGGAGTAAGGTAGACCCCTGGGTAGCTTGCTGGGGTACGAGATTCTAGGTGGAGGGCCAGGGGGCACCCTGGGGCCTCTACTGCAAGTCCAGGGAGAGAGGTGGACGCCTGGGTAGCTTGCTGGGGTCAGAGGCCCCTAGGTGGAGGGCCAGGGGGCACCCTGGGGCATCTACTGCAAGTCCAGGGAGAGAGGTGGACCCCTGGGTAGCTTGCTGGGGTCTGAAGCCCATAGGTGGAGGGCCAGGGGGCACCCTGGGGCCTCTACTGCAAGTCTAGGGAGAGAGGTGGACCCATGGGTAGCTAGCTGGGGTAAGAGGCCCCTAAGTGGAGGGCCAGGGGGCAACCTGGGGCCTCTACTGCAAGTCCAGGGAGAGATGTGGACCCCTGGGTAGTTTGCTGGGGTCAGAGGCCCCTAGGCGGAGGGACAGGGGGCTTCCTGGAGCCTCTACTGCAAGTCCAGGGAGAAAGGTGTACCCCTGGGTAGCTTGCTAGGGTCAGAGGCCCCTAGGTGGAGGTCAAGGGGGCACCCTGGGGCCTTTACTGCAATCCCAGGGAGAGTTGTTGACCCTTGTGTAGCTTGCTGGGGTCAGAGGCCCCTTGGTGGAGAGTCAGGGGGCACCCTGGGGCCTATTCTGCAAGTCCAGGGAGAGAGGTGGACCTCTGGGTAGCTTGCTTGGGTCAGAGGCCCCTAGGTGGAGGGCCAGGGGGCACCCTGGGGCCTATCCTGCAAGTCCAGGGAGAGAGGTGGACCCCTGGGTAGCTTGCTGGGGTACGAGGCCCATAGGTGGAGGGCCAGGGGGCACCCTGGGGCCTCTACTGCAAGTCCAGGGAGAGAGGTGGACCCCTGGGTAGCTTGCTGGGGTCAGAGGCCCCTAGGTGGAGGGCCAGGGGGCACCCTGGGGCCTCTACTGCAAGACCAGGGAAAGAGGTGGACCCCTGGGTAGCTTGCTGGGGTCAGAGGCCTCTAGGTGGAGGGCCAGGGGGCACCCTGGAGCCTCTACTGCAAGTCTAGGGAGAGAGGTGGACCCATGGGTAGCTAGCTGGGGTAAAAGGCCCCTAAGTGGAGGGCCAGGGGGCACCCTGGGGCCTCTACTGCAAGTCCAGGGAGAGAGGTGGACCCCCTGGGTAGCTTGCTGGCGTCTGAAGCCCATAGGTGGAGGGCCAGGGGGTACCCTGGGGCCTATACTTCAAGTCCAGGGAGAGAGGTGGACCCTTGGGTAGCTTCCTAAGGTTAGAGGCCCCGAGGTGGAGGGCCAGAGGGCACCCTGGGGACTATCGTGCAAGTCCAGGGAGAGAGGTGGACCCCTGGGTAGCTTGCTGGGGTACAAGGCCTCTAGGTGGAGGGCCAGGGGGCACCCTGGGGCCTATCTTGGTAGTCCAGGGAGTAAGGTGGACCCCTGAGTAGCTAGCTGGGGTAAGAGGCCCCTAAGTGGAGGGCCAGGGGGCACCCTGGGGCCTCTACTGCAAGTCCAGGGAGAGAGGTGGACCTCTGGGTAGCTTGCTGGGGTCAGAGGCCCCTAGGTGGAAGGCCAGGGGGCACCCTGGGGCCTATCTTGCAAGTCCAGGGAGTAAGGTAGACCCCTGGGTAGCTTGCTGGGGTACGAGATTCTAGGTGGAGGGCCAGGGGGCACCCTGGGGCCTCTACTGCAAGTCCAGGGAGAGAGGTGGACGCCTGGGTAGCTTGCTGGGGTCAGAGGCCCCTAGGTGGAGGGCCAGGGGGCACCCTGGGGCATCTACTGCAAGTCCAGGGAGAGAGGTGGACCCCTGGGTAGCTTGCTGGGGTCTGAAGCCCATAGGTGGAGGGCCAGGGGGCACCCTGGGGCCTCTACTGCAAGTCTAGGGAGAGAGGTGGACCCATGG
The DNA here is from genome assembly GCF_049306965.1 of Danio rerio. Lineage (NCBI taxonomy): Eukaryota > Metazoa > Chordata > Actinopteri > Cypriniformes > Danionidae > Danio > Danio rerio. The sequence continues at coordinate 50,857,142 of NC_133180.1, read as the reverse complement.
GTAGCTAGCTGGGGTAAGAGGCCCCTAAGTGGAGGGCCAGGGGGCAACCTGGGGCCTCTACTGCAAGTCCAGGGAGAGATGTGGACCCCTGGGTAGTTTGCTGGGGTCAGAGGCCCCTAGGCGGAGGGACAGGGGGCTTCCTGGAGCCTCTACTGCAAGTCCAGGGAGAAAGGTGTACCCCTGGGTAGCTTGCTAGGGTCAGAGGCCCCTAGGTGGAGGTCAAGGGGGCACCCTGGGGCCTTTACTGCAATCCCAGGGAGAGTTGTTGACCCTTGTGTAGCTTGCTGGGGTCAGAGGCCCCTTGGTGGAGAGTCAGGGGGCACCCTGGGGCCTATTCTGCAAGTCCAGGGAGAGAGGTGGACCTCTGGGTAGCTTGCTTGGGTCAGAGGCCCCTAGGTGGAGGGCCAGGGGGCACCCTGGGGCCTATCCTGCAAGTCCAGGGAGAGAGGTGGACCCCTGGGTAGCTTGCTGGGGTACGAGGCCCATAGGTGGAGGGCCAGGGGGCACCCTGGGGCCTCTACTGCAAGTCCAGGGAGAGAGGTGGACCCCTGGGTAGCTTGCTGGGGTCAGAGGCCCCTAGGTGGAGGGCCAGGGGGCACCCTGGGGCCTCTACTGCAAGACCAGGGAAAGAGGTGGACCCCTGGGTAGCTTGCTGGGGTCAGAGGCCTCTAGGTGGAGGGCCAGGGGGCACCCTGGGGCCTCTACTGCAAGTCTAGGGAGAGAGGTGGACCCATGGGTAGCTAGCTGGGGTAAAAGGCCCCTAAGTGGAGGGCCAGGGGGCACCCTGGGGCCTCTACTGCAAGTCCAGGGAGAGAGGTGGACCCCTGGGTAGCTTGCTGGCGTCTGAAGCCCATAGGTGGAGGGCCAGGGGGTACCCTGGGGCCTATACTTCAAGTCCAGGGAGAGAGGTGGACCCTTGGGTAGCTTCCTAAGGTTAGAGGCCCCGAGGTGGAGGGCCAGAGGGCACCCTGGGGACTATCGTGCAAGTCCAGGGAGAGAGGTGGACCCCTGGGTAGCTTGCTGGGGTACAAGGCCTCTAGGTGGAGGGCCAGGGGGCACCCTGGGGCCTATCTTGGTAGTCCAGGGAGTAAGGTGGACCCCTGAGTAGCTTGCTGGGGTACGAGGCCCCTAGGTGGAGGGCCAGGGGGCACCCTGGGGCCTCTACTGCAAGTCCAGGGAGAGAGGTGGACCCCTGGGTAGCTTGCTGGGGTTAGAGGCCCCTAGGTGGAGGTCAAGGGGGCACCCTGGGGCCTTTACTGCAATCCCAGGGAGAGTTGTGGACCCTTGTGTAGCTTGCTGGGGTCAGAGGCCCCTTGGTGGAGGGTCAGGGGGCACCCTGGGGCCTATTCTGCAAGTCCAGGGAGAGAGGTGGACCTCTGGGTAGCTTGCTGGGGTCAGAGGCCCCTAGGTGGAGGGCCAGGGGGCACCCTGGGGCCTATCTTGCAAGTCCAGGGAGTAAGGTAGATCCCTGGGTAGCTTGCAGGGGTACGAGGCCCCTAGGTGGAGGGCCAGGGGGCACCCTGGGGCCTCTACTGCAAGACCAGGGAGAGAGGTGGACCCCTGGGTAGCTTGCTGGGGTCAGAGGCCCCTAGGTGGAGGGCCAGGGGGCACCCTGGGGCCTCTACTGCAACTCCAGGGGGAGAGGTGGACCCCTGGGTAGCTTGCTGGGGTCTGAAGCCCAAAGGTGGAGGGCCAGGGGGCACCCTGGGGCCTCTACTGCAAGTCTAGGGAGAGAAGTGGACCCATGGGTAGCTAGCTGGGGTAAGAGGCCCCTAAGTGGAGGGCCAGGGGGCACCCTGGGGCCTCTACTGCAAGTCCAGGGAGAGAGGTGGACCCCTGGGTAGTTTGCTGGGGTCAGAGGCCCCTAGGTGGAGGACCAGGGGGCACCCTGGGGCCTCTACTGCAAGTCCAGGGAGAGAGGTGGACCCCTGGGTAGTTTGCTGGGGTCAGAGGCCCCTAGGCGGAGGGACAGGGGGCTTCCTGGGGCCTCTACTGCAAGTCCAGGGAGAAAGGTGTACCCCTGGGTAGCTTGCTAGGGTCAGAGGCCCCTAGGTGGAGGGCCAGGGGGCACCCTGGGGCCTCTACTGCAAGTCCAGGGAGAGAGGTGGACCCCTGGGTAGGTTGCTGGGGTCAGAGGCCCCTAGGTGGAGGACCAGGGGGCACCCTGGGGCCTCTACTGCAAGTCCAGGGAAAGAGGTGGACCCCTAGGTAGCTTGCTGGGGTCAGAGGCCTTTAGGTGTAGGGCCAGGGGGCACCCTGGGGCCTCTACTGCAAATCCAGGGAGAGAGGTGGACCCCTGGGTAGCTTGCTGGGGTCTGAAGCCCATAGGTGGAGGGCCAGGGGGTACCCTGGGGCCTATACTTCAAGTCCAGGGAGAGAGGTGGACCCTTGGGTAGCTTCCTAAGGTTAGAGGCCCCTAGGTGTAGGGCCAGAGGGCACCCTGGGGACTATCGTGCAAGTCCAGGGAGAGAGGTGGACCCCTGGGTAGCTTGCTGGGGTACAAGGCCTCTAGGTGGAGGGCCAGGGGGCACCTTGGGGCCTATCTTGCAAGTCCAGGGAGTAAGGTGGACCCCTGAGTAGCTTGCTGGGGTCAAAGGCCCCTAGGTGGAGGACCAGGGGGCACCCTGGGGCCTCTACTGCAAGTCCAGGGAGAAAGGTGGAACCCTGGGTAGTTTGCTAGGGTCAGAGGCCCCTAGGTGGAGGTCAAGGGGGCACCCTGGGACCTTTACTGCAATCCCAGGGAGAGTTGTGGACCCTTGTGTAGCTTGCTGGGGTCAGAGGCCCCTTGGTGGAGGGTCAGGGGGCACCCTGGGGCCTATTCTGCAAGTCCAGGGAGAGAGGTGGACCTCTGGGTAGCTTGCTGGGGTCTGAGGCCCCTAGGTGGAGGGCCAGGGGGCACCTTGGGGCCTCTACTTCAAGTCCAGGGAGAGAGGTGGACCCTTGGGTAGCTTGCTGGGGTCAGCGGCCTCTAGGTGGAGGGCCAAGGGGCACCCTAGGTGGAGGGTCTGGAGGTACCCTAGGGCCTCTACTGCAAGTCCAGGGAGAGAGGTAGACCCCTGGGTAGCTTGCTGGGGTCAGAGGCAACTATGTGGAGGGCCAGGGGGCACCCTAGGGTCTACACTGCAAGTCCAGGGAGAGAGGTGGACCCCTGGGTAGCTTCCTAAGGTCAGAGGCCCCTAGGTGGAGGGCCAGGGGCACCCTGGGGCCTCTACTGCAAGTCCAGGGAGATATGTGGACCCCTGGGTAGCTTGCTGGGGTCTGAAGCCCATAGGTGGAGGGCCAGGGGGCACCCTGGGGCCTCTACTGCAAGTCTAGGGAGAGAGGTGGACCCATGGGTAGCTTGCTGGGGTCAGAGGCCCCTAGGTGGAGGACCAGGGGCACCCTGGGGCCTCTACTGCAAGACCAGGGAAAGAGGTGGACCCCTCGGTAGCTTGCTGGGGTCAGAGGCCTCTAGGTGGAGGGCCAGGGGGCACCCTGGGGCCTCTACTGCAAGTCTAGGGAGAGAGGTGGACCCATGGGTAGCTAGCTGGGGTAAGAGGCCCCTAAGTGGAGGGCCAGGGGGCACCCTGGGGCCTCTACTGCAAGTCCAGGGAGAGAGGTGGACCCCTGGGTAGTTTGCTGGGGTCAGAGGACCCTAGGCGGAGGGACAGGGGGCTTCCTGGGGCCTCTACTGCAAGTCCAGGGAGAAAGGTGGACCCCTGGGTAGCTTGCTAGGGTCAGAGGCCCCTAGGTGGAGGTCAAGGGGGCACCCTGGGGCCTTTACTGCAATCCCAGGGAGAGTTGTGGACCCTTGTGTAGCTTGCTGGGGTCAGAGGCCCCTTGGTGGAGGGTCAGGGGGCACCCTGGGGCCTATTCTGCAAGTCCTGGGAGAGAGGTGGACCTCTGGGTAGCTTGCTGGCGTCAGAGGCCCCTAGGTGGAGGGCCAGGGGGCACCCTGGGGCCTATCCTGCAAGTCCAGGGAGAGAGGTGGACCCCTGGGTAGCTTGCTGGGGTACGAGGCCCCTAGGTGGAGGGCCAGGGGGCACCCTGGGGCCTCTACTGCAAGTCCAGGGAGAGAGGTGGACCCCTGGGTAGCTTGCTGGGGTCAGAGGCAAATAGGTGGAGGGCCAGGGGGCACCCTAGGGTCTACACTGCAAGTCCAGGGAGAGAGGTGGACCCCTGGGTAGCTTCCTAAGGTCAGAGGTCCCTAGGTGGAGGGCCAGGGGGCACCCTGGGGCCTATCCTGCAAGTCCAGGAAGAGATGTGGACCCCTGGGTAGCTTGCTGGGGTACGAGGCCCCTAGGTGGAGGGCCAGGGGGCACCCTGGGGCCTCTACTGCAAGTCCAGGGAGAGAGGAGGACCCCTGGGTAGCTTGCTGGGGTAAGAGGCAACTAGGTGGAGGGACAGGGGTACCCTGGGGCCTATACTGCAAGTCCAGGGAGAGAGGTGGACCCCTGGGTAGCTTCCTGAGGTCAAAGGCCCCTAGGTGGAGGGCCAGGGGGCACCCTGGGGCCTATCCTGCAAGTCCAAGGAGAGAGGTGGATCCCTGGGTTGCTTGCTGGGGTACGAGGCCCCTAGGTGGAGGGCCAGGGGGCACCCTGGGGCCTCTACTGCAAGCCCAGGGAGAGAGGTGGACCCCTGGTAAGCTTGCTGGGGTCGGAAGCCCCTTGGTCTATGGCCAGGGGGCACCCTGGGGCCTATACTGCAAGTCCAGGGAGAGAGGTGGACCCATGGGTAACTTACTGGGGTCAGAGGTCCCTAGGTGGAGGGCCAGGGGCTTCCTGGGGCCTCTACTGCAAGTCTAGGCAGAGAGGTGGACCCCTGGGTAGCTTGCTGGGGTCAGAGGCCCCTAGGTGGAGGTCAAGGGGGCACCCTGGGGCCTTTACTGCAATCCCAGGGAGAGTTGTGGACACTTGTGTAGCTTGCTGGGGTCAGAGGCCCCTTGGTGGAGGGTCAGGGGGCACCCTGGGGCCTATTCTGCAAGTCCAGGGAGAGAGGTGGACCTCTGGGTAGCTTGCTGGGGTCAGAGGCCCCTAGGTGGAGGGCCAGGGGGCACCCTGGGGCCTATCCTGCAAGTCCAGGGAGAGAGGTGGACCCCTGGGTAGCTTGCTGGGGTACAAGGCCTCTAGGTGGAGGGCCAGGGGGCACCCTGGGGCCTATCTTGGTAGTCCAGGGAGTAAGGTGGACCCCTGAGTAGCTTGCTGGGGTACGAGGCCCCTAGGTGGAGGGTCAGGGGGCACCCTGGGGCCTCTACTGCAAGTCCAGGGAGAGAGGTGGACCCCTGGGTAGCTTGCTGGGGTTAGAGGCCCCTAGGTGGAGGTCAAGGGGGCACCCTGGGGCCTTTACTGCAATCCCAGGGAGAGTTGTGGACCCTTGTGTAGCTTGCTGGGGTCAGAGGCCCCTTGGTGGAGGGTCAGGGGGCACCCTGGGGCCTATTCTGCAAGTCCAGGGAGAGAGGTGGACCTCTGGGTAGCTTGCTGGGGTCAGAGGCCCCTAGGTGGAGGGCCAGGGGGCACCCTGGGGCCTATCTTGCAAGTCCAGGGAGTAAGGTAGACCCCTGGGTAGCTTGCAGGGGTACGAGGCCCCTAGGTGGAGGGCCAGGGGGCACCCTGGGGCCTCTACTGCAAGACCAGGGAGAGAGGTGGACCCCTGGGTAGCTTGCTGGGGTCAGAGGCCCCTAGGTGGAGGGCCAGGGGGCACCCTGGGGCCTCTACTGCAACTCCAGGGGGAGAGGTGGACCCCTGGGTAGCTAGCTGGGGTAAGAGGCCCCTAAGTGGAGGGCCAGGGGGCAACCTGGGGCCTCTACTGCAAGTCCAGGGAGAGAGGTGGACCTCTGGGTAGCTTGCTGGGGTCAGAGGCCCCTAGGTGGAGGGCCAGGGGGCACCCTGGGGCCTATCCTGCAAGTCCAGGTAGAGAGGTGGACCCCTGGGTAGCTTGCTGGGGTACAAGGCCTCTAGGTGGAGGGCCAGGGGGCACCTTGGGGCCTATCTTGCAAGTCCAGGGAGTAAGGTGGACCCCTGAGTAGCTTGCTGGGGTCAGAGGCCACTAGGTGGAGGACCAGGGGGCACCCTGGGGCCTCTACTGCAAGTCCAGGGAAAGAGGTGGACCCCTGGGTAGCTTCCTAAGGTCAGAGGCCCCTAGGTGGAGGGCCAGGGGGCACCCTGGGGCCTATCCTGCAAGTCCAGGGAGAGAGGTGGACCCCTGGGTAGCTTGCTGGGGTACGAGTCCCCTAGGTGGAGGGTCAGGAGGTACCCTAGGGCCTCTACTGCAAGTCCAGGGAGAGAGGTGGACCCCTGGGTAGCTTGCTGGAGTCAGAGGCAACTAGGTGGAGGGCCAGGGGGCACCCTAGGGTCTACACTGCAAGTCCAGGGAGAGAGGTGGACCCCTGGGTAGCTTCCTAAGGTCAGAGGCCCCTAGGTGGAGGGCCAGGGGGCACCCTGGGGCCTCTACTGCAAGTCCAGGGAGAGAGGTGGACCCCTGGGTAGCTTGCTAGGGTCAGAGGCCTCTAGGTGGAGGGCCAAGGGGCACCCTGGGGCCTCTACTGCAAGTCCAGGGAGAGAGGTGGACCCCTGGGAAGTTTGCTGGGGTCAGAGGCCCCTAGGCGGAGGGACAGGGGGCTTCCTGGGGCCTCTACTGCAAGTCCAGGGAGAGAGGTGGACCCATGGGTAGCTAGCTGGGGTAAGAGGCCCCTAAGTGGAGGGCCAGGGGGCACCCTGGGGCCTCTACTGCAAGTCCAGGGAGAGAGGTGGACCTCTGGGTAGCTTGCTGGGGTCAGAGGCCCCTAGGTGGAAGGCCAGGGGGCACCCTGGGGCCTATCTTGCAAGTCCAGGGAGTAAGGTAGACCCCTGGGTAGCTTGCTGGGGTACGAGATTCTAGGTGGAGGGCCAGGGGGCACCCTGGGGCCTCTACTGCAAGTCCAGGGAGAGAGGTGGACGCCTGGGTAGCTTGCTGGGGTCAGAGGCCCCTAGGTGGAGGGCCAGGGGGCACCCTGGGGCATCTACTGCAAGTCCAGGGAGAGAGGTGGACCCCTGGGTAGCTTGCTGGGGTCTGAAGCCCATAGGTGGAGGGCCAGGGGGCACCCTGGGGCCTCTACTGCAAGTCTAGGGAGAGAGGTGGACCCATGGGTAGCTAGCTGGGGTAAGAGGCCCCTAAGTGGAGGGCCAGGGGGCAACCTGGGGCCTCTACTGCAAGTCCAGGGAGAGATGTGGACCCCTGGGTAGTTTGCTGGGGTCAGAGGCCCCTAGGCGGAGGGACAGGGGGCTTCCTGGAGCCTCTACTGCAAGTCCAGGGAGAAAGGTGTACCCCTGGGTAGCTTGCTAGGGTCAGAGGCCCCTAGGTGGAGGTCAAGGGGGCACCCTGGGGCCTTTACTGCAATCCCAGGGAGAGTTGTTGACCCTTGTGTAGCTTGCTGGGGTCAGAGGCCCCTTGGTGGAGAGTCAGGGGGCACCCTGGGGCCTATTCTGCAAGTCCAGGGAGAGAGGTGGACCTCTGGGTAGCTTGCTTGGGTCAGAGGCCCCTAGGTGGAGGGCCAGGGGGCACCCTGGGGCCTATCCTGCAAGTCCAGGGAGAGAGGTGGACCCCTGGGTAGCTTGCTGGGGTACGAGGCCCATAGGTGGAGGGCCAGGGGGCACCCTGGGGCCTCTACTGCAAGTCCAGGGAGAGAGGTGGACCCCTGGGTAGCTTGCTGGGGTCAGAGGCCCCTAGGTGGAGGGCCAGGGGGCACCCTGGGGCCTCTACTGCAAGACCAGGGAAAGAGGTGGACCCCTGGGTAGCTTGCTGGGGTCAGAGGCCTCTAGGTGGAGGGCCAGGGGGCACCCTGGGGCCTCTACTGCAAGTCTAGGGAGAGAGGTGGACCCATGGGTAGCTAGCTGGGGTAAAAGGCCCCTAAGTGGAGGGCCAGGGGGCACCCTGGGGCCTCTACTGCAAGTCCAGGGAGAGAGGTGGACCCCCTGGGTAGCTTGCTGGCGTCTGAAGCCCATAGGTGGAGGGCCAGGGGGTACCCTGGGGCCTATACTTCAAGTCCAGGGAGAGAGGTGGACCCTTGGGTAGCTTCCTAAGGTTAGAGGCCCCGAGGTGGAGGGCCAGAGGGCACCCTGGGGACTATCGTGCAAGTCCAGGGAGAGAGGTGGACCCCTGGGTAGCTTGCTGGGGTACAAGGCCTCTAGGTGGAGGGCCAGGGGGCACCCTGGGGCCTATCTTGGTAGTCCAGGGAGTAAGGTGGACCCCTGAGTAGCTAGCTGGGGTAAGAGGCCCCTAAGTGGAGGGCCAGGGGGCACCCTGGGGCCTCTACTGCAAGTCCAGGGAGAGAGGTGGACCTCTGGGTAGCTTGCTGGGGTCAGAGGCCCCTAGGTGGAAGGCCAGGGGGCACCCTGGGGCCTATCTTGCAAGTCCAGGGAGTAAGGTAGACCCCTGGGTAGCTTGCTGGGGTACGAGATTCTAGGTGGAGGGCCAGGGGGCACCCTGGGGCCTCTACTGCAAGTCCAGGGAGAGAGGTGGACGCCTGGGTAGCTTGCTGGGGTCAGAGGCCCCTAGGTGGAGGGCCAGGGGGCACCCTGGGGCATCTACTGCAAGTCCAGGGAGAGAGGTGGACCCCTGGGTAGCTTGCTGGGGTCTGAAGCCCATAGGTGGAGGGCCAGGGGGCACCCTGGGGCCTCTACTGCAAGTCTAGGGAGAGAGGTGGACCCATGGGTAGCTAGCTGGGGTAAGAGGCCCCTAAGTGGAGGGCCAGGGGGCAACCTGGGGCCTCTACTGCAAGTCCAGGGAGAGATGTGGACCCCTGGGTAGTTTGCTGGGGTCAGAGGCCCCTAGGCGGAGGGACAGGGGGCTTCCTGGAGCCTCTACTGCAAGTCCAGGGAGAAAGGTGTACCCCTGGGTAGCTTGCTAGGGTCAGAGGCCCCTAGGTGGAGGTCAAGGGGGCACCCTGGGGCCTTTACTGCAATCCCAGGGAGAGTTGTTGACCCTTGTGTAGCTTGCTGGGGTCAGAGGCCCCTTGGTGGAGAGTCAGGGGGCACCCTGGGGCCTATTCTGCAAGTCCAGGGAGAGAGGTGGACCTCTGGGTAGCTTGCTTGGGTCAGAGGCCCCTAGGTGGAGGGCCAGGGGGCACCCTGGGGCCTATCCTGCAAGTCCAGGGAGAGAGGTGGACCCCTGGGTAGCTTGCTGGGGTACGAGGCCCATAGGTGGAGGGCCAGGGGGCACCCTGGGGCCTCTACTGCAAGTCCAGGGAGAGAGGTGGACCCCTGGGTAGCTTGCTGGGGTCAGAGGCCCCTAGGTGGAGGGCCAGGGGGCACCCTGGGGCCTCTACTGCAAGACCAGGGAAAGAGGTGGACCCCTGGGTAGCTTGCTGGGGTCAGAGGCCTCTAGGTGGAGGGCCAGGGGGCACCCTGGGGCCTCTACTGCAAGTCTAGGGAGAGAGGTGGACCCATGGGTAGCTAGCTGGGGTAAAAGGCCCCTAAGTGGAGGGCCAGGGGGCACCCTGGGGCCTCTACTGCAAGTCCAGGGAGAGAGGTGGACCCCTGGGTAGCTTGCTGGCGTCTGAAGCCCATAGGTGGAGGGCCAGGGGGTACCCTGGGGCCTATACTTCAAGTCCAGGGAGAGAGGTGGACCCTTGGGTAGCTTCCTAAGGTTAGAGGCCCCGAGGTGGAGGGCCAGAGGGCACCCTGGGGACTATCGTGCAAGTCCAGGGAGAGAGGTGGACCCCTGGGTAGCTTGCTGGGGTACAAGGCCTCTAGGTGGAGGGCCAGGGGGCACCCTGGGGCCTATCTTGGTAGTCCAGGGAGTAAGGTGGACCCCTGAGTAGCTTGCTGGGGTACGAGGCCCCTAGGTGGAGGGCCAGGGGGCACCCTGGGGCCTCTACTGCAAGTCCAGGGAGAGAGGTGGACCCCTGGGTAGCTTGCTGGGGTTAGAGGCCCCTAGGTGGAGGTCAAGGGGGCACCCTGGGGCCTTTACTGCAATCCCAGGGAGAGTTGTGGACCCTTGTGTAGCTTGCTGGGGTCAGAGGCCCCTTGGTGGAGGGTCAGGGGGCACCCTGGGGCCTATTCTGCAAGTCCAGGGAGAGAGGTGGACCTCTGGGTAGCTTGCTGGGGTCAGAGGCCCCTAGGTGGAGGGCCAGGGGGCACCCTGGGGCCTATCTTGCAAGTCCAGGGAGTAAGGTAGATCCCTGGGTAGCTTGCAGGGGTACGAGGCCCCTAGGTGGAGGGCCAGGGGGCACCCTGGGGCCTCTACTGCAAGACCAGGGAGAGAGGTGGACCCCTGGGTAGCTTGCTGGGGTCAGAGGCCCCTAGGTGGAGGGCCAGGGGGCACCCTGGGGCCTCTACTGCAACTCCAGGGGGAGAGGTGGACCCCTGGGTAGCTTGCTGGGGTCTGAAGCCCAAAGGTGGAGGGCCAGGGGGCACCCTGGGGCCTCTACTGCAAGTCTAGGGAGAGAGGTGGACCCATGGGTAGCTAGCTGGGGTAAGAGGCCCCTAAGTGGAGGGCCAGGGGGCACCCTGGGGCCTCTACTGCAAGTCCAGGGAGAGAGGTGGACCCCTGGGTAGTTTGCTGGGGTCAGAGGCCCCTAGGTGGAGGACCAGGGGGCACCCTGGGGCCTCTACTGCAAGTCCAGGGAGAGAGGTGGACCCCTGGGTAGTTTGCTGGGGTCAGAGGCCCCTAGGCGGAGGGACAGGGGGCTTCCTGGGGCCTCTACTGCAAGTCCAGGGAGAAAGGTGTACCCCTGGGTAGCTTGCTAGGGTCAGAGGCCCCTAGGTGGAGGGCCAGGGGGCACCCTGGGGCCTCTACTGCAAGTCCAGGGAGAGAGGTGGACCCCTGGGTAGGTTGCTGGGGTCAGAGGCCCCTAGGTGGAGGACCAGGGGGCACCCTGGGGCCTCTACTGCAAGTCCAGGGAAAGAGGTGGACCCCTAGGTAGCTTGCTGGGGTCAGAGGCCTTTAGGTGTAGGGCCAGGGGGCACCCTGGGGCCTCTACTGCAAATCCAGGGAGAGAGGTGGACCCCTGGGTAGCTTGCTGGGGTCTGAAGCCCATAGGTGGAGGGCCAGGGGGTACCCTGGGGCCTATACTTCAAGTCCAGGGAGAGAGGTGGACCCTTGGGTAGCTTCCTAAGGTTAGAGGCCCCTAGGTGTAGGGCCAGAGGGCACCCTGGGGACTATCGTGCAAGTCCAGGGAGAGAGGTGGACCCCTGGGTAGCTTGCTGGGGTACAAGGCCTCTAGGTGGAGGGCCAGGGGGCACCTTGGGGCCTATCTTGCAAGTCCAGGGAGTAAGGTGGACCCCTGAGTAGCTTGCTGGGGTCAAAGGCCCCTAGGTGGAGGACCAGGGGGCACCCTGGGGCCTCTACTGCAAGTCCAGGGAAAGAGGTGGACCCCTGGGTAGCTTCCTAAGGTCAGAGGCCCCTAGGTGGAGGGCCAGGGGGCACCCTGGGGCCTATCCTGCAAGTCCAGGGAGAGAGGTGGACCCCTGGGTAGCTTGCTGGGGTACGAGTCCCCTAGGTGGAGGGTCAGGAGGTACCCTAGGGCCTCTACTGCAAGTCCAGGGAGAGAGGTGGACCCCTGGGTAGCTTGCTGGGGTCAGAGGCAACTAGGTGGAGGGCCAGGGGGCACCCTAGGGTCTACACTGCAAGTCCAGGGAGAGAGGTGGACCCCTGGGTAGCTTCCTAAGGTCACAGGCCCCTAGGTGGAGGGCCAGGGGGCACCCTGGGGCCTCTACTGCAAGTCCAGGGAGAGAGGTGGACCCCTGGGTAGCTTGCTAGGGTCAGAGGCCTCTAGGTGGAGGGAGAAGGGGCACCCTGGGGCCTCTACTGCAAGTCCAGGGAGAGAGGTGGACCCCTGGGAAGTTTGCTGGGGTCAGAGGCCCCTAGGCGGAGGGACAGGGGGCTTCCTGGGGCCTCTACTGCAAGTCCAGGGAGAAAGGTGGAACCCTGGGTAGTTTGCTAGGGTCAGAGGCCCCTAGGTGGAGGTCAAGGGGGCACCCTGGGACCTTTACTGCAATCCCAGGGAGAGTTGTGGACCCTTGTGTAGCTTGCTGGGGTCAGAGGCCCCTTGGTGGAGGGTCAGGGGGCACCCTGGGGCCTATTCTGCAAGTCCAGGGAGAGAGGTGGACCTCTGGGTAGCTTGCTGGGGTCAGAGGCCCCTAGGTGGAGGGCCAGGGGGCACCTTGGGGCCTCTACTTCAAGTCCAGGGAGAGAGGTGGACCCTTGGGTAGCTTGCTGGGGTCAGCGGCCTCTAGGTGGAGGGCCAAGGGGCACCCTAGGTGGAGGGTCTGGAGGTACCCTAGGGCCTCTACTGCAAGTCCAGGGAGAGAGGTAGACCCCTGGGTAGCTTGCTGGGGTCAGAGGCAACTATGTGGAGGGCCAGGGGGCACCCTAGGGTCTACACTGCAAGTCCAGGGAGAGAGGTGGACCCCTGGGTAGCTTCCTAAGGTCAGAGGCCCCTAGGTGGAGGGCCAGGGGCACCCTGGGGCCTCTACTGCAAGTCCAGGGAGATATGTGGACCCCTGGGTAGCTTGCTGGGGTCTGAAGCCCATAGGTGGAGGGCCAGGGGGCACCCTGGGGCCTCTACTGCAAGTCTAGGGAGAGAGGTGGACCCATGGGTAGCTTGCTGGGGTCAGAGGCCCCTAGGTGGAGGACCAGGGGCACCCTGGGGCCTCTACTGCAAGACCAGGGAAAGAGGTGGACCCCTCGGTAGCTTGCTGGGGTCAGAGGCCTCTAGGTGGAGGGCCAGGGGGCACCCTGGGGCCTCTACTGCAAGTCTAGGGAGAGAGGTGGACCCATGGGTAGCTAGCTGGGGTAAGAGGCCCCTAAGTGGAGGGCCAGGGGGCACCCTGGGGCCTCTACTGCAAGTCCAGGGACAGAGGTGGACCCCTGGGTAGTTTGCTGGGGTCAGAGGCCCCTAGGCGGAGGGACAGGGGGCTTCCTGGGGCCTCTACTGCAAGTCCAGGGAGAAAGGTGGACCCCTGGGTAGCTTGCTAGGGTCAGAGGCCCCTAGGTGGAGGTCAAGGGGGCACCCTGGGGCCTTTACTGCAATCCCAGGGAGAGTTGTGGACCCTTGTGTAGCTTGCTGGGGTCAGAGGCCCCTTGGTGGAGGGTCAGGGGGCACCCTGGGGCCTATTCTGCAAGTCCTGGGAGAGAGGTGGACCTCTGGGTAGCTTGCTGGCGTCAGAGGCCCCTAGGTGGAGGGCCAGGGGGCACCCTGGGGCCTATCCTGCAAGTCCAGGGAGAGAGGTGGACCCCTGGGTAGCTTGCTGGGGTACGAGGCCCCTAGGTGGAGGGCCAGGGGGCACCCTGGGGCCTCTACTGCAAGTCCAGGGAGAGAGGTGGACCCCTGGGTAGCTTGCTGGGGTCAGAGGCAAATAGGTGGAGGGCCAGGGGGCACCCTAGGGTCTACACTGCAAGTCCAGGGAGAGAGGTGGACCCCTGGGTAGCTTCCTAAGGTCAGAGGTCCCTAGGTGGAGGGCCAGGGGGCACCCTGGGGCCTATCCTGCAAGTCCAGGAAGAGATGTGGACCCCTGGGTAGCTTGCTGGGGTACGAGGCCCCTAGGTGGAGGGCCAGGGGGCACCCTGGGGCCTCTACTGCAAGTCCAGGGAGAGAGGAGGACCCCTGGGTAGCTTGCTGGGGTAAGAGGCAACTAGGTGGAGGGACAGGGGTACCCTGGGGCCTATACTGCAAGTCCAGGGAGAGAGGTGGACCCCTGGGTAGCTTCCTGAGGTCAAAGGCCCCTAGGTGGAGGGCCAGGGGGCACCCTGGGGCCTATCCTGCAAGTCCAAGGAGAGAGGTGGATCCCTGGGTTGCTTGCTGGGGTACGAGGCCCCTAGGTGGAGGGCCAGGGGGCACCCTGGGGCCTCTACTGCAAGCCCAGGGAGAGAGGTGGACCCCTGGTAAGCTTGCTGGGGTCGGAAGCCCCTTGGTCTATGGCCAGGGGGCACCCTGGGGCCTATACTGCAAGTCCAGGGAGAGAGGTGGACCCATGGGTAACTTACTGGGGTCAGAGGTCCCTAGGTGGAGGGCCAGGGGCTTCCTGGGGCCTCTACTGCAAGTCTAGGCAGAGAGGTGGACCCCTGGGTAGCTTGCTGGGGTCAGAGGCCCCTAGGTGGAGGTCAAGGGGGCACCCTGGGGCCTTTACTGCAATCCCAGGGAGAGTTGTGGACACTTGTGTAGCTTGCTGGGGTCAGAGGCCCCTTGGTGGAGGGTCAGGGGGCACCCTGGGGCCTATTCTGCAAGTCCAGGGAGAGAGGTGGACCTCTGGGTAGCTTGCTGGGGTCAGAGGCCCCTTGGTGGAGGGCCAGGGGGCACCCTGGGGCCTATCCTGCAAGTCCAGGGAGAGAGGTGGACCCCTGGGTAGCTTGCTGGGGTACAAGGCCTCTAGGTGGAGGGCCAGGGGGCACCCTGGGGCCTATCTTGGTAGTCCAGGGAGTAAGGTGGACCCCTGAGTAGCTTGCTGGGGTACGAGGCCCCTAGGTGGAGGGCCAGGGGGCACCCTGGGGCCTCTACTGCAAGTCCAGGGAGAGAGGTGGACCCCTGGGTAGCTTGCTGGGGTTAGAGGCCCCTAGGTGGAGGTCAAGGGGGCACCCTGGGGCCTTTACTGCAATCCCAGGGAGAGTTGTGGACCCTTGTGTAGCTTGCTGGGGTCAGAGGCCCCTTGGTGGAGGGTCAGGGGGCACCCTGGGGCCTATTCTGCAAGTCCAGGGAGAGAGGTGGACCTCTGGGTAGCTTGCTGGGGTCAGAGGCCCCTAGGTGGAGGGCCAGGGGGCACCCTGGGGCCTATCTTGCAAGTCCAGGGAGTAAGGTAGACCCCTGGGTAGCTTGCAGGGGTACGAGGCCCCTAGGTGGAGGGCCAGGGGGCACCCTGGGGCCTCTACTGCAAGACCAGGGAGAGAGGTGGACCCCTGGGTAGCTTGCTGGGGTCAGAGGCCCCTAGGTGGAGGGCCAGGGGGCACCCTGGGGCCTCTACTGCAACTCCAGGGGGAGAGGTGGACCCCTGGGTAGCTTGCTGGGGTCTGAAGCCCAAAGGTGGAGGGCCAGGGGGCACCCTGGGGCCTCTACTGCAAGTCTAGGGAGAGAGGTGGACCCATGGGTAGCTAGCTGGGGTAAGAGGCCCCTAAGTGGAGGGCCAGGGGGCACCCTGGGGCCTCTACTGCAAGTCCAGGGAGAGAGGTGGACCCCTGGGTAGTTTGCTGGGGTCAGAGGCCCCTAGGCGGAGGGACAGGGGGCTTCCTGGGGCCTCTACTGCAAGTCCAGGGAGAAAGGTGTACCCCTGGGTAGCTTGCTAGGGTCAGAGGCCCCTAGGTGGAGGTCAAGGGGGCACCCTGGGGCCTTTACTGCAATCCCAGGGAGAGTTGTGGACCCTTGTGTAGCTTGCTGGGGTCAGAGGCCCCTTGGTGGAGGGTCAGGGGGCACCGTGGGGCCTATTCTGCAAGTCCAGGGAGAGAGGTGGACCTCTGGGTAGCTTGCTGGGGTCAGAGGCCCCTAGGTGGAGGGCCAGGGGGCACCCTGGGGCCTATCCTGCAAGTCCAGGTAGAGAGGTGGACCCCTGGGTAGCTTGCTGGGGTACGAGGCCCCTAGGTGGAGGGCCAGGGGGCACCTTGGGGCCTATCTTGCAAGTCCAGGGAGTAAGGTGGACCCCTGAGTAGCTTGCTGGGGTCAGAGGCCCCTAGGTGGAGGACCAGGGGGCACCCTGGGGCCTCTACTGCAAGTCCAGGGAAAGAGGTGGACCCCTGGGTAGCTTCCTAAGGTCAGAGGCCCCTAGGTGGAGGGCCAGGGGGCACCCTGGGGCCTATCCTGCAAGTCCAGGGAGAGAGGTGGACCCCTGGGTAGCTTGCTGGGGTACGAGTCCCCTAGGTGGAGGGTCAGGAGGTACCCTAGGGCCTCTACTGCAAGTCCAGGGAGAGAGGTGGACCCTTGGGTAGCTTGCTGGGGTCAGAGGCAACTAGGTGGAGGGCCAGGGGGCACCCTAGGGTCTACACTGCAAGTCCAGGGAGAGAGGTGGACCCCTGGGTAGCTTCCTAAGGTCAGAGGCCCCTAGGTGGAGGGCCAGGGGGCACCCTGGGGCCTCTACTGCAAGTCCAGGGAGAGAGGTGGACCCCTGGGTAGCTTGCTAGGGTCAGAGGCCTCTAGGTGGAGGGCCAAGGGGCACCCTGGGGCCTCTACTGCAAGTCCAGGGAGAGAGGTGGACCCCTGGGAAGTTTGCTGGGGTCAGAGGCCCCTAGGTGGAGGGCAAGGGGGCACCCTGGGGCCTCTACTGCAAGCCCAGGGAGAGAGGTGGACCCCTGGGTAGCTTCCTGGGGTCAGAGTCCCCTAGGTGGAGGGTCTGGAGGTACCCTAGGGCCTCTACTGCAAGTCCAGGGAGAGAGGTAGACCCCTGGGTAGCTTGCTGGGGTCAGAGGCAACTATGTGGAGGGCCAGGGGGCACCCTAGGGTCTACACTGCAAGTCCAGGGAGAGAGGTGGACCCCTGGGTAGCTTCCTAAGGTCAGAGGCCCCTAGGTGGAGGGCCAGGGGCACCCTGGGGCCTCTACTGCAAGTCCAGGGAGAGATGTGGACCCCTGGGTAGCTTGCTTGGGTCTGAAGCCCATAGGTGGAGGGCCAGGGGGCACCCTGGGGCCTCTACTGCAAGTCTAGGGAGAGAGGTGGACCCATGGGTAGCTTGCTGGGGTCAGAGGCCCCTAGGTGGAGGACCAGGGGCACCCTGGGGCCTCTACTGCAAGACCAGGGAAAGAGGTGGTCCCCTCGGTAGCTTGCTGGGGTCAGAGGCCTCTAGGTGGAGGGCCAGGGGGCACCCTGGGGCCTCTACTGCAAGTCTAGGGAGAGAGGTGGACCCATGGGTAGCTAGCTGGGGTAAGAGGCCCCTAAGTGGAGGGCCAGGGGGCACCCTGGGGCCTCTACTGCAAGTCCAGGGAGAGAGGTGGACCCCTGGGTAGTTTGCTGGGGTCAGAGGCCCCTAGGCGGAGGGACAGGGGGCTTCCTGGGGCCTCTACTGCAAGTCCAGGGAGAAAGGTGGACCCCTGGGTAGCTTGCTAGGGTCAGAAGCCCCTAGGTGGAGGTCAAGGGGGCACCCTGGGGCCTTTACTGCAATCCCAGGGAGAGTTGTGGACCCTTGTGTAGCTAGCTGGGGTCAGAGGCCCCTTGGTGGAGGGTCAGGGGGCACCCTGGGGCCTATTCTGCAAGTCCAGGGAGAGAGGTGGACCTCTGGGTAGCTTGCTGGCGTCAGAGGCCCCTAGGTGGAGGGCCAGGGGGCACTCTGGGGCCTATCCTGCAAGTCCAGGGAGAGAGGTGGACCCCTGGGTAGCTTGCTGGGGTACGAGGCCCCTAGGTGGAGGGCCAGGGGGCACCCTGGGGCCTCTACTGCAAGTCCAGGGAAAGAGGTGGACCCCTGGGTAGCTTGCTGGGGTCAGAGGCCCCTAGGTGGAGGGCCAGGGGGCACCCTGGGGCATCTACTGCAAGTCCAGGGAAAGAGGTGGACCCCTGGGTAGCTTGCTGGGGTCAGAGGCCTCTAGGTGGAGGGCCAGGGGGCACCCTGGGGCCTCTACTGCAAGTCCAGGGAGAGAGGTGGACCCCTGGGTAGCTTGCTGGGGTCTGAAGCCCATAGGTGGAGGGCCAGGGGGTACCCTGGGGCCTATACTTCAAGTCCAGGGAGAGAGGTGGACCCTTGGGTAGCTTCCTAAGGTTAGAGGCCCCTAGGTGGAGGGCCAGAGGGCACCCTGGGGACTATCGTGCAAGTCCAGGGAGAGAGGTGGACCCCTGGGTAGCTTGCTGGGGTACGAGGCCCCTAGGTGGAGGGCCAGGGGGCACCCTGGGGCCTCTACTGCAAGTTCAGGGAGAGAGGTGGACCCCTGGGTAGCTTCCTAAGGTCAGAGGCCCCTAGGTGGAGGGCCAGGGGGCACCCTGGGGCCTATCCTGCAAGTCCAGGGAGGGAGGTGGACCCCTGAGTAGCTTGCTGGGGTACGAGTCCCCTAGGTGGAGGGCCAGGGGGCACCCTGGGGCCTCTACTGCAAGTCCAGGGAGAGAGGTGGACCCCTGGGTAGCTTCCTAAGGTCAGAGGCCCCTAGGTGGAGGGCCAGGGGGCACCCTGGGGCCTATCCTGCAAGTCCAGGGAGAGAGGTGGACCCCTGGGTAGCTTGCTGGGGTACGAGTCCCCTAGGTGGAGGGTCAGGAGGTACCCTAGGGCCTCTACTGCAAGTCCAGGGAGAGAGGTGGACCCTTGGGTAGCTTGCTGGGGTCAGAGGCAACTAGGTGGAGGGCCAGGGGGCACCCTAGGGTCTACACTGCAAGTCCAGGGAGAGAGGTGGACCCCTGGGTAGCTTCCTAAGGTCAGAGGCCCCTAGGTGGAGGGCCAGGGGGCACCCTGGGGCCTCTACTGCAAGTCCAGGGAGAGAGGTGGACCCCTGGGTAGCTTGCTAGGGTCAGAGGCCTCTAGGTGGAGGGCCAAGGGGCACCCTGGGGCCTCTACTGCAAGTCCAGGGAGAGAGGTGGACCCCTGGGAAGTTTGCTGGGGTCAGAGGCCCCTAGGTGGAGGGCAAGGGGGCACCCTGGGGCCTCTACTGCAAGCCCAGGGAGAGAGGTGGACCCCTGGGTAGCTTCCTGGGGTCAGAGTCCCCTAGGTGGAGGGTCTGGAGGTACCCTAGGGCCTCTACTGCAAGTCCAGGGAGAGAGGTAGACCCCTGGGTAGCTTGCTGGGGTCAGAGGCAACTATGTGGAGGGCCAGGGGGCACCCTAGGGTCTACACTGCAAGTCCAGGGAGAGAGGTGGACCCCTGGGTAGCTTCCTAAGGTCAGAGGCCCCTAGGTGGAGGGCCAGGGGCACCCTGGGGCCTCTACTGCAAGTCCAGGGAGAGATGTGGACCCCTGGGTAGCTTGCTTGGGTCTGAAGCCCATAGGTGGAGGGCCAGGGGGCACCCTGGGGCCTCTACTGCAAGTCTAGGGAGAGAGGTGGACCCATGGGTAGCTTGCTGGGGTCAGAGGCCCCTAGGTGGAGGACCAGGGGCACCCTGGGGCCTCTACTGCAAGACCAGGGAAAGAGGTGGTCCCCTCGGTAGCTTGCTGGGGTCAGAGGCCTCTAGGTGGAGGGCCAGGGGGC
This sequence comes from Danio rerio, assembly GCF_049306965.1. Taxonomy (NCBI): domain Eukaryota; kingdom Metazoa; phylum Chordata; class Actinopteri; order Cypriniformes; family Danionidae; genus Danio; species Danio rerio. The sequence goes on along the minus strand of NC_133180.1, from coordinate 50,838,110 downwards.
ACCCTGGGGCCTCTACTGCAAGTCTAGGGAGAGAGGTGGACCCATGGGTAGCTAGCTGGGGTAAGAGGCCCCTAAGTGGAGGGCCAGGGGGCACCCTGGGGCCTCTACTGCAAGTCCAGGGAGAGAGGTGGACCCCTGGGTAGTTTGCTGGGGTCAGAGGCCCCTAGGCGGAGGGACAGGGGGCTTCCTGGGGCCTCTACTGCAAGTCCAGGGAGAAAGGTGGACCCCTGGGTAGCTTGCTAGGGTCAGAAGCCCCTAGGTGGAGGTCAAGGGGGCACCCTGGGGCCTTTACTGCAATCCCAGGGAGAGTTGTGGACCCTTGTGTAGCTAGCTGGGGTCAGAGGCCCCTTGGTGGAGGGTCAGGGGGCACCCTGGGGCCTATTCTGCAAGTCCAGGGAGAGAGGTGGACCTCTGGGTAGCTTGCTGGCGTCAGAGGCCCCTAGGTGGAGGGCCAGGGGGCACTCTGGGGCCTATCCTGCAAGTCCAGGGAGAGAGGTGGACCCCTGGGTAGCTTGCTGGGGTACGAGGCCCCTAGGTGGAGGGCCAGGGGGCACCCTGGGGCCTCTACTGCAAGTCCAGGGAAAGAGGTGGACCCCTGGGTAGCTTGCTGGGGTCAGAGACCCCTAGGTGGAGGGCCAGGGGGCACCCTGGGGCATCTACTGCAAGTCCAGGGAAAGAGGTGGACCCCTGGGTAGCTTGCTGGGGTCAGAGGCCTCTAGGTGGAGGGCCAGGGGGCACCCTGGGGCCTCTACTGCAAGTCCAGGGAGAGAGGTGGACCCCTGGGTAGCTTGCTGGGGTCTGAAGCCCATAGGTGGAGGGCCAGGGGGTACCCTGGGGCCTATACTTCAAGTCCAGGGAGAGAGGTGGACCCTTGGGTAGCTTCCTAAGGTTAGAGGCCCCTAGGTGGAGGGCCAGAGGGCACCCTGGGGACTATCGTGCAAGTCCAGGGAGAGAGGTGGACCCCTGGGTAGCTTGCTGGGGTACGAGGCCCCTAGGTGGAGGGCCAGGGGGCACCCTGGGGCCTCTACTGCAAGTTCAGGGAGAGAGGTGGACCCCTGGGTAGCTTCCTAAGGTCAGAGGCCCCTAGGTGGAGGGCCAGGGGGCACCCTGGGGCCTATCCTGCAAGTCCAGGGAGGGAGGTGGACCCCTGAGTAGCTTGCTGGGGTACGAGTCCCCTAGGTGGAGGGCCAGGGGGCACCCTGGGGCCTCTACTGCAAGTCCAGGGAGAGAGGTGGACCCCTGGGTAGCTTGCTGGGGTCAGAGGCAAATAGGTGGAGGGCCAGGGGGCACCCTAGGGTCTACACTGCAAGTCAAGGGAGAGAGGTGGACCCCTGGGTAGCTTGCTGGGGTACGAGGTCCCTAGGTGGAGGGCCAGGGGGCAGCCTGGGGCCTCTACTGCAAGTCCAGGGAGAGAGGTGGACCCCTGGGTACCTTCCTGGGGTCAGAGTCCCCTAGGTGGAGGGCCAGGAGGTACCCTAGGGCCTCTACTGCAAGTCCAGGGTGAGAGGTGGACCCCTGGGTAGCTTGCTGGGGTACAAGGCCCCTAGGTGGAGGGCCAGGGGGTACCCTGGGGCATATCCTGCAAGTCCACGGAGAGATGTGGACCCTTGGGTAGCTTCCTAGGGTTAGAGGCCCCTAGGTGGAGGGCCAGGGGGCACCCTGGGGCCTATCCTGCAAGTCCAGGGAGAGAGGTGGACCCCTAGGTAGCTTGCTGGGGTACAAGGCCCCTAGGTGGAGGGCCAGGGGGCACCATGGGGCCTCTACTGCAAGGCCAGGGAGAAAGGTGGACCCCTTGGTAGCTTGCTGGGGTCAGAGACCCCTAGGTGGAGGGCCAGGGGGCACCATGGGGCCTCTATCACAAGTCTAGGGAGAGAGGTGGACCCATGGGTAGCTAGCTGGGGTACGAGGCCCCTAAGTGGAGGGCCAGGGGGCACCCTGGGAACTCTACTGCAAGTCCATGGAGAGAGGTGGACCCCTGGGTAGTTTGCTGGGGTCAGAGGCCCCTAGGCGGAGGGACAGGGGGCTTCCTGGGGGCTCTACTGCAAGTCCAGGGAGAAAGGTGGACCCCTTGGTAGCTTGCTTGGGTCAGAGGCCTCTAGGTGGAGGTCAAGGGGGCACCCTGGGGCCTCTACTGCAATCCCAGGGAGAGTTGTGGACCCTTGTGTAGCTTGCTGGGGTCAGAGGCCCCTTGGTGGAGGGTCAGGGGGCACCCTGGGGCCTATTCTGCAAGTCCAGGGAGAGAGGTGGACCTCTGGGTAGCTTGCTGGGGTCAGAGGCCCCTAGGTGGAGGGCCAGGGGGCACCCTGGGGCCTATTCTGCAAGTCCAGGGAGTAAGGTAGACCCCTGGGTAGCTTGCAGGGGTACGTGTCCCCTAGGTGGAGGGCCAGGGGGCACCCTGGGGCCTCTACTGCAAGTCCAGGGAGAGAGGTGGACCCCTGGGTAGCTTGCTGGGGTCAGAGGCCCCTAGGTGGAGGGCCAGGGGGCACCCTGGGGCCCCTACTGCAAGTCCAGGGGGAGAGGTGGACCCCTGGGCAGCTTGCTGGGGTCTGAAGCCCAAAGGTTGAGGGCCAGGGGGCACCCTGGGGCCTCTACTGCAAGTCTAGGGAGAGAGGTGGACCCATGGGTAGCTAGCTGGGGTAAGAGGCCCCTAAGTGGAGGGCCAGGGGGCACCCTGGGGCCTCTACTGCAAGTCCAGGGAGAGAGGTGGACCCCTGGGTAGTTTGCTGGGGTCAGAGGCCCCTAGGCGGAGGGACAGGGGGCTTCCTGGGGCCTCTACTGCAAGTCCAGGGAGAAAGGTGTACCCCTGGGTAGCTTGCTAGGGTCAGAGGTCCCTAGGTGGAGGTCAAGGGGGCACCCTGGGGCCTTTACTGCAATCCCAGGGAGAGTTGTGGACCCTTGTGTAGCTTGCTGGGGTCAGAGGCCCCTAGGTGGAGGGCCAGGGGGCACCCTGGGGCCTATCCTGCAAGTCCAGGGACAGAGGTGGACCCCTGGGTAGCTTGCTGGGGTACGAGGCCCCTAGGTGGAGGGCCAGGGGGCACCCTGGGGCCTCTACTGCTAGTCCAGGGAGAGAGGTGGACCCCTGGGTAGCTTGCTGGGGTCAGAGGCCCCTAGGTGAAGGACCAGGGGGCACCCTGGGGCCTCTACTGCAAGTCCAGGGAAAGAGGTGGACCCCTGGGTAGCTTGTTGGGGTCAGAGGCCTTTAGGTGTAGGGCCAGGGGGCACCCTGGGGCCTCTACTGCAAATCCAGGGAGAGAGGTGGACCCCTGGGTAGCTTGCTGGCGTCTGAAGCCCATAGGTGGAGGGCCAGCGGGTACCCTGGGGCCTATACTTCAAGTCCAGGGAGAGAGGTGGACCCTTGGGTAGCTTCCTAAGGTTAGAGGCCCCTAGGTGGAGGGCCAGAGGGCACCCTGGGGACTATCGTGCAAGTCCAGGGAGAGAGGTGGACCCCTGGGTAGCTTGCTGGGGTACAAGGCCTCTACGTGGAGGGCCAGGGGGCACCCTGGGGCCTATCTTGCAAGTCCAGGGAGTAAGGTGGACCCCTGAGTAGCTTGCTGGGGTATAAGGTCCCTAGGTGGAGGGCCAGGGGGCACCCTGGGGCCTCTACTGCAAGTCCAGGGAGAGAGTTGGACCCCTGGGTAGCTTGCTGGGGTCTGAAGCCCATAGGTGGAGGGCCAGGGGGCACCCTGGGGCCTCTACTACAAGTCTAGGGAGAGAGGTGGACCCATGGGTAGCTAGCTGGGGTAAGAGGCCCCTAAGTGGAGGGCCAGGGGGCACCCTGGGGCCTCTACTGCAAGTCCATGGAGAGAGGTGGACCCCTGGGTAGTTTGCTGGGGTCAGAGGCCCCTAGGCGGAGGGACAGGGGGCTTCCTGGGGGCTCTACTGCAAGTCCAGGGAGAAAGGTGGACCCCTTGGTAGCTTGCTTGGGTCAGAGGCCTCTAGGTGGAGGTCAAGGGGGCACCCTGGGGCCTCTACTGCAATCCAAGGGAGAGTTGTGGACCCTTGTGTAGCTTGCTGGGGTCAGAGGCCCCTTGGTGGAGGGTCAGGGGGCACCCTGGGGCCTATTCTGCAAGTCCAGGGAGAGAGGTGGACCTCTGGGTAGCTTGCTGGGGTCAGAGGCCCCTAGGTGGAGGGCCAGGGGGCACCCTGGGGCCTATTCTGCAAGTCCAGGGAGTAAGGTAGACCCCTGGGTAGCTTGCAGGGGTATGTGTCCCCTAGGTGGAGGGCCAGGGGGCACCCTGGGGCCTCTACTGCAAGTCCAGGGAGAGAGGTGGACCACTGGGTAGCTTGCTGGGGTCAGAGGCCCCTAAGTGGAGGGCCAGGGGGCACCCTGGGGCCTCTACTGCAAGTCCAGGGGGAGAGGTGGACCCCTGGGCAGCTTGCTGGGGTCTGAAGCCCAAAGGTTGAGGGCCAGGGGGCACCCTGGGGCCTCTACTGCAAGTCCAGGGGGGGAGGTGGACCCCTGGGCAGCTTGCTGGGGTCTGAAGCCCAAAGGTTGAGGGCCAGGGGGCACCCTGGGGCCTCTACTGCAAGTCTAGGGAGAGAGGTGGACCCATGGGTAGCTAGCTGGGGTAAGAGGCCCCTAAGTGGAGGGCCAGGGGGCACCCTGGGGCCTCTACTGCAAGTCCAGGGAGAGAGGTGGACCCCTGGGTAGTTTGCTGGGGTCAGAGGCCCCTAGGCGGAGGGACAGGGGGCTTCCTGGGGCCTCTACTGCAAGTCCAGGGAGAAAGGTGTACCCCTGGGTAGCTTGCTAGGGTCAGAGGCCCCTAGGTGGAGGTCAAGGGGGCACCCTGGGGCCTTTACTGCAATCCCAGGGAGAGTTGTGGACCCTTGTGTAGCTTGCTGGGGTCAGAGGCCCCTAAGTGGAGGGCCAGGGGGCACCCTGGGGCCTATCCTGCAAGTCCAGGGACAGAGGTGGACCCCTGGGTAGCTTGCTGGGGTACGAGGCCCCTAGGTGGAGGGCCAGGGGGCACCCTGGGGCCTCTACTGCTAGTCCAGGGAGAGAGGTGGACCCCTGGGTAGCTTGCTGGGGTCAGAGGCCCCTAGGTGGAGGACCAGGGGGCACCCTGGGGCCTCTACTGCAAGTCCAGGGAAAGAGGTGGACCCCTGGGTAGCTTGCTGGGGTCAGAGGCCTTTAGGTGTAGGGCCAGGGGGCACCCTGGGGCCTCTACTGCAAATCCAGGGAGAGAGGTGGACCCCTGGGTAGCTTGCTGCGTCTGAAGCCCATAGGTGGAGGGCCAGGGGGTACCCTGGGGCCTATACTTCAAGTCCAGGGAGAGAGGTGGACCCTTGGGTAGCTTCCTAAGGTTAGAGGCCCCTAGGTGGAGGGCCAGAGGGCACCCTGGGGACTATCGTGCAAGTCCAGGGAGAGAGGTGGACCCCTGGGTAGCTTGCTGGGGTACAAGGCCTCTACGTGGAGGGCCAGGGGGCACCCTGGGGCCTATCTTGCAAGTCTAGGGAGTAAGGTGGACCCCTGAGTAGCTTGCTGGGGTATAAGGTCCCTAGGTGGAGGGCCAGGGGGCACCCTGGGGCCTCTACTGCAAGTCCAGGGAGAGAGTTGGACCCCTGGGTAGCTTGCTGGGGTCTGAAGCCCATAGGTGGAGGGCCAGGGGGCACCCTGGGGCCTCTACTGCAAGTCTAGGGAGAGAGGTGGACCCATGGGTAGCTAGCTGGGGTAAGAGGCCCCTAAGTGGAGGGCCAGGGGGCACCCTGGGGCCTCTACTGCAAGTCCAGGGAGAGAAGTGGACCCCTGGGTAGTTTGCTGGGGTCAGAGGCCCCTAGGCGGAGGGACAAGGGGCTTCCTGGGGCCTCTACTGCAAGTCCAGGGAGAAAGGTGTACCCCTGGGTAGCTTGCTAGGGTCAGAGGCCCCTAGGTGGAGGTCAAGGGGGCACCCTGCGGCCTTTACTGCAATCCCAGGGAGAGTTGTGGACCCTTGTGTAGCTTGCTGGGGTCAGAGGCCCCTTGGTGGAGGGTCAGGGGGCACCCTGGGGCCTATTCTGCAAGTCCAGGGAGAGAGGTGGACCTCTGGGTAGCTTGCTGGGGTCAGAGGCCCCTAGGTGGAGGGCCAGGGGGCACCCTGGGGCCTATCCTGCAAGTCCAGGTAGTGAGGTGGACCCCTGGGTAGCTTGATGGGGTACGAGGCCCCTAGGTGGAGGGCCAGGGGGCACCCTGGGGCCTCTACTGCAAGTCCAGTGAAAGAGGTGGACCCCTAGGTAGCTTGCTGGGGTCAGAGGCCTTTAGGTGTAGGGCCAGGGGGCACCCTGGGGCCTCTACTGCAAATCCAGGGAGAGAGGTGGACCCCTGGGTAGCTTGCTGGGGTATGAAGCCCATAGGTGGAGGGCCAGGGGGTACCCTGGGGCCTATACTTCAAGTCCAGGGAGAGAGGTGGACCCTTGGGTAGCTTCCTAAGGTTAGAGGCCCCTAGCTGTAGGGCCAGAGGGCACCCTGGGGACTATCGTGCAAGTCCAGGGAGAGAGGTGGACCCCTGGGTAGCTTGCTGGGGTACAAGGCCTCTAGGTGGAGGGCCAGGGGGCACCTTGGGGCCTATCTTGCAAGTCCAGGGAGTAAGGTGGACCCCTGAGTAGCTTGCTGGGGTCAGAGGCCCCTAGGTGGAGGACCAGGGGGCACCCTGGGGCCTCTACTGCAAGTCCAGGGAAAGAGGTGGACCCCTTGGTAGCTTCCTAAGGTCAGAGGCCCCTAGGTGGAGGGCCAGGGGGCACCCTGGGGCCTATCCTGCAAGTCCAGGGAGAGAGGTGGACCCCTGGGTAGCTTGCTGGGGTACGAGTCCCCTAGGTGGAGGGTCAGGAGGTACCCTAGGGCCTCTACTGCAAGTCCAGGGAGAGAGGTGGACCCCTGGGTAGCTTGCTGGGGTCAGAGGCAACTAGGTGGAGGGCCAGGGGGCACCCTAGGGTCTACACTGCAAGTCCAGGGAGAGAGGTGGACCCCTGGGTAGCTTCCTAAGGTCAGAGGCCCCTAGGTGGAGGGCCAGGGGGCACCCTGGGGCCTCTACTGCAAGTCCAGGGAGAGAGGTGGACCCCTGGGTAGCTTGCTAGGGTCAGAGGCCTCTAGGTGGAGGGCCAAGGGGCACCCTGGGGCCTCTACTGCAAGTTCAGGGAGAGAGGTGGACCCCTGGGAAGTTTGCTGGGGTCAGAGGCCCCTAGGCGGAGGGACAGGGGGCTTCCTGGGGCCTCTACTGCAAGTCCAGGGAGAAAGGTGGAACCCTGGGTAGATTGCTAGGGTCAGAGGCCCCTAGGTGGAGGTCAAGGGGGCACCCTGGGACCTTTACTGCAATCCCAGGGAGAGTTGTGGACCCTTGTGTAGCTTGCTGGGGTCAGAGGCCCCTTGGTGGAGGGTCAGGGGGCACCCTGGGGCCTATTCTGCAAGTCCAGGGAGAGAGGTGGACCTCTGGGTAGCTTGCTGGGGTATAAGGCCCCTAGGTGGAGGGCCAGGGGGCACCATGGGGCCTCTACTGCAAGTCCAGGGAGAGAGTTGGACCCCTGGGTAGCTTGCTGGGGTCTGAAGCCCATAGGTGGAGGGCCAGGGGGCACCCTGGGGCCTCTACTGCAAGTCTAGGGAGAGAGGTGGACCCATGTCTAGCTAGCTGGGGTAAGAGGCCCCTAAGTGGAGGGCCAGGGGGCACCCTGGGGCCTCTACTGCAAGTCCAGGGAGAGAAGTGGACCCCTGGGTAGTTTGCTGGGGTCAGAGGCCCCTAGGCGGAGGGACAAGGGGCTTCCTGGGGCCTCTACTGCAAGTCCAGGGAGAAAGGTGTACCCCTGGGTAGCTTGCTAGGGTCAGAGGCAACTATGTGGAGGTCAAGGGGGCACCCTGGGGCCTTTACTGCAATCCCAGGGAGAGTTGTGGACCCTTGTGTAGCTTGCTGGGGTCAGAGGCCCCTTGGTGGAGGGTCAGGGGGCACCCTGGGGCCTATCCTGCAAGTCCAGGGAGAGAGGTGGACCTCTGGGTAGCTTGCTGGGGTCAGAGGCCCCTAGGTGGAGGGCCAGGGGGCACCCTGGGGCCTATCCTGCAAGTCCAGGTAGAGAGGTGGACCCCTGGGTAGCTTGCTGGGGTACGAGGCCCCTAGTTGGAGGGCCAGGGGGCACCCTGGGGCCTCTACTGCAAGTCCAGGGAGAGAGGTGGACCCCTGGGTAGCTTGCTGGGGTCAGAGGCCCCTAGGTGGAGGACCAGGGGGCACCCTGGGGCCTCTACTGCAAGTCCAGTGAAAGAGGTGGACCCCTAGGTAGCTTGCTGGGGTCAGAGGCCTTTAGGTGTAGGGCCAGGGGGCACCCTGGGGCCTCTACTGCAAATCCAGGGAGAGAGGTGGACCCCTGGGTAGCTTGCTGGGGTCTGAAGCCCATAGGTGGTGGGCCAGGGGGTACCCTGGGGCCTATACTTCAAGTCCAGGGAGAGAGGTGGACCCTTGGGTAGCTTCCTAAGGTTAGAGGCCCCTAGCTGTAGGGCCAGAGGGCACCCTGGGGACTATCGTGCAAGTCCAGGGAGAGAGGTGGACCCCTGGGTAGCTTGCTGGGGTACAAGGCCTCTAGGTGGAGGGCCAGGGGGCACCTTGGGGCCTATCTTGCAAGTCCAGGGAGTAAGGTGGACCCCTGGGTAGCTTGCTGGGGTCAGAGGCCCCTAGGTGGAGGGTCAGGAGGTACCCTAGGGCCTCTACTGCAAGTCCAGGGAGAGAGGTGGACCCCTGGGTAGCTTGCTGGGGTCAGAGGCAACTAGGTGGAGGGCCAGGGGGCACCCTAGGGTCTACACTGCAAGTCCAGGGAGAGAGGTGGACCCCTGGGTAGCTTCCTAAGGTCAGAGGCCCCTAGGTGGAGGGCCAGGGGGCACCCTGGGGCCTCTACTGCAAGTCCAGGGAGAGAGGTGGACCCCTGGGTAGCTTGCTAGGGTCAGAGGCCTCTAGGTGGAGGGCCAAGGGGCACCCTGGGGCCTCTACTGCAAGTTCAGGGAGAGAGGTGGACCCCTGGGAAGTTTGCTGGGGTCAGAGGCCCCTAGGCGGAGGGACAGGGGGCTTCCTGGGGCCTCTACTGCAAGTCCAGGGAGAAAGGTGGAACCCTGGGTAGTTTGCTAGGGTCAGAGGCCCCTAGGTGGAGGTCAAGGGGGCACCCTGGGACCTTTACTGCAATCCCAGGGAGAGTTGTGGACCCTTGTGTAGCTTGCTGGGGTCAGAGGCCCCTTGGTGGAGGGTCAGGGGGCACCCTGGGGCCTATTCTGCAAGTCCAGGGAGAGAGGTGGACCTCTGGGTAGCTTGCTGGGGTCAGAGGCCCCTAGGTGGAGGGACAGGGGGCACCTTGGGGCCTCTACTTCAAGTCCAGGGAGAGAGGTGGACCCTTGGGTAGCTTGCTGGGGTCAGCGGCCTCTAGGTGGAGGGCCAAGGGGCACCCTGGGGCCTATACTGCAAGCCCAGGGAGAGAAGTGGACCCCTGGGTAGCTTGCTGGAGTCTGCAGCCCATAGGTGGAAGGCCAGGGGGTACCCTGGGGCCTATCCTGCAATCCCAGGGAGAGTTGTGGACCCTTGTGTAGCTTGCTGGGGTCAGAGGCCCCTAGGTGGAGGGCCAGGGGGCACCCTGGGGCCTCTACTGCAAGCCCAGGGAGAGAGGCGGACCCCTAGGTAGCTTCCTGGGGTCAGAGTCCCCTAGGTGGAGGGTCTGGAGGTACCCTAGGGCCTCTACTGCAAGTCCAGGGAGAGAGGTAGACCCCTGGGTAGCTTGCTGGGGTCAGAGGCAACTATGTGGAGGGCCAGGGGGCACCCTAGGATCTACACTACAAGTCCAGGGAGAGAGGTGGACCCCTGGGTAGCTTCCTAAGGTCAGAGGCCCCTAGGTGGAGGGCCAGGGGCACCCTGGGGCCTCTACTGCAAGTCCAGGGAGAGATGTGGACCCCTGGGTAGCTTGCTGGGGTCTGAAGCCCATAGGTGGAGGGCCAGGGGGCACCCTGGGGCCTCTACTGCAAGTCTAGGGAGAGAGGTGGACCCATGGGTAGCTTGCTGGGGTCAGAGGCCCCTAGGTGGAGGACCAGGGGCACCCTGGGGCCTCTACTGCAAGACCAGGGAAAGAGGTGGACCCCTCGGTAGCTTGCTGGGGTCAGAGGCCTCTAGGTGGAGGGCCAGGGGGCACCCTGGGGCCTCTACTGCAAGTCTAGGGAGAGAGGTGGACCCATGGGTAGCTAGCTGGGGTAAGAGGCCCCTAAGTGGAGGGCCAGGGGGCACCCTGGGGCCTCTACTGCAAGTCCAGGGAGAAAGGTGGAACCCTGGGTAGTTTGCTAGGGTCAGAGGCCCCTAGGTGGAGGTCAAGGGGGCACCCTGGGACCTTTACTGCAATCCCAGGGAGAGTTGTGGACCCTTGTGTAGCTTGCTGGGGTCAGAGGCCCCTTGGTGGAGGGTCAGGGGGCACCCTGGGGCCTATTCTGCAAGTCCAGGGAGAGAGGTGGACCTCTGGGTAGCTTGCTGGGGTCAGAGGCCCCTAGGTGGAGGGCCAGGGGGCACCTTGGGGCCTCTACTTCAAGTCCAGGGAGAGAGGTGGACCCTTGGGTAGCTTGCTGGGGTCAGAGGCCCCTAGGTGGAGGGCCAGGGGCACCCTGGGGCCTCTACTGCAAGTCCAGGGAGAGATGTGGACCCCTGGGTAGCTTGCTGGGGTCTGAAGCCCATAGGTGGAGGGCCAGGGGGCACCCTGGGGCCTCTACTGCAAGTCTAGGGAGAGAGGTGGACCCATGGGTAGCTTGCTGGGGTCAGAGGCCCCTAGGTGGAGGACCAGGGGCACCCTGGGGCCTCTACTGCAAGACCAGGGAAAGAGGTGGACCCCTCGGTAGCTTGCTGGGGTCAGAGGCCTCTAGGTGGAGGGCCAGGGGGCACCCTGGGGCCTCTACTGCAAGTCTAGGGAGAGAGGTGGACCCATGGGTAGCTAGCTGGGGTAAGAGGCCCCTAAGTGGAGGGCCAGGGGGCACCCTGGGGCCTCTACTGCAAGTCCAGGGAGAAAGGTGGAACCCTGGGTAGTTTGCTAGGGTCAGAGGCCCCTAGGTGGAGGTCAAGGGGGCACCCTGGGACCTTTACTGCAATCCCAGGGAGAGTTGTGGACCCTTGTGTAGCTTGCTGGGGTCAGAGGCCCCTTGGTGGAGGGTCAGGGGGCACCCTGGGGCCTATTCTGCAAGTCCAGGGAGAGAGGTGGACCTCTGGGTAGCTTGCTGGGGTCAGAGGCCCCTAGGTGGAGGGCCAGGGGGCACCTTGGGGCCTCTACTTCAAGTCCAGGGAGAGAGGTGGACCATTGGGTAGCTTGCTGGGGTCAGCGGCCTCTAGGTGGAGGGCCAAGGGGCACCCTGGGGCCTATACTGCAAGCCCAGGGAGAGAAGTGGACCCCTGGGTAGCTTGCTGGAGTCTGTAGCCCATAGGTGGAAGGCCAGGGGGTACCCTGGGGCCTATCCTGCAATCCCAGGGAGAGTTGTGGACCCTTGTGTAGCTTGCTGGGGTCAGAGGCCCCTAGGTGGAGGGCCAGGGGGCACCCTGGGGCCTCTACTGCAAGCCCAGGGAGAGAGGCGGACCCCTGGGTAGCTTCCTGGGGTCAGAGTCCCCTAGGTGGAGGGTCTGGAGGTACCCTAGGGCCTCTACTGCAAGTCCAGGGAGAGAGGTAGACCCCTGGGTAGCTTGCTGGGGTCAGAGGCAACTATGTGGAGGGCCAGGGGGCACCCTAGGTTCTACACTGCAAGTCCAGGGAGAGAGGTGGACCCCTGGGTAGCTTCCTAAGGTCAGAGGCCCCTAGGTGGAGGGCCAGGGGCACCCTGGGGCCTCTACTGCAAGTCCAGGGAGAGATGTGGACCCCTGGGTAGCTTGCTGGGGTCAGAGGCCCCTATGTGGAGGGCCAGGGGGCACCCTGGGGCCTATTCTGCAAGTCCAGGGAGTAAGGTAGACCCCTGGGTAGCTTGCAGGGGTACGTGTCCCCTAGGTGGAGGGCCAGGGGGCACCCTGGGGCCTCTACTGCAAGTCCAGGGAGAGAGGTGGACCCCTGGGTAGCTTGCTGGGGTCAGAGGCCCCTAGGTGGAGGGCCAGGGGGCACCCTGGGGCCTCTAATGCAAGTCCAGGGGGAGAGGTGGACCCCTGGGCAGCTTGCTGGGGTCTGAAGCCCAAAGGTTGAGGGCCAGGGGGCACCCTGGGGCCTCTACTGCAAGTCTAGGGAGAGAGGTGGACCCATGGGTAGCTAGCTGGGGTAAGAGGCCCCTAAGTGGAGGGCCAGGGGGCACCCTGGGGCCTCTACTGCAAGTCCAGGGAGAGATGTGGACCCCTGGGTAGCTTGCTGGGGTCAGAGGCCCCTATGTGGAGGGCCAGGGGGCACCCTGGGGCCTATTCTGCAAGTCCAGGGAGTAAGGTAGACCCCTGGGTAGCTTGCAGGGGTACGTGTCCCCTAGGTGGAGGGCCAGGGGGCACCCTGGGGCCTCTACTGCAAGTCCAGGGAGAGAGGTGGACCCCTGGGTAGCTTGCTGGGGTCAGAGGCCCCTAGGTGGAGGGCCAGGGGGCACCCTGGGGCCTCTAATGCAAGTCCAGGGGGAGAGGTGGACCCCTGGGCAGCTTGCTGGGGTCTGAAGCCCAAAGGTTGAGGGCCAGGGGGCACCCTGGGGCCTCTACTGCAAGTCTAGGGAGAGAGGTGGACCCATGGGTAGCTAGCTGGGGTAAGAGGCCCCTAAGTGGAGGGCCAGGGGGCACCCTGGGGCCTCTACTGCAAGTCCAGGGAGAGAGGTGGACCCCTGGGTAGTTTGCTGGGGTCAGAGGCCCCTAGGCGGAGGGACAGGGGGCTTCCTGGGGCCTCTACTGCAAGTCCAGGGAGAAAGGTGTACCCCTGGGTAGCTTGCTAGGGTCAGAGGCCCCTAGGTGGAGGTCAAGGGGGCACCCTGGGGCCTTTACTGCAATCCCAGGGAGAGTTGTGGACCCTTGTGTAGCTTGCTGGGGTCAGAGGCCCCTAGGTGGAGGGCCAGGGGGCACCCTGGGGCCTATCCTGCAAGTCCAGGGACAGAGGTGGACCCCTGGGTAGCTTGCTGGGGTCAGAGGCCTTTAGGTGTAGGGCCAGGGGGCACCCTGGGGCCTCTACTGCAAATCCAGGGAGAGAGGTGGACCCCTGGGTAGCTTGCTGGCGTCTGAAGCCCATAGGTGGAGGGCCAGGGGGTACCCTCGGGCCTATACTTCAAGTCCAGGGAGAGAGGTGGACCCTTGGGTAGCTTCCTAAGGTTAGAGGCCCCTAGGTGGAGGGCCAGAGGGCACCCTGGGGACTATCGTGCAAGTCCAGGGAGAGAGGTGGACCCCTGGGTAGCTTGCTGGGGTACAAGGCCTCTAGGTGGAGGGCCAGGGGGCACCCTGGGGCCTATCTTGCAAGTCCAGGGAGTAAGGTTGACCCCTGAGTAGCTTGCTGGGGTATAAGGCCCCTAGGTGGAGGGCCAGGGGGCACCATGGGGCCTCTACTGCAAGTCCAGGGAGAGAGTTGGACCCCTGGGTAGCTTGCTGGGGTCTGAAGCCCATAGGTGGAGGGCCAGGGGGCACCCTGGGGCCTCTACTGCAAGTCTAGGGAGAGAGGTGGACCCATGGTTAGCTAGCTGGGGTAAGAGGCCCCTAAGTGGAGGGCCAGGGGGCACCCTGGGGCCTCTACTGCAAGTCCAGGGAGAGAAGTGGACCCCTGGGTAGTTTGCTGGGGTCAGAGGCCCCTAGGCGGAGGGACAAGGGGCTTCCTGGGGCCTCTACTGCAAGTCCAGGGAGAAAGGTGTACGCCTGGGTAGCTTGCTAGGGTCAGAGGTCCCTAGGTGGAGGTCAAGGGGGCACCCTGGGGCCTTTACTGCAATCCCAGGGAGAGTTGTGGACCCTTGTGTAGCTTGCTGGGGTCAGAGGTCCCTTGGTGGAGGGTCAGGGGGCACCCTGGGGCCTATTCTGCAAGTCCAGGGAGAGAGGTGGACCTCTGGGTAGCTTGCTGGGGTCAGAGGCCCCTAGGTGGAGGGCCAGGGGGCACCCTGGGGCCTATCCTGCAAGTCCAGGTAGAGAGGTGGACCCCTGGGTAGCTTGCTGGGGTACGAGGCCCCTAGGTGGAGGGCCAGGGGGCACCCTGGGGCCTCTACTGCAAGTCCAGGGAGAGAGGTGGACCCCTGGGTAGCTTGCTGGGGTCAGAGGCCCCTAGGTGGAGGACCAGGGGGCACCCTGGGGCCTCTACTGCAAGTCCAGTGAAAGAGGTGGACCCCTAGGTAGCTTGCTGGGGTCAGAGGCCTTTAGGTGTAGGGCCAGGGGGCACCCTGGGGCCTCTACTGCAAATCCAGGGAGAGAGGTGGACCCCTGGGTAGCTTGCTGGGGTCTGAAGCCCATAGGTGGAGGGCCAGGGGGTACCCTGGGGCCTATACTTCAAGTCCAGGGAGAGAGGTGGACCCTTGGGTAGCTTCCTAAGGTTAGAGGCCCCTAGCTGTAGGGCCAGAGGGCACCCTGGGGACTATCGTGCAAGTCCAGGGAGAGAGGTGGACCCCTGGGTAGCTTGCTGGGGTACAAGGCCTCTAGGTGGAGGGCCAGGGGGCACCTTGGGGCCTATCTTGCAAGTCCAGGGAGTAAGGTGGACGCCTGAGTAGCTTGCTGGGGTCAGAGGCCCCTAGGTGGAGGACCAGGGGGCACCCTGGGGCCTCTACTGCAAGTCCAGGGAAAGAGGTGGACCCCTGGGTAGCTTCCTAAGGTCAGAGGCCCCTAGGTGGAGGGCCAGGGGGCACCCTGGGGCCTATCCTGCAAGTCCAGGGAGAGAGGTGGACCCCTGGGTAGCTTGCTGGGGTACGAGTCCCCTAGGTGGAGGGTCAGGAGGTACCCTAGGGCCTCTACTGCAAGTCCAGGGAGAGAGGTGGACCCCTGGGTAGCTTGCTGGGGTCAGAGGCAACTAGGTGGAGGGCCAGGGGGCACCCTAGGGTCTACACTGCAAGTCCAGGGAGAGAGGTGGACCCCTGGGTAGCTTCCTAAGGTCAGAGGCCCCTAGGTGGAGGGCCAGGGGGCACACTGGGGCCTCTACTGCAAGTCCAGGGAGAGAGGTGGACCCCTGGGTAGCTTGCTAGGGTCAGAGGCCTCTAGGTGGAGGGCCAAGGGGCACCCTGGGGCCTCTACTGCAAGTTCAGGGAGAGAGGTGGACCCCTGGGAAGTTTGCTGGGGTCAGAGGCCCCTAGGCGGAGGGACAGGGGGCTTCCTGGGGCCTCTACTGCAAGTCCAGGGAGAAAGGTGGAGCCCTGGGTAGTTTGCTAGGGTCAGAGGCCCCTAGGTGGAGGTCAAGGGGGCACCCTGGGACCTTTACTGCAATCCCAGGGAGAGTTGTGGACCCTTGTGTAGCTTGCTGGGGTCAGAGGCCCCTTGGTGGAGGGTCAGGGGGCACCCTGGGGCCTATTCTGCAAGTCCAGGGAGAGAGGTGGACCTCTGGGTAGCTTGCTGGGGTCAGAGGCCCCTAGGTGGAGGGACAGGGGGCACCTTGGGGCCTCTACTTCAAGTCCAGGGAGAGAGGTGGACCCTTGGGTAGCTTGCTGGGGTCAGCGGCCTCTAGGTGGAGGGCCAAGGGGCACCCTGGGGCCTATACTGCAAGCCCAGGGAGAGAAGTGGACCCCTGGGTAGCTTGCTGGAGTCTGCAGCCCATAGGTGGAAGGCCAGGGGGTACCCTGGGGCCTATCCTGCAATCCCAGGGAGAGTTGTGGACCCTTGTGTAGCTTGCTGGGGTCAGAGGCCCCTAGGTGGAGGGCCAGGGGGCACCCTGGGGCCTCTACTGCAAGCCCAGGGAGAGAGGCGGACCCCTAGGTAGCTTCCTGGGGTCAGAGTCCCCTAGGTGGAGGGTCTGGAGGTACCCTAGGGCCTCTACTGCAAGTCCAGGGAGAGAGGTAGACCCCTGGGTAGCTTGCTGGGGTCAGAGGCAACTATGTGGAGGGCCAGGGGGCACCCTAGGTTCTACACTGCAAGTCCAGGGAGAGAGGTGGACCCCTGGGTAGCTTCCTAAGGTCAGAGGCCCCTAGGTGGAGGGCCAGGGGCACCCTGGGGCCTCTACTGCAAGTCCAGGGAGAGATGTGGACCCCTGGGTAGCTTGCTGGGGTCTGAAGCCCATAGGTGGAGGGCCAGGGGGCACCCTGGGGCCTCTACTGCAAGTCTAGGGAGAGAGGTGGACCCATGGGTAGCTTGCTGGGGTCAGAGGCCCCTAGGTGGAGGACCAGGGGCACCCTGGGGCCTCTACTGCAAGACCAGGGAAAGAGGTGGACCCCTCGGTAGCTTGCTGGGGTCAGAGGCCTCTAGGTGGAGGGCCAGGGGGCACCCTGGGGCCTCTACTGCAAGTCTAGGGAGAGAGGTGGACCCATGGGTAGCTAGCTGGGGTAAGAGGCCCCTAAGTGGAGGGCCAGGGGGCACCCTGGGGCCTCTACTGCAAGTCCAGGGAGAGAGGTGGACCCCTGGGTAGTTTGCTGGGGTCAGAGGCCCCTAGGCGGAGGGACAGGGGGCTTCCTGGGGCCTCTACTGCAAGTCCAGGGAGAAAGGTGGACCCCTGGGTAGCTTGCTAGGGTCAGAGGCCCCTAGGTGGAGGTCAAGGGGGCACCCTGGGGCCTTTACTGCAATCCCAGGGAGAGTTGTGGACCCTTGTGTAGCTTGCTGGGGTCAGAGGCCCCTTGGTGGAGGGTCAGGGGGCACCCTGGGGCCTATTCTGCAAGTCCAGGGAGAGAGGTGGACCTCTGGGTAGCTTGCTGGCGTCAGAGGCCCCTAGGTGGAGGGCCAGGGGGCACCCTGGGGCCTATCCTGCAAGTCCAGGGAGAGAGGTGGACCCCTGGGTAGCTTGCTGGGGTACGAGGCCTCTAGGTGGAGGGCCAGGGGGCACCCTGGGGCCTCTACTGCAAGTCCAGGGAAAGAGGTGGACCCCTGGGTAGCTTGCTGGGGTCAGAGGCCCCTAGGTGGAGGGCCAGGGGGCACCCTGGGGCATCTACTGCAAGTCCAGGGAAAGAGGTGGACCCCTGGGTAGCTTGCTGGGGTCAGAGGCCTCTAGGTGGAAGGCCAGGGGGCACCCTGGGGCCTCTACTGCAAGTCCAGGGAGAGAGGTGGACCCCTGGGTAGCTTGCTGGGGTCTGAAGCCCATAGGTGGAGGGCCAGGGGGTACCCTGGGGCCTATACTTCAAGTCCAGGGAGAGAGGTGGACCCTTGGGTAGCTTCCTAAGGTTAGAGGCCCCTAGGTGGAGGGCCAGAGGGCACCCTGGGGACTATCGTGCAAGTCCAGGGAGAGAGGTGGACCCCTGGGTAGCTTGCTGGGGTACGAGGCCCCTAGGTGGAGGGCCAGGGGGCACCCTGGGGCCTCTACTGCAAGTTCAGGGAGAGCGGTGGACCCCTGGGTAGCTTCCTAAGGTCAGAGGCCCCTAGGTGGAGGGCCAGGGGGCACCCTGGGGCCTATCCTGCAAGTCCAGGGAGAGAGGTGGACCCCTGGGTAGCTTGCTGGGGTACGAGTCCCCTAGGTGGAGGGCCAGGGGGCACCCTGGGGCCTCTACTGCAAGTCCAGGGAGAGAGGTGGACCCCTGGGTAGCTTGCTGGGGTGAGAGGCAAATAGGTGGAGGGCCAGGGGGCACCCTAGGGTCTACACTGCAAGTCCAGGGAGAGAGGTGGACCCCTGGGTAGCTTGCTGGGGTACGAGGTCCCTAGGTGGAGGGCCAGGGGGCAGCCTGGGGCCTCTACTGCAAGTCCAGGGAGAGAGGTGGACCCCTGGGTACCTTCCTGGGGTCAGAGTCCCCTAGGTGGAGGGCCAGGAGGTACCCTAGGGCCTCTACTGCAAGTCCAGGGTGAGAGGTGGACCCCTGGGTAGCTTGCTGGGGTACAAGGCCCCTAGGTGGAGGGCCAGGGGGTACCCTGGGGCATATCCTGCAAGTCCACGGAGAGATGTGGACCCTTGGGTAGCTTCCTAGGGTTAGAGGCCCCTAGGTGGAGGGCCAGGGGGCACCCTGGGGCCTATCCTGCAAGTCCAGGGAGAGAGGTGGACCCCTAGGTAGCTTGCTGGGGTACAAGGCCCCTAGGTGGAGGGCCAGGGGGCACCATGGGGCCTCTACTGCAAGGCCAGGGAAAAAGGTGGACCCCTTGGTAGCTTGCTGGGGTCAGAGACCCCTAGGTGGAGGGCCAGGGGGCACCATGGGGCCTCTACTGCAAGTCTAGGGAGAGAGGTGGACCCATGGGTAGCTAGCTGGGGTAAGAGGCCCCTAAGTGGAGGGCCAGGGGGCATCCTGGGAACTCTTCTGCAAGTCCATGGAGAGAGGTGGACCCCTGGGTAGTTTGCTGGGGTCAGAGGCCCCTAGGCGGAGGGACAGGGGGCTTTCTGGGGGCTCTACTGCAAGTCCAGGGAGAAAGGTGGACCCCTTGGTAGCTTGCTTGGGTCAGAGGCCTCTAGGTGGAGGTCAAGGGGGCACCCTGGGGCCTCTACTGCAATCCCAGGGAGAGTTGTGGACCCTTGTGTAGCTTGCTGGGGTCAGAGGCCCCTTGGTGGAGGGTCAGGGGGCACCCTGGGGCCTATTCTGCAAGTCCAGGGAGAGAGGTGGACCTCTGGGTGGCTTGCTGGGGTCAGAGGCCCCTAGGTGGAGGGCCAGGGGGCACCCTGGGGCCTATTTTGCAAGTCCAAGGAGTAAGGTAGACCCCTGGGTAGCTTGCAGGGGTACGTGTCCCCTAGGTGGAGGGCCAGGGGGCACCCTGGGGCCTCTACTGCAAGTCCAGGGAGAGAGGTGGACCCCTGGGTAGCTTGCTGGGGTCAGAGGCCCCTAGGTGGAGGGCCAGGGGGCACCCTGGGGCCTCTACTGCAAGTCCAGGGGGAGAGGTGGACCCATGGGTAGCTAGCTGGGGTAAGAGGCCCCTAAGTGGAGGGCCAGGGGGCACCCTGGGGCCTATCCTGCAAGTCCAGGGACAGAGGTGGACCCCTGGGTAGCTTGCTGGGGTACGAGGCCCCTAGGTGGAGGGCCAGGGGGCACCCTGGGGCCTCTACTGCTAGTCCAGGGAGAGAGGTGGACCCCTGGGTAGTTTGCTGGGGTCAGAGGCCCCTAGGTGGAGGACCAGGGGGCACCCTGGGGCCTCTACTGCAAGTCCAGGGAAAGAGGTGGACCCCTGGGTAGCTTGCTGGGGTCAGAGGCCTTTAGGTGTAGGGCCAGGGGGCACCCTGGGGCCTCTACTGCAAATCCAGGGAGAGAGGTGGACCCCTGGGTAGCTTGCTGGCGTCTGAAGCCCATAGGTGGAGGGCCAGGGGGTACCCTGGGGCCTATACTTCAAGTCCAGGGAGAGAGGTGGACCCTTGGGTAGCTTCCTAAGGTTAGAGGCCCCTAGGTGGAGGGCCAGAGGGCACACTGGGGACTATCGTGCAAGTCCAGGGAGAGAGGTGGACCCCTGGGTAGCTTGCTGGGGTACAAGGCCTCTAGGTGGAGGGCCAGGGGGCACCCTGGGGCCTATCTTGCAAGTCCAGGGAGTAAGGTGGACCCCTGAGTAGCTTGCTGGGGTATAAGGCCCCTAGGTGGAGGGCCAGGGGGCACCCTGGGGCCTCTACTGCAAGTCCAGGGAGAGAGTTGGACCCCTGGGTAGCTTGCTGGGGTCTGAAGCCCATAGGTGGAGGGCCAGGGGGCACCCTGGGGCCTCTACTGCAAGTCTAGGGAGAGAGGTGGACCCATGGGTAGCTAGCTGGTGTAAGAGGCCCCTAAGTGGAGGGCCAGGGGGCACCCTGGGGCCTCTACTGCAAGTCCAGGGAGAGAGGTGGACCTCTGGGTAGCTTGCTGGGGTCAGAGGCCCCTAGGTGGAAGGCCAGGGGGCACCCTGGGGCCTATCTTGCAAGTCCAGGGAGTAAGGTAGACCCCTGGGTAGCTTGCTGGGGTACGAGATTCTAGGTGGAGGGCCAGGGGGCACCCTGGGGCCTCTACTGCAAGTCCAGGGAGAGAGATGGACGCCTGGGTAGCTTGCTGGGGTCAGAGGCCCCTAGGTGGAGGGCCAGGGGGCACCCTGGGGCATCTACTGCAAGTCCAGGGAGAGAGGTGGACCCCTGGGTAGCTTGCTGGGGTCTGAAGCCCATAGGTGGAGGGCCAGGGGGCACCCTGGGGCCTCTACTGCAAGTCTAGGGAGAGAGGTGGACCCATGGGTAGCTAGCTGGGGTAAGAGGCCCCTAAGTGGAGGGCCAGGGGGCACCCTGGGGCCTCTACTGCAAGTCCAGGGAGAGATGTGGACCCCTGGGAAGTTTGCTGGGGTCAGAGGCCCCTAGGCGGAGGGACAGGGGGCTTCCTGGAGCCTCTACTGCAAGTCCAGGGAGAAAGGTGTACCCCTGGGTAGCTTGCTAGGGTCAGAGGCCCCTAGGTGGAGGTCAAGGGGGCACCCTGGGGCCTTTACTGCAATCCCAGGGAGAGTTGTTGACCCTTGTGTAGCTTGCTGGGGTCAGAGGCCCCTTGGTGGAGAGTCAGGGGGCACCCTGGGGCCTATTCTGCAAGTCCAGGGAGAGAGGTGGACCTCTGGGTAGCTTGCTGGGGTCAGAGGCCCCTAGGTGGAGGGCCAGGGGGCACCCTGGGGCCTATCCTGCAAGTCCAGGGAGAGAGGTGGACCCCTGGGTAGCTTGCTGGGGTACGAGGCCCATAGGTGGAGGGCCAGGGGGCACCCTGGGGCCTCTACTGCAAGTCCAGGGAGAGAGGTGGACCCCTGGTTAGCTTGCTGGGGTCAGAGGCCCCTAGGTGGAGGGCCAGGGGGCACCCTGGGGCCTCTACTGCAAGACCAGGGAAAGAGGTGGACCCCTGGGTAGCTTGCTGGGGTCAGAGGCCTCTAGGTGGAGGGCCAGGGGGCACCCTGGGGCCTCTACTGCAAGTCTAGGGAGAGAGGTGGACCCATGGGTAGCTAGCTGGGGTAAAAGGCCCCTAAGTGGAGGGCCAGGGGGCACCCTGGGCCTCTACTGCAAGTCCAGGGAGAGAGGTGGACCCCTGGGTAGCTTGCTGGGGTCTGAAGCCCATAGGTGGAGGGCCAGGGGGTACCCTGGGGCCTATACTTCAAGTCCAGGGAGAGAGGTGGACCCTTGGGTAGCTTCCTAAGGTTAGAGGCCCCGAGGTGGAGGGCCAGAGGGCACCCTGGGGACTATCGTGCAAGTCCAGGGAGAGAGGTGGACCCCTGGGTAGCTTGCTGGGGTACAAGGCCTCTAGGTGGAGGGCCAGGGGGCACCCTGGGGCCTATCTTGGTAGTCCAGGGAGTAAGGTGGACCCCTGAGTAGCTTGCTGGGGTACGAGGCCCCTAGGTGGAGGGCCAGGGGGCACCCTGGGGCCTCTACTGCAAGTCCAGGGAGAGAGGTGGACCCCTGGGTAGCTTGCTGGGGTTAGAGGCCCCTAGGTGGAGGTCAAGGGGGCACCCTGGGGCCTTTACTGCAATCCCAGGGAGAGTTGTGGACCCTTGTGTAGCTTGCTGGGGTCAGAGGCCCCTTGGTGGAGGGTCAGGGGGCACCCTGGGGCCTATTCTGCAAGTCCAGGGAGAGAGGTGGACCTCTGGGTAGCTTGCTGGGGTCAGAGGCCCCTAGGTGGAGGGCCAGGGGGCACCCTGGGGCCTATCTTGCAAGTCCAGGGAGTAAGGTAGACCCCTGGGTAGCTTGCAGGGGTACGAGGCCCCTAGGTGGAGGGCCAGGGGGCACCCTGGGGCCTCTACTGCAAGACCAGGGAGAGAGGTGGACCCCTGGGTAGCTTGCTGGGGTCAGAGGCCCCTAGGTGGAGGGCCAGGGGGCACCCTGGGGCCTCTACTGCAACTCCAGGGGGAGAGGTGGACCCCTGGGTAGCTTGCTGGGGTCTGAAGCCCAAAGGTGGAGGGCCAGGGGGCACCCTGGGGCCTCTACTGCAAGTCTAGGGAGAGAGGTGGACCCATGGGTAGCTAGCTGGGGTAAGAGGCCCCTAAGTGGAGGGCCAGGGGGCACCCTGGGGCCTCTACTGCAAGTCCAGGGAGAGAGGTGGACCCCTGGGTAGTTTGCTGGGGTCAGAGGCCCCTAGGCGGAGGGACAGGGGGCTTCCTGGGGCCTCTACTGCAAGTCCAGGGAGAAAGGTGTACCCCTGGGTAGCTTGCTAGGGTCAGAGGCCCCTAGGTGGAGGTCAAGGGGGCACCCTGGGGCCTTTACTGCAATCCCAGGGAGAGTTGTGGACCCTTGTGTAGCTTGCTGGGGTCAGAGGCCCCTTGGTGGAGGGTCAGGGGGCACCCTGGGGCCTATTCTGCAAGTCCAGGGAGAGAGGTGGACCTCTGGGTAGCTTGCTGGGGTCAGAGGCCCCTAGGTGGAGGGCCAGGGGGCACCCTGGGGCCTATCCTGCAAGTCCAGGTAGAGAGGTGGACCCCTGGGTAGCTTGCTGGGGTACGAGGCCCCTAGGTGGAGGGCCAGGGGGCACCCTGGGGCCTCTACTGCAAGTCCAGGGAGAGAGGTGGACCCCTGGGTAGCTTGCTGGGGTCAGAGGCCCCTAGGTGGAGGACCAGGGGGCACCCTGGGGCCTCTACTGCAAGTCCAGGGAAAGAGGTGGACCCCTAGGTAGCTTGCTGGGGTCAGAGGCCTTTAGGTGTAGGGCCAGGGGGCACCCTGGGGCCTCTACTGCAAATCCAGGGAGAGAGGTGGACCCCTGGGTAGCTTGCTGGGGTCTGAAGCCCATAGGTGGAGGGCCAGGGGGTACCCTGGGGCCTATACTTCAAGTCCAGGGAGAGAGGTGGACCCTTGGGTAGCTTCCTAAGGTTAGAGGCCCCTAGGTGTAGGGCCAGAGGGCACCCTGGGGACTATCGTGCAAGTCCAGGGAGAGAGGTGGACCCCTGGGTAGCTTGCTGGGGTACAAGGCCTCTAGGTGGAGGGCCAGGGGGCACCTTGGGGCCTATCTTGCAAGTCCAGGGAGTAAGGTGGACCCCTGAGTAGCTTGCTGGGGTCAGAGGCCACTAGGTGGAGGACCAGGGGGCACCCTGGGGCCTCTACTGCAAGTCCAGGGAAAGAGGTGGACCCCTGGGTAGCTTCCTAAGGTCAGAGGCCCCTAGGTGGAGGGCCAGGGGGCACCCTGGGGCCTATCCTGCAAGTCCAGGGAGAGAGGTGGACCCCTGGGTAGCTTGCTGGGGTACAAGTCCCCTAGGTGGAGGGTCAGGAGGTACCCTAGGGCCTCTACTGCAAGTCCAGGGAGAGAGGTGGACCCCTGGGTAGCTTGCTGGAGTCAGAGGCAACTAGGTGGAGGGCCAGGGGGCACCCTAGGGTCTACACTGCAAGTCCAGGGAGAGAGGTGGACCCCTGGGTAGCTTCCTAAGGTCAGAGGCCCCTAGGTGGAGGGCCAGGGGGCACCCTGGGGCCTCTACTGCAAGTCCAGGGAGAGAGGTGGACCCCTGGGTAGCTTGCTAGGGTCAGAGGCCTCTAGGTGGAGGGCCAAGGGGCACCCTGGGGCCTCTACTGCAAGTCCAGGGAGAGAGGTGGACCCCTGGGAAGTTTGCTGGGGTCAGAGGCCCCTAGGCGGAGGGACAGGGGGCTTCCTGGGGCCTCTACTGCAAGTCCAGGGAGAGAGGTGGACCCATGGGTAGCTAGCTGGGGTAAGAGGCCCCTAAGTGGAGGGCCAGGGGGCACCCTGGGGCCTCTACTGCAAGTCCAGGGAGAGAGGTGGACCTCTGGGTAGCTTGCTGGGGTCAGAGGCCCCTAGGTGGAAGGCCAGGGGGCACCCTGGGGCCTATCTTGCAAGTCCAGGGAGTAAGGTAGACCCCTGGGTAGCTTGCTGGGGTACGAGATTCTAGGTGGAGGGCCAGGGGGCACCCTGGGGCCTCTACTGCAAGTCCAGGGAGAGAGGTGGACGCCTGGGTAGCTTGCTGGGGTCAGAGGCCCCTAGGTGGAGGGCCAGGGGGCACCCTGGGGCATCTACTGCAAGTCCAGGGAGAGAGGTGGACCCCTGGGTAGCTTGCTGGGATCTGAAGCCCATAGGTGGAGGGCCAGGGGGCACCCTGGGGCCTCTACTGCAAGTCTAGGGAGAGAGGTGGACCCATGGGTAGCTAGCTGGGGTAAGAGGCCCCTAAGTGGAGGGCCAGGGGGCAACCTGGGGCCTCTACTGCAAGTCCAGGGAGAGATGTGGACCCCTGGGTAGTTTGCTGGGGTCAGAGGCCCCTAGGCGGAGGGACAGGGGGCTTCCTGGAGCCTCTACTGCAAGTCCAGGGAGAAAGGTGTACCCCTGGGTAGCTTGCTAGGGTCAGAGGCCCCTAGGTGGAGGTCAAGGGGGCACCCTGGGGCCTTTACTGCAATCCCAGGGAGAGTTGTTGACCCTTGTGTAGCTTGCTGGGGTCAGAGGCCCCTTGGTGGAGAGTCAGGGGGCACCCTGGGGCCTATTCTGCAAGTCCAGGGAGAGAGGTGGACCTCTGGGTAGCTTGCTTGGGTCAGAGGCCCCTAGGTGGAGGGCCAGGGGGCACCCTGGGGCCTATCCTGCAAGTCCAGGGAGAGAGGTGGACCCCTGGGTAGCTTGCTGGGGTACGAGGCCCATAGGTGGAGGGCCAGGGGGCACCCTGGGGCCTCTACTGCAAGTCCAGGGAGAGAGGTGGACCCCTGGGTAGCTTGCTGGGGTCAGAGGCCCCTAGGTGGAGGGCCAGGGGGCACCCTGGGGCCTCTACTGCAAGACCAGGGAAAGAGGTGGACCCCTGGGTAGCTTGCTGGGGTCAGAGGCCTCTAGGTGGAGGGCCAGGGGGCACCCTGGGGCCTCTACTGCAAGTCTAGGGAGAGAGGTGGACCCATGGGTAGCTAGCTGGGGTAAAAGGCCCCTAAGTGGAGGGCCAGGGGGCACCCTGGGGCCTCTACTGCAAGTCCAGGGAGAGAGGTGGACCCCTGGGTAGCTTGCTGGCGTCTGAAGCCCATAGGTGGAGGGCCAGGGGGTACCCTGGGGCCTATACTTCAAGTCCAGGGAGAGAGGTGGACCCTTGGGTAGCTTCCTAAGGTTAGAGGCCCCGAGGTGGAGGGCCAGAGGGCACCCTGGGGACTATCGTGCAAGTCCAGGGAGAGAGGTGGACCCCTGGGTAGCTTGCTGGGGTACAAGGCCTCTAGGTGGAGGGCCAGGGGGCACCCTGGGGCCTATCTTGGTAGTCCAGGGAGTAAGGTGGACCCCTGAGTAGCTAGCTGGGGTAAGAGGCCCCTAAGTGGAGGGCCAGGGGGCACCCTGGGGCCTCTACTGCAAGTCCAGGGAGAGAGGTGGACCTCTGGGTAGCTTGCTGGGGTCAGAGGCCCCTAGGTGGAAGGCCAGGGGGCACCCTGGGGCCTATCTTGCAAGTCCAGGGAGTAAGGTAGACCCCTGGGTAGCTTGCTGGGGTACGAGATTCTAGGTGGAGGGCCAGGGGGCACCCTGGGGCCTCTACTGCAAGTCCAGGGAGAGAGGTGGACGCCTGGGTAGCTTGCTGGGGTCAGAGGCCCCTAGGTGGAGGGCCAGGGGGCACCCTGGGGCATCTACTGCAAGTCCAGGGAGAGAGGTGGACCCCTGGGTAGCTTGCTGGGGTCTGAAGCCCATAGGTGGAGGGCCAGGGGGCACCCTGGGGCCTCTACTGCAAGTCTAGGGAGAGAGGTGGACCCATGGGTAGCTAGCTGGGGTAAGAGGCCCCTAAGTGGAGGGCCAGGGGGCAACCTGGGGCCTCTACTGCAAGTCCAGGGAGAGTTGTGGACCCCTGGGTAGTTTGCTGGGGTCAGAGGCCCCTAGGCGGAGGGACAGGGGGCTTCCTGGAGCCTCTACTGCAAGTCCAGGGAGAAAGGTGTACCCCTGGGTTGCTTGCTAGGGTCAGAGGCCTCTAGGTGGAGGTCAAGGGGGCACCCTGGGGCCTTTACTGCAATCCCAGGGAGAGTTGTTGACCCTTGTGTAGCTTGCTGGGGTCAGAGGCCCCTTGGTGGAGAGTCAGGGGGCACCCTGGGGCCTATTCTGCAAGTCCAGGGAGAGAGGTGGACCTCTGGGTAGCTTGCTTGGGTCAGAGGCCCCTAGGTGGAGGGCCAGGGGGCACCCTGGGGCCTATCCTGCAAGTCCAGGGAGAGAGGTGGACCCCTGGGTAGCTTGCTGGGGTACGAGGCCCATAGGTGGAGGGCCAGGGGGCACCCTGGGGCCTCTACTGCAAGTCCAGGGAGAGAGGTGGACCCCTGGGTAGCTTGCTGGGGTCAGAGGCCCCTAGGTGGAGGGCCAGGGGGCACCCTGGGGCCTCTACTGCAAGACCAGGGAAAGAGGTGGACCCCTGGGTAGCTTGCTGGGGTCAGAGGCCTCTAGGTGGAGGGCCAGGGGGCACCCTGGGGCCTCTACTGCAAGTCTAGGGAGAGAGGTGGACCCATGGGTAGCTAGCTGGGGTAAAAGGCCCCTAAGTGGAGGGCCAGGGGGCACCCTGGGGCCTCTACTGCAAGTCCAGGGAGAGAGGTGGACCCCTGGGTAGCTTGCTGGCGTCTGAAGCCCATAGGTGGAGGGCCAGGGGGTACCCTGGGGCCTATACTTCAAGTCCAGGGAGAGAGGTGGACCCTTGGGTAGCTTCCTAAGGTTAGAGGCCCCGAGGTGGAGGGCCAGAGGGCACCCTGGGGACTATCGTGCAAGTCCAGGGAGAGAGGTGGACCCCTGGGTAGCTTGCTGGGGTACAAGGCCTCTAGGTGGAGGGCCAGGGGGCACCCTGGGGCCTATCTTGGTAGTCCAGGGAGTAAGGTGGACCCCTGAGTAGCTTGCTGGGGTACGAGGCCCCTAGGTGGAGGGCCAGGGGGCACCCTGGGGCCTCTACTGCAAGTCCAGGGAGAGAGGTGGACCCCTGGGTAGCTTGCTGGGGTTAGAGGCCCCTAGGTGGAGGTCAAGGGGGCACCCTGGGGCCTTTACTGCAATCCCAGGGAGAGTTGTGGACCCTTGTGTAGCTTGCTGGGGTCAGAGGCCCCTTGGTGGAGGGTCAGGGGGCACCCTGGGGCCTATTCTGCAAGTCCAGGGAGAGAGGTGGACCTCTGGGTAGCTTGCTGGGGTCAGAGGCCCCTAGGTGGAGGGCCAGGGGGCACCCTGGGGCCTATCTTGCAAGTCCAGGGAGTAAGGTAGATCCCTGGGTAGCTTGCAGGGGTACGAGGCCCCTAGATGGAGGGCCAGGGGGCACCCTGGGGCCTCTACTGCAAGACCAGGGAGAGAGGTGGACCCCTGGGTAGCTTGCTGGGGTCAGAGGCCCCTAGGTGGAGGGCCAGGGGGCACCCTGGGGCCTCTACTGCAACTCCAGGGGGAGAGGTGGACCCCTGGGTAGCTTGCTGGGGTCTGAAGCCCAAAGGTGGAGGGCCAGGGGGCACCCTGGGGCCTCTACTGCAAGTCTAGGGAGAGAGGTGGACCCATGGGTAGCTAGCTGGGGTAAGAGGCCCCTAAGTGGAGGGCCAGGGGGCACCCTGGGGCCTCTACTGCAAGTCCAGGGAGAGAGGTGGACCCCTGGGTAGTTTGCTGGGGTCAGAGGCCCCTAGGTGGAGGACCAGGGGGCACCCTGGGGCCTCTACTGCAAGTCCAGGGAGAGAGGTGGACCCCTGGGTAGTTTGCTGGGGTCAGAGGCCCCTAGGCGGAGGGACAGGGGGCTTCCTGGGGCCTCTACTGCAAGTCCAGGGAGAAAGGTGTACCCCTGGGTAGCTTGCTAGGGTCAGAGGCCCCTAGGTGGAGGGCCAGGGGGCACCCTGGGGCCTCTACTGCAAGTCCAGGGAGAGAGGTGGACCCCTGGGTAGGTTGCTGGGGTCAGAGGCCCCTAGGTGGAGGACCAGGGGGCACCCTGGGGCCTCTACTGCAAGTCCAGGGAAAGAGGTGGACCCCTAGGTAGCTTGCTGGGGTCAGAGGCCTTTAGGTGTAGGGCCAGGGGGCACCCTGGGGCCTCTACTGCAAATCCAGGGAGAGAGGTGGACCCCTGGGTAGCTTGCTGGGGTCTGAAGCCCATAGGTGGAGGGCCAGGGGGTACCCTGGGGCCTATACTTCAAGTCCAGGGAGAGAGGTGGACCCTTGGGTAGCTTCCTAAGGTTAGAGGCCCCTAGGTGTAGGGCCAGAGGGCACCCTGGGGACTATCGTGCAAGTCCAGGGAGAGAGGTGGACCCCTGGGTAGCTTGCTGGGGTACAAGGCCTCTAGGTGGAGGGCCAGGGGGCACCTTGGGGCCTATCTTGCAAGTCCAGGGAGTAAGGTGGACCCCTGAGTAGCTTGCTGGGGTCAAAGGCCCCTAGGTGGAGGACCAGGGGGCACCCTAGGGTCTACACTGCAAGTCCAGGGAGAGAGGTGGACCCCTGGGTAGCTTCCTAAGGTCAGAGGCCCCTAGGTGGAGGGCCAGGGGGCACCCTGGGGCCTCTACTGCAAGTCCAGGGAGAGAGGTGGACCCCTGGGTAGCTTGCTAGGGTCAGAGGCCTCTAGGTGGAGGGAGAAGGGGCACCCTGGGGCCTCTACTGCAAGTCCAGGGAGAGAGGTGGACCCCTGGGAAGTTTGCTGGGGTCAGAGGCCCCTAGGCGGAGGGACAGGGGGCTTCCTGGGGCCTCTACTGCAAGTCCAGGGAGAAAGGTGGAACCCTGGGTAGTTTGCTAGGGTCAGAGGCCCCTAGGTGGAGGTCAAGGGGGCACCCTGGGACCTTTACTGCAATCCCAGGGAGAGTTGTGGACCCTTGTGTAGCTTGCTGGGGTCAGAGGCCCCTTGGTGGAGGGTCAGGGGGCACCCTGGGGCCTATTCTGCAAGTCCAGGGAGAGAGGTGGACCTCTGGGTAGCTTGCTGGGGTCAGAGGCCCCTAGGTGGAGGGCCAGGGGGCACCTTGGGGCCTCTACTTCAAGTCCAGGGAGAGAGGTGGACCCTTGGGTAGCTTGCTGGGGTCAGCGGCCTCTAGGTGGAGGGCCAAGGGGCACCCTAGGTGGAGGGTCTGGAGGTACCCTAGGGCCTCTACTGCAAGTCCAGGGAGAGAGGTAGACCCCTGGGTAGCTTGCTGGGGTCAGAGGCAACTATGTGGAGGGCCAGGGGGCACCCTAGGGTCTACACTGCAAGTCCAGGGAGAGAGGTGGACCCC